>NC_088791.1:62302413-62912330 GCF_011386835.1 Chrysemys picta bellii
TCGTCCATCTGCTCCCCCTTTGCCACCACCCCCACCGCCGACAGCTGCCGACGACCCCTCCACCGCCCCGCGTGCCACCTGGACCTGCTTTTCGCCCCTCGGCGGGGCTGTTTGCTCCCCCCGCCTCTTCCATCGTCCGGGACTGTTTACTTGCAGCAGTGAACGGCAGAGCCTGCGCTTCGCGAGCGCTGTGGGTGCACCTTTTCCCCCGCCCTGGACTTCTCCTGCCCCCCAACTGCGTTTAGCTGGTGGGGTCCCCTCCCTGTAGCCCCCTCTGTATTGGTTGGCCCTACCCTACCCCCCTCCTTTTAAGCCCCTTCGGTTTATTTTTTTGGTGCCCATTCCCCCACCCCCCCTCAGTTCCTAGCCTGCTGGCTGTGTTCCCGGCCCTGTCCTTGGGCTGCGGCTAGCTGGAGTTTTTCCTCCTACCCCTCCTTGTCCTTGGGCTGCAGCTGGCTGGACATTCCATTCTGTTTCTGAGCCGCTGCTCCGGTGCGCCCCCCCCCCTTCGCCCCCCCGCGCGCGCTTGTGCCCCCGTTTTGTTGCCCCCCTCTTTGCACTGTTCACCCCCCCCTTTACTGTTGTTGTAGTCCCCCCCCGCCCCAGTGCAGCCGGGGGAGCCGGCTTTCTTTTTTTTGGCACTTGTGCCCCGCCCCTCTCTTTTCGCTCCTGTGTGCCCTCTCCATTGGCACCCTCCTCCCCAGGCTGCAGCCTGGCGGGGAGGAGTGGTTGCTTTTTCCTCGTTCCCCCATTACCCACCCCGGGGGCGCCCTCCTCCCCTTCCTGTAGCTTTCTAGGAGGGAGTGGTTAGCCCCCTCCCCCTTCTTCCCCGCTTTCCCTGGCCCGTTTGCTGGACCCTCCTCCTCTGTCCTTTGCTTAGAGGGGCGGAGCAGCTGCAGGTTGTAATGGCAGGGGACTCTGCCCCTGTCCCTTCCCCTGCCCCTGCCCCTGACCCCCGTCCGCCCCAGTGGCCGGCCCCTCGGCTGGCCCTGTCCTGGACACCGCCGCTGCCACGGCTGCCCCATCCACCGGCAGGAAGGGCCAAGGGAGGAGGAAGGGCAAGGGCCCCGCCCGTGGAGCCAAGCCTCCTGCGGGTGGGGCTGCAATCCCCGCCGCGGCCCCGACACCGGCCGCGGCCCCTCCCTCTCCTGCCGTCCCTTCCACCAGCTCTGGTGGCACTCCACCTCCGGCCCCCAGAGCATACGCCCAGGTGGCCGCCGCCTCTTTGCGTGCCGCCGCGCCGTCCGCCCCGACCACCGCCTCCGGACCCATCCCTGGTGACCGCGGCCCCTTCCCCTCGCTGACGAGGAGGCACGGCGTCCGTTGCCACTTGGTGCCTGCCTCGCCCCACATTGAAACGTATGTGCGGGCGTTGGCGAGGGTGGTGGGGCCTACGGCCATCGTGGCGGCCTCCAAAATGTATGGGAAGGCCGTGTTCTTCCTGGCGTCGGAGGCCGCCGCGCAGGAGGCGGTGGAAAGAGGCCTGGCGGTGGGGGGCGTGTTTGTCCCCTTGGAGCCCCTGGAGGACCTGGGCGTACGGGTGCTCTTGACCTCCGTCCCGCCCTACCTCCCCAACGCCGCTCTGTTGCCTGCCCTCTCCACCCTGGGGAAGCCCATTTCCATTCTGAGCCCTCTCTCGTTGGGCTGTAAGGACCCCGCCCTCCGGCACATCCTGTCTTTCCGCCGGCAGGTCCAGCTCCAGCTGCCGCCGGCGGCGGGTGCCAGAGTGGCGCTCGAGGGGTCCTTCCTGGTGCCCTACCGGGGGGCCCATTATCGGGTCCACTATTCGACGGGGGAGGCCCGGTGCTTCCTCTGCCGGGCGCAGGGGCATGTCCGGAGGGACTGTCCCCTGGCCCGGCCTGGAGGGGCGTCCGAGACCCCCGGGGCCCGGGAGGGTGCCGGCCCTGTCATCGCCGGCAACCCTAGCGGTTCGGACACTGCTGCTGCCGCCGCCCCTCCTCCTTCTGCCGCGGTTCCCGCTCTGGCCGCGGAGACGGCCGAGCGGGCGAGCCTTGCCGTCGCCGACCCTGGATCGGCGGGGCATGTGGAGGAGGGGGCGGGGCGGCTTCCCCCGGCCGCGGAGAAGGGCCCGCCCCAGGGGGAGGTTTCCCTCCCCCCTGCTGTCCCTCCGCCCCTGCCGCCCCGAGCCCCGAAGCCATCGCCCTTGCCCTCTGGCCCCGCCCCTGCTGACCGGCCCTCCACCTCCTCTTCCACCTTGGGAGGCTGGGTGACCGTCCGGGGGAAGCGCGGCGCCCGCAGGTCGCGGGCTCTCTCCCTCCCCTCTGATGAGGAGGGAGAGCAGGCCCCCCGAAAGATGCCGCGGGGGGCCGACGTTGTTAGTTCTGTTTCCGCGCCCCCGGACGGTGCCCAACAGGAGGTGCCGGCCATGGAGACCGTGGATGCCGTGGCAGCGGCTGGGGAAACTTCTGTCCCTTTTGTTGGGCCCACGCCTGAGGAGGCTTCAGCAGCGGTTCTCCCGGCCCTTACTCCGTCTGTGCCCCCCGCCGCCGCCGCCGATGCCGGGGCGGCCTTTGTCCCTGAGACTGGCGGGGAAGTGGCCGGGGCCGAGGGGACCGCTTTCGCCTCCATTTTCGATGAGATCGAGGCCCTGGGTCTGACCCCGGTTACCCAGGGGGAGGACGACCCTCCGCCAGCGGGCCCCGATCCGGGTGCTGGCTTAGTCCCGCCCCCTTCTCCTGCTCCCGGTTCCTCGCCCCACTCTGCCGCTCCCGACTTAGTCCTGGGAGAACCCTTAGCCCTACCTGCCAGCCCGGCCGCGACTACCATCTCGTGCACGGCCGCCGAACCCCTCGGGGCGACAGCCGTTGCTGAGCGGCCGGTTCCTGCCCCCGATCCTGCCCCTTCCATCGTTCCTGCCCCTGAGGCTTCCCCTGTCCCTGCTGCCTCCGTCCCCTCGGATGCTGACCTTGGCCGAGGGGAGCCGCAGTCTAGCGGCTTGGCAGCGGGAGATGAGGAGCCCGTTCCCGCTCCCGTCCCTGATCCTGTCCCCTCTCCTGCCCAAGTCCCTGTTCCCGCCTCGAGCCCCGCCCCTACTCCCGCCCTTGCCCCAGATCCTGTCCCCGAGGTGTCTCTTTCTGCCACCTCTGGTGTTACTGCCGCCCCCGGGGTTGTCGCATTTCCGTTGCCTGCAGACAACCCTCAGGGGGCGGTTTTCGTGTCTCCCCTTCCTGTCACTGTGGGGGCTGTGTTGTTCCCTCAGCCGCCCTCTCCTTTGCCGGGGATGGGGACGGGCTGCCCGGCGCAGCAGCGCCGTAACTCGGCCCCTTGTATGTCCGTCACTGTGGGCTGCGAGGACCCTTCAGGGACCCCGCCGGAGGATGGCGGCGGCTTGGCCGCTGCCTCCCCCTCCGCGCTGCGGGATGAGCTGCGCCTCTTTCTATCGGATTCCCGTGGTTCCCAGGGTAAGGTGCAGCTCGCCCTTCAGCGCTGGGGGGACTTCCATCTCGTCCTCCGGGCCGTGCAGGCGCTTTTGGGGGAGGGGCGGGGGTCCGGTCGGCGGGACATCGCGGCCTATCGGCGGGCCCGCAGATTCCGCGACTCCCTTTTGACTTTCGGAGTCGAAACCGGGATCTTGCGGGGCCCGCTGGGGGCCGATGGTCCCTCCGCCCGTGAGGATCTGCCCCAGCCCTCCGCATGACAGTTACCACCTTTGCATCGCTGAACACTCGGGGCTGTAGGGTGGGTCTCCGCAGGAGCCAGGTGCTCTCCTTCCTTCGGGAGGGGGGGTACTCTGTAATTTTCCTGCAGGAGACCCACACGGCTCCGGCCGTCGAGGCTAGCTGGCGGCTGGAGTGGGGAGACGGGGTTTATTTTAGCCACCTCAGCGCCCATTCGGCTGGGGTGGCCACCCTGTTCTCCCCGGGGCTGCGGCCTGAGGTACTGGGGGTCGCCGAGGTCGTGCCGGGCCGCGTGCTGCACGTCCGGGCCTGTGTGGAGGGGCTGGTTCTGAACTTGGTCAACGTTTATGCCCCGAACGCGGGCCTGGAACGAGTGCCTTTCTATCAGCGGGCGGCGGCCTTCCTCGGCACTCTGGATTCTCGCGAGTGCCTGGTCCTGGGCGGGGACTTTAACACCACCCTCGAGGACCGGGACCGCTCCGGGCTTGAAAATTCCCAGGCAGCCGCGGGCGTCCTCAGGGAGATCGTAGACCATCACTCCCTGGTGGACGTCTGGCGCGAACACCACCCGGACGACGACACCACCTTCACCTATGTCCGGGTGGAGGACGACCGGTCGCGCCACTCCAGGTTGGACCGGATCTATCTGTCCCGCTTTCATCTGGCGCGGGCCCATGCCTCCAGCGTCCGGCCGGCCCCGTTCTCGGATCACCATCTGGTGACCGTGACGGCTTCTCTCAGTTCTGAGCGGCCGGGGCCGGCCTATTGGCATTTTAATAATAGTTTGCTGGAGGACGTGGGCTTCGTGGCATCCTTCCGGGAGTTCTGGCTGGCCTGGCGGGGGCAGCGGCGCGCCTTTCCCTCGGCGCGGCGGTGGTGGGACGTGGGGAAGGTCCGCGCGCGGCTCTTCTGCCAGAACTACGCCCGGGGCGCCAGCCGGCGGCGAGATGCGCTGATAGGGCAGTTGGAGCGGGAGGTCTTGGAGCTGGAGAGGCGTCTGGCCTCCGGCCCCGAGGATTCACCCCTCTGCGCGGCGTACCGGGAGAAGCGGGAGGAGCTCCGGGCCCGGGGCGCATTTGTTCGATCCCGCATCCGTCTCCTTCGGGAGATGGACCGCGGCTCCCGCTTCTTCTACGCCCTGGAGAAACGGAGGGGGGCCAAAAAGCATGTCACCTGCCTCCTGGCGGAGGACGGCGTCCCCCTCACGGATCCGGAGGAGATGCGTGACAGGGCCAGAGCCTTCTACGCCGCTCTTTTCTCCCCGGATCCGACCGACGCCGAGGCCCGCAGGGTGCTCTGGACCGAGCTCCCGACGGTCAGCGCGGGCGACCGAGACCGGCTGGAGCTGCCTCTTTCTCTGGCCGAGTTCTCGGCAGCCCTCCGGCTCATGCCCACTAACAAATCTCCGGGCATGGACGGGCTGACCGTGGAGTTCTACCGCGTGTTCTGGGACGTCCTCGGCCCAGACCTCGTCACCGTCTGGGCCGAGTCCTTGCAGGGCGGGGTCCTCCCTCTCTCGTGCAGGCGAGCCGTGCTCGCCCTGTTGCCGAAGAAGGGGGACCTCCGCGATTTACGAAATTGGCGTCCCGTCTCGCTCCTCAGCACGGACTATAAGGTCGTAGTGAAGGCCATCTCGCTGCGGCTGGGGTCCGTGCTGGCGGACGTGGTCCACCCCGACCAGACCTACACCGTCCCGGGCCGGAGCATCTTTAACAACCTGTACTTGGTCCGGGACCTGTTGGAGCTGGGACGTAGGGGTGGTCTGTCGTTCGCCCTCCTGTCTCTGGACCAGGAGAAGGCGTTCGACAGGATGGACCACGGGTATCTCCTGGGCACTCTGCGGGCGTTCGGTTTCGGGCCCCAGTTTGTGGGCTTTCTCCAGGTGCTGTACGCTGAGGCGGAGTGTCTGGTCAAGCTCAACTGGACCCTGACCGAGCCGGTCAGCTTCGGGCGGGGAGTACGGCAAGGGTGCCCCCTCTCGGGCCAGCTGTACGCTCTGGCGATCGAGCCCTTCCTCTGCCTCCTCCGTCGGAGGTTGGCAGGGTTGGTGCTCCGGGAGCCGGAGCTGCGGCTGGTCCTGTCGGCGTACGCCGACGACGTGCTCCTCGTGGTCCAGGACCCAGCGGATCTGGTGCGGGTGGAGGCCTGCCAGGCCGTTTATTCGGCCGCCTCCTCCGCCCGGGTCAACTGGGTCAAGAGCTCTGGCCTGGTGGTCGGGGACGGTTGGCAGGCGGGCTCCCTCCCACCCGCGCTTCAAGTCATTCGGTGGAGCACGGGTCCGCTGCTCTATCTAGGCGTTTATCTTTCCGCCACGCATCCTTCTCCGTCGGAGAACTGGCTGGATTTGGAGGCCAGGGTGCGTGGGCGGTTGCGGAGATGGACGGGACTACTCCGGTGTCTCTCCCTGCGGGGGAGGGCGCTCGTGCTGAACCAGCTCGTCCTGTCCATGCTCTGGCACCGGCTCAACACCCTGAGCCCGGCCCCGGAACTCCTAGCCAGGCTCCAGAGGACTGCACTGGGTTCTGAGTCTTCCCCTGGAGGAGGGGGGACAGGGCCTGGTCTGCCTTCGTAGCCAGGTCCATGTCTTCCGCCTCCAGGCCCTGCAGAGGCTCCTTTACGGTGCGGGTAGTCCGGCATGGGGCACGTTAGCGCACGCCTTTCTCCGCCGCCTCCGAGGGCTCCGATACGACCGGCAGCTCCTTTTTCTTCACCCGAGAGGTCTTCCGCGAGATCTCTCAGAGCTGCCGGTCTTCTACCAGGACCTTCTCCGGACCTGGAAGCTTTTCTCGGCGACCAGGTCCACTGTGGCCACCGAGGGTGTGGATCTCCTCGCGGAGCCCCTGCTGCACAATCCCGATCTCCGTGTGCAGGTGGCAGAGTCAGCCTCGGTGAGCCGAAGGCTGGTCCTGGCGGAAACCACCAGGGTCGGAGACCTCCTGGACTACACCAGAGGGGACTGGGTGGATCCCCGCGCGCTTGGTCGGCGCATGGGGCTCTCCACCCTCGCGACCCCTCTGCGTGTACTCCAGGAGGTGGGCGCTGCATTGTCACCTCTTGCTCTCGGCTTCCTGTGGCGGGCCCTGCGGGAGGGCGCTCCCCGCCCACCCCTCACCCCGGGCCCTCCGGACCTTTTTCTCGGGCCCTTGTTCCGTGAGCCCCCCCGGCTCCCCCGTTCCCATAATCCGAGCCAGCTGCACACTTTGCAGCCAGTCCGGTTTCGGACCGCGTCCAGAGACCACCTGTACACGCTCGTGCTCCACACGTTGCATCACCTCACCCTCGTGTCCCGCCCCGACACCAAGTGGAGGGACTATTTGCTACCTGTGGAGGGTGAGGAGCCCCGGTGGGCCAGCCTTTATTCCACCTTAGTTCCAAGGCCCGCCGGGGACATTGGTTGGCGGCTCCTTCATGGGGCCGTGAGCACGGGCGTGTACTTGGCGCGGTTCACCCCTATTCCTGAGGCCTGCCCATTTTGCGGCATTAGGGAGACCCTGGCGCACGCTTACCTTGAGTGCGCCAGGCTGCAGCCCCTTTTCCGGCTTCTCCAGAACCTCTTGTTGAGGTTCTGGCTACACTTTTCCCCGCACTTGTTTATTTATGCGCACCCTGTCCGTGGCCCCACTAAGTCGCGGGACCTCCTCGTCAACCTCTTCCTGGCCCTGGCCAAACTCACCATCTATAATACCAGGGAGAAGATGTTGGACGAGGGGGTGCTCTGCGACTGTGGGGCCTACTTTCATACCTCTTTGGTCTCACGTCTCCGGGCGGAGTTCCACTGGGTAGCGTCCGCTGGCTCCCTTGCCACCTTCGAGGAGCAGTGGGCGCTGTCCGGGGTTCTCTGCTCGGTGTCCCCATCCGGTTCCCTGATTTTGAACCTATGACCGTCACCTCGCTCCCTGTTTTTTTATTAGTTGTCCCAAGTAATCATTTGGTACTGGGTCCAGTGGTCCCTCCCGCTAGGCTGGGGGAGGGGCCTTTCGTAGTGGGCGGCTGAGCCCGCCCACTTCCCGGTTCGCCAATACGGGACTCACTACAGGGAGGGATCGGTCGCCTGGTGCTGGAGCTCCTGCTCCCTTCTCCCTCCCTCCCTCCCTGGCCCTCTCCTGCTACTGCTGCGTGAGTGAGTGAGTGCAGTGGGGGGGGGGGCCTTGCCGGCCTGCCCCCCCCCACCTCCGGAGGGAGAAGCACCGGCCCCCCAACATCGACACCATCTGGGGGCCCACCTGCCTGCCTGCCTCCTGCTTGCCTGGCCGGCTGCCTGCCGCTTGCTGCTGCTGCTGCTGTTCCTGTGTGGGAGCTGCTGCCTCCGTCGCAGAGTCAGAGGAGACTGAGTTCCTGATTCGGGAGATTGTGGAGGGGATGTGTTTCAGAACTGTGTTTTGAGTGACTTTGCCATCTTTGCTCCTGGGGTGGTGGTGCCTCCAGTCGCGTTCGGAGTGTGGACGGACCTGAGCCTCTCGCTCGTAATTCCTTGGAGTGGAAGCCATCGCTTGCCAGGAAGCTCTGAGGTCGACTTGGGATCCTTCTGTCCCGTCCCCTGTAGCGGACTGTTGAAGGGGGCGCGGGGGGGGCGCGGTGCCCTCCCCCCCTTCGTCCATCTGCTCCCCCTCTGCCACCACCCCCACTGCCGACAACCCCTCCACCACCCCGCGTGCCACCTGGACCTGCTCTTCGCCCCTCGGCGGGGCTGTTTGCCCCCCCCCGCCCTCTTCCACCATCCGGGACTGTTCGTCTGCAGCAGTGAGCGGCGGAGCCTACGCTTCACGAGCGCCGTGGGTGCACCTTTCCCCTCGCCCTGGACTTCTCCTGCCCCCCCAACTGCGTTTAGCTGGTGGGGTCCACTGCGTTTAGCTGGTGGGGTCCCCTCCCTGTAGCCCCCCTGTCTTGGTTGGCCCTACCCTACCCCGCCCCTTTTAAACCCCTTTGGTTTATTCTTTTGGTGCCCCTTCCCCCCCCCCCTCGGTTCCTAGCCTGCTGGCTGTGTTCCCAGCCCTGTCCCTGGGCTGCGGCTGGCCGGAGTTTTTCCTCCTACCCCCGTCCTTGGGCTGCAGCTGGCTGGAATTTCTGTTCTGTTCCTGAGCCGCTGCTCTGGTGCGCCCACCCGCGCGCGCTTGTGCCTCCGTTTCGTTGCCCCCTTTCGCACTGTTCACGCCCCCTTTTACTGTTGTTGTGGTTCTCCCCCCCCCGAGTGCAGCCGGAGGAGCCGGCGTTCCTTTCGGGCACTTGTGCCCCCCCCTCTTTTTTCGCCCCTGTGTGCCCCCTCCGTTGGCACCCTCCTCCCCAGCCTGCAGCCTGGCGGGGAGGAGTGGTTGCTTTTTCCTCGTTCCCCCATCACCCACCCCAGGGGCGCCCTCCTCCCCTTCCTGTAGCCTTATAGGAGGGAGTGGTTAGCCCCCTTCCCCTTCTTCCCCCTTTTTTCCCCGCCCCGTTTGCTGGACCCTCCTCCTGTCTTTTGCCTAGAGGGGGGAGCAGCTGCAGGTTGTAATGGGGGGGGACTCTGCCCCTGCCCCGCTCCCTTCCTCTGCCCTGTTGCCCCCGCCCGCCCCAGTGGCCGGCCCCTCGGCTGGCCCTGTCCTGGACACCGCCGCTGCCACGGCTGCCCCCTCCGCCGGCAGGAAGGGCCAAGGGAGGAAGAAGGGCAAGGGCCCCGCCCGTGGAGCCAAGCCTCCTGCGGGCGGGGCTGCAATCCCCGCCGCGGCCCCGACACCGGCCGCGGCCCCTCCCTCTCCTGCCGTCCCTTCCACCAGCTCTGGAGGCGCTCCCTCTCGGGCCCCCAGAGCGTACGCCCAGGTGGCCGCCGCCCCTCTGCGTGCTGCCGTATCGTCCGCCCCGACCTCCGCCTCCGGACCCGTCCCTGGTGACCGCGGCCCCTTCCCCTCGCTGACTAGGAGGCACGGCGTCCGTTGTCACTTGGTGCCTGCCTCGCCCCACATTGAGACCTACATGCGGGCGTTGGCGAGGGTGGTGGGGCCCACGGCCATCATGGCGACCTCCAAAATGTACAGGAAGGCCGTGTTCTTCCTGGCGTCGGAGGCCGCCACGCAGGAGGCGGTGGAAAGGGGCCTGGCGGTGGGAGGCATGTTTGTTCCCTTGGAACCCCTGGAGGACCTGGGCGTACAGGTGGTCTTGACCTCCGTCCCGCTCTACCTCCCCAGCGCCGCCCTGTTGCCTGCCCTCTCCACCCTGGGGAAGCCCATTTCTATTCTGAGCCTTCTCTCGTTGGGCTGTAAGGACCCCGCCCTCCGGCACATCCTGTCTTTCCGCCGGCAGGTCCAGCTCCAGCTGCCGCCGGCGGCGGGTGCCGGAGTGGCGCTCGAGGGGTCCTTCCTGGTGCCCTACCGGGGGGCCCACTACCGGGTCCACTATTCGACGGGGGAGGCCCGGTGCTTCCTCTGCCGGGTGCCGGGGCATGTCCGGAGGGACTGTCCCCTGGCCCGGCCGGGCATCCGGGACCCCCGGGGCCCGGGAGGGTGCTGGCCCTGTCATCGCCAGCGACCCTGGCGGTTCGGCCACTGCTGCTGCTCCTCCTCCTTCTGCCGCGACTCCCGCTCTGGCCGCGGAGACGACCGGGCGGGCAGGCCTTGCCGTTGCCGACTCTTGTTCGGCGGGGAATGTGGAGGAGAGGGCGGGGCGGCTTCCGCCAGCTGCGGGGAAGAGCCCGCCCCAGGGGGAGGTTTTCCTCCCCCCCGCTGTCCCACCGCCCCGAGCCCCGAAGCCATCGCCCTTACCCTCTGGCCCCGCCCCTGCTGACCGGCCCTCCACCTCCTCTTCCAGCTTGGGGGGCTGGGTGACCGTCCGGGGGAAGCACGGCGCCCGCAGGTCGCGGGCTCTC
This sequence comes from Chrysemys picta bellii, assembly GCF_011386835.1. Taxonomy (NCBI): domain Eukaryota; kingdom Metazoa; phylum Chordata; order Testudines; family Emydidae; genus Chrysemys; species Chrysemys picta. Next base: position 62,312,884 of record NC_088791.1, read on the forward strand.
TCCCTCCCCTCCAATGAGGAGGGGGAGCAGGCCCCCCGAAAGATGCTGTGGGGGGCCGAAGTTGCTAGTTCTGTTTCCGCGCCCCCGGACGGTGCCCAGCAGGAGGTGCCGGACATGGATGCTGTGGCAGCGGCTGGGGAAACTTCTGCCCCCATTGTTGAATCCCCACCTGAGGCGGCTCCGGTAGCGGTTCTCCCGGCCCTTGCTCCGTCTGTGCCCCCCGCCGCCGCCGCCGCTGATGTCGGGGCGGCCTTTGTCTCCGTGACTGGCGGGGAGGTCGCCGGGGCCGAGGGTACCGCTTTCGCCTCCATCTTCGATGAGATCGAGGCCCTGGGTCTGACCCCGGTTACCCAGGGGGAGGACGACCCTTTGCCAGCGGGCCCCGATCCGGGCGCTGGCTTAGTCCCGCCCCCTCTCCTGCTCCCAGTTCCTCGCCCCACTCTGCCGCCCCCGATTTAGTCCTGGGGGAACCCGTAGCCCTACCTGCCAGCCCGGCCACGACTACCACCTTGTGCGCAACCGCCGAGCCCCTAGGGGCGACGGCTGTTGCTGAGCGGCCGGTTCCTGCCCCCGATCCCGCCCCTTCCACCGTTCCTGCCCCTGAGGGTTTCCCTGTCCCTTCTGCCTCCGTCCCCTCAGATGCAGACCTTGGCCGAGGGGAGCCGCAGTCTAGCGGCTTGGCAGCGGGAGATGGGGAGCCCGTTCCCGTCCCTGATCCTGTCCCCTCTCCTGCCCAAGCCCCTGTTCCCGCTTCGAGCCCCGCCCCTACTCCCGCCCTTGTCCCTGTTCCTGTCCCCAAGGTGTCTCTTTCTGCCACCTCTGGTTTCACTGCTGCCCCCGGGGTTGTCGCGTTTCCGATGCCTGCAGACGACCCTCAGGGGGCGGTTTTCGTGTCTCCCCTTCCTGCCACTGTAGGGGCTGCGTTGTTCCCTCAGCCGCCCTCTCCTTTGCCGGGGATGGGGACGGGCTGCCCGGCGCAGCAGCGCCGGAGCTCGGCCCCTTGTTTGTCCATCACCGTGGGCCGCGAGGACCCTTCAGGGGCCCCACCGGAGGACGGCGGCGGCTTGGCCGCTGCCTCCCCCTCCATGCTGTGAGATGAGCTGCGCCTCTTTCTATCAGATACCCGTGGTTCCAAGGGTAAGGTGCAGCTCGCCCTTCAGCGCTGGGGGGACTTCCATCTCATCCTCCGGGCCGTGAAGGCGCTTTTGGGGGAGGGGCGGGGGTCCGGTCGGCGGGACATCGCGGCCTATCGGCGGGCCCGCAAATTCCACGACTCCTTGTTGACCTTCGGGGTGGAGACTGGGATCTTGCGGGGCCCGCTGGAGGCCGTCGGTCCCTCTGCCCGTGAGGATCTGCCCCAGCCCTCAGCATGACAGTCACCACTTTTGCATCGTTGAACACCCGGGGCTGTAGGGTGGGTCTCCGCAGGAGCCAGGTGCTCTCCTTCCTTCGGGAGGGGGGGTACTCTGATTTTCCTGCAGGAGACCCACACGGCTCCGGCCGTCGAGGCTAGCTGGCGGCTAGAGTGGGGAGACGGGGTTTATTTTAGCCACCTCAGCGCCCACTCGGCTGGGGTGGCCACCCTGTTCTCCCCGGGCCTGCGGCCTGAGGTGCTGGGGGTCGCCGAGGTCGTGCCGGGCCGCCTGCTGCACGTCCGGGCCCGTGTGGAGGGGCTGGTTCTGAACTTGGTTAACGTCTATGCCCCGAACACAGGCCCGGAACGAGTGCCTTTCTATCGGCGGGCGGCGGCCTACCTCGGCACTCTGGATTCTTGCGAGTGCCTGATCCTGGGCGGGGACTTTAACACCACCCTCGAGGACCGGGACCGCTCCGGGCTTGAGACTTCCCAGGCAGCCGCGGGCGTCCTCAGGGAGATCGTAGACCATCACTCCCTGGTGGACGTCTGGCGCAAACACTACCCGGACGACGATACCACCTTCACCTATGTCCGGGTGGAGGACGACCGGTCGCGCCACTCCCGGTTGGACCAAATGTATCTGTCCCGCTTTCATCTGGCCCGGGCCCATGCCTCCAGCGTCCGGCCGGCCCCGTTCTCGGATCACCATCTGGTGACCGTGACGGCTTCTCTCAGTTCTGAGCGGCCGGGGCCGGCCTATTGGCATTTTAATAATAGTTTGCTGGAGGACGTGGGCTTCATGGCTTCCTTCCGGGAGTTCTGGCTGGCCTGGCGGGGGCAGCGGCGCGCCTTTCCCTCGGCGCGGCAGTGGTGGGACGTTGGGAAGGTCCGCGCGCGGCTCTTTTGCCGGAACTACGCCCGGGGCGCCAGCCGGCGGAGGGATGCGTTGATAGGGCAGTTGGAGCGGGAGGTCTTGGAGCTGGAGAGGCGTCTGGTCTCCGGCCCCGAGGATCCACCCCTCTGCGCGGCGTACCGGGAGAAGCGGGAGGAGCTCCGGGCCCTGGAAGACCACCGGGCCCGGGGCGCGTTTGTTCGATCCCGCATCCGTCTCCTTCGGGAGATGGATCGCGGCTCCCGCTTCTTCTACGCCCTGGAGAAAAGGAGGGGGGCCAAAAAGCATGTCACCTGCCTCCTGGCGGAGGACGGCGTCCCCCTCACGGATCCGGAGGAGATGCGTGGCAGGGCCAGGGCCTTCTACGCCGCTCTTTTCTCCCCGGATCCGACCGATGCTGAGGCCCGCAGGTGCTCTGGACCGGGCTCCCGACGGTCAGCGCGGGCGACCGAGACCGGCTAGAGTTGCTACCGATAAGGACTCACTACACAGCAATTGTTTGATAAAGATAAGATTGGCATGAATATTTATGGGAGAACCAGATAAAGCCAAGTGTAGTATCCCCTTGATTGAGATTGAGCAATATTATCTAGGAATGTTAGATAAAATAGGACATGGTAGTATGATATGTTGGCCCCCAGTAGAGAAATGGGCTGATAATTTATTAAGGAGTCCAGTCTCTATGGAAGAAGTCAAGGAGGCCTTGCGAGCTATTCGGAAAATTAGTGCTCTTTGCCCTGACAGGGTAACAATTAATGATCTTTGGGAAATTTTTAATTTGGACTCCCGAATTCTCACTAACATTTTTAATATTTGGTTTTTAAATATGCAAATCCTAGAATATTTTAATCCCCAAGGTACAGGATCCAGAAGAATTAGATAAATTGTCCTCTTGGGGACCATTGAATCGGTATGGATTAGATTGTATACAGAAATCTTAGCTAAGAGACTGACCAATGCAGTTAAAATATCTAATAGACAAAGGTTTTATTTCCGCCCCAGGGTGTGAGGAGAATATTTCTATTTTAGATAAATTAATTACGGGAGCTAAACAGAATGGGGATGAGTTAGCTATTGTCTTTGTTGATTTGGCCAAAGACTTTCATTCTATTGGACATGGGCATATCATATATGGCCTTAAGAGGTTTGGAGTTAGTGAACAGTTTATAGAAGTTATAAAGGATTTGTATAGTACTTGCACAACAAAGGTATGCGTGGGTGATGATCGCACAGAGTCCATTTTAGTACGTAGCGGAGTAAAACAAGGAGATCCATAGTCTCCTATCCTATTTAACAGTGCTATGTATCCCCTTTTAACTAAATTAGAGTCTGAGGGATCTGGTTTAATCTTTCAGGGAAATAGTATTACAACATTGGCTTTTGCTGGTGATGTGGCGGCTTTAAGTACTTCTTATCAAGTACTTAAAAATCTTGAGATTTTAAACCAGTTTTGTATGAATACTAGCTTATGGGTCAACATTAGGAAGACAAAAGGGTTTCATATTACCTAAACATAAGACTTATGTAATTAACCCTAAAGAGAATTGGAAGCTAGGTAGTGAGATTATTGACTATGTGCAGCCAGGTCAGTTTGAAAAATATCTGGGAACAAAAATCAACCCTTGGGGTGGGTGATGTGTCATTAGAAGCTAAATTGACTGAGTGGTGCAACAGTCCAGGTGATTTTACAAACATATTTTACCTAGACTATTCTATAGTTTGCTTTTAGTTGAGCTCCCTTTTTATATTTTAAGTGATTTGGTTGTTTTGGTGAGGAAGGTTGTTAAGAATATTTTACACTTTCCTCGGTGAACCCCAGATGGGTTATTTTATGCTAGAGGTAGAAATGGTGGGTTAGCATTAACAAAATTTAGTGCGCAGATTCCAAATATGTTGATTCATAAGTGAAGGAGACAGTCTTGAAAGATAATTGGATTGATTTATCCTATATTTATGCCCAAGAAAATCTGGTGGTTAAGATCTTAATTAATAGTGTTGCTCCTCCTGCCCCTAAGAAGTGGAGGGCTGAGGATTTTTCTAGGTAGAATAGTTTAAAATGTCACAGGGTGGGTATTACTTTAAGAATGGTATTGTTAGTAATTCGTTTTTAAAGAGACCCTATATGGCCAAGTCTTCTTTTATAGCTGTGCTACAAATGAGAGCGAATATATATCCCACAAGGGAGACTTTTGTGAGAGGGAGAGAGAAACCAATGCATTGTGTAGATGGTGTGGGAAGGTTAGAGTGACCGTCCCACATATATCTGGGCAGTGTTAAAAGACCAAGGATGCTTGAATTAAATGACAATAGGATACTGAAAGCCATGATTGATAAAGCAAATAAGATTGGGTGGAGAGCATTGGTGGAACCACATCTTAGAAATAGGGAAGGAAATCTGCGAAAGCCGGATGTTGTTTTTGTGAAGAAGGATAATGCAATCATAGTAGATGTTACAGTTCGGTGGGAAGACAATTCTGACAGTTTGGCAAAGGCTCACTGGGAGAAGGCTGAATACTACTCTGAGCTGGAAGAGGAGATCAAAAAGATTTCTGGAGGTAAGAGCATTCACTGCTTTGGGCTCATAATTGGGGCAAGTGGTAAATGGAGCGATGGTAATAATGAATTATTTAAGCTCCTGGGAATAGAGAGGAGCAAGCAATTAAATGAAAAATGTTGCAAGCTTACAATGTATGCCACTGCCAATATGCTGGCTATGTTCAGTGACGAGTAGTGAGGTGTGATTTCTTTTTTTAGCTTCTTGATAACCAGTGTGGGGGGCTCAGAAGTACAGTTTATGACTGGCTGGTGAATTTAACTTCAGCGTTAATCACCAGTTTGGGGAGTACCTGCTCTCCCTTTTGTAGCCTGCCCCAACCTTGGCATTTTCAGTGAGGGCTGCTCCAGGCATACCGGGTCATACTGGCCTAGTAGTCAGAGCAAGAGTCAAGTCTAGTGGGCAAAGCAGGTGTTCAGGTTGGGGAATGAAGCCAAGGGTCAGCACTAGAGCCAGGGGTCAAGCCAGAGTCAGAACCAGGAATCGAATTTGAGGGTTGGAGCTGAGGTCAAATATCAAATGCCAAGGTCAAGCCAGAGTCAGGATCAGGAGTCAGAGCCAGGACTGGTAACTGATGATTGGAGACAAGGTGTAAGGGCAGGAAGTGGAGGAGATGCAAGGATCAAGCATGGAGCAGGAGCATGATGGGAACAGGAGTGAAGGCAGGGATGAGGCAAGAGCAGAGCAGGAACCAGGAACAGGTTTGGGTGCAGGAGGCAGGACGTAGGTACAAGCAGGGTCCAATTCAGCCACAACAGGAAATTACCTTGTTGCTCAGACAAACTTCCCATGCCTTCTTCTGCCTAAATAACATAGTTGGAGGATTACCCAGCTCCACAGATTGGTCCAATCAGGGCTCCAGTGAGGGGTGCCTTGGCTGAGGCTATAGTCCTACCAGTTTCTCAGCCCACCAGGCTTCAGGAGGCCGGGATGCAGTAGCTGTCTGGGGACTTCTAGGCCCAGGTTTAAGACCTAGGACCTCACAGTCACACACTCACTATGAGATGTTGATATTAGTTGCCATAAAAATGGCATTTTTAAAGGAACAGGCTGACTTCTGTTAGGCACCTACAGCCATGTTTCCTACAAGTCAGGGATTGGAGAAACAAAGCTAATGAGAAGACATCATGAGTTGATTAACATCATGTGTCAAATTACTTCTATACTCTTTTCCATGCCCCAGCAAAATGGCAATATCCAGCTCAGAGTGTGACAGGTCAGCAACACAGTACAGGAGAAGGAAGGAGCAGGCTAGGTAGAGCACCAGCTTCTCTGCAGGTAACGTTGAAATGATGAATGAGTTCATAACCAAGCATGCCAAGTCCCTGGCTGGGCACAGTGTGGCTGGCAGTGCCAGAGATTTGGGGGGAAACTGTGGAACATAGTCAATGCTGTGGGCGAGTGTTGGAGAGGCATCAAGAACAGTAAAAAAAATTAATGGCAGCTGCTGCAGGAACAGATGAAAAAGTTGCTGTATGTCATTGCGGAGGAAGAGAGGAGTTATGGAGGGGATAGGAATGGATGACACTTCCGGAAACCCACATCAGGCCCATCCACCACTCTCCTTCCCAGGCCCTCTGATTTCCCACCTCTCCCACTTCACAGGCCCAGCAAAGCAATGTTAAAATAATCTCTGCTGTCTGTAATTGCCACACAGCCCTCAGGCTTGGGCCCATGGATCCTGCCCCCCTGGGTTAGGTTCCATTCCACTGGAATCCAGAATGAACATTTTCAATGTGTTGCTCTCACTCATTCAGCAGCAAGCCTGCTCAGACCCAACACCATCAAGCTCCTGCGTGACTCTGACACCACCTCCAGATGCAGCAGCAGCAGGCCAACGACAGCCCTGCCCAACTACTGACATGGCCCTTTAGCAGCAGTTGCAGCTCTGCTCTGGCCTGGCCCCCCTCTCATGTCTAGCGAGAAGGACTCTGCCCCTCCGTTACAACTGCAGCATCCTCCAAGATCACCAAGCCCAAGGCAGACTCTGCAGGCCTCACCTCAAGAAAAAGCTGAATTGCCTGTACCCATGTGCCTCCACTGATCCTCACCATCTGACCCATTCCTCCCTTACCATGATCCTGATCCTCCCCAAACCCTCTACTTCCCAAGAATTTCCCCAGTACCCCGTCACCTCTGTCTCTAGTCCTTCCCTGATGCACAGCATGGCAGGTAGCAGGTATTAGGCTTGTTCCCAGCACACCTGTTTTCACCCCATACTAGCAAGATAGAGGTGTGCTCAACTAATCTGAAAGTGCTGCTTACACACTCTGACTCTGCTTCAAAGGTGGAACAAAAAGTTCCAATTACATCCTTGCAGCTGGCAAAGGAAGGGACTGAACCAAAGTATAGGCCAGGGATCCTACAGCCATAGATATGAAATACTGGCAATGTTTAAAGTGCTTTGAAAATGGTAATACGTGCTGAATGGCAGGTGAATAGGCACTTAGGGCACTGGGCCCTGAGAGACGTTAGGTGGTTCCTGAGCTGCCATTATGAAAACATCTAGGAGTTTGGCACCAACTACATCCTTATGCGCCTAAATGCCTTTGAAAATCTGATTCATATGGCACCAAACTCTGACAATACTGTGAGTGTCTTTCCAGGGCCCATACTCTCTCTGTGTTCCAGCAGTATGGGAACATCCGGGTTGAGGAATGAGGGGTCGAAAGCAGGGTGCTGGAGCAGAAGGATAGGTATGCTCACTGCCAACTTTTCAAATCCTCAGATTGATGTTAAAGATTTCACAATCAAGCTCTCTCTCTCTCTCTCTCTCTCTCTCTCACCAGCATTTGAAGGAACACTCCAGCAAGGCCTCTTCGGCACTCATTCAACTCACTACCTTCAATGCTCATATTGCATGGCAATACAAAAGACGGACGTGCTGACTTCCTTGTTAATTGTCAAAGAGTAAAAAATGTAGCTGAAAACATATTTAATACAGAGATATAGAAATCAATTAAAAAACAGTTTGTCGCGGCTCCCTGAAGATGGTGATGCATTTGGAGACCTTCCAACTACAAATGTACCACAATTACAGGCAGTTGAAATTGAACAAGAGTTGATTACATTAGCTGCCTCATCAGTGCAACTCCATCAGCTAACAGAGCAAACAACAAATGCTCTACATACAGAAAATGAGCCTACAGCATGGTCAGAAATTTCCACAGGGACCACCAATGAGTTTAAAGACTGCTGGACATCATTGTTATGGCATTTCCAAAGCTATTTCCCACTGGAGCAGCAGATTTAGGCTCAACAAGAGTTAAGGCTTTCAAGTCAGTTTGACTATGTCAAACATTTGTTGCATTATAGAGATGGGAGCCTTGCTAAAAATCCTTGATGTCGATTTTTTGCCATTTACTCCACAATGCAATGGACCACACCTCAGTGGGGAACAGGGTATGTAAAAAGGAACACATTATGTGTTAGTACCCATCAGAGAGGATTGGAAAACATTTTTTGGGCAAATGTGGCCTCTGTTTACAGCTTTTCTTTTAGCTCATTTGCACGGACTCCTGCTGGCACAGGTGATGCAATTAGCTCTTGAACATGGTGACCTCTGACATTGTTCTTCTCATTAAGTGCAGCTGATTTGCACTGGCCTGAACTGTATCGACTGCTAGATCTAAATATAGATTACTTAATGCCAGAAAACATACAACAGGAGTTTTGGATGCTTGTTTGCTATTAACCAAGCAAGGTATTAACAAACTTTAAACAGAGCTTTATTTACAGTGGAAGTCTTTTCCAAGCTGTAGCTGCAAACACTAACTCTCCCAGCCTCCTCAATTCCTTCCCCCTCCTTCCTGTTTCCTGTCCTTTCAGACTCCCAACAGCCAGTGCTCCCAGTTCTAATAATACAAGCAGCATCTAAACACCACATTCCCTCCTCTCTTAAGAAACTTTCCAAATTAAAATAAACATTGTTGTTCTAAACACAGGAACAAATATGAAACAAGACACTATACTGTTGGCAGGAATAGAAAACACTGTAGATACTACATAACATAGTCTTTAGTCCAGGCAGGTGGTCATCTGAGTCTGACAGGCCACCTCTCAAGCCCCGGTTCCAGTGCAATGTCTTCTTGTGTTGGTTCTACAGTGAAGTCATCCAATGCAGACTGGGTGTTGGAATAATCTCCTCTTGGTGCATAGGCAGGTGCAAGATAAGAAGCATTCCATACCCGCCCATCAGAAAGTCGATAGGTGTAAGGTCCCTTCTTCTCTATGATTTTAAGAGGAGCTGTGAATTTATGGTCCCCTTTGCATAAGAGTCCAGGTTTTCGTATTCTAACAAAGGAACCACACAAACTTTGGTTCCTTAGCACCCCGCAGTTTGTCTGTGAAAGCCTTAGACTTTGCTTGCTTCTGTTCAACTGTCTATCACTTCATCCTTGTGTGGGGCATCAGGTCGTGCCTTTAACAATCCAGCAATGTTCAGTTTAGTAGTCATCTGTTTCCCATGAAGTAACTCTGCGGGTGATCTTTGAATTGTAGCATGTCGTGTAGCCCGGTATGCTTGCAAGAAATCAATAGTGAAGGGTATCCACAATCGTCCTTCCAGTTTAGCTGTTTGCAAACTCTCTTTCAAACTTTTGTTAAACCATTCGATTTCTCCATTGGCTTGAGGGTAATATAGGGATGACTGCCTGTGTAAAATGTTCCTCTCTGGTAGAAAAGTTTCAAACTCCAGGGAAGTAAATTGACTACCATTATCTGAAACCAGTTCTTTGGGGTTACCTTCCTGGCTAAAAACTGAAGAGAGAAACTTAATTACCGTAGCAGAAGAAATTTGCGATGTAAACGCCACCTCAGGCCATTTGCTGAAATAGTCTAATAAAGTGATGGCATAACGACAGTCAATTGGAGCAGTGTCAAAGGGTCCTACAATGTCAATCGCCACTTTTTCCCATGCAGTTTCAGGAAGAGGAACAGGCTGTAATGGAGGGTTACATGTCACTGCTCTCTTATCATACATTTGGCAAGTGACAGGATTTTATGAGTGCTTCAGTTTGAGAGTCCATCCCTGGCCACCAATATAGATCCCGTAGTCGTTGTTTGGTTCTGACAATTCCTTGATGAGTATCGTGTGCCAGGTGTATGAGTTTTGACTGTAATTCTTCTGGCACAAGTAGCCGGTGTGTACCTGGTAGCACACAGCCAGCCATCGAGCAAAGAAAGTTCATCCCGAACTCTAAAATAAGGCAGCAAAACTGGGTCAAGGTTTTTAGGGTTACTGGGCCATCTCTTTGTCAGAAATTCCCGTAGTTTTTGTTAAATTGGACACGCTGAACAAGCAGTTTGAAATTGTTCTCTTGTTACTGCAGTAAGAGTGCTTGTAATAAGCGCAACTACTACATCTTCATCCTCCGGTGGACCATCTGGTGAAGGCAAAGGCAGGCGAGAAAGGCAATCAGCTACCACATTTTCATTTCCAGGCTTATATTCCAATTCATAATTGAAAGAGTAGTCGTGCAGATCATCTAGCAATACGATATCCTGCTCTTCCCAGTCCTTTCATGGTGAGCAACGTCAAAGGGCTGTGGTCTGTGCGCAACTTGAACGTGCGGCCCCACAGGTAAGTTCTCCATTTTTCAGTAGCCCAGACACAAGCAAGTGCTTCTTTTTCAACTGTAGAATATTTTCTCTCAGCATTACTTAGTGTTCTTGAAGCAAATGCAACAGTCCTCTCAGTGTTGTCCTCATGAAGTTGTGTGAGGACAGCCCCAAGCCCATAATCAGAAGCATCAGTAGTTACAATTGTGGGCAATGCGGGACTGAATAGTGCAAGTACTGAACTATGTACAATCAAGTCTTTCACCCTTTCAAAACTAACTTGTGCATCCGTTGTCCACACTAAGGTTGAACTTCTCCGTAGTAATTCTCGTAACGGTTCAATGACAGAAGCACAATTGGGAATGAATTTTGCATACCAGGAGGTAAGACCCAAGAAGGAACGTAAGGTTTGCAAATCTGTTGGAGGAGGAGCATTTGAAATTGCCAGGATATGATCTGGATCAGGTTTTAGTCCAGCCTGTGAAATTGTATGCCCCAGAAAGGAGAGTTCAGTTTGTCTAAATTTGCATTTGAACCTATTGAGCTTGAGGCCTGCTTTGCTGATGCAGTTTAGTACAGACTGCAGGTTATTGTCATGCTCCTCAGTAGTATTTCCAAACACAATAATATCATCCAAATAGCACTGAACTCCATGTTGATTCTTCAGAATCAATGACATTATTTGGAAGGCACTTGGGGCTGATGCAAGACCATATGGAACACATTTAAAACGAAATAGTCCCTCATGTGTGATCAATGCTGTGAGGTCTCTGCTATCTTCATGCAACATAACCTGGTGGTATGCACTCTGCAAATCAAGAGTAGAAAACATCTTTGCTCCATGGAGTTCTGCAAATACTTCTTCTATGTGAGGAAGAGGATGGCTGTCAATCACAATAGCTTTATTTGGCTCCCTTAAGTCCACACAAAGGTGGATGTCTCCACCCTTCTTCTGCGTCACTACTCTAGGTGAAACCCATTCCAAGGAGTTAATCTCTTCAATAATGTCCTTTTGAACAAGTTTTCTAAGTTCCTCTGAAACAGCTTTCCCGACTGAAAATGGTAAGCGCCGTAATTTCTGTCATACAGGCATCACATTATTCCGCATTTTAACTTTATGCAGAAACCCATAAGCACAGCTGAGTTTCTCCTCAACCTGGAGTAGGGTACCAGCTGAAACTGGTGTATGTACCGCAAGAGTGCTTTGCTGAGGAAGATCAATTCGTCCATTAACTACCCTGAGATTTAAAGCAGCTAATAAATCTCTGCCAAGGATAGCAGTACCTTTGTGGACAATGTAGAACTCTGCAGTTACATAGCGATCACCAAAAGTAACTATTGCTGGCAGGCAGCCATGTACTGGAATATGGTTTTTCAAATAGCATACCAAGTGAAGTTTGGGTTCAGTAAGAGGCACATCTTTAAAGTAATGCAAATAGATGGAATCAGGTAGTATAGATACTGCTGAGCCAGTGTCCAACATTAGCTGAATAGAGTGTGATTTGCCTGAGGGTATGGCAGAAACATTTACAGTGCACTTTATCTGTTCTGGAATATGTGCAGTAGGGATTTTGTCTACACTCAGCACAGTAACATCTGGTATTGTAACTGCATGCACCTGTTGATTGAACTGGCTACTGCGACATAATTTAGCAAAATGCCCAATCTTTTTGCAATGATTGCACTGAGCTACTTTTGCTGGACATCCTGTGTAGCTTGCAAGATGTTGTGGGGATCCACAGCGAAAGCATGCTTTTACTGTATTTTGCATTTGCTGATTCAGTGGCTTTTCATTAGTTTTCCTTTTGCAATTGTTTCTTTCTAAATTTCTTACAATACTTAATTTGCATTCAGTTCAGGTTGGTAATAGGAGACCCACTGAGAATGAGACAATATGCAAGTTTACATGTAAACAGATGGATAAACATCACTTGTCTGACAGAAAACCTTTCACCTTTGCTGGTGACCAATGCATAGACACAGACTTTACAAACATTTTCAGTGTATATTATACATACACACACACACACACACACACACACAAGTCATTGCACAACATCTGATGTTTTGCAATCATCTTGATGATCAGAATGACACCAGCTTTTATTTGAGACCTCACATTATGTTCTTTGGTGAACTAGAATGTACCTATCAGACTCAAGAGATTCCTGTAACCTCTATGCACCCCATCGGTGACCCTTGACATTTGGCACTGACAGGTTCCTGGGCTTGTCCACTGATGCTGTACTTAATTAAATCGCTACATATATAAGGGTAAGAGTAACTGGGAACCCAGGCGGAGAGCCTTAGAGGAATTGTTTTTAAATGATTTAAGTAACAATATAAAGGATGATACTGCAAAAAACTACAGTACTTTTCCCTCCCCCAAAAAAGTGCTGTGAATTAGATTGCTCAACCCAAGAAATATTTCACATTTTGAAAGGATGGCCATTGTGTCATTGCAGTAGGGCAAAGCCTCAAAGGCTCAATTGTTCCCTTTCTTTCATCATGTGTCATAGGTTATTGATGCTTATTTGAGCTGTGTGGTTGAGAAAGCAGGTGGAAAGGTAGGTCACTTACAATTTATACTTCCATGTACCATCACAGTATCAGTAAGTAAACAATCACATGAATATGTGGTACAACATATTTAAGTCCAACATATTTAAGTTTATATCAATATAAACCTGAAATTGCAACATTTCAGTGTATTTACGGCTGCCAAACATGTACTGAAGTGTATTTGGAGGTGCATATCTGACATACAATCCTTGACACTTTGAGTGCCACATTAGTTTTGCTATACAGTTCAGTGGGTCCAAGAATTAAAACACAAGTATGCGAACACCTTCGTCAGTTTTTACATTAAGTAAGACAGAGCACATCGATTACAAATCTTTTTGTTTTTACAGGACTCTCTTACATATCTTATTTGTAACACTAAGGATCCCTTGCATGTCTGTCTATATGAACTTCATTATGTTCTTTATGTGCCGGAATGATTAAGGCATTAACTTGGTTGACTGTCAACAGGTACAAGCCATCTCATCAGTACTTTCCACAGTCATTCTCTCAGACAGAACACCACAAATGAAAGTGAAGGTAAATGCTAACAAGCTTTCATATAGAGCATGAGCAAAGCACATTTTCATTCAGTCAGTTAAACACAATGTGAAACAGCAAATACAATACTATGTTTGATGTGGAATGAGTACTGTAATAGTAATCCATGTAATGAAATTGGGAAATACAGTATAATCTACATTTCATGGTTTGCTTCACTGGAAACTATAACTGCATTTCTAATTTTTCTTTCAATGAATAGAGTGGAATTCTTCAATATGATATATTATTGCTTCCTTACCACACACCAGGTCATTGGGTTCTTGCGGTAAGATGTTTTCTATTGTACTTCAGGATTATGGGCACTAAAATGTGGTATTATACAAGAGATTTGTAACACAGCTGGGTAGCAGTGATAATTTCTCGTGTTGTGGGTTTTCAGTGAGTTCAGTGCATGCAAAGGAAAGTGGAATGTGAATGTAACTCTTGACATTCCAAGAACTGAGTTTTAAAAAATAAAATGCTACTGTGAAGACAAATTCTGTTGATAATGTAACTTGGAAGAATACAGTCTGTAATGATTTGATCAATGAATTCACAATATGTTTTTCTCTTGTGTTAGTGAGACATTACAAATGAGAATGTTAATGGAATGTTTGAGAAATCATTATAAAATTGTTGAAATCACCACATTACCAATATAATTTGTACAACTATTTACACTTACAGATAGCATTGATGAAAACAAAAGAATTGTTAATAATTGACCCCTTGTGCAATGAGATGAGATATGAAAGAACATGCCTGAGGAATTGGAGGTGATTTTTTAGATTCTTACTTTTACAGTGTACGTGAACTGTTACTGTGAAAATATTTTCAGGAAATGTAACAATAGTGAGACTAATATTTTCCTGTTAGCTACAAAGAAAAATTGAAACAGCATGTACTTGTACTGAATATGCTTACTAATGGACTTGGAGTGAACTTGTGTGATTTGAGTCTGGCTAACTACTTCATAGAATGTGGACACGAAACAGTAGCATGTTGCATGAGTGAGGGTGTTATTAGCAACATGGGGGACAGCAAATCAGGTGATACATTATGTAAGAGTGAGACAATAATATGAAAGCAAGTGTATATATATATATGAGCAATAAGTCATTGCAACCATTAAATAGAGATAGAAAGGATTTCTATACATGTCCAGAAACAAAAACAAAAGAAAGAAAAGCTCATTCATATAGTCCACTACTGTATTCTAAGAATTTCAGAAACTTCATCAAACGATTAACTAGCAAATCCTCATCTGATTGGAAGAGTAAAGTTGTTCAGCATCCCAGATAAAGTGATGGCCACAACTGCGGACCACTGATCTTAAAGGTATTGAATACCAAATTGCCATTATCATTTGTTATTTATGAGTAACTATCAGGGGTGAAAGTAAATGCCGGAGATTACAGGTGTGTACTGCGCCGACGTCCTTGCCAAGGTGTGTGGAATGGGCTCTGGCCCCCAGAAAGGGTGGGGTCTCGGGCGGCAGGTGAGGGGCTGGGGGGCCAGATTCCCCTAGCCAGCCCTTCCTGACAGCTGCTGCTGTGGTGGCCAGGAGCCCCGGGCCCTTTTAAAATTGCTGGCCCCCAGGACAGCTGCCCCTTTTGCTCCCCCACTGTCGGTGGCCCTGCCGGTAGCATCCTGCAGTGCTGCCGAATCCTATGGGAGGGCTGCTGATGCGGGGGGAGATAAAAGGGGCAGCAACATTAAAGCATAAAGCACTGCCACAGCAGGACTAACGTCAGCCATGTACAGGCCGGTACCAGTGGCCAGTTCTTACCGGTATGCTGAACCGGCCCACTTTCACCTCTGTTAATTAGGATATTTTTTCTAAATAGAAGTGTTGTTAGTTTGCAGAAATGTATTTGCAGCAGAAAGACATCAGTACGGTCGAAATGACACAAGAGACTAATACTGCGTTTAGAAGACAAATAGCAATTGTTCTAATGAAGGAGTCAGGTAATAACTTTCTCCCATGCACTATGGACTCATTAGGCACATGTGAAGATAACAAGAAGAGTGGAATTATGTCGTGTAACAGACAGTTATCTTAATACCCCTAAAGTGGGGTCTCTCACAGGTTTGGTTCTATAATGGTGACTCTGCATCAATAATATCTTTAAGTACCAAAAAATTTGAATGGTTGCTATTGATAGACGAGTTAAATGAAATTGGATATTTTTAGATCCAGTTGCAGTAAAGTAAAACTGAGAAAATACAACTCAAAAAAGAAAAATATATGTGCAAACCAGTGACTGGATTAAAATATTGACAGTAATTAATAAATCAAGATTTGCATTTGGAGTGTTGGTTGTAACATAATCAGCATTTCATTGCGCTATATTGATTTTTCAGATGGCATGGAGGACTACTGCATATACTGCAACCTTGTCAATTGTGAAAAGGAAAATAAGGATTGCACAATGGTAAGAAACAGAGAATTGTATCAGAAACACATGCCACAACCTGCCTAAGGATCAGGATTCTTGTAAAAATTCCACAACGGTAAACATTTTCATTATGCTGATAGGCATATCTTAGGTAATGCTTACATGTGGAAGGAATAGCATGAGTGAATGGAAATTGTGTAACATTATAACTTCTGTGATTTCATTTTCTCAATTGTTACTTATCAAACGTCCAGTGTGAGTCTTGCAAGAGATGGGCACATATACCCTGCATTCCAGAAGGAACCATCAAGAAAACATGACTGATAAGAAAGAATACAAGTGCAAAAAATGTGCATAGTTCAGTTTTTAGAAAGTTACATTATGTGTAAATGGTTGTTGTTCAAAACATCTTGGAACAAAAAGCAAACTGTTTTTATTTATATACCAGATTATTATAATAAAGGTTTCAAATATGAAAAATACTTCTCTGTATTTGTGTCCATGTGTATAATGCAAATTATACAAGCACCCATCCCTCCGAATTTGCTACCCCAGACCAGAGGATGCGAAAGGCACCCCTGGACTGGTGACAGATGCATGGGTAGCGAAGTCTGATGGATAGGGACCCACTTTGCCACAATTTGCTATCCTTGGAAGTAGTCCTTTGACAGGGTCATGCCTGTCCTCCGTACCCCCAAGTCTCACCTCACTTTACACATACTTGCACACAAAAGGAGACAGTGCACTGCAATAATCAAATAAATCAATTGCAAATTAGCAAGGAGATAGCAAATTCTGCCTGTTGTCGAGGCAACCCCATCCCTCTGAATTCGCTATCCCTGAACCAGAGGAAGCAAAAGGCACCCGTGGACCAGTGACAGGTGCATGGGTAGCAAAGTCTGATTGATGGGCCACTTTGCCACAATTTGCTACCCTCTGTACCCCAAGTCTCAGACATATAAAAACGCAAAGGTGCCAACAAAATGAGAGACAAAAATGCAAAGGTGACTCAGCACAGCACACTGTGATTGAATGCAAAAGTGGCTCTCTCATTCTTACCCTGCAATAATCAAATACATAAATTGCAAATTGTGTCAAGGTAAACCCCCATCCATCCAAATTCACTACCCGTAGACCAGGTAGTAGCAAGTTCTGACGTGTAGAAAAAAGGCCATGTTTGTATGGCGGAAGCTGCTGTTGGTAGCAAAATTGGATGGATGCTTTTTCTGCTGCTACACCAGAGTATAAAAGTATTATGGCAACCCACACACTTATGTAGAAGTTACAAGCCATACTAACATTCCATGCATGTACATTGTAATAGCAATGGGAAGTTTGTAAATGGCAAATGGGAGACTTACTTCCCAAACTACTTTTAAACAAAAGCTATTCAGAGTAGAGTACTATTTAAAAATGTTTTTATAAGCAGTAACTATCTGTATAGTGAGCTATTGTGTGGTACTCTTTTTTAAAGGTGACTGGGAGCTGTGAATAAGACCTCAGCAGGGGTGAAAGTAAGTTGAAGAACTTATCGGTACGCCAGAGTCCTGAGCAGGGGCGCGGCCTCAACCAGAAGAGGTGGTACCTTTAAATCTGTGGCTGGGAGCCTTTAAATCACCCCTGGAGCTACCAGCTGCAGAGATGGCTGGGAGCCCTGGGGCTCAGGGGTGATATAAAGGGCCAGGGGCTCTGGCTGCCGCTACCACAGTGCAGCCCCAGGCCCTTTAAATCACCACCTGAGCCCCTCTGCAGGAGCCCTGGGTAGCAGCAGCAGGGCTTGGGTGGTGCTTTAAAGGGCCGGGGACTCCGGCCGCTGTGGGGAGCCCCTGGCCCTTTAAATCACCAGCATGGGGAAGCTGGTCAATCCAGCATGGCGCACCGGCTCTTGCCGGTACACCATACAGACCGTACCGGCTTACTTTCACCTCTGGACCTCAGTTCAGTATTTGAATACAATGTATTATGCTTTTCAAAAGCAGAGTGAAGCCATTCAGAAAGAATAGATGGAAAGGAACTATTTTTAGTCAAAACAAACTAAAATGATTGTGGTAAATAACGTATTGAAAAATAACTGTGGATTTAATTAAATGCTTAGCTTGAACAGAGCGGTATTTGTAGAATTTAGGAGAGATCACCCTGAGGTGACAAAATAATCTCTCGGTCCATGTGTCATTGCAGAATCACTAAGCAGCATGCATAATATTCTCTCTGATCTTGGATAAAGAGGCGGATGTGGCACTTGCAGCTCTGCTGAGTAGTGTACACAACCCTCTAACAACCTATCTATAGTGATATTAACTAGCACTCATTTGTATAGCCTGGATTTATTATTCCTTCACAAACTCACAATGACATACTGAAAAGTGGGTATAAGCAAATTTTACTGGCTTTTTTTTTTTTATCAGCAATAGCTACAGATCAAATACAGGTATTATGCCAAAACCACACTCTGAGATACAGAAATTACAAGCCAGATATTCCATGGACATGTTCTATTGCTGTTTAAAATATTAAACACAGGTTGTAAACAAGACTATCATCCTCAATTTTTTCAGTAATGTAATCCAATTATATAACCTCCACCTCTTCATATGACGATACATCACTTCTAATGGCTATGCTATACAATATTCAGAGACCCTAAATGATTAGGTTAGTAGATGTTCAACATCCTTTCAGATTTATCTCAGTATTGAAATACAGTTTAAGGGATTAAACAATTAAACACTTTTCAGCTCGTGGTTCTGAGAAACCCAGACCTAAACCAAGGCTAAAGTACACATTTTCAGGAGATGCAAGGGAGCTGGATTATAAGTCTTTGATGCCAGCATCCCACTCTCTGTTTAGAGCCCATTGTCACAATGTCTATTCATGGGGTAGGCTCTCCACAAGTGAGCCATCAAGTGAGGAGGTCATAAAACAGAACATGACTGCAAAGGGCCAGAAAGATTGAAAAGATATCCACTTGAGGGGCAGATATACTGCACCCCAAAAGCAGCACAAAGAGTGGAAACCATCTGCAGCTCCCAGCACACAAAACTGAAATAGCTAGTTCTCAATACAATGTTCCCCACAATCCTGACTTAGGGGCAGGGAGGGAGCATTGCTGGAGCACATTTCATCTGTCTTCAGCTGGAAGTCAGTCCTTTGGGACTTGTCCCTGAACTAGATTGTCTAGCCCTGTGCAAATGCATTGGGGTAGGGTTAACAAATCCTCTCTGTTCATGGGCCTGGAACAAAAACAGCACATCTATCCAGGCACAAGTTTTCTAGGTACTGCCAGCCTGCATGAACCCTCTCCACACCCTCAGTGGAGGCAGGGTTCCTTATAGTTGCAATTTTACACTGAGTATATAAACTCTGCTACAGTAGAATATATCATGAGACAGTTTGGGTTTTACCACTGTGTAGAACCTATGCATTAATCATTGATATAGAGTAGAAAATGTGTTTCACTATGTATGTATTCTGTAGAAGTTCTTCCTTCTCATTTTTAAATTGCCAGCATGATGCAATGCTCTTGTAGAACAGCCAATATAGTATGTTTTCCAAGAGGCTGTCACAGTGCTGTGGCAATGCTAGCTGAATTTAGCCTGCTAATCAGCTTAATATTAAGCTCATTGTTGGATAAATATTTAGTTGAATTGAATTGATCAAATATGCATTTGAATAGTCTGTTAGTGGTAATTTTAGGGGTGGGAAAATTAAATTACAGTACTAAGGCAAGTAGAATGCACCATGCCAGAAGATGCAACTTGCTTCTACATTTTCAGAATCAGTGTATTACACTGCAAATCGTTTTACTATATCAAATGTGAAATGAAAAATAATACCAATGCACTGATGTTCTCTTCCTTCCATCTTTTTGATTACATATAATTTGTCTCAGTCAAGATTGTATGTTTACTTTCCCCCCCCGCGCAAACTAATGAATCACCGTTTGTTACAGAGCATTGTGGAAATTGGTTGATGACACTGGAAGTAATTGGGATGAATTTCTTGATGACATTTTATTTTCTTTGTGATCTAAACTGAACATAAAACAAAAATGTCACCCATTCGACTAATGTATGGTTTTGAAGCAAGATTTCCAGACCAAGTCTCTGAGAACTACACAGCACCTGTATTTCAGTGCCAGCAGCTTCCATGTAAATGCAAAAAGAAGAACAGGAGTACTTGTGGGCTGTAGTCCACGAAAGCTTATGCTCTAAAAAATTTGTTAGTCTCTAAGGTGCCACAAGTACTCCTGTTCTTCTTTTTGCGGATACAGACTAACACGGCTGCTACTCTGAAACCTTCCATGTAAATGTTATTCTGAGTCTTCATTTTACAAATACCCCTTTGCTATTTGCTTACAAAGCTACCAAATGTCAGTGAACTCAGTGAAGAATACTACAAATAGTACAGCAGAAATTTGAAATCTAGAAAGAATGCTGACATTGCCTGGCTCTTACTAATATTTCTAAAACACAAGAAAAACAATGAACTAGAATATGCTAGAAAAAAGCATTCTAGATATGGGAAAGTAACATTTGAGGTTGCGGACTGTGTTATGTTACTGAATGTGAGAAAGAAAAAGAAAGAGCGGGCAATCTACCTATTGTGGTCCATACAAAGTTACCATTGTTGTGGATAAAAAAAAGTTAACTTGGAAACCATATCAGGGAAACTTTTAGGATCTATGTACGGTATCTCCCACTTAAAACCATTTAAAGGCCCAGCAACATAAGATGCTGAAAACAGATCACAGGAAATGGGTCCATTGAAATGGAAACTGCTGTGGGTAACAAAAAAAAAAAATGCACAGAAGAGATTGGAAAAATGGGTGGCAATGTATCTCACAAGCATCATGACAAATGTGGAGATTGCAGACATAGAAGAGGAGTGTGTAGTGGACGAAGTTGCAAGCAGCGATCCAAGTGTTGTTGATGACATGCTTATGGAGGATGGGGGAAGACAAAGAATGGTTTCTGAAAGGTAATTGCTTAGCACTTTAAAAAAAAAAACAATTGGCTAACATACTCCCATTTATTAAATGTTAAAAGTTTTCATGTAAAAATTGCAGCACTCTCAGTCACAATGCTAGAACAGGGAATAAGGAAACTATATTCCCATACATGTTGATACCAGTCAGCTCTATGTTCTTGGGGAACCAGGGCGCAGTATCCAGCCTGTCTGACTCATGAAAGACACCCCCCGACCAGTCTCTGCTTGAACCAAACCCATCAGAGAAAAGACTTGCAGAGAGCAGTGAAGGGCATTGGGAGACACACCTAGACCCCTCCTGACAAGGGTGACAAGATTAAGACATCTCCATTTGCATACAGAATGGAGAGCAGAAACAACTCCCCTAGCCTCATCTGCATGAAAGATGGGACAGGGAGACATCTCAATTTGCATACAGAAAGGAGAACCAAGAACCGCACTGAACTCTGGGACCAGAAAAAGCAGGGAAGCACTGCATCATGGGAATCTCTGCTCCAGATGTTAATGAACCTATGCCTGCCCACACCCAACTCAGCAGCTATCAGACCAATTCTAGTAATGAATCCTTGATTGATATCCAAAATACTGAAGCAGCCTAGTTGCATTGTGAGCTCCCTGGAAGAAAATACCACCCGTAGCCAAGAGTGATCAGCAACTATTGTCTAGCCTAAAGAAAACCCTTGAGCCATCAGCTTACCTATAAACAAGTCTAGTGTTCTCCCTTGAACCATTGTATTTTCTCTACAAAAATCCCTACTCACCCTCCATCAGTGTTCTGATGCTTAGATCCAAAAACTCTGCATCAGTTCCACTGGGATTCCATCTTCTCCTGACTGATCGTGCTTGGGGCTCTGCCTGTCTCCAGCACTCAGGACCCTGAGCTACCACCATCACCTGGGAACCCCGACCAGTTAAAGCTTCATCGAGTGGATAAAATCCCCCTTCTTTCTCCCTCTGTTTTCCTTTCTACCTTAGGTATTAACCTTTAATAATGTATGTTATGTTGGTTTAGCTCTCCTTGTGTAGTTATCACTATTATTCAATAAATAACTTTTATGGTTAAGCTGGTTGCTTCTCTCTCTCTTACTGAATTTTACTTTTTTGGTTTTAGCTTCCCCCATTCACTCTACAGCAACACTTTTTACTTAAGCTAAAGATCCCTGCAGAGCCCAAAATACTGTGGGGTTTGCTGATCGAGTAGGTTACTGCCAGTACAATTGTGATGTGAGAGTGGGGATAGGGACATGCTGAATCTGGGACGCATAAGTGTGACAACTTGAAAGTGCTGCTTGACCCAGTCCCTGGAGCCCAGGGGCATATAAGGGGTCAGCTTGAAAGTGCTGATTGACCCAGTCCACTCAGACTTGCTCTGTTAATGTATATGTGGGTGTGGGTGTGTTAAGCCGGTTCTGGGGCTGGAGGAACCCAGCCTTAGGGAACCTAGGTCCTGCAGGATAACTCCCATTGGAAGGGGACTTTGCAGAAGGGAGAAGTAGAGCTCCATATGAAAACACAAATGACACAAGCAGTACATTGATAGAATTACAGATTCTCCCCCCACCCCAAAGACTAACCCAAATAAATGAGCATACCCCAAAGTAATGGGCAAATCTGGTAACAATGTATATGTGTTAGATTTTTCTTCTAGTAAAATTTGTACAGACCCACAATGTTACAAAGATTGGAGGCCAAAATGAGGAACTGGCTTGTATGACTTTTCATTTCATGGCTCGAAGTCAAGAGGATGGCTGGGTGATGAGGTACATTTAAATAGCAGGAAACATGGATGGTGACTGGATTGATTCATCAATTATTGAAATTTTATCTATTCTTTCATGTTTTGTAGGTTAATGTGTATTTGTGTTGTGTGGTTGAAAAAGCAAGTGGAAAGGTAGGCCATGCATTGTACATTTAAATAGCAGGTACATGGAAATATCAATTATCAGTAATTAAACCATCAAATGACTGGTCAAACATATTTAAGTCCAAATAGAGGTTTGTATTCACACGTCAAGGCTAACTGCAGCATTTTACTGTACTTACTGCTGCCAAATGTGCTCAAAAGTATGTTGAGGTGTATACCTGATGTTACAATCCTTGACATGTTTAGGGCCACATTAGTTTTGCTATATAGTTCAGTGGGGCCACAACTTCAGCACAGGTTGTCAGTTTTTAAATTAAGTTAATCACAGCACATGGGGTCTCTGATTACAAACCTTTTCTTTTTATCTTGTTTATCTTATTTGTAAGAGTAAGGATCCCTTGTGTTTGTATTTATGAAGTACATTATGTTCTTTGTATGCCACAATGATTAATCCATTAAAAACTTACTTGAGTGTCAACAGGAACAAGCCATCTCATCAGTAGTTTCCACTAGCATTCTATCAGGCAGATGAAGACAAATAAAACTGAAGGTGGTAAATATTAACAAGCTTTCCTGCCCAACATGGGCATAGCACATTGTCATAAAGTCAGCTAAGCACAGTCTTAAGAAACAGCAAATACAATGTTATGTTGGGGAATGAGTAATACTAATGCTGTAATGAAATTGGGAAATACAGTATAATCTACATTGCATGATTTGCTTCATTGGCAACTAACTGCATTTCTAATTTTTTTCTATGAACACAGACTGGAATTCTACAAAGTGATATATTATTGCTTTCTCTCAATGCACCAAAGCATTGGGTTATTGTGGTAAGAGGTTTTCCATTGTTATACTTTTGGATTGTCTGCACTAAATATAGTAATACACAACAGGTTTCAAACACAGCTGTGTAGCAGTGATATACATTTCCTTTATTGTGGACTTAAGAAGTTGAATACATACAAATGCAAATGGAACTTCAATGTAACTCTTGAAATTCTGAGGACCACATTTTAAAAAATAAAATAGTGTGATGACTGTCATTATGTAGGTAATGTAAATTTAAAGAATATAGTCTGTAGTGTTTTAATCAAGGAATTCATATGATTCTCTTGTGTTAGTAAGACATTACAAATGAGAATATCTGCATGCAATGTTTTGAAAAATCATTAACAAATGGTTGAAATCATATTACCAATAACATATGTATATGTATTTACACTTACAGATAACATTGATGGAAACTAAAGAATCGTTAATCATTGACCCCTTGTGTGATGAGACCACATATGTAAGAGCCTTCCTGAAGAAGTGGAGGTGATTTTTTTTTAAGATACTTATTTGCAGAGTTTACATGTAGTGTTAGTGTGAAACTATTTTCAATAAATGTAACAATAGGGAGGCTAATGTCTTCCTGAAAAGAAAAATGGAAACAGCACGCACTTGTACTGACCGTGCTTACTAATGGACATTGAGTGAACTTGTGCTATTTGAGCATGGCTAACTACTTCATTGAATGTGGACACAAAACACTAGCATTTAAGATGAGTGACAAGGTGCTATTAGCAACATGGGACAGCAAATCAAGTGATATATAGCGTAAACCGGATACACACTTGTTTTCATATTAGTGTGTGTGTGTTTTTATATAAGCACTAAGTCATTGCAACCATCCATTAAAGAGAGAAAGAAAGGATTACTAAACATGTACAGAAACTAAGAAAAAGAAAAACCCATTTGTACAGTCAGCTACTGTACTCCATACAAATTTCAGAATCTTAATCTACGAAGTAACTGGAAAATCCACAACAGATTGGAAAATAATAAATTGTGGAACACGAGAAACAGATGGGCACACCTGTGGACCCTCATCCTAAAGGTATTCAATACCAAATTTTCATTGTCATTTGTTAATGTGTAATTACAATGTCTTTTCTAAATAGAAGTATTAGTTTGCAGAAATGTATTTACAGCATAAAGACATCAGTACTGTAGAAACCACACAAGAAGCTCTGACTACGCTTAGAAGAAAAATGGCAATTCTTTTAATGAAGGAGTCAGGTAATAACTTTGTTACATATACCTAGTGAGCCCATAGTATATTGGAAAATAACAGGCAGAGTGGAATTATGTCACAAAGAGTTCTCTTAGTACACCTACAGTGAGGTAGGTCACAGGTTTGGTTCTCTAATGGTGACTCTGTATGAATAATTTCTTTAAGTACTGAAGCTTAATGGCGAATGGTTGCTATTGATGGAGCAGTGTAAAGCAGTTGGATATTGTTATATCCACCAACAGTCAAGTAAAAAAAAGTTTAAGAAACAGACAAGTACCAAATATAATTTAAATGTATACCCACACACACAAAATTGAAAACCCAGTTAATTGAAATAATTGATTTTAATGAATATATCAAGATTTCTATTTAGAAATCACAAAGTAATCATTTGAGTACCTCATATTGCTTTTTCCGTGAGCATGGAAGAGTGCTACATATACTGCTACTTTGTCACTTGCAAAAAATGGGAATGAGGACTGCATGATGGTAAGAAACAGAAAGTTGTAAAGAGAAATACACTATATGTTGCAGCAGATAAATAAGCAGAATAGGACTGTTTGTAATTCAAGAACAAAAAGTCATGTCCCAACATCTAGCCACTGGCATATAGACCCAATACCATAACCTGCCTAACAGGGATTCATGTCATAATTCCACAGTAGTAAACATTTTTACCACCGATGATAGTCAGATCTTGAGTAATTCGTATGTTGAAAAAAATATTTTATAAATGTAATGAATAGAAATGTTTAGCATTATTAGGTCTGATTTCATTTTCTCACCTATTACTTATCAAAGGTCCAGTTTTGCTCTTATAAGAAGTGCGCACATGTGCCCTGCCATCCATAAGGAACCAATGCAGAAATCTTTACTGATGAGAAGAAAGAGTACAGGTGCAACAAGTGTGCATAGTTCAGACGTTTACCAAAAATGTGCATTGTATAATTGTTTTAAGAGTAATACTTTTATATTCCAGCTGTGGTGTTCCAAGAAAACCAATGAGTAATAGGTTTAATTTTGCTGTTCATTTCAGTACAGAAAGGTGTTCATAACTGTATCTATACATCTGTATAGATCCTTGGTTTTGAAAAAAATGTTGGAATGAAAAGTAAACTGCTCTTGTTTATACACCTAGTTGTAATAAAAGTTTTTAAATTTTGAAAAATCTTTGTGTATCTCCACATTTACAATGACAATTTCAAAATGGTAGAAAACTGACAGGACATCAACATTCATCATGGCTTGCTACCTCTCATCTTTGTCATTCTCTGTTTAAGGGGCAGCTAACTGTGATAGATGGTTGATGCTCGGTCAGAATTTGCTACCCCATACTAGAGGATGCAAAAGATGAGAGGTGGCAAATTGTGACAGAGGCCCCATCTGTCAGAATATACTGTCCCATTTGCAAATTCCATTGTTACCACCCGTCCAAATTTGCTACCCTATTATAAGTGCATGGCTGCATGATTTGTTGTTCTAGCCCATGTTCTCCCTCACCTCATCCACTTCTACTGTTACATGCATCGTGTCTACAACCAATTAGATCATGTCTTCCTGATTCTTCTGTAAATAACCTAGCACACACTGGGGTACTATAAAAATATAATCATCATCAACTACAGTTTCACTACTTCGTTGAGAGCATGTCATGGCAGAATTATAAAGCCAAACACTTCCATTGCTATATATGCTGAGTAGATATGATGGGGAATCTGTGGCATTATCCTATTACCATACAAAAATCATGAATAGCTACCCTAGTTGTAGCAAACTGTACAGCTGAGCTATAGGGGAATGTTTTAGCATCTCAGAGTAAGAGAAACAGTCTATTAAGCAGAGCTGGGTCA
The DNA here is from genome assembly GCF_011386835.1 of Chrysemys picta bellii. Taxonomy (NCBI): domain Eukaryota; kingdom Metazoa; phylum Chordata; order Testudines; family Emydidae; genus Chrysemys; species Chrysemys picta. The sequence goes on from NC_088791.1 coordinate 62,339,509, forward strand.
GAGTTTTTTCTTTTTCCATAGTTTGCAAAAACCAAAAAAACCTTCTGATTTCAGACTGGACAGGAATTGGAATTGCCTGCACACCTGTTGTAGGGAGGGGGTTAACTGGGGAAGAGGAGGGAATGGAGAGCATCCTGCCTGTGGGAGAGGGGGGAAAGGAGAGTTGCAGCCATAGAGCATTCACGGCAGGAGAGGGCCCATGCTGCTGTCTGGCAGCATTTGGGTTGGGGTGAAGAAACCCTTCACAGGTGACCTGCTACCTCTGCCAGAATGCTCTGTGCAGAGCTGCTGGTACGGGGACCAGTAACCTCTGGAGCCATCTTTTACACAGGCAGCAATATGAAGACTGTGCCACTGCTGTGGGCCGGGTGGTAGAGCCACCACCTGCACAGCCTTAGAGCTGTTACATATCTGTTCCTCACATAAGCAGGGTTGAATGAGCTCTCCCCTGACACCTAGTGAGGAACTGGGGGGAAGAGACCTCTGGAGCAGACCGCATTTGCAAAGACACACCTACTTTGCCTATGTGATCAGCAGACAAACCTGCTTTGCCAAAGTAATTAATTTTGGTTGCTTTTGTCTAAACATCACTTTAGTAGTCAATGCAGGGGTAATCAAATGTTATCCTGATTGTATGATTAAAGGGCAGCAGAACTATACTTATTATGCCCAGACTGAAGGATCACTCTGACTGAACCTCACTTTCTAAGTAGAAGTCAGAGGGGTGGTGTGCACTGTGTTTAAAGAGTCCTGGGTCCCATCTGATCCTTCCTCTGTGGTGTTAAAGACAAACTTAATCAGACTCAATTTAGAATCTGTTTTTCTACTCATTGATTACTAGAGCTGAAAGCAACGAGGAGCAGGTCTAGTGTTACAATGAGACAATACAGAGGCTGTAGTAGCAGTAAGGTTACCCACTACGCAGTGAAATCACTAAGCTGAAATCACAAAGAAGTGGGCTAAGTGATGGAACCTCAGAACACAGCAGCGAGCAGCAGCAGAGATAACAGTGACAGGAGTGAGCTGCAGCAAAGGCATTGCATGATCCTTTAGTGTAGGAGGTGAATCCACGTGCAGGAGCCCCTGAATTCTGGGACTTCACTGACTTCAAACAGTGAATAGTGAGTGGGTGCAGCAGAGGGAAAGGGAGTGGTGTGTTCAAGGGACACTTGTCCATTGGACTCACACTGCTAGGTGGGAAACTGAGGCAAGGGACACTGCCCAACATAACGTGGGGAAAGTTTTTACTTATGGTTTGCAGGCTTTTGAATCCCTGTTGCAGTGTTTTCCCAAATTAGTGCTGAGTTCTGATACTAGTCAGCTCTGTTCTTGGGGAACCGGGCACAGTATCCAGCCTGTCTGACTCATGAAGGACACCACCACCACCACCACCATCCAGCCTCTGCTTGAGCCAAAACTGATCAGAAGAAAGACTTACAAAAAAAGCAATGAAAAGGCAGTGGGAGACACACCTAAACCCCTCCAGACAAGGGTGATAGGATTAAGGAAATTCCCTAGCCTCGTTTGCTTCAAAGATGGGGCAGGGAGGCATCTCCATTAGCATACAGAATGGAGAACAGAGATTCCAAGGCAAGAACCGCACTGAACTCTAGGACCAGAAAAGCAGGGAAGCACTGCATCATGGGAGATCTCTGCTCCAGATGTTAATGAACCTACACCTGCACACACCCAGCTCAGCAGTTATCAGACCAATTCTAGTGATGAATCCTTGATTGATATCCAAAATACTGAAGCTGTCTAATTACTTTGTGAGCTCCCTTGAAGGACCACTACCCAGGAATGATCAGTTCCTATTCTCTAGCCTAAAGAAAACCCTTGAGTCATCAGTTTACTTGAACCATTGTTGTTTCCCTAATTAAAAAAAAAACCCTACCCACACTCAAGTAAGTGTTCTGATGCATGGATCCAAACTCTGCATCAGTTCCACTGGGATTTCATCTTCTCCTGACTGATCGTGCTAGGGGCTCTGCCTGTCTCCAGCACTCAGGACCCTGAGCTACCACCATCCCCTGGGAACCCCGACCAGTCCAAGCTTGATGGAGTGGTGAGACCCCAGTTCTCTCTCTCTGTTTTCTTTTCTACATCAGGTATAACTTTCCAACCCTGACTTGTTTGATCAGGTATAGTTGTCTATATATGACTTTTGTGATCTTTAATAATGTAACTATTATGTTTGTTTAGGCTCTCCTTGTGTGGTTATCACTATTATTCAATAAATAACTTATGGTTAAGCTGGTTGCTTCCCTCTCTCTGAACTTTACTCTTTTGTGTTTTTTGCTTCCCCATTTACTCTGCAGCAACACTCCTCTTACCTAAGCTAAAGATCCCTGTAGCACCCAAATACTGTGGGGTTTGTTCATCAAGTGGGCTACTACCAGAACAATTGTAATGTGAAAGTGGGGATAGGGACATGCTGAGCCTGTGACATACCAGGGTGGCAGCTTGGAAATGCTGCTCGACCCAGACTACTGAGTCCAGGGACACATAAGGGTGGCAGCTTGAAAGTGCTGGGAAACATTGGTCAGGGATGGGATATTAAAAGTTGTTACAGAGAACTTTTCCAGAAAGTTTGGCTAGAGAATCTTGCCCGCATGCTCGGGGTTCAGCTGATAGCCATATTTGGGGTCGGGAAGGAATTTTCCTCCAGGGTAGATTGGCAGAGGCCCTGGAAGTTTTTCGCCTTCCTCCGCAGCATGGGGCAGGGGTCGCTTGCTGGAGGATTCTGAGTGACTAGAAGTCTTTAAATAATGATTTGGGGAGTTCAACAGCTAAGTCAAGGGAGAGAATTCTTCCAGGAGTGGGTGGGTCAGGTTTTGTGGCCCGCATCATGCGGGAGGTCAGACTAGATGATCATAATGGTCCCTTCTGACCTTAGAGTCTATGAAAGTATCCAGGGTAACTGTCTATCTTCACAAGCCAGTCATCTACTCAAATGTTTCCTCCATTCTGTTTATCCCTCTATGCTAGAAACATTGTCCCTCCACATTGCATTAATGGGAGAGGAAAGGTTCCTCCTCCCTTCTAGATTAGAATGACTGTTCACCCAAGAACGAATTAGCTGAGAAGGTGAGGTAGAGCCTTCCTTTTCCAGAGGTAGCAATTCAATTCCTGTTAAGGTTGTACTTGAAGAGTCTATTAGCATGAGTATATAACATTATCTCAAAGGTATTCTGAATCAATCCCTACACTTTTCCTGGTGCAGGGAGTTATTTCTGGATTTTATTTAATATACATCATTGATTTTCCAAGTACTGCACAATTTTATTAGCATGTGTTATATAGGTATAAAATATTGTAGCTTTGCCAAACACCACATTTGTTAACCTTTAATTTGGTTAGGGTAAAATATTCATCTAAAGCCATGACTGAAGCATGTTCTATTTAGCAGAGCCCTCAACATCAACAGGAAGTGGTACCAAACACTGCAACCTATAAAAGTGACTACCATTTTGGGACAATTCGGAAGAGTTTTAAATGGGGACTGACCAAAAGCACCCCAGTATTCATACCCTACACTATTTAATAATCTTTGTACAAAATATGCCCTGTGAGGTATTATTTGAAAACTAACAACTTGCTGGTCAATATCACAGTGAAATGTACGTAGCAACATTATATGTAAAGTTATGAAATGCCCCTGTATGATGTTAGCACATGTTCAAAACCACACAGCCTTGTCTAGGCAAAACTTGCTAAACAAGTCTGTCCTATAGAGGAATAAGTTTACTATTTATGTGTAAATTGGGGTAAACAGCATCCTACAGACAGCAGAGTGAGGTATTGGCAGGAGACAAAGCAAAATTTGCATCTAAGCAAACACAGGTGGGAAAGAGGAGTCCATGCTCTGTTGCCTTCTTTACTGTTTGAATAAACTTTGCTTTGAGGGATAATCTTCAGAAGAATCAACATCAAAGGTTCACTGGACTTTAGAAGAGGTGGAGAGAACCTCAAGTTCTCCCTCTTTTAACATAAGATAAAGGTACCAGCACCTTCAGGCCTCTGGAGGAGATCCTAACCAAGGAAATGGGTCAGTCACCATTTTGCTGGAAGACTGTGGGTGAAAGGCCATCTTGAACAAAAGCCTTGAAATGTTGCTAGATTAAGTTTAAGATGTTCTGATGTGTGTTTTCATTATTTGCTTATGACCATATCTAACTGTCTCATATTTGAATTCACTTACATATTTTATGTTCTTTTGGTAATAAACTTGTTTTATGTTTTAATCTGAAAAAAGTCAGTGCTGTGTTTAAACTGAACAGTTGGTTAACTCCAGTTAGAGTACCAAAATATGGAATATTGGCTCTTTACCAGGGCAATGAACTTTTTAATAACTGTACTGTCCAGGAAATGGTGGGGCAGTGCAGAACACACATTTTTGGGAAGATTCAGGACTCCAAGTACTAACCATAGCCGGAAGCCAGAGTGGCGTTGCCAGCAGGCTGCTGCACCAGGGTTACATCCGTACACGGACACTCAGGGTGTGACCTGCATGCCAGCAGGCCGTTTTTGAGCAGCATGCATCTAGTTTGGGAGCTACAGCAGCAAAGCATTGAGGCACCCAAGGTTGCAGGGCAGGCGGTGACAACTCATCACTGGATTGCACTCTGGAATGTGACAGGGGCATTCTGCAAAACACTATTCTGCCTGTGGAAACCTGCCCATGGTTTTGGCTTTGTTCAAGAAGCAGCCTAAGGGCTGGTCCACACTAAGCCACCAGTTCGAACTAAGATACGCAACTTCAGCTACGTGAATAACGTAGCTGAAGTCGAAGTATCTTAGTTCAAACTTAAAGGTACTTACCGCGGGTCCACACGCGGCAGGCAGGCTCCCCCGTCAACTCCGCCTACTCCTCTTATGGAGCAGGATTACCGGCATCAACGGCGAGCACTTTCCGGGATCGATTTATCGCGTCTAGACAAGACGCGATAATCGATCCCAGAAGATAGATTCCTTGCCGCCGAACCAGCGGGTAAGTATAGATGTACCCTAAGAAGCAAGAGTTAGCCTACAAAAAGCTTTATTTTTAAAAGCACAATTTTGCCTCACTGGGGCTAGATTATGTGCTCTGGAGAACTGCATGGGGGAGTAGAAACTCAGGCTCAGAAGCTCCTGACTGCTCTGTCTACCCTCCCTCCTCCCCCCACATCACACACCGTTATTAAAAGTAAGGTCTCATTCTGAAGAACTCAAAACACTTTCTAGCCCTAAAAAGGCAGTTGCTGTTCAAACTTGGGAATAATGCCACCAAGTGCTCACAGATGGAAAGATATACCTGACAGGGCTGTTTTTAAAATGCCAATCTTTAAAATAGATCAATTCTTATTGTTAAGTGGGTTTTCCACCACCTAATGATTGATTCATGCTTCAAATCAATTTCAGATTTTAGATCCTTCTTCCCAGGAGATAGGGAGACCCTATCTGGGAAGGCAGCCCTCTGGAGCCATGAATACTGCAATATTGCCTTTGAATCCCCATAAGTCTGTTTAAAGTAACATTTCAGAGGCTTTATTGTACATTAAACATTACTTCAATCCTCAGGAAGATTAACTTTCTTTAACCTTAGAATCCAGACTCCGACAGTGCAGTGTGACTGTTCATCTAATCTCTCTTGGTATATCTTCTGCTTTTAGATCCATTTGATTTGATTTTTCCTCATTAGTTTGTTTTTTGTGCTAGCAATCTAAAGCCCTGTTTGAATAGCTCTAATCAAGAGTTAATGATGTGACTGCACTGGAAATGTCAAACAATCTTGTTTTTGAAAGAAACAAGGTTCACAGAGGATGAGAGATTTAGTGTTATGTTCTGACCTTAATTTTGTTAGAAGAACGATCTTAGAACTCCCCAAACATAATATTGTATATTTCAACACATCCCTTTTGTAACCCAACGAGCTGAGACCAGACAATAGTCAGCCAGATAAAGAGACATGTTAATTTGTAGTTTTGAATTCACAGATTTACAACTTCTTCAATAGTTATAAAAAAGGTAAGAGGTTTATAAGTCTTTGCCATGTAAATATCAGAAATAAAACATTACAAAAGAACAGTACTAAGTTAGAAATTTGTTCTCAGAGGCAGAACTGCGGCTTGGATCAACTTAGCCATACTAATCATGTAATATAACTACATCCAGATGTAATCAATGGCATGGTGGCAAGAGTTCATAAGCATCATTAACCAGCAGCCTTTTTATTTTTCATTTGAAAATTTTATTACACCTCCTTTTAACAGACAAGGTGATTTAGGACTGCTTCATATACAAAGCAATATGTCACACAGCAGAAAAGCAATAGCCCTGTGCTGGACCTGGTGGGACTGAACCTAGGAGACTAAAGTGATTTCTACATTACATGTAGAACATGAGTAATTCAGCAGCAGCTCTGAGGACAATTCTGATGTATCTGATGGAGTTAAGCCACCCTGATTGTCTGCATTTCTGTAAAAACTACTTAACAGGAGCTCCTTTGGGAAATAGGTGTGGCCCTTACTGCCCCACCCAATTTCCCGTGCTTCATTCCTTTGAAACTGCAGCAGCAGCAGCTCACAAGCATTGCTGCCCTACAAAATTATGTTGACCTAATTTACATCAGCATATGGCCACTGCAGTTATTAAATCACTTGTGCGCACACTTCGCTCCTTGTGTCTGCAATTCATGTCCTTGCTAGGAGCACTTGTATTGACTGTCTTGTCAGTGTGGAGCATTGCAGGAAGGCTCCTGAAAGCCATTAACAATCAACACAAGCAATGAGGGACCAAAACTGATGCTGTGTTGACCTAATTACATTGACAGGAACTCTTCACTGCTTGGGGAGGTGGTGTTACTAAATTGGCATAGGAGGGGCACTTATCAGCAAGACCCAAATTTAAGTGAAGAAAATTCCACAGCTAGGTGGACACAAGGCAGCTTACATCGACCTAACCCTTTAGTGTAGCCCAGGTGTAAGTGTCTGAATTGCTGATCCTGGTCACTGTTGCTCATGCAATATGTAGAGCACAAGGATAAACAAAGATCTCAGTGGGCTATAAGTGAAAATAGACTAGCAGTTCCAAAGGAAGATAATCTACATAAATCTGTAGATTTGCAATGGTTGTGTCAAAGCAGCAAGGGCTTTCCAAGATCTGCATTGATGCAATTGTCCCCTATTAGCTTGAAAAGGGATTTCTCCACTCTGAACAACAAGTGGTTTGCTCTGGAGGGTCCCAGCCACATCAGCCAATAGGCTTCTCAGCTGCTGAGAGATTTTTTTTCCTCTCCTATTCCACCTGTCTGCAAGTCCTCAGTGACTAACATATTGCATCTATAGTAATACACCCTATGAGAACCACACCAGGGCAAATGGATTGCCATTTCTATGGTTTAGATGCTAGGCCATAATCTTATATGAGATATCACAGGGAGGATAAGCATGGAAAGAGGAAGACCGAGCAGATCATTCTTAGATTAGTGACATCTTTGTGTACTGGCACTGTGTATTTGAGGAAAGAAGCCTCATGGCTGTTTTACTTTACACTCGCTTTCCCCAGTTACCCAGCAGGACAGCCACACATCTTTTTGACTCACTTTTTGGAACTTGTACCTTGATTCACAGTGCCAGAGTAAACTGCAGCTACTTTGCACAAGGGGAGAAGCAAATATAAAGTGGGTGCCATATATAAGAGTAAGATTTAACACCAGCCAAACACAGGCAAAGCTACTCAGTGAAGAATTAAGCCTCTTGTGTTAAATGTTTAGCACCCCAATGTCAGAAAACATGGACAAAGCTGGAGGAAATTCAGAGAAACAAATGTGACCTGCAGTGAGTGACTGATGAAGAAAGATTGAAAAAAAATGTGAAGTTTGGATAAGTTGTGACCACTCAATGTAATCCTTAAGTATCTGAAAGGTGTGAACACAAAGGAGCAAGTGAATATAGTGTGAAATGGTGCCATAATCAAGACTACAAAAGGGAAAACTTGGGTTGAATATCAAGGTAAGCTTCCAGACAAGTAGTTAGACTTTAGATGAGACCCCCTAGAAAAGAGGTAGTAGATGCCCAGTCATGAACTTTAGCATCATGAATAAGTGCTAGAAGATGTATCACAGGAACAGCCCTGCATTGGCATAGAGATGACCTACATGATCCAGGAACTCTTTCCTCTAGCTTCTGTGACTATGGTGAATGTTTGTTAAACTTAGGATCTTATTAGAAGTAACAAATATTCTCCAGAGGCTCACATTAAACATTCATTTTTCTTCTCACTAATCACCAAGGGTGGGGCACAAGGTCTTTTACTAGGTCACCTCCCACCCCTTCTTTGAGTCATTTTACTGGCTCCCTAATGCTTTCTAGGTCATGTTAAAACTTCTTGTCCTTGCTTTCAAGACTTTTCATCTTATAGAATTTGCTTATATCACTGAATAAGTCTCCTCAACTTCCACCACCTTCTCAGATGTACCAGCCTTAACACCTTTTTCAATAGTCTCAAAGGTTCATGCTTTCTTCCATGCTACCCTGTAGGCTTGAAATGCTCCTCTAAATTCTGTTTTCACAGCTTCCTCACTCATCTCAGTCAAATCACATCTAAAAGATCCATTATTGTAACATCACCTACAAAATATGAATGTGTTTTACCCTAATAGTAAGTACACTACCAAGGCATTGAGACCTAACTTAAGTAAACATATTATAGCTATTTGTTTTCCTTCCTCACTCTTCCCTGCTGTGTATGTCTTAGGCTGACTTATTTGTCAAATCCATCATTTCTATTATATGCTCTTTAAGACTTATTGTGTTTCTCATGTGCTATATTATAAAATAATAGTAAAAGGAATTAGAGTACACTGGCTTTTTGCAACTAACAAAAAGCAAACTTCTTCTAATTAGAGCATTAAGCTAACATAAAAAGATTTCGGTCAGCTTTGTTCCTGAATGAAATTAGTCTCAAAAAAAGTTTCAATACAACCTAAATCTAATAAAGAACTTGGTGATATAGCTTGCAACCCTAACTCCTAATGCAGGCTCAACCAGAAACCTGTGCACAACCTGCTTCTTTTATACTGTGTTGGGTAAATACTTAATTCATCACAGCTGGCCCAGAACTACTACTCTGACAATCCCTGAATTTAGGGCATACAGCTGTGGTTTCTTCATCTCAAGGCGAGACAGTTTTAACCCTTGTCTTGCCAACCGCAAGTTGGGGTCTAAACATCCTGTCCCAGAAAGGAGTACATATAGTGCCATTAGACCAAATAGTGTTGAAGGTGTTAAAGACTAAGACACAAATAAGTATGTTGGCCCATATCTACAAAGTGATTTAGATGTTGCAACACCTAACTTGTAGGCACCTAGAAAATCACTGGAACAACAATGGGGGTCCCCAAGCCTGAGTTAGGTGCCTAGGCTTTCTATACAATGAATGGGGAGAGATAGGCGCCTAAGAATGGGATCCATAAAAGCCAGAATGCTAGGTGGTGACACTACAGAAATGTGTCCCGTCCCTATCACAGGGTTAGGCACCCCAGTCTGCAGGGGCGTGTCTATGTATTTTGCCGTCCCAAGCACGGCAGTCAGGCGCCCTTCGGCGGCATGCCTGCGGATGGACTGCTGGTCACGCGGATTCAGCAGCTTTTCTGCGGGTGATCTGCCAGTTCCGCACCTTCGGTGTACCTGCCGCTGAAGCTGCGGGACCAGCGGAGCTCCCGCAGGCATGCCACCGAAGGCTGCCTGCCTGCCGCCCTCATGGCAACCAGCAGGCCGCCCCCCGCGGCTTGCCGCCTCAGGCACGCGCTTGCTGCACTGGTGCCTGGAGCCGCCCCTGCCAGTCTGGGATACAGAGAGCCATGTATCTCTGCTTATGATCCACAGCCAGAAACCTCTCTCCTGGAGTCAGGCAGCTTAGGCATCCAAGGGTATATCTACACTTCGAGCTGAAGCTATAAATTCCAGCTGCGGAGGCATACTCACGCTAGCTTGATCAGATGCTAGGCCAGGGAGGGGAAGCTGGAATTTACACCTTCAGCTCACAGTGTTGACATTCCCTATGGTGTTTCTGGTTAGAATGAGTTAGGTGCCTGCCTCACTCCACCCAAAAGACCCAGAGGCATTACCCAACTTATAATGTTTAGTCCAGTGGTTAGAGCATTCCCCTGTGATATAGGAGATCTAGGTTCAATTCCCTCTCTGCCTGGGGGGAGGGAATAATTTGAAGTGGGGAGGGGGGTGTCTTCCATCTCTCAGGTGGGTACTCTAACCACTAGGCTATGGGGGGTAGTGCTCCTATTGGAGCTGTTCTACAGTACTTTGTATATATAATTAAAGCATCAGTGAGATTGGACCCTGGGTCCCCAATTTCCCAGGTGGACGCAGTAACCACCAGACTAGACAATGATTCTCTTTATTGTTATCTTTGGCCTAATGACTCTTTTATTATTTAACTCCAAAAAGGAAGAGATTGAGAGAGCCCCCGATTTTTAGATCATTCTTCTAAGAGCTTGGAGACCCACTACAAATCCCCTCCCCTCAGCAAGGTATTGAACCCGGGTCTCCCAAATTCCAGATGAGTTCTCAAACTACTGGGCTAAAAGTTATAAGATCTTTCTGGTGCTGCCACCACTGGCAAATTTTTAACAGGACTTGCCCATGACTTTTATTAACAATACCCTTGAGAAAATCTTAACCTTAGTGATTAGGGACTGAAGGTGAAAAAAATTTAAAAGCCAAATTAGAAAAGATACAACCCTGGCACTGCCCTGGGAACATTGGAGCTGAATTCATTCAGATTATATAGCAGCTGTACAATTTGAATATTTCAAAATAGCAGTTGAAACAATTACATTAAATTAAAAACAAAATCAAGACTGCCCAGAGAGATGGGGCAAGTCACTCTGATTTCTGCAGACATATATGAGACTATGAGAACCAAAATGTAAACTCATATAATCATGATGCACCTACCCATAAACCATCTCCAGAGAACATGAAAGCTGGTGTTGCTCTTAGGCAGCAGGATTTGAGGGAGAAGGGGGAGAAATGCTACCAGAGTGTCAGCTGTAAGAACAAGATAATTGTTCATCCTACATTCGGTGTCTAACTTTCAGGGGAGGAAGGATGGTATTGTGGTTAAGGCTGTAGTGTGGGACAGTAGAGATGTAGATTTGATTCCTGGCTTTGCCAGAGGCTGTGTAACCATGGGTGGTGGATCACTTGATCTTGCTGTCTCTCACTTTCCCCCTATGCAAATGGGATTGATAATGTTTTTTCTCTATGTTAGGCTGTAAACTCACTAACAAAATATTAGCTTTTACTGTGTGTTTGTCTAGGGCTGAGTGCAATGGTGCCCTGGTCTCAACTTGGGCTTAGTGCCATATATCGAGAGGAGTAATGTGTGCCAAGCCAGCATTAAATACTAGCAATGCAAGTACAGTAACTGCTCACTTAAAGTCATCCCAGTTAAGGTTGTTACATTGCTGATCAATTACAGAACATGCTCGTTTAAAGTTGTGCAATGCTCCCTTATAATGTTGTTTGGAAGCCGCCTGCTTTGTCCACTGCTTGCAGAAAGAGCAGCCCGTTGGAGCTAGCTGGTGGGGGCTTGGAACCAGGGTGGACAGGCAGCCCCCCATCAGCTCCCCACTCCCCTAAGTTCCTTGTGCAGCAGCCGCCCAGCAGGCTACCAATTGCCAGCAGTTCAGCTGTCCCTCCCCCCATTGCCATGTGCTGCTCCTGCCCTGTGCCTTGGAGCTTCTCCCAGGAGCCTCCTGCTTGCTGTGCAGAGGGTGGGGGGGAAAGAGGGGTGCTAATGTCAAGGTGTCCCCCTCCCCCCTGCTCACCCCACAGGCCTAGTGTCACATGCTGATTTTTATTATACCAGCATATTTTCAGGGACTGTAACATCTTGAAAGTTGCTGGCTGGCTCAGTTTCATGCTCAGTGGCTGATTTTAAGTTGCCTTCTTGGTTACTGTAACTTGAAACTAGAATGAACATAAGTGAATTTCCAAATGCCTATAATCAGAAAACTACCAGTGAAAATCCAAGGTGGGGCTGGTTCTCTGGTTCTCTACTGAAATATTTTCATAAGTGGTGCTATCTCTTTTAATGATCACCTTGGACCACTGATCAGAAGTAAGTCCTTCTGGAGCTGCTTGAAAGATGCAATTGAATATGTTGTTTTACCTTCATAGGAGGCTGGGTGGCTGAAGGAATTAATAAGACACAAAGCATTTCACTTCTAAGTTTCAATGATTAGTGGTTGAAGGTCATTAGGATGATGTGACCTATTGCAGAATGATAGTCTCAATCCAGCAGTTAATGCACTTGGTATCCACCTCATAAAATTCACCATTCATGAGAGAGGCTTAATTGTCACCCTCGTCATCAAATGCAGCTCTCTAGGATTCAGTGAAACCTATTCTGTGAGGTGACCCCTCCAGAAGAGAGCTGGGGAACATTGGTTGGGCACCATGTCTATGCCATTGCCCATTCTCTTCATGTTCTGTGGATAGAAAACTTCATTCTCCAGGACTTTACAAGTGTGATAAATGAAAAGTGGCAATCAGAAACATAGATAAATTAAATCCTACCCCCTCTTCTGTTACAATGGGTGTCCTCAGGCATAGTAGAACCAATGCAGTCCCATGGCACAGGGGTGGGCACTATTTGTGAGGCCTGGACTAGAGGACCACATATCCTCAATTATTGCAGAGCCCAGTTGCACAAGGACTCCCTGCTCAAGCGTATGCAGCAGGGATGGGCCTGTGGCTCTAACACTAGCTAGAGCTACCACCCATTTACCCCTTCCGAGTGTAGGACTGAGGAGGAAAGATTCCTTCACACACATACCACAGCCTCATGCACATCCCTTGTGCCAAGCCGGGTTACTCTGGCTTGCTGAGACAGGAAGGGTTTTAGCTCAAATTGTTTTTTAAAGTCTCCTTTTGATAGTCATTTTTATGTGGTGCTGTACAATGTTGAGATTATGTGAGATCACAGTGGGAAAGGTTAATGTTTGTACTGCTTAATAAAAATTTGTTTGGGAAAATAATCCATCTCTGGTTTGTCTCTTAGATTTCTTCTATATCCCACGCGCTGCTCCAGGCGTCTTCCTTTGAATAATAGCCAGGAACAAACATACTGAAAATAAAATATAAAGACGTTAATTTTTTAAAAGTCACATTTGTTCACTGTACTGGGATGAAGGATCTGAGGAAAATGCTTCCCAGTACAGTAACTCCTCACTTAAAGTCGTCCCGGTTAACATTGTTTCATTATTAGGGTGCTGATCTATTACAGAACATACTCATTTAAAGTCGTGCAATGTTCCATTATGAGGTTGTTTGGCTTGCCCTGCTCCGCCTGCCCGGGGCTCCTGCTGGGGAGCAGGGTCGGGGTGCGGGGGCTTGCCCCATTCTACCCACCCAGCATTCCAGACGGGGAGCGGGCAAGCCCCCAACCCCGCTCCCCAGCTGGTACACCAGGGAGGTGGAGAGGGACAAGCCCCCATGCCCCGACCCCACTCCATGGCAAAAGTGCCAGGCAGGCGGAGTGGGGCAAGCCCCTGCCTCAACCAAGCTTGACAATCATCATTTGTGTGTACAGTATTAAATTGTTTGTTTAAAATTATTTAAAACTTATACTGTATATGTATATGTCTTTTGTATCGTATAGTGGGGCAGTTGCCCCACTTTGGCAGAGGAGGTGTTAATAGCAGCCCTTGGAGCGACTGCGCAGAACCCAGCCAATCAGAGAAGAGCAGAAAGGCAGCCAATCAGGGCCAGGCTGGGCCCTATATAAAGGCTGCAAAGCAGACAAGACAGCAATCTCTCCCTGCAAACCAAGGAAGGAGGACTGTCTCCCAGGGATAGCTCCTTAGATAGAGCAGTGGGAAAGCTCCAGCATGATACATGCCAGGCTGAGGCCCTTGAAAGAAAGGGCCAAGAAGGTGCAAGGGCCAAAGGGAAGTGGCCCAGGGAGTGCGAGCAGTAGAGGGGAGAGAAGGAGTGCAGGACATGGCTGCTGCCAGAGAGTCCCTGGGCTAGGACCCAGAGTAGTGAGCTAATTCCTGAAGTAAGCAGCAGGAGGTGCTGCGGTGGTGAGTGTGCAACCCATTACATCTGGCAAAAAAAAAAAAATATTTCCTTGGAACCTATTCCCCCTATTTATATTAATTCTTATAGGGAAATTGGATTTGCTTAACATTGTTTCACTTAAAGTAGCATTTTTCAGGACCAGCACTACAGCATTAAGTGAGGAGTTACTGTACTTTTATTCATCTTAATGGCAACAACCACTGAAGTCAGTAGGACTGCTCATATACATATGTATTGCAGGATTCATGCTTTTATAAACTGTTTTCAGTTTGTACAGAATGTTTGATTCAATTCACTGTCTTCTGGGTCCCAATCCAGTAAAGCACTTAAGCATGTGCTTAACTTTAAGCACTTGAGTAGTTCTGCTGAAGGATAGAGTTAAATTCTATACAGCCCAAGTATAATTTAAAAACAAAAACAAACAAGGTACTTCAAAAACTAAAGACAGAAAAAACCTCCAAAACCAAACAAACGTTTCTAGTCATTTGGAATATCCCATACTAAAAGAAGGAGGTAGAATTGGAAAATAGAAAATTGTACTAAAATAAAAACACTGACTCACTCGCACACAAAAAAGGCTCCTGACTCTTCTCCACAGCAGATTGTGGAGTCCAGGATTATTAAGGGTACGAGTATTAACCCATATTCTTTTTTAGTTTGTCCAAAAATCACTGCCAACTTCACTGTGTATAGTAGCCTAATGGGTTGCTTACCACATCTGCATTTCCCTTTCAGGTTCCTGTCATTTGTCCAACATCCTCCCCAGCTATATAGTATAAGACTTAAGAATCAGGACAGAGCATATTAAAGCTCTGGGGAAACTGCCCAGTAGGCCAGTGAAGAAACATTGAGAAGGAATAGCAGCTTATTTGTCCAAATGGTAAATAGGACTTTTAGCATAATAGACTTGATCACATATGCAACAACTGCAGGATGAGGCCCACCATGTAAATTCTCAGCAAACTTTATCTGCACCATCACTGACTGAATATTAGGCTTGTTGCTGTGTAACTGCTTTGACGTTTTCATCAAATAGGTATTGATATAATCTTTGCTTAAAAATACTGGGTGATATTTTCAAAAACTCTTAGCATTGGCTAACTTTGTTCCTATTGAAGCCAATAGGAGTTTTATCATTTACTTTGATGGGAGCAGAGTTAAGACGAGGCTAGGCACTTTTGAAAAATCTCACCCATGGAAATACAATATTCCCTCTTTATAAAGCTCGGTTACAAGGCATTAATGGTTTGTCATTCCCAGACCTGTAAAAATACATTAGAAGAGGGATGATCTAGTGGAAATGTCAGCCAGGGACACAAGAGACATAGCTGGTTCAGCAGAGTACATTGCCACAGACTTCCAGTGTGAACTTGGGCAAGTCACAAAACTCTTTGCCTCAATTCCTGATCTGCAAGTGAAAATAATAATACTACCCGGACTCACAGGGGCATTGTGAGGATATGCTTGCTAAAGATTATGATGCACTCTTACAACTGTAATGGGATCCCCTGAGTACCTAAGATATGTACATAAATTACCTCTTAACAGTTCTCATCTTTACTGTGAACATGATATACATGAGACCCACAACTAGCTTTACAGAGAAGGGAAGACTATAAAATAACTAATTAAAATGAAATGACTATTTGATAATATAGGAATAAAAACCAAAACCTATTCACCTGCTGAATGGAATTATATGTATAAGCAGGGCTGGGTTATGAAAAGATTAAACAGTATATTACAAATAATAAGCTTTTCAAAAGAAAAAGGTACATGATAATGCAGACACAGTATCAGATGTAAGGGATGCAGTATGCTTCATGCTATTAGTTATCAAGCTATTGTAGGGTTTACAGTGTGTGAATAAGTTCATAACATTAGTTTTTTTACCATTTTGCTGAACTGATGTAATGTTGCACTAATGATTTTTAAAAAGCCCATAATGTCTCCATAAAAAGTTTATGAAGTCAACTATTGTGCAAAGGCCAATAAAAACTACCACTTGAGAAACAGACTAGGGGCTTGTCTACACAGTGCGTCAGTGTGCATCAGCTGGGGTGGAAATTGCAGTGGGCACCAACATGTAGTGCACTATGACATTCAGGGGTGCAATTCAGACTTGTGAGGGGTTGTGTCCCCATCTGCACTGCAACCTTTGGTGCCGCACAATGCTTTGTTGCTGTAGCTCCTTCCTGGGCCCCTCACAAACAGCCTTGCAGCATGCAGGTCACACCCTGAGTGTCTGTGTGTAGCTGTAGCCTGCCAGCACACTCCAGTCACACTCTGGCTTCCACCAGCCTTTTGCCACTTGCAGGGTGACCCCAGCCACTCCCAGTCCTGGATTTCCCTCCAAAAAATGTGTGTTCTGCACTGTCGTCTCCTGGACAGTTCAGATATTGGAGGTTCATTGCCCCATAAGGAGTCAATAGCCAACAGTTTGCTAGTTTAATTGGAGATACCCACATAGTTCAATTTAAACACAACACTGGATTCGTTTTGATTAAAGAATAAAACAAGTTTATTTAACTACACAGAGATAGATTTTAAGTGAGTACAAGTATAAAGCATTAAAGCCAGAAATGGTTACAAGAGAAATAAAGATAAAATGCTTTCTAGTAGGTTGGACTTAAGAAACTAATCTTGGTTCAAGGTGAAATTCTTACCACAGATTCCATGCGTGTGTGTGTGTGTGTGTGACGGAGAAAGAGAGAATACCTGGGGTGTTTCTGCCCCTCCCTTTTATAGTCGTCACCCTTTGAAATGCCTTTTCCTGAGGGTTACCCCTAGATACAGTTTCTTCTAGCTGTGAGGATGGAGACATGGGATCTCATAGTGAAAGATGTTCAGTGTTGTTGTTTGTTAAAATGCAGATCAATCTGCTTCTGCCCGGCTTTGCTGGCAAAGAATGGCCACTTGACCGGTGATTGCCCATCAGCTTTGATGACTCCTCGTTAGAGACATCAGCTTGTCCTTTGTCTTTGAGAAACAGGTTTACTCCCTCCCCAGACTTGCCTGGTAACCACACTTCAGTCATATTTTCATCTTATGTTCATAACTTTACATATAATGTCCCTATGCAGATTTCACTATGATATTATTGACCAGCAAGTTATTAGTTTTTAAATACTACATAAGGCATATTTTGTACAAATATTATGATAATGATGTGTAGGGTGTGAATACAAGGGTGCATTCATTTATACTAATCGTCTGTGTGGATCCTGCTAGCATGCACTAAAAGTCCCTTAGTGTACATTGATGTAGTCCTGTTTCAAACTGTACTATATAATAATAATAATGGAGATATCCTATCTCCTAGAACTGGAAGGGACCTTGAAAGGTCATCAAGTCCAGCCCCCTGCCTTCACTAGCAGGACCAAGTACTGATTTTGCCCCAGATTCCCAAGTGGCCCCCTCAAGGATTGAACTCACAACCCTGGGTTTAGCAGGCCAATGCTCAAACCACTGAGCTATCCCTCCCCCACACTACAGAATTTTTAGTGCACACCAGCATGGTCCATACAGACAATTAGTGCCTGACATTCTGGTGTGCACTAGAATTTCCACCCCAGCTAACTAATGCACCAAGTGGACAAGCCCATAGACTGCTCAGAAGGATACTTCCTTGAGCTTTATGCACTGCCTTTCATTATAAATTAGATTTCTTTGAGGCAGTTAAAGATCATAATAAATATTCAGTACTAGGGTACACTTTAAACTGTTATGATTCAGAGAATTAATGCACCTTAGATAACTAGCAGTGAAAACATATATCTAATAATCCTTTCTTGTCAGATTCCCAAGTCTTTTAATTGTAGGCCGAAGTGGGGGAGGAGGGAAGGATATGAGACAGGGAAGACAGTTCAACCAGTCTGTTCAGCCAGACTAAAATGTTTGGATCAATGGAGCTGTGCCAATTGACACCAGCAGAGTGCTTGGCCCTGTGAGTTCAGCCAGACGGGGATGTGAGGATTTGTTCAGCCAATCATCCACTGTAAAGTGAACTGATATAATAAGCATCCTATACAACTACTTATTGGCCCCACAGAGCATTTAAGTCCGTCCCTAAAGTTAAATACGTGCTTATGTGCTTTGCTGTATTGTGGCTATTAGGGGTCATATTTTGTCCAGCAGCCTCTGATTTTGTGTACTTAAGAATACATGCTCATTCACCTGCATGTGCAGAATCTACATTTGCTCAACACAAATCTTGTAGCTAGATACGCAATAACCTGATTTGTGTGTTTAATGTAGAGGCTGTTTAGTGACCAGCTGAATATTTGGTCATAAATAACACTATGAATTATAAGGAAAATCTTTGAGAAAGCATGAATAGAAGGAAAAAAGATGGCACAAAATCACTGAGTTGGAATAATAATATACACCTCAACTCAGGAAGGTACCTAACTTAAGCAAACAAATAGTATTGACTTCAGTGGAGCTACCCATATGCTTAAAGTTAGGCACATGTTTAGGTACCTTCCTATATCTAGGCCAGAATGAGGAACATTTCAATATAAAAATAGAATTCCCAGGACTTTCTAACGTCTGTAGAGAAGACACACTACTTGACAAAAATCATTCCCACCCTTGAGATGCTTGAAAATTGCAGCCCATGATTTTCTCCTGTTTTAGAAATACAATAGGCAGTCATTCATCTCTAGGCAACTTTGAGAATGAAGTGATTAGATAAGAATTATGCTCTTTTATTGACCTCACCATGATTATACCCCAATACGGGCAGAATGGCCAATTGGATGGCCTGCACAATCCATGACTGATTTATTGTACAAAGGTGAAGCTTTAGGTGCCTATTTCCAGAGCAAATGTGAAAGCATTGCTGCTGATTTAAAATGTGTTTTACTGTGATTTATAACAATGAAGTTGTTCATACAGCAATCAAAATAATAGCACGAAGGTACTTATGCCACCTTTTTTTATGCCACAGTTTTTACTGGATTATTTGAGGCTCAATTTCAAGAGCAGCTCTGAACATGATCCTGCTGCTGTTGCTTCTCTTATGGAAAAATAGGATGTGAGATAGAAAATTCTGAGTCTCCATTTAAGAAGACCCTTATAAAAAAGAACAGTAGAAACTCTCTATAATCCACATTAAGGATGAGAGACTATATCCATAAAAGTAGTTAGGCACCTAACTGCTACTTCAGGTGCCTGATCCAACATTTAGGCACCACTGAGATCCTCAAATCCCACTCAGAGTTAGGTGCCAGCTGTAGGTGCCTAAAATTCCAGCATTAAAGTCCCTCAGGTATCTAAGTTCCTGCCCGTGAGCACATGCACAGCTGCCTCAGTGTAGGCACACATCTCATGTCATAGCTCCAGTTGGATCCTCAAACTAGAGTTTCCCTGCCTAGTTTACCTTTGGGTCCTGCTCTGGTAAGTGTTCTCAGATTACTGATAATTAGGATTCAAATAGTGTGTAGGAAATTCTTGACAATTCTGTGAACTCAAATACTTTTCTCATTGTGCTTGTGTAGATGCCTGGAATTAATACAGTAGGAAAAATATTCATAAAGTATAAAAGATTTCCCATGAACACACAGATATTGTGGATGATCAGCCTAACTGAGTTTCTAAAGTCATACCCCAGTTGAGTTATGTTACTGAATTACCCATGCAACACAACAATAACTCACAGCTATTAACATCTGACAAATGAAATGTTTGAGGAACTTTCAAGGTTGTTGTTTTTTCTGTAGTTCCCGATGAGTTAGCACTAAGATCTCTGGCTAGCATCAGACACTCAAGCAATAGACTCATAAATGTAATCGCAAATCTCCTCTTCAGGATAGGATACAGAGGCAATCACATTCCTGATAACAGCAGAAGTGGATGCTACAGAATAGAAAATGAAGCTCAACCATGAAATGTGTAGTCCTCTTCAATATATAAACTCATTCGTAAACACATAGAATATGGAAGAGACAGATCGCCAACTGATATAAACTAATATCGCTCCATTGATTTCAGTGGTATTATGCTGATGTAAACCAGCTGATAATCTGAATGGTAAATACATAGTACACAACAGCAAAGCATGAAAGAAGTTAGACTTTCTGTAGGAGAAATGAAAAATATTGAAATATGCTGGCCAAGAAAATAACGGAACAGCTTGTGAAAAAATTACATATAGTAGGTATGGCACTCTATTGAGACATTGCTAATTTGAAGGCTTTATATATGGCATTGTTTCAGTCAACAGTTATGTCTGATTGTCTGTCTAGGAAACCAATCCATAACAAGAGTTTAAACATGTCACTTTCCTTGCCTTCACTGTGTCTAATTATATAACATTATTGGTACTACTATACACCTTATAACAAGACAAAAGGAGTATGTACTTACAGTGCTTAACATTAACCTTCTCATATAAAGAATAACATTTCTGTCAGCTCTATTAATAATAGATCTCCAACTGCATCCTCAAGTTCACTGCTTTTGCATAAGTGAAGAATATACCTTAATTATCCATGTGCTATGGACTTTGCACCCACTGTTGTGACGCCATAAGTCCTCTACTGTTTTCTCTGTTTTCTCAATTTAAATGTCATCTGAGTGTGTTATTTCTTTCAGGACATTGTCTTTTAATTATATCTTTAATCTCCAGTTGAATCCTTTACAATTAACTTTCATCTCCAGTCTCTTTTATAGTATAGTCTACTGTATTTTTCATCTTTTGTGCTGGTGCATGCATAAATAAATCTTCCAAGCTTTTCTGCTGCAAATGTTTGCATCAGAAACATTAGGAGTCTCTGGGCCTGGAGGGAATCCATGAGAAATAGTAGCTAACCTATATCACCCATGACACTCCCAAGTAGTTGGCTGATACAAACACACAAAGAGGAATTTTCAGTGTTTATTAGCATCAGGCAGATACATATCTCTTACTGGGTGCAACTGTGATGAAAAAGAATATGACTGTGGTCATCAACAATATAACGACTCCAAGTTTGAGACTGCAAATCAGTTTCTATTATGATTCAGCATTAGTTTCAGAACTCTGTGTTTGGCAAAGTATTGTATTTCTTTTTTTACTTGCTCATAATTGTATATAACACTAACAATTGATACATCGCCATCATCACGAAATATCTAGCTCTTATATAAGACCTTTCACCAGTAAATCTCAAAGTGCTTTACAAAGAGGTCAGTATCACTATCCCCATTTTGCAGATGGGAAAGTGAGGCACAGGGAGGTAAAATGACTTGCCCATCATCATGCAGCAGGCCAGTAGCCGAGCTGGGAAAAGAATGCAGGGCTCCTGTGTCCCAGCCCAATGCTCTGTCCACTAGGGTGCACTGCCTCTGCAATCAAGATTTAAAAAACACATCATAAAAACAGGAAATATTTTTGAAAGTTGGACAAAATAAGCAGGCCTGGACTGGCACCTTGCAAACGGGACCAAATGAGGGGCACTGCCCAGGAGCAGGGTAGGGCGCAAACTGTAACTTTGAAAATCACAGTTCAGTTCTTGATTCCACCACCAGCCCTCACCCAGCACACTTCCGTCTTTGTGCCAGCTCAGCTGAGCTGAACGGTGCCCTGGGAAGTTGGTGCGAGGGTTCCACCCCACTCCCTGCCCATCCAGTCTCCATCCACCTGTGTGGGAAGAAGAGTAATAGCCCAATGGCTACTCTCCCCATCACACTCAGACTGTGGATGCAGGTAAGCTATGCAGGAGAGTAAGGGGCCACTTTATATTCCCTTACTCTCCTACACAAGTGCAAAGCAACCTTATGACTGAGTCCTCAATAACATTTACGCATGTAATTTAACGTACAGATCCATCTTTCAGGGTACTGAGCATTTCCAATTTCCACCAATTTTAATTAAAGCTGAGAGCACCTTGCTCCTCCCAGAATCAGTCCTGGCAATTAAGCCCCAAAGTAGGCTTTCCACATTTTCTCAGAAGTCCTAGAGAAGCCTGCTACTCTATAAACTGCCTTTTCCACTGAGAAGCAAGCATCAGGGATATTTAATCTATTCCTCTACTGATTACACTGATTTTCTCCAGTAAGGTATAATACAGTTCCTAGCTACTGAGAAGGCATCTCCAATTTATTTGGCTTGGTTTATACCTGTCTAAGCCAAGTTTGGATAGATCAATAACAATGCAAACTGTTGTCAGCCTAGCATGTCTATGATGCCTTCAAGGCTTTCAGACACCGCAGTCCATAATGGCCCTGCTTGGAGAGCATCTCCTTAGCCAGCCAGCCAAAGGGCCAGTTGGGGGCAACCAATCAAGCTGCTCACACTGAAAAATGTGGGCTATGATTGAAAGGAGAGACACCCCTGCTGCTTGTGCTGGTGCTTGTGCTGGTGACCCTGCAACGAAGTCCTCAGCCATTTACCCTGTAGGGAAAGTGCAAGTAACTGGGACAACTTTCATTTGATTCCTTCCTGCAGCTCCTGTCAGTGCTCTCTTGTATGTATTCTCTTACTGACTCCTACACCATTGAACTAGCATTCACTACAACAATCTCCAAAAATGCACTGGATAAATGAAAGAACTTGTATTTTCCTGCTTCTTTTGGAGCAACTAATGAATAGTACTGTAATAACGCTGAACCGCCAAACTGAAAATCTTGTTTAACTTAATATTAATCTTTCAAGCTTTTAAGTCATCCACAGGGCCAGATCCTCAGCTGGTGTAAATTAGCATGAAATCATTTATGTTAATGGCACTATGCCAGCTTACACCAGCTGAGGATCTAGCCCAGAGCCTTTTTATTTGGTGTCCTTGCTTCATATATTAGGACAATTCCTGAAGACTAGAAGAAAGCTATTGTCCCAATATTCAAAAAGGATAAATGGGATAACCAAGGTAATTATAGACCTGTCAGTCTGCCATTCATCTCATGCAAGATAATGGAGCAGCTGATATTGGACTTGATAAATAAAGAATTAAAAGGAGGGTAATATAATTAATGACATTCAACATGGGTTTATGGAAAATAGATCCTGGCAAATTAACTTGATATTTTTTGATGAGATTAGAAGTTTGGTTAATAAAGGTAATAGTGTTGATATAATACACTTAGATTTCAGCAAGGTGTTAGACTTGGTACTGTATGTTTTGATGATAAAACTAGAAAGATATAAACTTAACATGGCACACATTAAATGAATTAAAAACTGGCTAATTGATAAATCTCCAAAATGTAATTGTAAATGGGGAATCATCAAGTGGGTGTGTTTTCTAGTGGAATCAGTAGGGATCAGTTCTTGGCCTTATGCTATTTAGGATTTTTATTAATGACCTGGAAGAAAACATAAAGCTGGTTATTGATAAAGTTTGCAGATGACCCACTAATTGGGGGAGTGGTAAATAAGGAAGAGGACAGGTTAATGATAAAGAGCAATCTAGATCGCTTGGTAAGCTGGACTCAAGCAAACAATATGCCTTTTAATATAGCTAAATGTAAATATAGGCATCTTAGAACAAAGACTGTAGTTCATACACAGGATGGGGGACTCTACCCTGGGAAGCAGCAATTCGGAAAAAAGGTTATGGTGGATAATCACCTGAATATGAGCTCATAATGCAACACTGAGGCCAAAAGGGCTGTTGGATGTATTGGATGTATAAACAGGGGAAACTTGAGCTGGTATAGAGATTATTTTAACCCCTGTATTTGACATTGGTGTGACCACTGCTGGACTACTGTGTCCAATTCTGGTGTCAACTATTCAAGAAGTATGTTGATAAATTAGAGTGGATTCAGAGAAGAGCCACAAGAATAATTAAAGAATTAGAAAACAATGATTATAATGATAGACTCAAGGAGCTCAATCTATTTATCTTAACGAGAAGATGAAGGGGTGACTTGATTACAGTCTATAACTGCCTACATGGGGAACAAATATTTAATAATAGGCTCTTCAATCTAGCAGAGACAGGTATAACACGATCCAATGGCTGGAAGTTGAAGCTAGACAAATTCAGACTGGAAATCAGGCGTACATTTTTAATGGTGAGAGTAATTAACCATTGGAACAATTTACCAAAGGTTGTGGTGGATTCTCCATCACTGAGAATTTTAAAATCAAGATAGGATGTTCTTCTAAAAGTTGTGCTCTAGGAATTATTATGGGGAAGTTCTATGCCCTGTCTTATACAGGAGGTCCGACTAAATGATCACAATGATCACTTCTTGCCTTGGAACCTATATATCTCTGACTAAATCAAATTTTATTACAAAAAAAGAGTGCTTGCGGGCCACGCAATATCCTTGCAATCAGGTTTTTATTAAACTGATTGCCCCGGTAATGGATTAAACTGTCACTGCATTTCTTAACATTGATACAAAATCACACCAAATAAAACTGCAACAAAACAACACTAAAAAGCAGGATTAGTTCTGTTTCACTTATTCTAGGTTTAGGACAATGGGATTGACAATAGTCTTTAGCTGTAGAGCTCCATCTCCTGGCTTTAGGTAGCTAGAGTAGCTGCTTGAGACATGCAGAATTTCAGAAAAACCTGAGACATATTGGGCCAAATTCATCCTTGATTTCAGTGAAGTTATATACATTTGGTCCATTGTATTTAACGTGTTTATTTTATTTCTTCTTTCACATTATTTTGATAACTCCATTCAAACTATCTGATCTTGGCATTATATAGTATGAGTCCTTTCCCTGCTTCCTCAAGTTGAACCAAATGAAATTTTCTGAAAAAATAAAGTTTTCTCACTTTAAACAGACAAGACTTCTGTTATGTAGAGAATCTCAAAGCAACAGGTTGTTATCTGTGTCTGAGAGAGACAGATGCACAAATTCGAGTACATGGACACACAAAAGTATGCATGCTTCTTTTTAAAATTATCCTACTGTATTTCAGTAGATTTTTGGTGAGATCACTGTTTTGTCCCTACCTCTCTCCATGATGAATGTGGTAAATGAAAGAGTTTTTAGCCCCGTGGCCTAAAATAGCACAAAGGAGTGTAAAAATAATTAAATACACTAAGTTTTTACTGGAGTATTAGAGCTGGATTCTCTATCAGCCACAGCCACTTTGCACCACCCAGGCTGCACAAAGCAACCACATTTTGGACAGAGGTCAGGGCTCTCTTTGCCTGCGGAGATGGCATAGCCAAGCCACCTTCTGCACATCCATTTCACCCCCATCTCTGTCATTCGGGGAAGGAAGAGACATGTGAGGGCAGGACACAGGGGAGTTCCATTATGCCTCTCCTTCACTGGTATACAGTCATTTAAGGAAGGACATTATAACAGTTAGATCAGCTCCTCCAGGTGACACAGGATTGGGGAGATGCAACCATCTCCCTGCAGTGCCCTTTCCTCTCGAGCTGAGCTCCATTCATATCAGGGACAGAGGAGATTTTAGCCCTTAGAATCTCGTTCCCAGTCATGCCCCCAAGGAATTTACCAGTTTATTCTCTTTGGGATTTTATCACAGTAGAGTGAAAAGAGAATCCGTTGAGATATGTATCGCATGTGTGAAATGCAGAGTTGAGCTGGGCAAAATATTTTTGGCAAGTAGCTGGAGCTACTCTGACATACAACAGCTGAGGATCTGGCACATTCATTCTTAGTTATTCAAGAGTCTTTTTGTTCAAATTCCCTACATGTGTGAATGATTTTTTTTTTACTTAAACCTACCAGTTATTAACTCACAAGGCAATATTAGATGGGAGTGTTTGCTTGCAAGTGGGTGTGTTTCTAGTGGAATCCCACAGGGTTTAGCTCTTGGCCCCAAGCTATTTAACATTTTTATCAATAACTGGAAAGAAAAGATAAAATCATAATTGGTAAAGTTTGCAGATGACATGAAGACTGGGGGAGTGGTAAATAATGAAAAGGGCAGGTCATTGGTACAGAGTGACCTGGATCACTTGATAAAGTGAGCAGAAGCAAACAGCATGCATTTTAATACAGCCAAATATAAAGTTATGCATCTATAGCAGGGGTCAGCAACCTTTGGCACGCAGTTTGCCAGGGTAAGCACCCTGGCGGGCTGGGTCGGTTTGTTTACCTGCCGCGTCCTCAGGTTCGGCCGATCGTGGCTCCCACTGGCCGCCGTTCGCCATCCCAGGCCAATGGGGGCGGCGGGAAGCGGCGGCCAGCACATCCCTCAGCCTGCGCTGCTTTCTGCCGCCCCCATTGGCCTGGAGTGGCAAACCACGGCCAGTGGGAGCCGCGATCAGCCAAACCTGAGGATGCTGCAGATAAACAAACCGGCCTGGCCCGCCAGGCTGCTTACCCTGTCGAGCTGCATGCCAAAGGTTGCCGACCCCTGATCTATAGGAACAAAGAACGTAGGCCATACTTACAGGATGGGGAACTCTATCCTGTGAAGCAGGGACTCTGAAAAGCAGTTGGGGATCGTAGTGAATAGTCAGCTGAACATGACCTTACAGTGCGACACTGTGGCCAAAAGGACTAATATGATCCTTGGATGTAGAACTAGGGGAATCTTAAGTAGGAGTAGGAAGGTTATTTTACCTCTGTATTTAGCACTGGTGCAAAGGCTACTAGAATACTGTTCAATTCCAATTCCAACAATTCCAGAAGGATGTTTACAAAACAGAGTTGGTTCAGACAAGAGCCACGAGAATGACTAAAGGACTGGAAAACATGCCTTATAGTGAAAGACTCAAGGAGCCAAATCTGTTTACCTTAACAGAGAGTGACTTGATCACAGTCTGTAAATACCTACATGGGAAACAGAAATTTGATCATAGAGGGCTTTTCAGTCTAACAGACAAAGGTCTGTTATAGCACGATCCAATGACTAGAAACTGAAGCTAGACAGTTTCAGACTAGAAACGAGACATACATTTTTAACAGTGATGGTAATTAACCATTGTAAATGTGGTGGATTCCCTATCACTGGAAATTTTAAAATCAAGGAGGAGAGGTTTCTTTTTTGTACAGTAACTGGAGTTGTTTTGTCTCTAGGGATGGTCCACTTCAGGTGTGCATGCACCCATGCGTCTAGGATAGGAGATTTTCAGTAGCAGCATCTGTGTAGTTCATGCCTGAGCTCTATACATCCTCTTGTTCTTATCTGAGGGCATAGAAAGCAGGCAGAACCTGCCAGCACTCCAGTTCCTTCTCCACCATGAAATCTGGTCTTATGCCAGGACAGGAGAGCAGGTATATGATCACCCATAGGAACAAAACATCTCAAAGAACTCCAGTTAATTCACAAGGTGAGTAACCTCTCTTTCTTCAAGTAATTGTCTCTATGGGTACTCCACTTCAGGAGACTTTCGAGCAGTGCCCATACCAAGACTATCTAGTATAGTCTGGAGAACAGCTGTCCCAAGGACTGCATCTGACCCAGAAGCACACACTATAGCATAATGCTGGGAAAAGGGATGAACAGATGTGGTGTGTCATCTTTACAATTGTCCTCGATGACAACATTCATAAGTGAATCATTAGAAGTGGACTGTGGTAGGAAGAAATGGTGCTGAAGTGAATGGCATAGCCTTATGTAATGACTTCTATTATCTATCTGTCCAATATGATCTATTGTCATGATTGTTTGAAATAGGAAAGAAGGTCCCCATAAGAGGGGAAGTAGAAGGGTGGTGCGGCGCAAGATCCAGATAGTGGGGTGACTCATTTCTCTTGATAATATATTAAATGACCTCTTGGTCAAAGCTGATGACTGGGTGACTGTGGAGGTAGAGTTTGGCCAGTTAAAAAGGCAGTGCAGCACCTGGGGCTATGAAGGATCAGAGAGCCTCTTAGAGGAAAGATGCCCAGGCTGTCAAAGAGACCTGGTGAATCAGAGTGGCTTGGTTCTCAGGAAAAATGCAGGTGAGAGCTGCCTGGCAATGACCGATTGGCAGGTCTGAGCTACCAAACACCAAAGGACTGTAGAAGATCCCTGAAGGAAGCTATAGGTGGTTCCTGGTGATAGACTGAAGGAGGGAGAGCAGCAAGAAGGGTTTGCCAGCTGATCTCCCCAAGCCAGAGAGCTATGGCTGAAGGCCAGAGAGCAGCAGAGGGAGCTGCCTACTAACTTCTACACCAGAGAGCAGAGCTGAGAGCCAGAGAGGTCTGAAGGCAGGGAAGTAACCAAGGGGCTTACCACTGATGTCTCTGAGATGGACAGCTTGACCCAGAGGAACAATAAGAGGGTCAGGGGGAGTGAGCAATACTCCCTGAGTGAGGATGAACTCCCAGCAGAGAGGCTGTGATGGTTCCTTCTGGGAAGACCAGGGTTGCATTCCAGCTGGAATGGCTGGGGTGGCTTTCCTGGCAGAAGAGGACCAGCAAAGAGCCTAGGTGCGCTTATCGCGGTATGACATTTTGGGGTTCACTCCGGCCAGTAAAGGGTTCTTGTAACTCTGGATGTCTTGTGGCTGTGCAGCTTTGGTTCACACAGCTCTGACCCCAACAGCCTACCAGCACCTGACAGGCCTCATCCTGGCTTTGCCCAACTTGGTTTCTCCTTACAGGCTGAACTTAGTACTCTTCCAGGCCTGAATTCACCCCAAAATTGTGAGGTCCTCTCTCTGGGCCCTCACAGAAAGAGCATTAGGTTTGCTGCCTCTACAGAGCATTCTAACCGGTCAGCTTGCTAGAAACATACACTTTACTGAACATACACAGCACTGATGATTTATAATGAAAGCCACGTGTTTATTAACAAAAGAGCATGGATGAATGATATCTAATAAAAGAGATAAAGGCAGCAATGGTTACAAGCAAATAAAAGTGAAAACCTTCATTTAAAATGTGCATTCAAGATGGTTTCTCTCACCCCCAGTCTTCTTTTCAGCTTTTCTCTAGCTGACCTGGCCAGGACCCACTATGGAGATCAAATCATGTGGTTTCTTTATCTCCTTAAATTGAAGGACACCTTAGGGGTTTGCTCCCCCGCCCTTTATAGTCCAGTGAACCTTTAAAACATATTCTTCTGAAGGGTACCCCCAGATAAAGTTCATTATTTCATGCTGAATAAAGGAGCCATGATGTCTGGAAGATAAGGCTCCGTGCTATTTCCTCCTCCACTGGTAGTTACTACCATGCAAATTATTTTTTCCTTCTGCGACCTCTCATACAATGAGTAGCCCATTGAATTTGGGTCACACCTGTTTTCAGATGACGGCTTCTTTCCTTTGTCTGCAGAAAATCTGTTTATCAACTCCCCCTGACATTCCTGATTTAAACACCTTTTAGGCTATGGCTACACTGGCGCTTTACAGCGCTACAACTTTCTCGCTCAGGGGTGTGAAAAAACACCCCCCTGAGCACAGCAAGTTACAGTGCTGTAAAGCGCCAGTGTAAACAGTGCCCAGGTGCTGGGAGCCGCGCTCCCGGTGCTGTAAACTAATCCCCTCATGGAGGTGGAGTACCTGCAGCGCTGGGAGAGCTCTCTCCCAGTGCTGGCATGTGACCACACTCGCACTTCAAAGCACTGCTGCGGGAGTGCTCCCACGGCAGTGCTTTGGAGTTTCGAGTGTAGCCACGGCCTTAGTCACAGACTTTAAGCATAATACTAGTGAGTAACCATAATTTCACATGCAGCATTGTTACATAACTTTTAAAATGATACTATTGACCAGTGTGTTTAGTTTTCAAAGGATCCCACACAATGCATATTTTATACAAAAATCATTGCAGTAGTGTGTAAGGTATGAATACAGGGATGGCTAGGGTCACATGCATGTACTACGATGGGTGGGCCTAGGCCCAAGCAAAACTGGAGGTATGTCCCCTCAACTGAGGGGGAGGAACCATTGAACCTAGACCACAAATGAATTCTTGTGACAACAAATGAAAAAACAAGAACAGGAGTGAGGATCAAAGGTTAAAAATCTGGGAACCAGAAGGGGATGCTGAACACAGAACCCCTGACAGTGCCCACCGCTCCTCAAAGTTGTCTAAGAAGTCACTGGAGTCACCGCCCAGAGGAACTCTGCTCAGAGGGGTGAATTAACCAAGGACTGGCCCCACAGTCACAGAGCACCATTCTGTCCCACTTCCTTATTCTGGTGTGATGAATAGCCATCTTGGACAGCACCAGCAGGAGGCTGACAAGGTCTTGTGACTTGATGGGGCCACAGATAGGGTCTATGTGAATCAGTAGGAGTGGTGGGAAGAAATGCAGCTAGAACCTAAATCAAAGGCTCTGGAAGAGCCAGAAGAGGGATTGCAGCCAGGCAATCTATGTAAATACACACCAGCGCCTCCCAATCACCACAGAAGGACCAGATATCGAGGAGCCCTTGAACTGTGCCAGGTACATGCCTGTGCTGATAGCTCCATGGAGTAGCTACCAACCAGTATTCCTGGCAGACTGTGGGACCAAGATGGAATATAAGCAGGGCAACTAGGGGTCTCTGCGCCCTGCAGATGGCAGCAAGTCCTGCCCCTTGTTATCAGGACAAGATATGAAGGAGAGGCAGTGGTTGATATGTAGCACGTGCATGTATACATGTTCTCGAGGCTCAATTCAGAGACGGACCAGCTGGATCACATTCAGCCGACTCAGATGGCATGTCAGAGGCCACTGGGAGGCTTGTGGGGCAGGGCCCGATGACAAGCTCTGAAAGGGTCAGGTGTAAGGGGAGGGTAGGGAGAACACTCCCACAGGACCCACTTGAGAAAAGCGAGAGAAACAGGGGTCAAGGCTGCCCTCACCTCCAGGAGAACCTCCACATAATGAAGGATGTGCAGAGTAGGCAAACCCATGCATTGGCTAAGCACCATGGGGTCCATCCAGTCCCTCCAGATGTAGTCCAGAAGATCTCCAGTTCTGATGGCACACCAAGGGGGTGTCTACGATCTGCACATGAATCAGAGTTTCATTAGGAAATCTTCCCCCTCAGTGGCCACTGCAGATCTGGTCACTGCCTAGGTGTGGTGGAAGATTCTAGACTATGATATGGAAGGACTCCAGGTTCCTGCTAGGAATAGTGGAGTTAGAAGGACTATGCACACTGGGTGTGGGAAATGTTTGGGACTTTAATTAGGAATCATTTGAACTATGTTTTGGTAATAAAGAGTCGCCAAAGAAGGGTATTATTTAAGTAAGACAGCCTGAAATAGGTATTCTGAAAGGGGAAACTGAGACAGATGTGCCTGTTGTGCCATGACCTGCCACCCGACGGTGCTCCAGGAAGGGGTTGCCTTGCAACAGACACTATGGCCTGGTCCACACTAACCCCCCACTTTGAACTAAGGTACGCAAATTCAGCTACGTTAATAACGTAGTACCTTAGTTCGAACTTACCGCGGGTCCAGACTTGGCAGGCAGGCTCCCCCGTCGATGCTGCGTACTCCTCTTGCCAAGCTGGAGCACCGGCGTCGACGGCGAGCACTTCCGGGATCGATTTATCGCGTCTAGACAAGACACGATAAATCGATCCCAGAAGATCGATTGCTTACCGCCGGACCTGGAGGTAAGTGTAGACCTACCCTCCGATGAAAAGAAAATTTGCATTATATTAAATTAATGGAGATATCCCATCTCCTAGAACTGGAAGGGACCTTGAAAGGTCATCGAGTCCAGCCCCCTGCCTTCACGAGCAGGACCAACTACTGATTTTGCCCCTGATCCCCAAGTGGCCCCCGCAAGGATTGAACTCACAACCCTGGGTTTAGCAGGCCAATGCTCAAACCACTGAGCTATCCCTCCCCCCAATATTATTTATTATTGTTAATATGGGTTCACCAGCTCTGCACAACAGGTGAAACGTGACCAACAATCAGTAGGTCCCTAGCTCAAGAACTTTACAATCTCATCTTTTCTCTCCTTCTAACTCATCAGTCAGGCTGTCACCAAATCCTGTCAGTTCTCCCTCTGCAACTGCTCTAAAACCTATCCATATTTCCCCACTCTCATTGAAGTCAGCGGAGTTACCCTGATTTGCAGCTTTAGCAAACTAACTACCAACTACCATTCTCATAGTGGTTTCTATTTACAGTACATTATTATTGCCATGTATTTGTACTGTAAATGCTTCTCTACTTGTTTGTTTATACCTAGGGCCCTATCAAATTCATGGCCATGAAAAACACATCACAGACCATGAAAACTGGTCTTTTGTGTGCTTTTACCCTATACTATACAGATTTCACAGGGAAGACCAGCGTTTCTCAAATTGGGGGTCCTGATCCAAAAGGGAGTTGCAGGGGGGTTGCAAGGTTATTTTAGGAGGGTGTGGTGTTTAGATGCTGCATGTGATTATTAGAACTGGGAGCACTGGCTGTTAGGAGTCTGAAAGGACAGGAAACAGGAAGGAGGGGGAGGCATTAAGGACGATGGGAGAGTTACAGAGTGTGCAGCAACAGCTGGGAAAAGAGACTTCCACTGTAAATAAAGTTTTGTTGAAGTTGTTAATACTTTGCTTGGTGGATACAACATTTTGGCGACGAAGATGGATCTTCTGCCTCTGAACCCACCTGCACCCTTTCTGCAAAGCCCAGGTGAACCTCCAATTGCTTTTACTGCCTGGATCCCGTATGTTAGAGACTTATCTGCTTGCAATCAGTGCTACAGACATTTCTGAAGTAAGAAAGCATGCTCTGCTAATTCACTGCCTTGGAGCAGAAAGGCAGTGTATATTTTACACTTTTCCCCTTGCAGATGATAAATATGAGACTGCACTCACTGCATTAAAGAACTTTTTTGTGCCAAAAGTGAATGTAGTAGCTAATCACTACAGATTTCGCCAGCGTGAGCAGAAACCAGGGTAGACTATAATGCAGTATATGGCTTCCCTGAGGAGTCTGATTGTAACTTGTGATTTTGGGAATATGGCAGATGAGATGATTAGAGACCAGCTCATTGAGAAAACAACAATGCTTCATGTTCTTCTAGAACCACAACTTACACTAGAAAAAACA
Source organism: Chrysemys picta bellii (assembly GCF_011386835.1). Classification (NCBI taxonomy): domain Eukaryota; kingdom Metazoa; phylum Chordata; order Testudines; family Emydidae; genus Chrysemys; species Chrysemys picta. The sequence goes on from NC_088791.1 coordinate 62,372,455, forward strand.
ATAACCATTGCTACTCAGATTGAGTCAGCTACAGCTGAAGCCAAAAAAATGAGCCAGGGTACAGGAGGCCCAGTCTAGGCTGTGACTTCTTTGCAGAAAAGTTCACTATCACTGCAGACAAACAATTGCAAAAGGAAAACTAATGAAAAGCCACTGAATCAGCAAATGCAAAATACAGTAAAAGCATGCTTTCGCTGTGGATCCCCACAACATCTTGCAAGCTACACAGGATGTCCAGCAAAAGTAGCTCAGTGCAATCATTGCAAAAAGATTGGGCATTTTGCTAAATTATGTTGCAGTAACCAGTTCAATCAACAGGTGCATGCAGTTACAATACCAGATGTTACTGTGCAGAGTGTAGACAAAATCACTACTGCACATATTCCAGAACAGATAAAGTGCACTGTAAACGTTTCTGCCATACCCTCAGGCAAATCACACTCTATTCAGCTAATGTTGGACACTGGCTCAGCAGTATCTATACTACCTGATTCCATCTATTTGCATTACTTTAAAGATGTGCCTCTTACTGAACCCAAACTTCACTTGGTATGCTATTTGAAAAACCATATTCCAGTACATGGCTGCTTGCCAGCAACAGTTACTTTTGGTGATCGCTGTGTAACTGCGGAATTCTACATTGTTCACAAAGGCATTGCTATCCTTGGCAGAGATTTATTAGCTGCTTTAAATCTCAGGGTAGTTAATGGACGAATTGATCTTCCTCAGCAAAGCACTCTTGCAGTACACACACCAGTTTCAGCTGGGACCCAACTCCAGGTTGAGGAGAAACTCGGCTGTGCTTATGGGTTTCTGCATAAAGTTAAAATGCGGAATAACGTGTTGCCTGTACGACAGAAATTACGGCACTTAACATTTTCAGTCAGGGAAGCTGTTTCAGAGGAACTTAGAAAACTTGTTCAAAAGGACATTATTGAAGAGATTAACTCCTCGGAATGGGTTTCACCTAGAGTAGTGACGCAGAAGAAGGGTGGAGACATTCGCCTTTGTGTGGACTTAAGGGAACCAAATAAAGCTATTGTGATTGACAGCCATCCTCTTCCTCACATAGAGGAAGTATTTGCAGAACTCTGTGGAGCAAAGATGTTTTCTACTCTTGATTTGCAGAGCGCATACCACCAGGTTATGTTGCATGAAGATAGCAGAGACCTCACAGCATTGATTACACATGAGGGACTATTTCATTTTAAACGTGTTCCATACAGTCTCGCATCAGCCCCATGTGCCTTTCAAAAAATGATGTCATTGATTCTGAAGAATCAACATGGAGTTCAGTGCTATTTGGATGATATTATTGTGTTTGGAAATACTACTGAGGAGCATGACAATAACCTGCAGTCTGTACTAAACTGCATCAGCAAAGCAGGCCTCAAGCTCAATAGGTCCAAATGCAAATTTAGACAAACTGAACTCTCCTTTCTGGGGCATACAATTTCACAGGCTGGACTAAAACCTGATCCAGATCATATCCTGGCAATTTCAAATGCTCCTCCTCCAACAGATTTGCAAACCTTACGTTCCTTCTTGGGTCTTACCTCCTGGTATGCAAAATTCACTCCCAATTATGCTTCTGTCATTGAACCGTTACGAGAATTACTACGGAGAAGTTCAACCTTAGTGTGGACAACGGATGCACAAGCTAGTTTTGAAAGGGTGAAAGACTTGATTGTACATAGTTCAGTACTTGCACTATTCAGTCCCGCATTGCCCACAATTGTAACTACTGATGCTTCTGATTATGGGCTTGGGGCTGTCCTCACACAACTTCATGAGGACAACACTGAGAGGACTGTTGCATTTGCTTCAAGAACACTAAGTAATGCTGAGAGAAAATATTCTACAGTTGAAAAAGAAGCACTTGCTTGTGTCTGGGCTACTGAAAAATGGAGAACTTACCTGAGGGGCCACACGTTCAAGTTGCGCACAGACCACAGCCCTTTAACGACGTTGCTCACCATGAAAGGACTGGGAAGAGGAGGATATCGTATTGCTAGATGATCTGCACGACTACTCTTTCAATTATGAATTGGAATATAAGCCTGGAAATGAAAATGTGGTAGCTGATTGCCTTTCTCGCCTGCCTTTGCCTTCACCAGATGGTCCACCAGAGGATGAAGATGTAGTAGTTGCGCTTATTACAAGCACTCTTACTGCAGTAACAAGAGAACAATTTCAAGCTGCTTGTTCAGCGTGTCCAATTCAACAAAAACTACGGGAATTTCTGACAAAGAGATGGCCCAGTAACCCTAAAAACCTTGACCCAGTTTTGCTGCCTTATTTTAGAGTTCGGGATGAACTTTCTTTGCTCGATGGCTGGCTGTGTGCTACAAGGTACACACCGGCTACTTGTGCCAGAAGAATTACAGTCAAAACTCATACAGCTGGCACACTCATCAAGGAATTGTCAGAACCAAACAATGACTACGGGATCTGTATTGGTGGCCAGGGATGAACTCTCAAACTGAAGCACTCAAAAAATCCTGTGTCACTTGCCAAATGCATGATAAGACAGCAGTGACATGTACCCCTCCATTACAGCCTGTTCCTCTTCCTGAATCTGCATGGGAAAAAGTGGCGATTGACGTTGTAGGACCCTTTGACACTGCTCCACTTGACTGTCATTATGCCATCACTTTAATAGACTATTTCAGCCAGGGCCGGCTTTAGGCCGATTCAGCCGATTCGGCTGAATTGGGCCCCGCGCCAAGAGGGCCCCGCACTGCAGCTGTTCACCCCGCCCCCAGCTCACTTCCCCCTCCTCCCCTCCCCTGCACGCTCCGCCCCCTCCCCTGAGTCTGAGACGAAGTAGGGGCGGGCCGGCAGCACAAGGTAAGCTGGGGTGGTGGGGGTGGGAGAAGGGCTCCGGGGAGGCGCGGCCAGTTCCTGCAGGCCCCAGCGGCTCTGGCCCGGCTTGGCTCCAGCCCAGCCTGGTCCCCGCGGCTCGGGTCCCGTCCCCCCCCGCGCGGCCCCCGCGGCGCGGCTCGGGTCCCCCCCCCCCCGGCGCGGCTCGGGTCTCCCCCCCCCGGCGCGGCTCGGGTCTCCCCGTCCCCCCCCCCCCGTGGCGCGGCTCGGGTCTCCCCGTGTCCCCCCGTCCCCCCCCCGCGGCGCGGCTTGGGTCTCCCCGTGTCCCCCTGTCCCCCCCCCACGGCGCGGCTCGGGTCTCCCCGTGTCCCCCTGTCCCCCCCCGCGGCGCGGCTCGGGTCTCCCCGTGTCTCCCCCGTCGCTCGGGTCTCCCCGTGTCCCCGTCCTCCCCCGCGGCGCGGGTCTCCCCGTGTCTCCCCCATCCCTCGCGCAGCTCGGGTCTCCCCGTGTCCCCCCTCCCCCGTCCCCCCCGCGGCACGGCGCGGCTCGGCTCGGGTCTCCCCGTGTCCCCCCCCCCGTGACGCGGCTCGGGTCTCCCCGTGTCCCCCCGTGCCCCCCCGCGGCGCGGGTCTCCCCGTGTCCCCCCCCGCGGCGCGGCTCGGGTCTCCCCGGGTCTCCCCCGTCGCTCGGGTCTCCCCGTGTCCCCGCCCCCCCCCCCCCCCGCGGCGCGGCTCGGGTCTCCCCGTGTCTCCCCCGTCCCTCGCGCAGCTCGGGTCTCCCCGTGTCCCCCCTCCCCCGTCCCCCCCGCGGCGCGGCGCGGCTCGGGTCTCCCCGTGTCCCCCCGTCCCCCCCCGCGGCGCGGGTCTCCCCGTGTCCCCGTGTCCCCCCCCGCGGCGCGGCTCGGGTCTCCCCGGGTCTCCCCCGTCCCTGGCGCGGCTCGGGTCTCCCCGTGTCCCTTCCCCCCGTGGCGCGGCGCAGCTCGGGTCTCCCCATGTCTCTCCCCCCCCCCCGCGGCGTGGCTCGGCCCCCCCCCCCGTGGTGTGGCTCGATTCCTGGGGGCGGGGCTTGCTGCAAGCCCCGCCCCCAGGAATCGGGCCCCGCTCTTGCTAAAGCCGGCCCTGATTTCAGCAAATGGCCTGAGGTGGCGTTTACATCACAAATTTTTTCTGCTACAGTAATTAAAGTTCCTCTCTTCAGTTTTTAGCCGGGAAGGTAACCCCAAAGAACTAGTTTCAGATAATAGTAGTCAATTTACTTCCCTGGAGTTCGAAACTTTTCTAGCAGAGAGGAACATTTTACACAGGAGGTCATCCCTATATTACCCTCAAGCCAACGGGGAAATCAAACGTTTAACAGACGTTTGAAAGAGAGTTTGCAAACAGCTAAACTGGAAGGGCGATTGTGGTACCCTTCACTACTGATTTCTTGCAAGCATACCGGGCTACACGACATCCCGCAACGCAAAGATCACACGCAGAGTTACTTCATGGGAAACAGATGACTACTAAACTGAACATTGCTGGATTGTTAAAGGCACGACCTGATGCCCCAAACAAGGATGATGTGAGAAAGACAGTTGAACAGAATCAAGCAAAGTCTAAGGCTTTCACAGACAAATGGCGGGGTGCTAAGGAACCAAAGTTTGAGTGTGGTTCCTTTGTTAGAATACGAGAACCTGGACTCTTATGCAAAGGGGACCATAAATTCACAGCTCCTTTTAAAATCATAGAGAAGAAGGGACCTTACACCTATCGACTTTCTGATGGGCGGGTATGGAATGCTTCTTATCTTGCACCTGCCTATGCACCAAGAGGAGATTATGCCAACACCCAGTCTGCATTGGATGACTTCACTGTAGAACCAACAAAACAAGACATTGCACTGGAACCGGGGCTTGAGAGGTGGCCTGTCAGACTCAGATGATCACCTGCCTGGACTATGTTATGTAGTACCTACAGTGTTTTCAGTGTAATATTCCTGCCAACAGTATAGTGTCTTGTTTCATATTTGTTCCTGTGGTTAGAACAACAATGTTTATTTTAATTTGGAAAGTTTCTTAAGAGAGGAGGGAATGTGGTGTTTAGATGCTGCATGTGATTATTAGAACTGGGAGCACTGGCTGTTGGGAGTCTGAAAGGACAGGAAACAGGAAGGAGGGGGGAGGAGTTGAGAAGGCTGGGAGAGTTACAGACTGTGCAGCATCAGGTTGGAAAAGAAACTTCCACTGTAAATAAAGTTCTGTTGAAGTTGTTAATACTTTGCTTGGTGGATACAACAGAGGGTTGTGATATTGCCACCCTTACTTCTGCACTGCCTTCAGAGCTGGGCGGCCGCAGAGTGGTGGTTGTTGGCCGGGCGCCTAGCTCTGAAGGCAGCGCCCCGCCAGCAGCAGTGCAGAAGTAAGGGTGGCAATACCATACCATTCCACCCTTACTTCTGCACTGCTGCCTTCAGAGCCAGAGAGTGGCGGCTGCAAACTGAGAGCCCAGCTCTGCAGGTAGCACCGCAGAAGTAAGGGTGGCAATACTATACCATGCCATCCTTTTTTCTGTGCTGCTGCTGGTTTCAGTGCTGCCTTCAGAGCTGGTATCCTGGCTAGAAACCACCGCTCCCCAACAGCCCAGCTCTGAAGGCAGTGCCACCTCCAGCAGCAGCACAGAAATAAGGGTAGCAGTGCCGCAATCCCCACCTACAATAACCTTGCGACCCCCCTCCCCCCACAACACCTTTTTGGGTCAGGACCCCTACAATTACAACACTGACATTTATGATTTAGATATCTGAAATCATGACATTTATGATTTTTTAAACCCCATGACCATGAAATTGACCAAAATGGACCATGAATTTGGTAGGGCCCTGTTTATACCTGCGTCTGACTTTTCCTAAATAGTAAACTACAAGAATAGTTTCATGTAAGTAAAAACTGGTGAAAAATGCTTGATGCAAGTTTAATTTTGTCACCATGCCTTTCAACAGTCTTGGTGAACATGTTACACGTTTTTCACACAGATTTAATCATGGGTACAAAATGTTTTAATTTTTTGTTATTAGGAGCTGTTTATTACTATTTTGCCAGGCGTCTTCTTTCCTAAATGAATATTTTGTCTGCAACAGAATGATATAAATATAACCTATGATATGATGTTGAATGATAATTTCAATGCAAATTAGTTACCCAAGAGCAAGATTTCAAATGCATCAGCTTCTCTGGCTCTGAAATAAATGATGAGCTACTATACATAATGATGATGCTGTACATTCTGTAGCAAAATTTTGGCTATACAGAGTTCTTAAACATTTTGCATTGCAGTGAAGTGACAAGGCACTTTTCAGCAACAAGTCATCTGAGAAACTCTTTGGGACAGATTTCAGTACCTTTACCCAGATTGAGCAGTAGCTTTCCCCTCCACCAGGCCCAAGTATTAGAATGTGACTTATGTGTATGATTTTTTTCTCTACTATGAACTCTAACTAATCTCTTTCTAATATAAAGTATCTTTTCATATGCCAGTTCAATAAGGAGCATTTCCTCATTTATTTATGGTAGCACCTGTAGAAAAATCAGTATATAAAATATTTGATTTTACAAATATTAAAAACAATTTGGTCTAGGACATAATTAATTAAAATGATTAGGGTGCAAAGCAAAACAGAGATCAGCAAATTATGTTGCTTGACTTCACACCAGCTTCTGATTTAATGACAGTAGATGTTCATATTCAAAAAGTCCTTGGTTCCTGAAGGCGGACAGGATTTTTTATCCTTTAGCTCAAAGAGAGTGGAGACTCAGTCTAGTACCTGAGTTATCTAAGCCACTAGTTCTCAAACTTTTCCATACTATGTCTCCCTCTTAGGACAGGGCCACAACACTGCAAAGTGTCAGGGCAGTGCTCAATAGCGTAGCCCAGGAGGCTGGTCTAAATTATGCCAGGAACCTATCCAGCCCCTGGGGCAGCCTGGACTCAGAAGCACATAAAGATGGCTTAAACCCCCCATTATCTTTTCTCCCATCCCCCATCTTCCAGAGTAGCGAGCACTGAGCTGCTCCTCTTAGTGGCATGGCCCAGAATCCCACCTACAGTATTTTCTAACATTGTGATCCTTTTATTTAGGCCAAATAATATGATGATTTTGCATCTCAATTGTAATGTAAGATTTGCAGAAGACAAAAAACAATAGCAGGAGCTTGTTTACTTTCTAATGTAATCCATATTCAGGCCCCACTCCACCTGAAGACACTTCCACCCTGAACATGACATATTGTGATTGACAGTGACTGGAACCAGCATAGCTTCTTCTCTGACTGCAGCCTGTCAGCATTTTCTTCTTGATCATCAGCATAAATCTACTCTGGAAGTATCTCAGACCAGGCTGAAAAAAATGCAAGAGTTTGCCTGACCTGACCCCAACTCTACCCACTTTGTGAATTCTAATTCCCAGCAGGGACCTAAATGCACTACAGCAGAATTCAAAGGCTCAATATACTGGAGATGATCCCTAGGCCAGGGAACAAATTTCCTGCATGATTTTGGCATTTCTCAACTCTGAAGTTTACCTCACATAAGGGTACAGGATTGGGACCATCATCTTTTAAGGTCTTCCAGTCTTCACAGGACTAGTCACAACCTTGCTAATGGCTGAAGGGATGCAACTGAAGCTCAGAATCAAAGGTGAACTTTGTAATACTGAGATTTGTAACAGGGGTCTCTTTTTAGTTAAGACAGTTTTAAGTAAAGACAGTTTGAAAATTCTAGCTTAGGTTCTAAAATGATTTGATTACATTATAACTTTAAATAATAAGAATGAGGATTAAATATTCTCCTCTGCTCTTTTTTTAACCTATTAAGGAGAATAGACATGGCATTTATTATATAACCGTAGATACCATATTAACTCCTACAACAACACTGCAAAGATTAACTCCTGTCATATTAAAATGACACATGGTGTACTTGTTAAAAAGGTGACAAACACATAACGTTGGCCAGAAAATTAAAAATACTTGTCAAAGTAAAACTGAAAACTCCAATAAAATTTATGATTACCAGGAACTGAATATAAAAATAAATATACATGGGTGAGATTGAAATAAACTCAGATACTGCCATAAAAATCCTTGTCAGCGCTTTGTCTGTTTTATACATACATGAAATGCACAGTGTTACTTTTAAACAAGACATTTGGGGCACTTTTTTTCCCATGGCTTATTCAGCAGCTGAACATCTAACAGTGGCTCAGTTTAAATAAATATCTTTTCTCACATTGTTACCTCAGGCCATATTGACATTTGGCGGCAGGGGGAAGAGTCACATAAAGTGTACCTGACAGTTGCCAAATGCTTTTTCCTGTCAGATCACAAATATACAATTTGTGTATGCTGTAATGGAGGAAGCATCTTTGGGAGCACAAGTTGAAACAAAACTGTCTTTCATTCTCTTTACACCTAATTCTTACTAGAGATGGGTCCAAACTGCTAAATTTGATCCCAGGCTTTTGCAAAGGATATGGTTGTTCAGATCCAGAATCTTTGTTCAGCCCATTAATGAGAGGAGCCAATGGCAAAGTTTGGATCTGAACTTCCTGAAAGGTTAGGAGTCTTTAGAAGCAGTGTTTAGGTTTGAGCCCATATCTATCATATCCTCAAGTTCTTGCACAAAGGGTTGGATCTGAAAGAAACACAGGGTGTGGCAGTGGTCACAGAGAAGCCATTCATTGTCTGTAGAGATAGCAGTACATCAAATCTCCCATCCCTCCTTACCTGAGAACAACCTGCAAGGGAAGAATTCTTCCCATTGACAAAGTGGGGGAAGGAAATGTCCTCACTTTAGACAAATCTAGGGGATCTACCCCCTGAACCCATCAATTCTCTCCACCATCAAGTGGATACTGGGGGATTCTCAGGACTCAGAAGACATCTGCACGGATGCCCTCCGACTCTGCTTTACTGCCCAGACCCTGGAGAGAAGCTGCGTTCACAACTCTCCTAAAACAGGCTTCCAGGACATGGAATTGTAAGCAAGCTTGACTTAATCCAGGTTCTGGCTGTATTAACTTTTGCTGCTTTCCCTTGGAGAATCAGAAGGACCTCAACCAACTGCCACAACCCCTCCAACCTCTGGCCTACTCCTTCTAAGCCCTTCACCTCCATGAAGCTCAACTCATGCCAAATATCCCCTGCTGATTTAGTCACCTTTGAAAATGGGACTGTTACTTGCAAATTGTATCCATAATTACTATAATAATAATTAATGGAGATATCCTATCTCCTAGAACTGGAATGGACCTTGAAAGGTCATCAAGTCCAGCTCCCTGGCTTCACTAGCAGGACCAAGTACTGATTTTGCCTTAGATCCCTAAGTGGCCCTCTCAAGGATTGAACTCACAACCCTGGATTTAGCAGGCCAATGCGCAAACCACTGAGCTATATCCCCTGCTTGAGAAGCTTGCTCAGGGAAGGAAGGAGCACACCCCATATATGGCACTCTGTATTCCCCCCCCATCGCAAGAATCAGAATTATAGGTGCTACCAAGGCACCCATACCTTGAGAAAAAGAAGAAATTATTAGTGATGGAGAAATAGTAAACATGGTCAGGGGAGCCAATACCTAACTGCAGACCAGCAATTTGAAAAGGCAACTTCTCTAACACAGTTTACCACAGATAAAACTAACCCCGATTTCTTCAGACAGCACTGTCCAAATTCAGCCCTGCCAGAAGTAACTGAATCTGCCATTGGAGTAAATAGCAGCTGCACCCACTTACATCAGGGCTCCATTTGGCCCTAATTATTTAAATACAATTAGGAAGGTTTTGATCTAAAATTGAGTGAATGGGGTGAAGCCTAGTGGCTCCCTGGATTAGAGCACTGTACTGATATATTAGAGCTCTCCGTTCAAGCGTAACCATAGCTTTTACAATTGAAAGGGGATGAGTATGTTAAAAGCCATACTTTGCATTACTCATAAGCACCCCTTAGTTATCTGTGGTGTTACTGTCTCAAAGGAGTCTCCCTAGAGGGTTTTGTAGCATCAATCCATTGATTACAGAGATTAGAGAGAATTTAAGGGTGTGTTGATTGAATGAGTGGATGATAGCCACACAGTTGCTGTGACGTTATTGACATGAACTGGGACCACATAGATCATTGTTGCAACCAAGGTCCTGTAGTGGCACCAAATGTTGTATAAAGGGGGTCAAATAAGGTGTCTAAGACAAGGTTATGGTTGGCTGGTTATGATTATGCTATCTGTATGCATGTATCATTTTTGTATTTAAAGTTATAAGTATTGGCTCTATACTGTCTGTAGTTCAAACTTGTGCTATGCTTCTGGGTGACACCCCAGACAAGTTGGTGTCAGCTCTGCCTAGCCTGCTTGATGGCCCAGTAAGGACCATCAGCTATACAATTGACCCATTGAAAGAAGGCAGATACACCTTGTGACTCAGGCCTTGGCTACACTCAGGACTTCCCAGCGCTGCCGCGGCAGCGGTGTGAAGCGCAAGTGTAGTCGCGCCGCCAGCACTGCGAGAGCTCTCTCGCAGCGCTGTATGTACTCCACCTATCCGAGGGGAACAGCTTGCAGCTCTGCAGGCTCTGATTACTCTGGCGCTTTACAGCGCTGTACTCGCTGCGCTCAGGAGGGGGCGTTTTCACACCCCTGAGCGCAGCAAGTTGCAGCGCTGTACAGCGCCAGTGTAGCCAAGGCCTCAACAAGGTAGGCAGGGACAGGCCTATGGACAGAACTCTGAGGCTTTTCCATGCCATGTGATGGACAGCTTGTCTTTGGGACAAAGAAAGCAGAGACCACATGGCAAGAGACGATAAAAAGCTGCTGCAGTTCCTCCATCTTGTCTTCAATCCTGTTTCTTACCTCTGGAGGGACTTTGCTACAAACGGAAGTTCTACACAAAGGACTGATGACCCATCCTAGCTGGGGATGTACTCCAGAGACTTGATTTGAACCTGCAGTTTATTCTATCGCTGCTACAAGACTGAACCAAGACCTTTGCCATTGCAGCAAATTGATTGTATGTAATTGATTCCATTTAACCAATTCTAGCTCTCACCTATATCTTTTTCCTTTTATGAATAAACCTTTAGATTTTAGATTCTAAAAGATTGGCAACAGCGTGATTTGTGGGTAAGATCTGATTTGTATATTGACCTGGGTCTGTTTGTTACTAGATCACCTTTATGTGAGTGAGTGTCTAGCTTTAGCTAAACTTTTCAAAAAGAATCTAAGTAGGAGAGGCACTATTTTCCCTTTTTGAAGCCATGCTGAATTGACGTTATCTAATTAAATTTTATCCAGTTTTTGTACTATTCCATCCTTACCCTTTTGATGTTTGTACTATCAGTTCTCAAGTAGCATAGTTCCTGCACATCTCTACCTACTGCACACTATACGTATGTGTGTATGTTTTGGTCAATTGTTAAACTGACTTCAATTTAGGAGGCCAAGTTAAGCAAAATAGTGTGAGATTAAATCTGAAATCAAATTATCATAATATCAAATATTTGCAGTTGCTTCCCTGGTCAAGCCTTAAAATTTACAATTTATTCTCTTGTTCTTCAAAAATGAAGAAAAAACATTCCATGTTCATGTAACCCCCGTACCACCTGGGTGTGGAGTTCTGTCCCATCTAGTGGCACCGAGACCACTTAAAGAGAGTCTGCTCTACAGCTTTAGCTAACTGTCAGTTGGCTTTTAGCTCATGTGGTAGAGGCTTATGCACAAGAGGGGGTATGTAAAGCTTCTACTCCCTACATGCAGTAGTACCACACACTGGTGCAAGGAAATATGCCTTATGTCTCTCCATGGTGCCAGCATATAGGCTGGGTGACAGTCTGGACTTTAGGTATGTGTTTGTTAGACCTGTGTGTGGAGAGGGGAAAGGGGTAATGGGGTATAAGACCACCATAATGAACGACAACCTGCTAACGCAGCACTGCAGGTATTGGAGTTTAGTGCATGAGATATTAGCTGCAGGAGGCCTGTTAATGAAACGTTATTAAGCCTGCCCCATGTGCACCCTGGAGTTACTTTCTGTTACTAAGCTAAAAGTGCACTAGGGAACCTTTAATGCTTGCTAGCAGGGTCTACACGGGCCAATTAATGTGCAACACATTAGTGCATTTTGAAAATCACACCCATATAGCGTGCATTACCCCTACTGTGTAGACGAGCCCTGAGATACTTAACTCAAACCTAAACCTGAGGAGTTCCTCATGTTTTCATTGACTGCTGGTCTATAAGACATCAAAAGGAAGGAATTATGCTGGTCCCAGACCCTTTTGTGCTGTCCTACGAAAGGTAGCCAGCTGAATTCTCAGAGTCCAATTAAACCTTTCCACAATCCTATCAGGTTGTTGATACTCTGGGATGGTGCGAGTTTTGTGAATCACTATAATCTCACAAACCTATTGAAACACTTTGGATTCAGGTTTCTCCCTTGAACTGTGTGCATCTCACCTGGAACCCCAAATCTGGTGAAGAATTCATTCACTAAGACCCCTGTTATTCTCACTGACTCTTGGTTCCTTATTGAGTACGCTTCAGACCATTTTGTAAAGTAGTCCATAGCTTCCAACAAATATTGACTGCTAAAAAAATTCAGCCTCAGGCATATACCCGTCTGTAAAATTTGAACCCAAATTGTTAAAGTTAAGGCAAAGTTATACGCAACTGAAAAGAGGGTTTTGTAATGGGAAGTATCAGGCAACCGTAATCAGAGGTGGTGTACAGTACCAGCCCTGCTTAAATTAAAATATTCATGAACACAATCCATTCGTCCAAATATCTATGGTATGCTGCTATATATATTGTGCTGCAGATAGTTGGACAAATGGATTGTATTCATGAAAAATGTCTCACTTGAGTATGCAAATAGATGTATGACTTCTGGGATGCATTAATGGCTGCCGTCAAGCAGGTCTTTGATCTATACACAATTACAAGTCTGGTTAAAGCTGATGGGTGTGATAGGCACTCTTCATTCAGCACAACTGGAAGGAAAAATTAAATACTCCTTTATGTAAGGATAGTTGGAAAAATAGAAAACCACCACACAAGGCGATGGTCTACATGGCAAGGCTGATTAGAAGCTAAGCCACATGGGCTGCGGGATTGCCCTGGGATTGACTGCAAATGAAGCAATGATATAAATATAGTCAGTGTCGAATATATTCTACACTGTATATATAGGCAAATAGGTTTGGGCCATGAAAATTTTATCACACTTCTATATGTAAAAGTAGAGTCCTCCTTTTGAATGTCCATAATATTAATAAATATGCAATCAACTACACCATTGTCATTTTAAATTACTCTTACATTGCATCAGGCAGGATTATTTGAGATATATGAATACAAAATCCAAGATAGATCAGCTGGCCTGGAAAGCTAACTTTGACTTGCCTGTTCAGTTTTAATCTGATGGTATTCTAAAGTGGTCAGATTGCAGGATATTTCAATATCATTTGAAATAGACGAAAGAAAGGAAAGAAAAGAAGAACCCATTCTGAAGTATTCTGTCCTCATCAGCCCACTAACTCAAGTCAATAATATAAACAAATAATTGCAAATACTACCATGTCAATGACATTGTACAGGTATAACTGAGGCAAGTGTTTGGCTCACTGTGTATGAAATCACCATTGACAAAGTTCAGCCCCTGACAATTCACAGACAATTCGCAGAAATGAATAAAAATATTGGTGACTAGAATGCAGTAATTGTAGACAGCTTATTAATGTAATTGTTTCGCTTCTTGGGGCACCCAGGACTGTGAGTCACCTTGTTACCAACTGCCTCCAATGTGAGGGTATCTTGCCTGTACTAGCTGAGTGTTAGTCCCTAAGCACTCTCCTCTGGGCTACTCTCCTCTGGGCTACACCAACCTTTTCTTTGTCTTGCAGGTTGACAACAGATGCACCCCAAGTACCTTCAAAGTTCCCCTGTGGTACCCAGCCCCTGATCACTGGACACCCACAGAAATCCCAGACCCTCTGTTCCCAAACGAACAGTATACTCCAATTTACCAATTCTACATTAGACCCTCACTCCTGTATTACATAGCACTTGAATTCAACTACAAAACAAAAGGATTTTTATGAAAGAATAGAGATTCAAATAAAAATCAGTGTGAGAGATGGGAACAAATGGTTACATATAAAACAATATCATAACATGTTTTCTAGAAACTAAACTTAAGTTATCCACCTGATTAAAGAAGCTTATCTCACCCCAAGTTCCCTCCAGTGTTTTTAATCAAGCCTGGCTGAGACCCCTTTTCATGAAGTAAACTCGCTGTCCATTTACTTCCTACGTGAAGGATGCTGGGGTGTCACTTTGCACCCCTAAATATACCAGAATAGACCTTTGATGTCCTCTTCCCTACCACCGTTTACCTCCTCCTGTTAGTTTCCTTCTCAAGTCTGCACCAGCTCTTCATTAGCATTTGACTTAGAATGCTAATAGACTCCTATTGTATGACATACAATACACATTTATTCAACCTGGAGATAAGTGACTCCCACCCTCTGTCAGGAAGAGTTTGTCTTAAGACATGCTACCTCTGAGTGACCAGTTTATAACTACAGACCTAGAGAACCTAATTTTTAGCACACATAACTCTAAATGTTTTCCATACATGCCTCTCGCAATGATTACGATGACCAGTGTGACACAGGCTTTCCTGAGAGATCTTAGATGACATTCTTTTTATGAATTCAGAGAATCCCTGCACCATTCTGTGCCCTTGGCCTGTTGCATCCAGACGTTCTTGGGTCACAGTCATTTTCTCATCCTTGTCCATAGTAAGGCGAGGAAACAGGTATTGTTTAACAGCTTGGCAAAAAAGGGGCCTACCAGCCTTGCTAATGTCATTCTTTGGAGCAATCTTCTGTGATCCAGCACACAGGACTGCTCTGAGCTGAACCACTCAGTGGTTTATGTACATTTCAGCACTTTAGAACTGCTGACAGGATGGGTCAAGGTGACTTCAGAGCTTTTTTATACTCAATTGACTGAAACCTGAACAACACTGGAGAAAGATTTTATGCATATGTACCACTGACAGACTCCAGTCGTCAGCGGGCAGGATCAAACCTGGGACCTCTGAAACCTAGTGCATGAGCCTCTACTCCAAGGGTCGGCAACCTCTAGCATGCGGCTCGCCAGGGTAAGCACCCTGGCGGGCCGGGCCAGTTTGTTTACCTGCCGCGTCGGCAGGTTGGGCTGATCGCAGCTCCCACTGGCCACGGTTCGCCGTCCCAGGCCAATGGGGGCTGCGGGAAGTGGCACAGGCAAGGGATGTGCTGGCCGCGGCTTCCCGCCACCCCCATTGGCCTGGGACAGCAAACCGTGGCCAGTGGGAGCCGCGGTCGGCCAAACCTGCCGATGCGGCAGATAAACTGGCCCAGCCCGCCAGGGTGCTTACCCTGGTGAGCCGTGTGCCAGAGGTTGCCGATCCCTGATCTACTGCATAAGCTAAAAACCACATGGCCCTTAATCTCTAAGTGGTCTCCATGCCACTAGAGGGAACAGAACACCACACCCAGGAGGTGTATGGGTTACACATGTTAGTTCCAAAGAGCCCTGAAGCAAAGTAAAGCTCTTGAGTGATAACAGAGAGATTTAAGATTTCTAATAAATAACGTTCCTGTTATCTAAAAATGACTTCATAAATATCTAATTGTGCAGCAGAGGCTTCAAGGATTGGAACCCACCTGACTCCCCAATCACTGGAGATTAAGGCCAGGTCCACACTACAGACTTATACCTGTATAACTATATCGCTATGGGGTGTGAAAAATCCACGTCCCTGAGGCTAGGTCTACACTACCCGCCTGAATCGGCGGGTAGAAATCGATCTCTCGGGGATCGATTTATCGCGTCCCATCGGGACGCGACAATCGATCCCCGAATCGACGCTCTTACTCCACCAGCGAAAGTGGGAGTAAGCGCCGTCGACAGGAAGCCACAGAGGTCGATTTTGCCGCCGTCCTCACAGCGGGGTAAGTCGGCTGCGATACGTCGAATTCAGCTACGCTATTCACGTAGCTGAATTTGCGTATCTTAAATCGACTCCCCCCTGTAGTGTAGATGTAGCCTCTGTGACGTAGTTATACCGACTTATCCCCCAGTGTAGACAGCACTATATCAGTGGGAGGGCTTCTCCTGTTGACATAGCTACTCCCTCTCATGGAAGTGGATTAACTACGCCAACAGAAGAAGCTCTCCCTTTGGCATATGAGCATCTATTACTTAGGCTATGTCTACACTGCAGCCTACATTGGCATAACTTATGTCATGCCGCTAGAACGCCAGCACCCAAGGCACATGCTTACTGTGCCTAATTGGAAATCTGGCCCTGTCCCTTTCCCTCATGAGGGGAAGGAAGCTCAAATATGTTCATATCATATCATCTGTATATGTAAATCTGGCACAGATAGCCCTTAATGTGTGTTACATCATTAAGATTGGGTAATGTTAAGGTAATATACAACAAATAAAACTTAACTGAAGTGATGCTCAGGAAATGATAAAAAATTCCATCTAGAATCTACGAGTCCTGCATCATTTCAATGTAGGAAGATGTATTTAGCATCCTGTATAGAAGATGTGTTACAATTATTCTTCAAGCAGTCACTTTGGTTATTGCCCAGTTAAATTGTTTTAGGCATGATAACAGATTCTCTTATTTTCTCAGAGCATGTGTTTTATTATAAGAACATCAGAGTGCCCATACTGGATCAGACCAAAGGTCCATCTAGCCCAATATCCTGTCTTCCAACCGTGGCCAATGCCAGGTGCCCCAGAGGGAATGAACACAATAGGTAATCATCAACTGATCCATCCCCTGTCACCCATTCCCAGCTTCTGGCAAACAGAGGCTAGGAACACCATCCCTGCCCACCCTGGCTGATAGCCATTGATGGACCTATCCTCCATAGATTTATCTAGTTCTTTTTTGAACCCTGTTATAGTCTTGGCCTTCACAACATCTCTGTCAAGGAGTTCCACAGGTTGACTGTGCGTTGTGTGAAAAAATACTTCCTTTTGTTTGTTTTAAAGCTGCTGCCTATTAATTTCATTTGGTGACCCCTAGTTCCTGTGTTATGAGAAGTAGTAAATAACACTTCCTTATTTACTTTCTCCACACCAGTCATGATTTTATAGACCTCTATCATATCCCCCCTTAGTCGTCTCTTTTCCAAGCTGAAAAGTCCCAGTCTTATTAATCTCTCCTCATATGAAAGCCATTCCATACCCCTAATCAATTTTGTTGCCCTTTTCTGAACCTTTTCCAATTTCAATATATCTTTTTTGAGATAGGGCGACCACATCTGCACACAGTATTCAAGATGTGGGTGTACCATGGATTTATATAGAGGCAATATGATATTTTCTGTCTTATTATCTATCCCTTTCTTAACGATTCCCAACATTCTGTTTGCTTTTTTCACTGCCTCTGCACATTGAGTGGATGTTTTCAGAGAACTATCCACAATGACTCCAAGATCTCTCTCGAGAGGTAACAGCTAATTTTATATGTATAGTTAGGATTATGTTTTCCAATGTGTATTACTTTGAATTTATCAACATTTAATTTCATCTGCCATTTTGTTGCCCAGTCACCGAGTTTTGAGAGATCCTTTTGTAGCTCTTTGCAATCTGTCTGGGACTTAACTATCTTGTCAGTTATTCTGACTAGGATGTCAGCAGTGCACTACAGTTTTTGTCTACATTAATAATAATAATATATGGAGATATACTTATCTCATAGAACTAGAAGGAACCCTGAAAAGTCATTGAGTCCAGCTCTACTTCTGCTTTTACTAGCAGGACCAAGTACTCATTTTACCCTAGATGGCCCCCTCAAGGATTGAACTCACAACCCTGGGTTTAGTAGGCTAATGCTCAAACCACTGAGCTATCCCTCCCCCAATACAAAGAATATGGTCTACAGCAGTGGTTATCAACCAGGGATCTGGGGTCCCCTGGGGGGGCCATGAACAGGTTTCAGGGGGGTCCCCAAGCAGGGCCAGCATTAGAGTTGCTGGGGCCCAGGGCAGAAAGCCGAAGCCCCACCACATGGGGCTGAAGCTCGGGGCCCTGAGCTCTGCTACCGGGGGCTGAAATCAAAGCCTGAGCAATCAGGGTCGGCTTTGGGAACTGCGGGGCCCTATTCGAATACCCGGTGGCGGTCCAGGTCTTCAGCGGCACTTAGGCAACGGGGGGTCCTTCACTGGGCTCTGGGTCTTCCACGGCACTGAAGGACCCCCCCGCTGCCGAAATGCCGCCTAAGACCCAGAGCAGACCACCACCGGGTGAATAAAAAACATTAAAAAATTAAAAAGGCGCCTAAGACGCGGGGCCTTCTTAGGCGCGAGGCCCTCTTAGGCGTGGGGCCCGATTCCGGGGAATCGGGGGAATTGGCCTAAAGCCGGCCCTGTGAGCAATGTAGCTTTGTGGGGCCCCCTGTTGTGTGAAGCCCAGGCAATTACCCTGCTTGCTACTCCGTAACACCACCCCTAGTTTTTATATGCAGAAAACCAGTTGTTGTGGTATTGCTGGCCCGTGGAGTTTTTATAGCACGTTGGGGTAGTGGGCTCAGAAAGAAAAAGGTTGAGAACACCTGGTCTACAATACCAGCTCACCCCTTCCAAAGAATAACATAGAGATGCAATCTAACCATTTTTTACAGGCACGCCAAATATAGCAGGAAAAAATAAAGTGCTAAATTTAGCAGTATGTATTTATAGCACAGTGCTTATCAACTAACACTACTTCTAACTCATATTTGAGGGTTTATCAATGAATCTGGACTTGAGGAAAAACTTTCTAGAATAAATCACAAGAGGGACTGTTTCACACCATCCTTAAATGTTGACTGAAACCTATATAGCCAGCAAATAGCTTAAGTACTGGATTCCTGGAAATTGTCTATAGCGTAAGGCAGCTACTGTGCTGCTGAATGCCTCAAGTAGACCCTAACCTTCAATCAGATAGCTGGATAGCTTGAATAACACAAGAACAGAAGATAACTGGAAGGACCAGCAGCATACAGGATTAATGTAGATTTATATTGTTTTTGTACTCCTATATAGATACATTTATAGTCATATAATCACTGGTATTTGCTGGTGGAGTCTATGCCCACATCTACTCTGGGCTAATGTACAGTGTTAAAAAAGTGTTGCCTAACATGATATTAAACACAATTTAGCAAGTGGTGGAGCTGATGATTAATCATTGACTACACAAGCCCAAGTCCACTGTGGTGGATAATCACCTGAACATGAGCTCTTACTGCAATGTGGTGGTCAAAAGAGCTAATGCAATCCTGGGAAGCTCAAGTAGGCATAGAGAGTTTATTTTAGCTCTTTATTTGGCACTGGAATGACTGCTGCTGGAATATCATGTCCAGTCCTGGTGCCAACATTTCAAGAAGGATGTTGTTAAACTGGAGAGGGTTCAGAGAGGAACCACTAGACTAGAACAATTAAAGGATTAGAAAACCTTCCTAGTCCTGATAACTAAATTGAGCTTCTTGTGTCTATCTGAACAAAGAAAAGGGTAAGGGGGTGGCTTCACTGCAGTCTAGAAGTACCTACATGAGGAACAAATATTTAATGGCCTCTTCAATCTAGCTGAGAAAGGTATAACACAAACCAGTGGGTGGAAGTTTAAACTAGACAAATTCAGACTGGAAATAAGGTGTAGATGAGAGGGGCTGTGGGGGGACTCTTCCCTCACTGACAATTTTTTAAATCAAAATGATTTTTTCTAAAAGATGCTCTAGGAATTATTTTGGGGAAGTTCTAAGGCCTGTGTTATACAGTAGGTCATACTAGATTATTTTAATGGACCCTTCTAGCCTTAGTATCTGAAAAGAAGGAACTCCATGATGCCACTGTTGGTCACTTTTCAAAGTGAAACCATAGAAGATTCTTTTAAATACCCACTTTGTGTATTTAAAAAAAAAAAGTGTACAGCAAATGACTTGATCTCCTTTGGTTTTGATATTCCTAAATATTTCCTCATTTTATGCAATTGGGATTCCCACTCCAGTCTGCACCAGCCAATAATTAAAAGCCATAAATAGACATTAATGGGAGAAACTGCAACAAATGTTTGGGGAGTGTCCAGATTAGTCTTTACAAAGATACTTATTTGCATCAGTTACTCAAGGTAAAACTCTAGTGAGTACAAATGGCTAATGTAAACTAGAGAAGCCATAAGGCTATTCTGCTTGTAGTTACACAGCTGACATACCAGGATCCCACTGAGTAACACCCCAAAATATTAGATGTTATGCCTTCACTGCAGGGTTATCTTGGGATCTAACATGGGTGTTGCCCCAACCCTCTGTCCCACATTTCCACATACATCACCCTCTCATCCACAGTTAGTGGTACTTTCAACCCAGGCTAGCTGGCATGGCTGAGACTATAGGCCAGTGGTGTGCAAACTTTTCTGGTCGCATCCCCTGCCCCTTACAATTAATGAAATCTGTCTGCACGCCCCTCCCACATTACTGCACAGCCCAGGCTTCCTCAGCAGCAGAGCAGGGCCTGTGGGTGGAGCCGGTCTAGAAGCATGGCACTCTCTCTCAACCACCCCATGGCCCAGGCCTGGAGGCAGAGCGGGGTTGGGGGAGGAGCGAGGCTGGGGGTGCAGTGGGGCTGGAAGTGTGGTTCTCCTTCCCTGCTCACCGAGGGGGCTGGTCCAGGCCCTTCTGCATGCCACACAAATGTTCCTTTGTGCCCCCTGGGGACCACTGCTATAGGCTAAAAGTTGAGCGAGGTTTTCACTCAGGATGGTAACCCACTCATTTTACACTGAGAATTTAGGATAAATCACTCAAGTGCTGATTGTCTTCCAATACCCTCTTTCAATTCCTCCTGTGTGTCCAGAAGGACAGACAAGTTCTTTCACAGTTCACTGAGAAATAATCAAAATGCCTTGTCTTACTGCAGCCCAAAGAACCATGGGATATGCCCCTGGAAATCCTAGCAACACATGAGTGAGTGCAGTACCAGTGAGGACACAATTGGGTAGGGCTTTGCAGTGTGGCCACTTACATCCAGAGTAGGCTAACCCAGGTGCCGATCACCCTAGTTACCTCTGTAGCAAAGGGGTACCCTAACAGTGTCAAGTTCTTGATCTGCCTCTCTGTCAATGTCTCTTTCTTTTCATCCTCTCCAATCTCTACAACCCTTTCTGTATAAGATTATTCCCTGGCAGGCAAGCTACTTACACAAATTACAATCAGTTTTTGTATAATATGGATGCTCACCCTCACAGAATGTAGCTGCAAGGGAGCAGTATGCAAAAACCAGAGAACTTGTGGGACTGAGAAATAAATTGTAAAGCTTCTGAGAAGATAATCAGATGGTAAATTGGGACCCTTAAATGGCAATGGCTGACCGAAGTGATAAGTGTTGCTTTGTGGGTTAATACTTTGACAATTGACTTGTTGCAGATTTTTGGGCACCACACTATGGTTGTAGCACAGGAGTGGTAAGTTTATTAAAACACATTTCCTCATCTTATCTGTTTACACTTGTGGTGGTCTCCATGTTCCCTGAGCATCAGTGATGGAATCCCTGAATTGCTGGTCCCAATACCCCTTCAAGCTGCTGCTGCAAGGCAAGTGAATGAACAGAGGGGAATGGGTTCTGGTTTCAAGCAGGGGTGCCATTTAGGGAGTCCATGGGAGGGCTCCTGCCCCCAACCTGAGTTCTGTATAGTAGGTGTGCTCCGAGGCGGAGGGAGCTCTTAACTACAGCACAGCATTAGTGTGGAATATGAGTTCTGCAGAGGAGAGGTGCCCCTGGGGCAGGGCCGCAGGGAGTCAGTATTTTGTTTACAAATAGAGGCTGGGTGATTAAGATCAGAAAGGGCTGGTAATTAAATTAAGGAACTGGGAGTCATTAGATGAGCCTGTAAAACAGGAATCCCTGGGGGTGGTGGGAGCGGGTGTTGACCAGAGAACACAGGGAATTCAGAAGAAATACAGCCGAGCAGAGGCGGCAGGTTTGTAGAAATTTTGGTGGTGCCCAGAACGCCCAGAGCCCGCCCCCGCAAACTACACCCCCACCTGCCTAAGGCTGTGGGAGGGAATTTTTTCCCCCCATGTTAAGTTCTCCTACATCTTCTATGGGTCATCTTGATTATCACTTCAAAGTTTTTTCTTCTGCTGCTACTGATAGCTCATCTCAATTGATTGGTCTCTTACAATTGGTATGCGTACTTCCACCTTTTCATGTTCTCTGTATGTATAAATATCTTCTGTCTGTGTGTTCCACTCTGTGCATCCGAAGAAGTGAGCTGTAGCCCTCGAAAGCTTATGCTGAAATAAATTTGTTAGTTTCTAAGGTGCCACAAGTACTCCTGTTCTTTTTGCAAAAAAAAGTGATAGAAAGTAATCTAGATTTTTCTACAATTGTTGTATTCAAGAGTTAGTAACAAAGTAAGAATATACATTAAAATTTTAAACCTAGCCTGTGTCCCTTAAGTGACTTGACATAAGATGTGAGAACGTTAATATTAGAGCTGAGTGGGTTTAATATTTATTTAATTTTCTTTGTTATATAGGAATTAGATACAGTGCTCCTGTTAGCCAATTTCTAAGTTATTATCTGGAGGGGTTCGGGGGGTACCCTAGAGTTTTCAGGTGTCTAAGTAGTCCCTTTAATCACAGTTAAAGTTGTCCCCACCACCACCACCAAAATATGAAATGGTGCCCCTAGTCGCAAGGCCCACAACTTTGGCTCCTCCTGTTAAACTAGTTCTTATCTATAGTTGTGCAGAGAATCAGGATGGTATAACTTAAGTCAGCTATCCCAGCATTATCTATGGAACTGCATCTGTGCCACTTCCTTTACATATGCAAACTAGAATAAAATCCAGTAAATCTACTTTATCAGAATTTTGACATGTATTTTTCCAACTACATATGGAAAGACACAAGCTTCAGAGCTTCTAAAAGTATCCAAGTAGGGGGTGAGTTAGTAGAGCTAAGAAAAAGAAGCTGAGTGTGAAGAGCCATTATAATATAATATAGTTTATATTTAGAAACCTTAAACCACCTTTTGATTTTTGAGCATCTGATCTTTCCAGTTTAACTCTTGGTCTTTTCCCTTCCAACAGCAAAGTTTTTGATCATGTGGTGAATTTTTTTAAGTAACTGAATGGATTTTAAGTGGCTGCATTATAAATTAGTAATTTAGTGTCACAGCTACTATTATTTTGATCATTTGAATTTGACTACATAATGAAAGCACTTTGCTACTTTTTCTGGAGGCTTGCACACTGTAATTACCATTGGTCATTTACTTGTTCTGTCACTCTTTATCCTAAAGTGGGTTATTTGAAGCTGAGGCAGTTGGTTGTCTTGTGTTGATGCACAGTATGAATTATGCTGAAAAATGTTGCTTTTGACAAGGATAATTTGTCATGATGGAATTTCAAGATGTCCTGTTCTTTGACAAAAAGCATGTGGAAATGTACTCTGTCAAAAGGGCACAAACTAAAGGAATCCCAGTGTTTATATTTTATGTAATCTCACAAATCCCTAATGATTATGGAGCAAAGGAGGTCTATCTAGATTAGAACAAAATGTTTCTCTTTTAATATGGGCAGATTGGAGGAATAGGGGAGGACAGAATAGCTGCAGAAAGGATCTCAAGAGAGAGAAATCACAAAGCCTATGAAACAACAACAAAACAAAAACCTGGGAACAGATTTACAAATCCTTGTATGAACATACTTCCTGAAATGAAAGATGCAAAGGTTAATGTTTTTATTAAATGTGGGTGGTTATTATTACTGTTAATAATGAGATCTTGTCAAGATGGATGAAAATTAATGGTGCTCCTGCTATTTTTGTAGGCAGAGCACGCACACACACATGCACACACATGAAAAAAACCTTCCATTGATGATCAAAATTTAGATAGGAAAAGTAAGAAATGCTGCTTGAGAACTTTGTATACTGGTTAGTTTGTTTTTTCAACAATTCTGAAGCTTTAACTTCTTGAATCTCAATGTCTATTCTCATTAAATAATTGTCTGGAACCCCCTACACCACCACCACCCCAAGTTCTCACAATTGTAAAAATTTAAATTGGTAAAAATAGGGGGGGGAATTAGAAATAAACAGACATTATCCATCAAAATAATGATGAAAAATAAAAATTCTGCCAACCCTACCTATGTCCTGTTGACTGCCAATGGGGTTTTGGCTCTCCAGTGCCTAAATTCAAGTTTTCAAAAGGTTTTAAGGTCCTAAATCAGTTAGACACTGCAATGCTGAGCACAGCAATGTCTAAATTCCTTTAAAAATCTGGGCCTATAGGCCCAATCCAAAGCCCATTAAAGTAAATTGGAAGACTCCCATGGACTCATCTTTACTCTTTCAGACATCTTTTTTTTTTTTTTTTTTAGGGGTGGGGGGTCCATCAGCAAGATCCTCTGTCTCCCTCTTCCACACTGCAGGGGCAGTTCCAGTGGCTCTTCACCCCACTCTGCTCCTTCCCAGGCCAGGTGTTGCAGGGAGGGAGAGGAGGAAGAACAGAGGAGTGCCCTCTGCTGCTCTTGCGGTGTAGGAGGGGCCAGAACTGCCCTGAGCTGCTGGGCTCTTTCTGCTCCCTCCATCCCACTACCCTTCTGTGAGAATGGTTTCAGGTTGCTGAAGGGAGAGTGGGGAGAGATCTGATTGGCTGCCTGCCACTTGTGCACTTCTTGATACAGAGGAATCTATCAGCTAAAGTTCACTAGAGGTCTGGAGCTTCTCGTGTCATTGTGAGACTGGCTCTGCACTAGCCTAGCCAAAATGCTGTCACTTACGAAAAAGTCACAAGAGTTGGCAATGCTGTCACTCCACTAACTTTTGTCATACATTTCACCAGCAATGACCTCTTTTTTTTCTAGATCTTTGATAAATATATTGAATAGCACTGAGCCAAGAAAAGAGACCCCTCATTTGCTAATGATCTCCCACTAACTCTTTTTTTCCACAGTGCTAATTTTTAAACAGAATGTTGTATGACCCTGCATTGATTGTTTTACAGTGCCCTTATTCTCTGCAGTAGATTAATATTGCCCATATTTGTGTCAGGGTCAAAAAAGAAGTGAGAAGGTTAAACTTAAACTAATAACATTAGTATCTTTTAGATCCTGGCTAAATTTACATGAAAGGGGTTCAGATTGCTATTGGCACCACAGTGATGCACTGGGAATGGGCAAAGTTTCTATTGTTGGACAGTAACTATCTATTTGTGCTTTTTTCATCCTGTGTCAGATGTGGTTCTTTACTGAGTTCATAATTAACCAGGTTTACTGATCCAGTGCCTACACCTTACCATCCATATGGTCATTCTGGTGATTCTGATCTCACTGAGTCCTTATTTCAATCCTATTTGCATGCTGCTTTATGCCTCCCTTCATGACCTTTAGATGCGTTGAAAGTTCATTTCTGTATTTCATTCTGTAACAGGATGGCCTGTCCCTTAAGGGGTAGGGTTGTCAATTAATCGCAGTTATGTGCCAGATATGCTAAACATGATTAATTTTAAAAAATTAATCGCAATTAAAAAAATTAATCACGATTAATTGCAGTTTTAATCGCATTGTTAAATAATAAAATACCAATTGAAATTTATTAAATATTTTGGATGTTTTTCTACATTTTCAAATATATTGATTTCAATTACAACACAGACTACAAAGTATACAGTGCTCACTTCATATTTTTATTACAAATATTTGCACTGTAAAAATAAAAGAAATTGTATTTTTCAGTTCACCTCATACAAGTACCACAGTGCAATCTCTTTATTGTGAAGTGCAACTTACACATGTAGATTTTTTTTTGTTACATAACTGCACTCAAAAACAAAACAATGTAAAACTTTAGAGCCTACAAATCCACTCAGTCCTACTTTTTGTGCAGCCAATCATTAAGAGAAACAAGTCTGTTTACATTTACGGGAGATAATGCTGCCTGCTTCTTTTATTTACAATGTCACCTGAAAATGAGAATAGACATTCGCATGCACTTTTATAGCCAGCATTGCAAAGTATTTATGTGCCAGATATGCTAAACATTTGTATGCCCCTTCATGCTTTGGCCACCATTCCAGAGGACATGCTTCCATGCTGATGACACTTGTTAAAAAAATAATGCGCTAATTAAATTTGTGACTGAACTCCCTGGGGGGAAACGTGTATGTCTCCTGCTCTGTGTTTTACCCGCATTCTGCCATATATTTCATGTTATAGCAGTCTCGGATGATGACCCAGCATGTTGTTTGTTTTCAGAACACTTTCACTGCAGATTTGACAAAACACAAAGAAGGTACCAATGTGAGATTTCTACAGATAGGTACAGCACTCAACCCAAGATTTAAGAATCTGAAGTGCCTTCCCAAATCTGAGAGGGACGGGGTGTCGAGCATGCTTTCAGAAGTCTTAAAAGAGCAACTTTTAGTAGTTTCCAATGCGAAACTACAGAACCCAAACCACCAAAAAAGAAAATCAGCCTTCTGCTAGTGGAATCTGATTCAGATGAGGAAAATGAACATGCATTGGTCTGCACTGCTTTGGAACATTATTGAGCAAAACCCATCATCAGCATGGACATATGTCTTCTGGAATGGTGGTTGAAGCATAAAGGGACATATGAATCTTTAGCACATCTGGCATGTAAATATCTTGCAATTCTGCTACAACAGTGCCATGTGAATGCCTGTTCT
Organism: Chrysemys picta bellii; assembly: GCF_011386835.1. Classification (NCBI taxonomy): domain Eukaryota; kingdom Metazoa; phylum Chordata; order Testudines; family Emydidae; genus Chrysemys; species Chrysemys picta. The sequence continues at coordinate 62,399,048 of NC_088791.1, forward strand.
CACTTTCAGGTGATGTAAACAAGAAGCGAGCAGCATTATCATCTGCAAATGTAAACAAACTTTGTTTATCTGAGCAATTGGCTGAACAAGAAGTAGGACTGAGTGGACTTGCAGGTTCTAAAGTTTTACATTGTTTTATTTTTGAGTGCAGTTATTTTTTGTACATAACTCTACATTTGTAAGTTCAACTTTCATGATAAAGAGATTGCACTACAGTACTTGTATTAAGTGAATTGAAAAATACTATTTCTTTTATTTTTTTAGTGCAAATATTTATTATAAAAAATAAATATAAAGTGAGCACTGTACACTTTGTATTCTGTGTTAAAATTGAAATCAATATATTTGAAAATGTGGACAACATCCAAAAATATTTATATAAATGGTATTCTATTGTTTAACAGCGCGATTAATCACACAATTAATTTTTTGAAATTTTAAAAGTATGACAGCCCTACTTATTAATAATCAGACTTGGCTACATCAGGGTTTCTAGTTTCAAAGTGTGGTACAAATATATTAACTAGTTAATAAACTGGACTTAAGATCAGTTCTTTCTTTTCAAAGAATAATATTGGGATAAATCCCAGACACCCCCACACCTCCATTCCAGCTGCTTTCTGCCACTTCAGTAGTGCAAAGTAGCTGGAAACCTGATAGATCTGGTACCCTAAGGATTTCCCCATTGTAGGGGGAATCTCTAGCTAATACAGCGCTGGCCGTTCTATGCCACTCCATTGTGACCATCAGCCCAGACACCACAGGGAAAAACAGGAGGTGGGAACATCAAAGAATAAACAATTGAATTAACTAGTTGTATGCAAAGATGAGGTCTTCCATACTTCTCCCACCCACACCCAACAACCCTCCAGGTTCACTCCAGGCTGCTTCCCTCTCCCTCAGTTCCTCTGTTACCCCTGACTCCCCCAAGCCTTTGTACTGCTTCTGACAGGTTCAGGAAATACAGTGCTGTAGTATAAATTAAATGAATTACTCAAAGTTCTGTATTAATATGTCTAATAAGGAATTTATTTGCCAAAAAAAATTACCAGAATCTTTTTTTTTTTTTGGTCTGTATTGTTAGACATACTTGCTGACAGATGTTTTGAAATAAGTTACCAAAATAATTTAAACTGGCATTATTATATTGTCATGTTGATAAATAAAATATCCAGAATTTTAAAATATTGTGCACAGAATTTTTTATTTTTTGGTGCAGAATTCCCCCAGGAGTAACATTGAAACAACTTAAAACTGAAAGAGAACCCCAGTCTTGGCAAAACTAAAAGGAGGGAATTTCCCTCATCATGAATCACCATAGTCTGAAACAAAGAAAGAAAGAAAAATAAGCTCTGCAAACCCTATTAAAAAGAAAGGGGTTTGAAATGAAGGACACACAGAACTGAGGGACAGTGTTAAAGGCAGGGGACTATGAACACTAAATTCGCCCCACCCCCTCTAGTTTTAGGTGTCATGCTGGGAAAGGCAATAGGTAACTTTTATTAGAAAAGGTTAATGTATAATGTAAAACCTGGTTTTCAGAACACTTTCACTGCAGCAGGAGAAAAAAAACTTTTGTAGTGATAATCAAGATGGCCCATTTCAGACAGTTTACAAGAGGTGTGAGGATACTTAACATGGGGAAATAGATTCAATCTGTGTACTGACTCAACCATTCCAAGTCTCTATTCAAGCCTAAGTTAATGGTATCTAGTTTGCACGTTAATTCAAGCTCAGTAGTTTCTTGTTGGAGTCCGTTTTTGAAGCTTTTCTGTTGCAAAATTGCCACCTTTAAGTCTGCTTCAAAAGTTTTAAAAAGTTAAGTTTTTTTTCTCCTGCTGATAATTGCTCATCTTCATTAATTAGCCTCTTAGAGTTGATATGGCTACTTTCACCTTTTCATGTTCTGTATGTATATATATCTCCTTACTATATGTTCCATTCTATGCATCTGAAGAAGTGGGCTGTAGCCCACAAAAGCTTATGCTTAAATAAATTTGTTAGTCTCTAAGGTGCCACAAGTACTCCTGTTCTTTTTGCGGATACAGACTAACACGGCTGCTACTCTGAAACCTGTCATTAATAGCAAAATGCATGCACGTTAGTGAATCTGCTTATGCAACTCAAAGCAAAAATGGCTAATTCCAAAAATGGACTTAATGTAGTGGATTGGATAGTAGCATTGTTATCACATTTACCCAAAGACCAATTATATTTATTTGTTTAAAAGGGCGTGAAAACCTTAAAGAGAAGTACTCTCCACTGTTGGACTACCCAGATTCAAGTGATTGGACACATTTTGTTCCACAATCCAGACTTGATTTTATAAAATCATAACATTCAACAAATGTGTTATTGAACAATTTCTATTAGGCATATGTTTTATATGATACTTATAATATTTAAAAGATAATAGAAACAAAATTAAAGTAGGTGTTATCTAGTCCTACTGTGATAACATGCAAAAAGGAGTACTAAGACCTTTATAAAGAAACTTTTCACAAAAACAGCCAGCATACTACCTAGCTAAAAGAATAGTATTAGAAAAGATATGACAAGTATCAGTGGCTCTCAGTTTGCAACTGCTTCACAGACAAGGGAACATAGTAAAAAGTCTGTCACAGAGGATGGGATTCACTAAGGTATTTAAGTGCCTAACTCCAAGTTTTGGCTCCGCTGTGATCCACAAAACTACTGCTAAACCTTGCAGGTGCCAAACGCCGCTTAGCGCCCACGTTTTCAGGTAATTTTCTTGGCACCTATGTGTCTGCCTCTGAGCATGTACACTACTGCCTCCCTCTAGATGTTCAGGGTCGACAGGAATAAAAGAGTCCCAGCTGACATGGGCTGTGGGGCTAAAATTTACTGTGTAGATGTTCAGGCTTGGGCTGGGACTCTCACCTGAGCCCAAAGGTCTACACAGCAATTGTACAGACCTGCAGCCTGAGCTGCACAACCCTGACTCTGCTGACCCAGGGCAGCTGCAGGTTGCAAACTAACCCAGGGCAGCTACAGGTGTTTAATTGCTGTGTAGACAGCCGCTCAGATACTAACTTCCAACTAAACCCCAGAGCAAATCATAAACCATGGAAAGACAGGCATTTGGCACAGAGCCCAATCCCCTAGGCAGCCTCTGAATATGCCTGCCTGCCTGGGTTCCATTCAAAATCGGGGGAGGGGGGTACTAGTGCCCACCTTCTAACTTTTAGCCCAGGGATAAGAGCACTCACCTGTAATGTGGAGACCCAGGTTAAATCCCCCCCCCCCCCCCCAATCAGTTGTGGAAAAGTAGAGGCTTCTGTATAGGTAGAAGGACCAGACCCCAAACCACTAAGACAGTTTAAGTATTCCATAGAGTCAAAGGAGGGGATTAAACCAACCATCAATGCACTTTTAGAGCAAGGAGTGCTAATCCAATGCCAAAGCATATGCAATTTGCCTATCTGGCCTGTTAGGAAGGCAGATAATAAATCATGGAGACTTACTGTTGATTATAGAGGGCTAAATCATGTTACCCCAAGACTAGCTCCTGTAGTGGCAAAATTCCCTGAGGTGATGGCTTTAATCACAGAAGGTGCCTGTTGGTTTTCTGTATTGGACCCTTCAAATACATTCTTTTCAATACCTCTCCACCCTTCTTCATTTTACAAGTTTGCTTTTACTTTTGATGACCGATAGCTAACCTTCACCAGGGTCCCATAGGGCTATCATAACGCCCGAAGTCTGTGTCATTGGTTGGTGGCCGCCCTGTGGAAGAATCTGACTTAATCTAGTAACATTATAAGTTACGTAGATGACATCCTAATTGCCACACAGACCAGAGAAGATAATTGTGCTGCTTTAGATGAGGTTCTGGAAGCATTTAAAAAAGCTGGATTTTTGATCAATCCTAGCAAGGCTCAGCTGGTCCAGCAGCAAGTGACTTACTTGGGAGTTCAGCTTGGACCTACAGGCAGAAAACTGGACATTTTGAGAATAGAACTCATATCTAAGCTGCCTGCTCCAACGGATGTAAGCACTTTACGATCATTCCTTGGACTGGTCAGATTTTCAAGAGATTTTATCGAAAACTATAGCGAAAAGGCCAGACCTCTCTATAAACTTTTGAGAAAAAATCAGAAATGGACTTGGGGAACTGAAGAACAGCAAGCAGTGATAGACCTGAAGCAAGCCTTGATGACTGCACCAGCACTTGCATACCCTCAAATCAACCAGCCCTTCCACCTACAACTGGTAACAACCAAGACAGCGATTAGTGCAATATTATTACAACAGAGTGGATCCTCCTTAAAACCAGTGGCATATGGATCTAAGGCCCTTTCAGAAGTAGAAAAACAGTTTACAACGTGCAAAAAGGAAGTACTTTGGGCTATCTCCCATTGGGAGTATTTAATAGAAATGGCCCCTATATATATATATATATATATATATATATATATATATATATATATATATATATATATATAAAAAAAAAACAAGAAGCAATGGGTTTAAACTGCAGCAAGGGAGGTCTAGGTTGGACATTAGGAAAAAGTTCCTAACAGTCAGAGTGGTTAAACACTGGAATAAATTGCCTAGGGAGGTTGTGGAATCTCCATCTCTGGAGATATTTAAGAATAGGTTAGATAAATGTCTATCAGGGATGGTCTAGACAGTATTTGGTCCTGCCATGCAGGCAGGGGACTGGACTCGATGACCTCTCGAGGTCCCTTCCAGTCCTAGAATCTATGAATCTATGAATCTATTGTACTAAAAACCACCCATACACCACTGCAATATGTTATATCAGGTAAAGCTAATGCAGGGCAAGTCAGCCACCCTAGACTTGCCAATTGGATACTTGGCCTCCTGAATAAAGAGGTACAAGTAGAGAAGATCAACACACCTATTTCTGCACCTTTCGCACTTCGCCCTCCAATAACTGAGAAAATATATGTAAATAATCATGATTGTCCTCTACCTAACATCGAGATTCCAGAAACTGTATCCCCCTTTAAACTTGAATCATGCTATGAAAATGCAAAAGCCAGTAAGAGAGAATTATGGATAGTCAATGGCAGTAGCCCTTTTAAAGATGGGAAGGCTTCTACTGGATATGCAGCGCTTCATGTCGCTTCGGACAAGATCTATCAAGGAACCGTGTCATACCATCTTGCACAAGCGGCTGAAGTTGTGACCATCATAGTGGCATTAGAAAATGCTGAGTCAACTGCTAACATCACCATCTGTACGGACTCCGATTGGGCTATGAGGGCCTTGTTAGACTGGATGCCAATATGGAAACAGCGGGATATGAAAACCACAGATAATCATCCAGTGGCATATGCTGGCTATCTTATGCATGCATGGAACTTAGCAGAAGCTAGGAGGGGAGAGCACACAGAAAGAATCAGGCAGAGATATCCATATTAAACAGCAAAGTAGATAAGTTAGCAAAGCAAGCAGCAGTAATGGGACTGAAACAAGATGGGATAAGGTAGAAGCTAATATAAGTGCAAATAAACCTGTGGACCATACAGATCATCAAGACATAGAGCAATTACAAGATCAAGATCCTGAAATTAAGAAGCTGCTAAAAGATGGAAAACACAAAACATACCTCATCACTCGACATACATCTGGACTAATCATGGCAACAAAAGATAATCATGAAAATACTGATAAGGATACCTTGATTCCAATATTAGTGATTCCAAACATATTGCAAAGAGAGTTAATCCAACTGGCTCATCAACAAGGACACTTTGGACTCCAAAAGACTCTACAAAGGCTAGCTACGGTGGGATGGTGGCCTGAGATAATCCGAGATACTGAGCACTTTATTAACAACTGTTTGAGATGCACCCACAATAATCCTGATATAAGGATAAGAAAAGGACCTCTACTTCATCAACCGGTAGATGGCCCATGGATTCGAGTGCAGATATACTTTATTGGACCCTTACCTAGAACCAACTGAGGAAATGTATACTGCCTGGTGGTAATAGATCCATTTACCAAGTGGATAGAAGGGTACCCAACTAGAATTGCACTGCAGGTGTGACAGTAAAAACGCTGTTAGAAAATATGTTTAGTCGATTCGGACTACCTCGGATTATTGATTCAGATCAAGGCACGCACTTTACCGGAGAATTAATTAAACAACTATGTATAGCCTTAGGAATACACCAAAGATTTCATGTAGCTGGTCACCCACAAGCTTCTGGGTTAGTAGAGAGATCAAACCGCACTTGAAAAACTGCCCTAAGGAAGGTAATTGATTCATCAGGAAAGAACTGGGACAGACATCTACCTCTCATCCTGATGGCAATCAGATCCACAGTGAGCGTCCATGGATTCACCCCGTATGAAGCACTTTTCGGAAGACCTGTGGTAACACCTGAGCAATGGTGGATACCAGGAGGGGTGCCACCGGACGAGTATAGACCTAGAGCTGTGACGGACAATTACATAAAATCAGTGTTAAATACCATATCAGAGGTGCAAAGAGCAGTGACGGTTAATTTAAAAGGAAACATTCATAAGATGTGGAACATAGAGGATCAAGTTCTCTTTAAGTATTTTTCTGAAAAGAACCATCCGTTGAGCCCAAGATGGGTTGGACCAGTAACTGTCGTCAATAAAGCCAGTCCAACAACTTATCAACTAAAATTGAAGACCGGAAAACGTAAAATACAAAAGTGGTTTCATAGCTCACAATTAAAATTATGGAAAGGAAACATCTGACTAATCCATCTAGAACAGAAAGTAATAGGACGAGTGATGAAAAACCACCATAAGGATCTAAACGAATTGTCTTGTTTTCATCCACAGGATGCTGAACAAAAGAAATATGAAGACTACTGGAAAATTCCTGATGTATTTAATTATAACTTGGTTAAGTTTATGGACCTGTAGAAGTTTAATAATTAAGAAAAATTAATACTGGATATGCAAGACACACGGAAAACTATCTTTCATGCATGACCAATGGAAGGAATTGGAAACACAAAAGGAATATATAGAACAAGGACTTGAAGAAGAGGAAAATGAGGAATATGTCAATGAAAGAATCAACACTCCAATAAGAGGAATGGCACCACCTGAAGCCCCTACAAAGCCATTTCCAGAGGATATTTACAGACGCCGGAGGAAACGGGATCTATCATCAACTTTCAATGTAACTCTGAAAGGAAGTAAATTCTTTCCTATTAAGATGAACGAATATCTAAGATGTCAGGTTAACCCACAAATAATATATCGATGGAGGAATAAAATCTCACCAATTGCAAGAAGACGTCAAAACCAAGGAAAACAACAAGAAAGCACTACAAAAAGTAGTACAACAAAGGTATCTCGAGCGACTACTAGCAAACCAGTTAAAGTTTTCAGAATCGGACATCAAGGAAGAGGGAAAAGAGAGGCAAACAATCATAAAAATTGGGAATGGGTAACCCTTAGAGCCTATAAGGTAATGGAACGTTGCTACCTAGATGTTTCTGAGTATTCTCAGACTCAATCGGTTATATTACCTGACACTGTTACCACCCACAACCCAGTACAACGTTTTGGACCTATACGTCCAGGATATGATTGTACATGGAGTATGCCTGAAGTGATGTTTGACAACTGCCATAAAGACCTTTATCAATGTGTTATATTTGACATCTTATCTCTTTCTTTAGTTAAACCCGGAAAATTGAACATATTAATAAAAATGTACCATCAACAGGCCCATATAGATTTTGTAAATATGTCCATAAAACCTCCTAATCATAATACTACTATATTAAGATTAACCTGTAATTCCTCTTTGTTGGGCTATAACATTTAATTGAAACAACATACTACCTCAAGATATTGTATATCGGACAACGACATGAATGAATTCAAAGAATTGTGTGCAATTAATTATACTATAAATGTTATGGTCAATCATTCTGGACTATGGACTGTGAGAGGCCCGCTGGAGTTGGAATATACAAAGGAAATACATGTGGTAACGCAACCTCCCATTTATCATGTAGGACCACTAACCATTAAAAAGGACGTAACCAGAACTTTAATGATAGATCCTCAATGTTCAATCAAAAGGATTATCATGCCTCTACAATTATCTATAACATCAGTATATAATCAATGTGCCTTATATACAGAGCCACTTTTAGTAGGATGGAGAGCCTGGGTTCAAGGAGTACTCCCTCCTTCTTCCAACTCGTCTACTAGGCAGAAATGTGATTTAGTGGCAAAGGTGCTAGGAGGAGTTGGAGCTGGATTAAGCATATTAAAACAGTAGACCAACAAATACTAGCAAACCGAATTGGTCAGGTAGGTCATGATGCCGCCTCCCTCGCTGAACCACTGACTTCTGTATTTCACGCTTTAGGAACTACAACATTTGACATCACTAAAATTCTTCCGTATTGGCTTAAAATTCAAGAGCAAGACCACCTGCGAATAATGGGAGCATTGGATATTCTCCAATCTAATATTTCAGAAGCCCTAGCATGTGTAGAAGCTCAGCAATGGTTGATAACGGTAGCTAAAGCTATCATCAGAGATGGTTTTAACCAGCAGCTACCTTTAGAATTGAAAAAAAATCATCTACGAGGATGCCAATGATTTTGAGAAAATACATCACCAACAGTGCCAATTATTAACGTTCACTTACTTCCAGCACAACGATACGATCATGGCCTTGATTCTTACTTTAAAATCAGCTAATCAAGAAACCATATATCCTCTTGTTGCTTTGGGGATATATGCTAACCAGTCCCTACTAGTCCCTATAGAAGAACATAAATGGGTACATATTAACGCTAATAATTCGTACGTCCCTATAAATCTGCAAGCATGCGTCCATCAACCCAACCTGGGATATACCTGCACTACCCAAGTGTGGGAGGAGGATTCCACTTGCCTAGACCCTGTAGAGAGAACTTGCTCCTATGAAGTGTTTCACCATTCCCTCAGTAGAGCCTCTGCCATAGTATAAGTGGATTCTGATTGTTTTTGTATCCGGAGTTTATCTCCATATTTCTTAGTTAATAATTTGTATAAAGTTACTAATTCAGGAATAGGGAATTTATGTATATGTAAGGTCATACAGTTAATGGGTTGTGATATCAATGTATCTGTACATACTGTATATATTAAAGATGTATTCAATGAATATAGATTGTACAATACGTTGACACCCATCCATGTTGGAGCAAATCTGGAGACCAGCCAGGGCTCTGCAGCTGCCCCCAACTTCTAAAAAAATCTTGAATGTCTCGCACCCCCAGGGGGTGGGTGCACCCCAGGTTAAGAACCACTGCACTAAACTGATAAGATCTGCATTTTAATTTCATTTTAAATGAAATTCCTAAACATTTTAAAAACCTTGTTTACATACAATAGTTTAGTTATATAATATAATCTTAGAGAGAGACCTTCTAAAAAACGTTAAAACGTATTACTGGCACACAAAACCTTAAATTAAAGTGAATAAATGAAGACTCGGCACACCACTTCTGAAAGGTTGCCGACCCCTGTTGTAGATGGTGGTGGTTGGGGCCAGAATATACCAGGATCCAGCAAGATCCAGGTACCAGGAGCCAGATGTGTTTTTCCAGGGGTTTTGTACCAGGGTGTGTCAGAGTTTCCCAGGCAAGCAGAAGTGGCTCCCCTTGCTTTCTGCGTTGTACAATTCAAATGGCCCAAAGCTGCCACGAGCAGCCAGGGTCTGGCTCTTGAGCCGGGATGCACCTGCCGTGGCTTTGTGCAGCAGGAGCTTGTCCTCTGTTGGGGAGGGGCAGCGCCCCAAGCGTCGGGCCCGGGTTTTGCGGGGGCACTGCACCGGGGTGGCGGTCCCGCATCTGGCTGGACCAATTCCGGCCCGGCGCTACCCTTCCCCGCCCGCCTCCAAGCAGCCGGGGGCCGCCACAGCAGCAGCCCCCCGCTGGCGCGTGACGGGACGGGAGGCGGGCCCGGGCCAGCCCCGGCGCGCGGCCTGCAGGCTGCAGCAGGATGCGGGCTACGCGGAAGCGGCTCTGCTCCGCGCTGCTGGCCGCCTACTTGCTCTTCTCCCTCTACGCCGCCTACAGCGTCTTCCTGCGGCCGCGGCGGTCGTCCGCCTCCCGGGGCGGCCCCCGGCCGCCGCGGCTCGGCAGAGGTAACGCGGCGGAGGGGCCCGGCCGGCGGCTGCGCTGTCACGCGAGCCCGGGGAGTGAACGGGGTCCGCGCTGGGCGCCAGCTGCTGCTGTCCAGCAAGGGGGGAGTGTGAGGGGACACTGCGGTCCCGTCCGGCCCCTTTGGCTCCTGCCCTGTGAAATATCCCCCCCGAGTGCCGAGCCTAGCGCCCGAGATGCCGGTGACCGGGTAGCTAATGCCCAGTGCGGGCGGGGCAAGCCTCAGGGAGGCTCCTGGCGATTGCGCTTTCATACAGAGGGGTTGAGGGGAAGCTTTGCTCCCACCCGGCGGCGGCAAGAGGTGTCGCTTATGTAGCAAGCTGGAGAAGTGGGCAGCCAGCTAAGCCTTTTGGGTTGGTGGGGGTTAGCTAGTAGCCACTCATACGGTCTGAGGTGAGGCGCCTGGCCGTGGCGTCTACGTGTTTCAACTGCTAGTGAGAGGCCCCTGCCCCAAAAAATCGGTGTGTGTTTATGTCTGTGCTTGGAAGAATTAGCTCTTTAGCAGTAAATGTCAGTAATGCCAGCAGCACAATGAAGCTTTTGTTGATAGGGTCCACTTCTTTGATGGCATGTACATGATCCATGGTGCTGGTTTGTTCTGAAACTTTCTCCTTTTAGAGCTAATTTGTTCTGAATATGTGAGGTTTTACTGTAGTAGCAGTTGTTCTTAATCTAGCTATCAATTCAGAAGATTAAATACAGGCCTGGCTTCTAGAGCTAGTCACTCCCCTAACTTTGGTGATAGATTCTTTGTATTTTGTCACCAGTGAGACGTAACTTTATGCACATGAGTCACCTGGCTGGAAAATGCATATTTCCTGAGTCTTAAATATAGTTACTATAATATGGAAAATTACAGGTCTCTCTTGGTTGTTTCGTCTCCCCCCGCTATCTCCCCTCCTCCCCCCTTTCAATCTTTCATTGCAGGAGCTGCTTATAGGAACTTCCACAAAGAAAATTCCTCATGCCCTGGATTAAAAAATTCACTATTTATTGTGGTAGCACCATAGATACCCAGTAGGGCTCAGGATAGCATTGTGCTAGGTGCTGTACAAACATAGGCCCCAATGCTGCGCAGGCAGACCTGACCCCTTTCTACACTAAAGCTTCCACTATTGCTACCTGTGGGGAATTAGAAGTCTAATTTTTGTCACTGTAGACTAGCCCAATGAGCACAGATGCAAGCTATGCTGTAGCCATGGTTGGGCATAAGTGTGTTTTGAAAACAGCCTTGTGTGGACAGTACCTTAAAACATCTACTAAAATGAGACCTGTTATTTCTGTAACAATTAGGAGTAGACTTGTAGACCTAAGGTTGTTAATGCAAAATGTGTGTCTTTTAAACATAGAACGCTCATCTTTGGGAAATGAAGAATGGAATCCTTGGGAAGGAGATGAAAAAAATGAGCAGATTGCTTCACAGCAGAGATATGAAACTAATCTTCAAATGTTAAAAAATTTGAAATCCCAACAAGAACAAACAGACCTTAAAGTGCAGATCTGGGGTAAAGCAGCCATTGGTAAGCATTTGTGATTAATTTGTTTAATACTGCTAAGTGACCATGGCAAGTCCCTTAACCTTTCTGTGTCTCCCTTTTCCTTTCTGTAAAGATGAGTATAAAAGTGTTTGCTTACCTGTTTAAAGTACTGTGCTATCTTTGGATGGAAGGCCTGGTATAAGTGATAAGTATTTATTTTTCAGAACTGTATAAACAACACAATGAGAACAAACTTCAGTTCTTTGGCATACTTTGTTCATTTGCTTATCCTGTACTGTTGTCAGGGACTCTCTTTGCTGGATTATCCTAAGCAAATTGTGTAGTGTTGCGTTGTTCATTCCAGAGCACATAGTGTGATTCAAAAAACTGAAGAGTCCTGGTGAATACTTTTTCATGCTGACTTCTAGATCAGAAGTTGAGAGAAAGAAACAGTATGCGGGTTGTGCAGATTTGTTCCCTTCCCAAACTTTTTACTAAGAAGACTCACCAACTACATTGTCTCTTTTCTTTTCTTTTCTTTTCTTTTCTTTTCTTTTGTGACCCACCATTACATATATGCACTACCTTCTGCCCTAGTACTGCAGCCCTAATCCCTGCTCAGTGCAGAGGGGAGGCCAGGGAAGTGGGGAGAGTTGGAAAGTGAGCCTGCCCCTGCTCACCCTTCAGCAATGGCTCCTGTCCCACAGGGCTGGGTGAGGTCTGCATGGGCTGGTAGGATCTGAGTAGAACTATGGATCCATGTGCCATCTCCTAACACCCAGAATGCCTGCCCTACGGGACAGGAGCTGCTGCTTCGGCGTGAGTGTTGTGTGGGCTTAGTCTCCTCTGCCCTCCAAGACCTCCCCTCTGCATTAGGCTGGGCAAAGTGTATGTTTGCCTAGGCCAGGGCCTACTGATAGGTTAATATTGCCCTGGACACAGCAACTCATCTAGAACCTTCCCATATGTAACTTAAAATACTTTAGGGCTCATATTGAACTGATGCATGTAACTGTTTGCAGGACTGGGGCTTTAATTATCTAAAAGTGAACACCCTTTTCTTGGCACTGCTAGCAATTCACCTGAAAGTTGCTCCATTTTAGAAGGTATTGCATTTCCTCTATCCATAAAACTCCAAGAACCTTGACCGTCTTAGAATGTGAATGGAACTTTTGGAGGAGTTTTCATTGAAACTGTAACAATACCATCTTTAGATGGGGTTTTTTATGGTGGTCTTTTGTATTCATTGACATACTATACGTGGGTATTTTTCCATTGTAAAAATATTCCATGTTTCCAGGGGAGAAACTTCACCTCTCTCTCGTAACTTCAAACGGTGCTGTCATTGGGCATGACTACACTATAGTGCCCCCTCCTTGCCAACTGTGGCTCTGCTGAGGCCTGCCTCAGTTTCCCCTTCACTCAGGGCCCCTTAAAAAGACAACAGTCCAAATTCAAAGCATTCACTTTCAGGGTGCCAATTTATTTATTCTTTCAAAATAGAACTCAAACTTAAGTCTGCATTCCAGTTTCAGCTGGCCCACCACCTCCTCCTGGAGGGTCTGTTTCCCTCCTGAATCAGGACCCTGCAGGAGCCTTCTCATTCCCTGTAGTGTCTTCAGGCATCTGCCAACTGTCTCCCCCCCCCCCCGCCAGCTGTGTCTGCCTTTATAGGGTCCAGATGCTTTCCCTTAAGCCCAACGAGGCAGCAGGTAGTCAGTCCAGGTGCACTGGACCCCTTTGCCTCTTAACGGGGCCAGTCACCCTGTGACAAGTGTACTTGTCTTAAGGCTGATAATGCTTAACATTTTAACAAATATACTTACACAGTCATTTTTTGTTTTCCTGTCCAGCCGTTAACAGGACACTGCCTACAATTTAAAAAATAACTGCCCAAATAACTGCCCAAACTGCCTGATGTAGAAAATCCTCCCTTTCTAATTCCAAAGAGTGAGGGTGGGTTTGTTTATTATGGGGGGGTGGAGCAACCAATCCATGTTAAATAGGAAAATTTGACATCCACATCCCACTATCATTGCCACACAGTTCCTGAAACATTCCTTTTGGTATGATTTTTACAGTAGACAGGAGATGCCATGTATGCACCAAGTACTCCAGCCGCTCTTCATTATTTATGTAGGTCTTTACCTCTGGCAACATATTCTTGAAGGTCTGCTTGAACCTGCTGATGTGACTGCTCAGTGGAGAGAAGGAAGCATAAAGGGAGGAAAAACACATTTCAGGTACCAGTTGCATGACATTGACCTTCTCTTGTGTTGACTTTAGCAGTCTCTGTGTTGAAAACATAAACACTGTAGGAAAAGGTGGCCAGTTGTATAATTTATCCCTCCCACTCCAACAATTGTAAATATTTTAATATGTATAAAGGGAAATGGTATAACAATAATGCTTGTTTTGGTGATTCATTCTGACCAACCATGAACATATTTATTGCCATACTTAATTTCAGACCTTGTATTAAATACGTTCTGTATGACAGTTTGATGTTTAATTTGTTCTTGTAATTTCTAGAAATTACATTTTAATCCTATTGCCCATCACTGCTTAAAGTCAGAAAAATTAGGCTTTGTGCAAAGAACTCAGTGGAAGCTGGCAAGGTTGGAGTTACCCTCTTCTGTGGCCACTCTTCCTGCCTACAGATTACAGTTCTAGTCTCTACAACCTTATTCATCTGCACAAGGACCTGTGCACCACTTAAGCCCCCATTTAAGAGCTTAAGTGATGTTCAGAGCCTTGCATGGACCCTTTGATCTGAGGTACAGTCTCACAGGGTGAAATTCATCAGTTTTTTGGTTGTTGTTTTTTTCATTACAGAATATGACCGTGTCGCTTTTTTAAATAAAGTCATATATACAGGTTGAAATAAACACCTGATGATCCACATGAGAAATTCACCAGGCCTAATTTTACACTAGTCATCTTTGTAGAAGTGATATTAATAATTTCATAAGGCCAGAAAGAACCATTATGATCATAAAGTCTGATCTCCCCTATAACACAGGTCATGTGACCTCACCCTGTAATTTCTACATCAAGCCCATAACTAAGCAAAAGCATATATTTCACAGAAACATCCAATCTAAGTGAAAACAGATACACCATGTTCTAAGTAAGTTATTCCAGTGGTTAATCATCACTTTTAATTAATTATGCCTTATTTCTAGTCTGAATTTGTCTAGCATCAGCTTCCAGCCCTTGGCTCTTGCTATCAAAAATCTCTTCCCACCTAGGTACTCAAAGACTTTGATCAAGTCACTGCTTAATCTTCTCTTGGTTAAACTAAATGGATTGAACTTCTTTGGTCTCACAACTCTTGTTACTCTTTTCTGAACCCTTTAAAGGTGGACACAAGAACTGGACACAATGTTCCAAAAATGGTCTCACTAATGCTAGATGCGGTGGTAATATCGTCTCCCTGCCTCTACTTGATATTCCCTGGCTTATCCGCCCAAGGATCATTTTTGCCCTCTTAGCCCCCAGAGCTCATGTTCAGTTGACCATCATGACCTTTAGGTCACTTTCAGAGTCACTGCTTTCCAAAATACAGCTCCCTCATCTTGTAAGTGTGATGTACATTCTTTGTTCCTAAATGTATGACTTTGCATTTGTCTATTTTAAAAATGCACAGTCACAAACACTCCAGCTCAGTAAGGTAGATAGAAATAATACAGAAAGTACATCTGCACATCATATTCACACCATCCCTTGCAGAACAACCTGAAATATTAGCAATTATATTCCTCATCCCCATCGCCTTCCTCATCTTCACCAGTAGCCATCATTCTGGCATCTCCCAAGGGATACATCTCTCTCTCCTACTGCCCACAGGCTGGGATGTAACTTTTATAATACGTTACGCTGACACCGCTACGTGTAATGCATATTCAGTAGGGGTATTTCCCCTCTTATTGTTTTTCCTCAATCTACTAGTTTTGAGGTGTCCTCCTTCTATAGGTCAGTATATTAATGATTTGAACTCATTGTCCTATACATCAGTTCATTGCTATGGCACTCGTATGGCTGGATGTTCTTTCCAAAACTTTCCAAAAGCTGGTGTTAGTGCATGTTTCTGTGGTTGGCTGATGTCATTATGGACAAAATTCTCCCTTACACTCTACTTCCGGTTCCCCAAAACATAGTGGTTACTGTTGGGCCGTTTATCTGTGCCAAAGTTCATAGACTTCAAGCATCATGCTAACTGCTGAAGCCAATGTCTTACAGGATACAAGCCGTTCCTTGCATTACTGCCGAATATAATAAAGGCAAGGCAGAATAATAAAGGCAGTGTGTCAAGTTTTGTATAGTAAAATGTAACAGCATTCTTCATCTGGCACATAAGTGTTTAAAACTGTTAAACTATCCTAAACATATACATAAAATAGAACATCAGGATAATGGTGTTTTCATGGAAGTGAGTAGTTTTGCTCTTTTGCAGCATCTTTTTATTATAAAATTAGTAAACTTGGTTTGGGACACTCTTGCTGTTTTTCAAAAATATTTTTTAAAGTAAGGTTCTCTTTAGAATTTGTGTGCTCATACTGTAGTTGTACTTTGCTTTAACCCAATCTATAGAATTGCCAGAAATAGCAAGTTCAGGGTAAATGGATTCATTGTGAATCATAAAATGCCATCCTTCCAAGTAGTATCATATAAGATTTTTTTTTAAATTACACCTTAAGTTTGACTTGTCTAACCTACTATTGCACTTTGTTTAGAATAGTCAGTTTACAAAGTATGACCCTTAGTGCTTTTCAGTAGTGTAATGATGGTGGTTTGTTTAAGCCTTTTAATGCTCAGAATGGCTTTTGTATGACTCTAAGGAAAGAGAAAACTCTTCAGTACAAAGTATGCATTTTGGAGCCTGATCCTGCAAGTGGCTGAATGCCTTCTGAGTGATGCCAGTGCACTTTGAGAAAGCTCTGAGTAGCAGTACATGAGCTGTCCATCTGCAGACTCAGGCAGACAGCACTGCATCCTTTTATCTTTGAATGGAATGGAAGTTTGGAAGGTTTTCTTTTCATGAATAGAATCTTTTTTAAAAACCAAAACTTAGAATCAGTATAAACTAATTTCAGTCTCCCAGAAAAGTTTCCTATTTGGTGTGAACAAGAGAATATTTGTCAAGACTTGACTTTAACTAGTGATAAGAAATATTTTGCTACACTTATGGATGGGTTTTTAGAATCTTGACTGGTTAAAAACATTTTCTTCTTTAAATTATCTGTCAGTTTCAGGTGAATAATACTTAACAAAAAGTTTCTTAATGTGTATCTCATTGGGTGAAAGGACTTCTTTACTGGCATTTAAATAGGCTGTCTTCTGGGTGCAACCAGATTATCCTAACCTCTTTAGAGGAGAAGAGTTTGCTAAGTCTCCATTTTAAGCAAAATCTATTCACATTTTAGATACTTTCAAAATACAGAGTTAAAAAGTGAAAGTACCAATACAGCAGAAATTAAAAATTGGATAGGTTAGTTATAATCTATTACATCAAGTATAAAAATGTGAATTCTCTCCTTCTATCTATGATTAATTTGTTTTTCCTTAATCCGAAATAGCCCAAACTTCATGACTTCCAGTCACAATACAAAATCCGCTTGTTTGATAGGATTTTGTGGGGAAGGATGAGGATATGTTGTTAGGTGTGATGTGGGAATGCAGAGGTTTTTTCATTTTTATTTATTGGCTGGCTGAAGTAAATTGTTATCTGTATTTGACTATTTAATGTTGCTTGCTAATGGAGTTTTTGTGCATTATTATTATAGTCTGTAGGCTGCTGGGAGTGTGTGTGTGGGGCGTCTTGCTATTGTTAATTATTGGTGGGGCACTGAGACCTTTTTATATGGGTATTTTTTAAAAGTATTAACTCTAAAGACATAATTGCCAAAATACCAGTTAAAATGGGCATGTAAATAAACTCAGGGTATTTCTTTGTTCTCATTGATGCAGAATATGGTGGCATAACAGGACATGATATATCTACCTCAAAAATTTTTAGAGGAATAATTTAACCTCCCTAGAACTTTCAAATGTAAATTTAAAAAAAAAAAAAAACACTTTGGAGAACACAGTCAGATTTGACTTTAAGAATAACCCACCTTCCCAGTTCTACGTTACGCTCAGGGAATTTTTAAAACATTAACGCTGAATTGCTTTCCAGATTGTTTGCAGGATCAGAACCCAAGTATTTACAGACATGTTTAACTTCACATATGTGTGTTGTCCCATTTACTTCAATGAGACTACACACATGCATAGGTATGAGGGGGTAGCCGTGTTAGTCTGAATCTGTAAAAAGCAACAGATGGTCCTGTGGCACTTTTAAGACTAACAGAAGTATTGCAGCATAAGCTTTTGTGGGTAAATGCCCACTTCATCAGACCTTGCAAACACCTGCTCACATGCATAGGTGTTTGCAAGGTCAGGCCTTTGGATGGTTAAACGAAGGTGAAGTGCAGTATCTGTTTAGGCACTGTAATGATCCCCATTACTGTAGTAACTGAGCACCTCAAAATTTATGATTGTATGTATCTTCACAATCCCCCTTCCCATTAGAAAAGTGCTATTATGCCCATTTTACAGGTAGGCAAATGAAGCACAGAGATGAAGGTCACATAGGAGGTCTGTAATAGAGCAGAGAATTGAACATTGGTCTCCTGAGTCCCAAGCTAGTGACCTAACCGTTGGACCATCCTTCTTTTCATACTAGTGTCTGTCATAATACAGTACTACAGATTTCTCATTTCTCACATGAAACTGAAGGTTTTCAGTCCCTATGGTGGTATTTTGTATTCTGTTGTTTTTGAAAAGAATAAAAGTTTATGATCCATTTCACAGATGACAAAGCATACTCTAACTAATTATTCTAGGGATTCTGTCTGGTTTCAATGAGTTCATTCAGATTTTCAAGAATTTTCAATATTTGAATACTAAACAGATACTGCACTTCACCATCGTTTAACCATCCAAAGGCCTGACCTTGCAAACACCTATGCATGTGTGTAGTCTCATTGAAGTAAATGGGACAACACACACATGTGAAGTTAAACATGTCCGTAAATACTTGGGTTCTGATCCTGCAAATATACCGTGTTTGCAGTTAATTTTTAATCTCTTTATTGTTCAGGTAAAAGGCCAGTGTGAGCTTTACTGAAGTTTAAATTGTCATTTTAGACTCTGTACATCTGAAATTTGTCACAATAGCAAAGGTACTTTGCAGTACATAATGTCTGTTTTAATGAAGAGACAAAATCTCTAAACACTGCAGGCAGATTGTTTGCAATGCAGTGAACAGAATATGCATACAAGTTGGTAACATATCTCAGAAGATGTCAAGTGTTTGTGTTTTATTATTCACAGTTTCATCACTGGTCCAGCCGTAGTCCCAGGATACTTTTCAGTAGAAGCTGATAATGTGGTTCTAGTTCTGAATGGAAGAGAGGAAGCAAAGATCACTTACGCCACTCAGTGGTTGCATTATGCACAAACTTTAATACAAACTCGCAAGCTGAGGCATGTTGCCATTGTGCTGCTTGGAAGTGAACAGTGTAACAATGAATGGATTCACCCATACCTGAAAAGACACGGAGGATTTGTGGAACTACTTTTTGTAGTATACGACAGTACCTGGGTAAACGAAGAAGATATTTTCCAGTGGCCTTTAGGAGTAGCTACGTAAGTGTTAAACATAAACAAATTACACTTAAGGAATCAGTTATGCATGAACTGTACATGCCTATTGTTTTTAGCAGTTATATCTGTAACATTATGTCTGAAACATTTTATATTTAAAAAATTGTATACAATTTCTGCTGTCTAAAACTGTTAAGCAAACTGTGGAACTTGGCTTTGGTTCATGCTGCTGGTTTTGACTATCTAAATTAGGCTTCAGAAATTTTAAAGGCAAAAGGTAATTCAGAAGTTAAAGTACAGCTATGTTTTAAAAGGTTAGTGTGTTCAAGGGGTACCGTATTAATTCAATAATTTGCTTCTTGTGACTGTTCAGTCAAATTTGCCATATCTGCTGACATTACTAACTATTAACATTTACATTAGGATTAAACAACATTAAAAATGATATAGCTTCCCACAGTTGGGCTGGGAGAGGACTAGCAAAGAAACGTTAATATGCCAATATAAGTCATCTTGTATGTTTTTTCACTCTGAAAGGCATTCTGAACACATAATAAGAACCAGAATAGCCTAGACTAGAATTTAGTGGCAAAAAGTAAGTGTGGTGGATTACTCTCTCTTTAAGATGAGGGCAGGCTGGGACCCTTATCCAGGGTAAAAAGAAGAGATTTTTCAGAGGGAAGTCAGTCTATGGAAAGCTCTGCTGCAGGAAAGAGTTGGAGGAACTTCAGTAAGTGGCCTGGGGCCTAATAAGGGAATCCAGTTTGGACGTATTGAGAGTACTTTTTTTTTTTTTCCCCCTGGGGGGAGGTAGGTGGGGCATTGAGGGTAGTGTTTCTTTCTCTTGTGGCTAATAAACTGGGATTTGATTTTATACCCCTTGAATTTTGTAATTGGTAAACTCTGGGATCATAGTAAAATAAATAAATAAATAAATAATGGAGATATCCTATCTCCTAGAACTGGAAGGGACCTTGAAAGGTCATCGAGTCCAGCCCCCTGCCTTCACTAGCAGGACCAAGTACTGATTTTTCCCCAGATCCCTAAGTGGCCCCCTCAAGGATTGAACTCACAACCCTGGGTTTAGCAGGCCAATACTCAAACTACTCAGCTATCCCTCCTTAGGATAAATGTTTACTACATTTTTATCCTGTTAGTGTTGTAGAGTGGATACAGCTATGGGAGAGTTATCTTCATTCTTTCCTGTCTTACTCCTGTCTTAACAGAATTATTCCAACTGCAGAATCTCTATTATCAATGGTAATAATGCAAGCCAGAAAGCTTAATTTTCAGATCCATGTTGAATTTGCAATGCTGGCCATTAGAAAACATGTTTTTATTGAAACCAAAGGAAATTTGCTCAGGATGCCATTGACAGAAAGTAAACATGAAGCCTCCACAGTGGCAAAGAATCAGTGTTTGTAAGGAAAGATATATTCAGTTTTGAACATGTTAAGATGATAATGAGACAACTAGGAGGAAATGCCCTAGAGGTAGTTGGGATGCAGGGGTAAGGGGGTGAGAAAAAGAGGGAGAGGTCAGAAGTGGAAAGGTAGATTTGCAGGCATTTATGTAAAAGTGGAAGTTAAAGCCATGTAAATGGATGCAATTACCCAAATGAAGAGTGGGTGAGGGAGTGACAGAGAGAAGTGGAAAGAAACAAGTACAAAGTCTGGTAGGTAACCTACAGAGAGAAACAAGGGCAAGGAAGAGAGAGAACCTCTGAAAGAAGTGCTGAATTACTGCCCAAAGAAATAGCAGGGGAACCAGGAAAGGACAGAGTCATGAAAGCCCCAGGTGGGGGTGGGGAATAAGATGTTCAGAAGGGGAGCGTATGATCAACAGTACCAAAGGCAGTGGAGAAGCCAAGGAAAGTGAGGATGGACTAAAGTACTCCTGAGGGCATTCTGCGCCAAAAAATTAAAAATTCTGCACACAGTATTTTAAAATTCTGCAAATGTTGTTTGTCAAATAAATGTGGAGACTCCAGCCTGGCATTGGGGAGCACAGGCCACTGGCTAGACAGAGCAGGGAGATCACTGTGCAGCTCTCCCCTGGGACATGGACCCAGCGGTGAGGCTGCACCCAAATCTGACACAGAGCAAGGACCAGGCCTGCCCCCAGAAACACCCTATGGCCCTGCCCTTCCATGCCAGGTGTGGGCAGGCAGGCTTAGCCTGGCAAGATCCAAGTGTGGAGGGGCTCAGTGTGGGGGGATCAAGGTGTGGGTTGAGAGGGTTATGTTTGGGTCAGTCTGGGTGAGGCTGCTCAGTGGGGGATCCAGGTGTGTGGGGGGATCTGAATGCACAGAGGCTTGTTGGGGGGAAGGGGGGTATGGGTGCAACAGTAATGGGACTCTGAGGGTGGGTCTGACCCAGCCGGGACTTGCAGTTGAGCCCAGGGCAGGGTAGGATCCACCAGCCGGGTCTTCCCCAGTCCCGCCCCCTGCCCCACAGTGATTTAGCTCTCTGCTGGCTGCCCTGGGCACCTAAAACATATTGCTGGGGAGGGTCATATGACTGCTCTTGTGGCTTCCCTTTGCTTCCCCCATCAGAAAGTCATTTTTCTCTGGGGAAGCAAAGAAATCTGTGGGGGACATGAATTCTGTGCACGTGCAGTGGCACAGAATTCCCCCAGGAGTAAGACTAAAGGCTTGTTTTGAAACTAGGAGAATTTTGTGATCAATGTATGTTTTTTTCCAAATTGTTTCCTTACTGTAATAATATAGAAAGAATATAGAAATAGAAGGGAAACTAGCAGTATTATTGACCCACTCTCTAAAAATAACAAAGTTAGAAAGAAAATCATAGCTAATTTTGAGAATGTGACAGTTGTAAGAGGGACATGTAATTTAATACTAACATACAAAAGTGTGGTAAATTAGATCTAGATAATGAAAATGACTCTGCCAGCCCTTTAGCTGAACCATTGGTGCTGTTATGACTAAAATCAGTAACTTTAAGTGTAATTCACAGATTAAATTGGTGAAGATGCACAGGTTGTAGGGACCAAGTTGAGTTTTCATTTGGCAGTATACCAATGGCATGGTTTTTACAGCATACACTTTCAGCTGATTCAAATAACTGAGATGTCAACTCCCAAGGAACCACTAACCCAGCAACTTCAGCCAAAATAAGTGGTGGTATTGAGAACAGCTGCTATTGAAACAGAATGTTTTTGTCTGATTCACGCCCTAGAAGATCCCTAACTTCTTTTTGTCAGCACCAAGTGGAATTATGTACACATGCTACAGAATGCTCATCTAAAACCAAAGGGATAATGATAAATATTATCCATCAGTGTTTGGCTATCTTTGTTTTTTTAAATTCAGTCAGTAGTTAAATATTGGAACTGATTACAAAGCTATTTCAGTTCTTAAAATCTGCTACATAAACATGAAATGGTGCAAAGACCCATCTTTTTCCTTTGACATAAAAATATTTTCATCTAATGTATGCATTGTTGTTACAGATATAGGAATTTCCCCATCGTAGAGCCCAACTGGTCAATGCTACGTTCTCCAAGATCATATCTATGTAACTTTTTAGGAACGGTGTATAAGAATTCATCTAGGGAGAACCTAATGGAAGTTTTGAAACAAGACGGGCTTGATAAACTCTGTTGGATTGCAGCCAGAGAACAGTAAGAGCTCTGATTTACTTTGTAACTGTATAGTTTGGTAGCTGAATTATTCAAAGCCCCTTGCCTAGATCATTGATGACCTAGGTCATCTCTTTTAAAATATGTTATAAATAAAATAGTATAAATAATGACAATGGTCAAACTTAAAACAATGAAAACCTTGCTGAGCTGAGATTTTCATACAGATCTTGGATGCCTTATCACCTTGTGTGCTGCAGTACTTTACATTGTGGCTGTGACTTGAAATAGTTTGAAAAAAAATATCTAACATAATACAGCCAGTCCTGTTTCCTCTCACACATACCTGTTTTGGTGGAAGTGGCAGTGGGTATTCAAAATCTGTGTCATACATCCTGTGGATATTATCCACCTACCAGAAGAGGGAGACATGAAACCAGAGCTTTATGTCATCAACCGCGTATAAAGATGCTGGCTTCAGCTAAACAATATAGTTTATTTCGTGTCTTCAGGAGGTAGAACGGATCTTCTGACTAACTGAAATAAGTTCTAATGGTTCTTTTTAATTTGCTTTTAACAACTTCTACCTTAAACCTTGGCAGGATTCAATAGGTATTCCCTTAAAGAGGAGGAGATGCTTTTAAAAAATCTAAACTGTCTTTCATCGATTATTTAAACTCATAATAAAGTTTTGTACAGCTCCTAAAAGGAGAAAGGGTGGACTGCAGGAAGGAGTGACATGGCTGTCGAGGCAATTGAGGGATTACGTTTGATCACTTGATACCATCTGAAAAAGAATTATTTTCTTTTTTGAATTTCAGATTTTAGAATTAAACCCACAGGCCATTTTAGAATTAACATATATAAGCCATATAGGTTTACAAAAAGGATACTCTTAACACAGAGATTTTCAGGGTTCAAATAGGACTGTAGATTAAGGTGCCAGTTCTGTCACCCTTAATGGAATACTTACTCCCTTTAAAATATAAATAATACTAAGAGTATTTTTAATGTGAAAAATTATATTTTGATTGTTTTCAGTTTTCCATATTAGTGTATGAATAATAATCTCCTTTTTAAAATGGGTTAATTTATTAGAATAGGTGGAAGAATATAAAACTAGGAAGAAGTCTTCAAAGTTGCAATTCAGACTGTCAATTAATTTCAGTTAACTTATGCCATTAACAAAAAAAATTAATTGCGATTTAAAAAAATTAATCGCGATTAATCACAGTTTTAATTGCACTGTTAAACAATAGAATACCAATTGAAATTTATTAAATATTTTGGATGTTTTTTCTGCATTTTCATATATATTGTAGTCTGTGTTCTAATTGAAATCAAAGTGTATATTTTTATTACAAATATTTGCACTAAAAATGATAAATAAAAGAAATAGTATTTTTCAATTCACCTCATTCAAGCACTGTAGTGTAATCTATTTGTTGTGAAAGTGCAAGTTACAAATATAGGGTTTTTTTATTATATACCTGCACTCAAAAACAAAACAATGTAAAACTTCAGAGCTTACAAGTCCACTCAGTCCTACTTCTTGTTCAGCCAACTGCTAGGACAAACAAGTTTGTTTACATTTACAAGAGATAATGCTGCCCTCTTCTTATTTACGGTGTCACCAGAACATGAGAACAGGCATTTGCATGGCACTTTTATAGCTGGCATTGCAAGGTATTTACGTGCCAGATATGCTAAACATTCGTATGCCCTTTCATGCTTCCGCCACCATTCCAAAGGACACGTTTCCATGCTGATAATGCTCATTAAAAAAAGAATGCATTAATTAAATATGTGACTGAACTCCTAGAGGGAGAATTGTATGTCCCCTGCTATTTTACCCACATTCTGCCATATATTTCATGTTATAGCAGTCTCAGATGATGACCCAGCACATGTTGTTCATTTTAAGAACACTTTCACTGCAGATTTCACAAAACGCAAAGAAGGTACCATGTGAGATTTCTAAAGATAGCTACAGCACTCAACCCAAGGTTTAAGAATCTGAAGTGCCTTCCAAAATCTGAGAGGGACAAGATGTGAAGCATACTTTCAGAAGTCTTAAAAGAGCAACACTCCGATGCAGAAACTACAAAACCCAAACCACCCAAAAAGAAAATCAACCTTTTGCTGGTGGCATCTGTCTCAGATAATTAAAATGAACATGCATCGGTCTGCACTGCTTTGGATTGTTATCGAGCAGAACCTGTCATCAGCATGGTCGCATGTCCCCTGGAACGGTGGTTGAAGCATGAAGGGACATATGAATCTTTAGCGCATCTGGCACATAAATATCTTGCAGCGCTGGCTACAACAGTGCCATGTGAACACCTGTTCTCACTTTCAGGTGACACTGTAAACAAGATGCGGGCAGCATTGTCTCCTGCAAATGTAAACAAACTTGTTTGTCTGAGCGATTGGCTGAACAAGAAGTAGGACTGAGTGAACTTGCAGGCTCTACAATTTTACGTTGTTTTATTTTTGAATGCAGTTTTTGTACATAATTCTACATTTGTAAGTTCAATTTTCATGATAAAGAGATTGCACTACAGTACTTGTATTTGAAAATGTAGAAAACATCCAAAAATATTTAAAGTGGTATTCTATTATTGTTTAATAGCGCGATTAATTTTTTTAATCACTTGACAGCCCTAGTTGCAATGTATTCATTGCAGTCTCTAGCTGAGACTGCAATGAAGGCAGAACCAATAAAGACATGGGCAGAGAAATGTGCTGAAAAGAAGATGACCATATCAAAGAAGAGACTGGAAAATAGACATCGAAATAGAGTGCCTTTATTGGTTCTGCCTTCATTGCAGTCTCAGCTAGAGATAGTTATACATTGCAACTAGAGCCGTCAAGTGATTACAAAAATTAATCGCACTGTTAAACGATAATAGAATACCTCTGGTTGGGATGCCAGAGGGGGTCAGGGGTGCAGGGTCCAGGCGGTGCTTACCTCAAGCAGCTCCCAGAAGCAGCGGCATGTCCCTCCTCTGGCTCCTACGCGTAGGGGCAGCCAGGGGGCTCCGCACACTGCCCTGTCCGCAGGTGCCGCCCCTGCAGCTCCCATTGGCCGTGGTTCCTGGCCAACGGGAGCTGCGGGGGCAGCGCTTGGGGCAGGGGCAGTATGTGGAGCCCCCTACGCATAGGAGCCGGAGAGGGGATATGCCGCTGCTTCTGGGAGCCACGTGGAGCCGCAGAGCGGGGCAAGCCCTGGACCCCGCTCCCCAGCAGGCGCTTGAGGGCCAGATATGGCCCCCAGGCCGCAGTTTGCCCACCCCTGGGGTGGACTCTCATCATGATTAAACCAAACCAATTCATTCTACTCTTAATTAGTTTGTACAGTTGTTCTCATGGAAGGTTTAAAAAACCTTTATTATAAATTTTAAAAGGCATTTAATAAAACTAGAGGCAACGTAATGCTTTTTCTGAAAATTTTGGACAAAAGAACTTGAGAGAGACTAATATAGTAACTAGAGAGAGATTATACAGTATCTATGGCCTAGAGTGCTGTCACACAAAGTACCTCGGACCATCTGAGCAAATTGAAGAGATTGACAATTGCTGCCTTACATTCTCATTTCTGAACAGTAAATCCCTCTGCTGATTTTAAATATTTTGGAGGGGGGGAATTATTCTTGCTTCAAAAAGTCTGTCAGAACATTCTATCTCCATATGCCTATTTTTGAGCCACTTAATAACCTTCCAGTGAAGCTTATGAAGTAAATTGATAGGGGCTTCCAGTACAAAATATTTAAAAAATATATTTTTTTTTTTGGGTGCTTGAAGTATTAATGATTCCTTTAAAGGCCCTCAGTTGAAAACTGTTCTTATAGCATTTATAGCTTACAGGTGAACTTTTCTATAAATACCTGAAAAAAATTATTTAGGAATATGTGGCTTGAAACATAAAACCTTGCTGATTCTCAGATCTGTTGTTACAAACCTTGCAGCTCTGCAACATTTATATATACTAAAATTATAACACGGATTTCTATTTTTCATTGTAATACATCTACCCTTGGAGGGAAAAAGTAATGTTAATTTTCAACTTCTTTATTTTTCTAGGTGGCAGCCTCAAGAAACAAATGAAAGTTTTAGAATCTATCAAGATGCATTGCTGCAGAGTGATCTCACATTGTGCCCAGTGGGCGTAAATACAGAATGCTATAGAATTTATGAAGCTTGTTCATATGGCTCTGTTCCTGTTGTAGAAGATGTAATGACACCAGGCAAGTGTGGAAATTCATCTATATACCACAGTGCTCCACTGCAATTACTAAAGACCATGGGGGCTCCATTTATCTTTATTAAAAACTGGGAAGAACTTCCTGCTGTTTTAGAAAAAGAGAAAAATATGAGCTTACAAGAAAAGATTCAAAGGAGAAAAAAGCTTATAGAATGGTACCGGTACTTCAAAGCACAAATGAGACATAAATTTATTAATATCTTGGAAAATTCATTTTTACCAAATTATAAAGGTTAATTGCCTCCTTTGAAAATCAAAAATAGATCAAAAGTTTAATTTTCACTGACCTTCAAGTAAGCTTTTATATAAAAATAAAAAATAAATGAACCACTTCCAGTGCAGGTGCAATTTCTTTGAAGTCAATAGAGTTGCACCAGCTTACCTAGGGCTGATTTTCACCCTTCTTTCCTAAACTACTTTCAGAGAGGATGCAGTCTTACAGGATAGTAGTCTGGATGGATGACATCAACTTTATTATTATTTTTTTGCAATGACCATCTCTCATTCTTAGCAAGTCAGTACTTCTGTGTTTTAATCTAGATATGGAAGCATTTCAGCAAATACATCACCCAAAGATAAATGTTTCACAAAAAGCATAATAAGTGGTGGCTCCACTACACTGATATTTATACCTTAAGCATTCTTTCCTGAAAGTCTCCTGCTATCGTTTTCCTTATTTTAAAATATAATTTTATTATAGTTTTCGTTAACTGAGGAAAAAGAGAACTATGGTCAAGCAAGCCTTGAATGACAGAACTTTTAACAATATCAAAATAAAGTCTTTAAACTATTGCAGATAATGAGAGCTCTTCTCCCATTTTTGGCAGGTACAAAATGAAGCCATTTAATAATCTGGGCTCCTTCCATTTGCCCAGTGTCTTAGGGGGAGATGTTATGTATTGAAAAAATTTCATTTCTGTGATGTTATCAAGAGAACTTTCCTTTCCAAAACTGGCCATTGATAGATGGAATATTCCCTGCTACCCCACTCATCCTCACCACTGCCCACTTCTTTGACTAGCTTGCTACCATATACTAAAAGTATCTTCGACCATCCTGGAATAAATGGTCATTAAATCTTTTTTAATCCAAAACACTTCTGTAAAGGAACGTCCTCATATTTTAAATATGTGTCTAAACTCCTTACCCATCCCTGTTCCACCAAAAAGTAACAGTTTACCTTTTATTGAAAGTTTTTTCCTTTAATGTTTTGGTGATTGTGCATGATGTTGTCAGAGTATGAATACAGTGTGTAAAGATGCATTTGGGCAACGTTTTCAACAAAAATAGAGACCCACTTGTTCAGATAAAGTTATAAACACAATTGTGCTTCTATTGCAGGGGTTGGCAACCTTTCAGAAGTGGTGTGCTGAATCTTCATTTATTCACTCTAATTTAAGGTTTTGCGTGCCAGTAATACATATTAACATTTTTAGAAGGTCTCTTTCTCTAAGTCTATAATATATAACTAAACTATTGTTGTGTATGTAAAGTAAATAAGGTTTTTAAAATGTTTAAGGAGCTTCATTTAAAATTAAATTAAAATGCAGACCAGTGGCCAGGACCTGGGCAGTATGAGTGCCACTGAAAATCAGCTTGTGTGCCGCCTTCGGCACGTGTGCCATAGGTTGCCTACCCCTGTTCTATCGTATAGCTTTGAGGCCAAGAGTTTAGAAAGATTCAAAAAGGGATTGGTAGTAAAAATGTTCAAATGTGCCAGCATGATCTAAGAGCCTGCTTTCCATATCCTTGCTCTTTCGTCTGAAGCATCTGGTTCTAACCACTGTCAGAGACAGAACACTGGACTTAGTGGACACCAGTCTTCTCTAGTGAGGCAATTCTTGCATTTCTGCATTTGTTTGTGATTGCACCTACACGTGGCCATTTAAGGTTTTGTTTTTAATTTGGTTCTCCTACTGTAGAGAGGGTTGCACTCTCTGCTTGTCAGATTCTCCACATGTGTGGGTGACAGGGCTGGCTCTAGCTTTTTTGCTGCCCCAAGCAGCAAAAAAAAAAGCGCCGCCCCCCCCCCAGAGCGCCGCTCCCCCGCCGAGCGCTGCGCCGCCGGAGCCCGCCCCCTGCCGAGCGCCGCCGGAACCCCCCTCCAGCACCGCACCCGCGCCGCCCCCCGTGCCGAGCGCCGCTGGAACCCCCCCCCGAGCCCCGCGCTGCCCCCTCCTCCCCCGCCGAGCGCCGCGCCGCCGGAGCCCGCCCCCGCCGAGCGCCGCCGGAACCCCACCAGAGCACCGCCCCCCCCGCCGAGCGCCGCGCTGCCGGAGCTCCCCCCCCCCCGCAGAATGCCGCACCGCGCTCCCCCGCCACCCCTTACCAGGTGCCGCCCCAAGCATGTGCTTGGGTGCCTGGAGCCGGCCCTGGTGGGTGAGACAGTGTGCAGTGTCTCTTACTCTCATCTTTTCCCCTGTGCAAGGATCTGCAGAGCTTCCTCCACAGAGTAGTCTTGGCACAGGAGATGGCAGGATGGTGAAGGGGTGGCACATTTTCTACTGTGTGACCCTGGGTAGATCCAGGAATGTAGGGTTTCTCTTCCAGGTGCAGATCTATGGATCACTATCTGCTCCAATAAAAATGGACAAAATTAATTCATCCTTATAGTATGTCATTTGTCTGTCCAATGAAACTGCTGAAGACTTGAAGCTTCATAACATTGTAACTTAATCTTTCCATAAATAATGGAAAAGTTTAATTCAGGAAGAAGAGAGCATACTAGATTTCCAAAGGAAAAGTAGTAGATGGTGGTTCTTAGCTCTCAAAGAATATTTTTAAATAAAAAAGATTGTGTGTGTAGCTGCTTTTATCAAGCTAATTAAACATGTATTGTATAAAAATGGTGTAACTGTATTTGAGTGTAGAATTTCTGATCCTT
Organism: Chrysemys picta bellii; assembly: GCF_011386835.1. NCBI lineage: Eukaryota > Metazoa > Chordata > Testudines > Emydidae > Chrysemys > Chrysemys picta. Next base: position 62,429,078 of record NC_088791.1, read on the forward strand.
ATACAGAGACTTCTGAGAAAAAACTGTATCTGGTATCAGATTTTTCCCCTCCATTTGAAAGAATCTTCTCTTCATTCCTATCTAATATTGGGGCATAACTTTGAGGGGCTGAGCATCTCTAGCTCTCACTGACTTCAGCTGAAGTTGTGAGTTTATCAGACCATAAGTGTGCACTTTCATGTGGTAATTTTGAGCATTCTCAATATCTGCTTAAGTTGTCAACATTCAAAGGGGATTTACAAATATAATACTGTCTAAACAAAGAGCTTTGAGTATTTGAGAGTAGCCAAGGAGCTCTGGTACTATTTTGCTGTGTAAGAAATATTTAATATGAACTGTTGTAATCATTTCAGTGAATGATATGGCCTGGGCTGCGCTATACCACTCGCAGTACTCCCGTATTTTGTATGTAGTTTAGTCAATTCTCTAAATGCTGTTCTGTCTCTAAATGTAAGAATGCCTTATAGTATCAATTGCATGCATGAATTCAAGAGCCAGTTCAACTCTGTGCAACTAAATAGTAAGACATGTACCATAATATTGTCTTTACTGTGATATTTTCTGTGTTTAGACTGTACCCCACAGCAAAGCAATTTTGCAATAGATATTCACTTTTTAATGGTCCCCACAATAGCTTTTTCTAGATCCTCTCATATAAAAGTGTTGAACAGTTTGACTTAGTACATTTATATTGTGTCATAGAGTCTGTCTACTAGAATTTTTTTTCCCTACAAACCACAGAATGAGATGCCAGAGAGAATTGTGTGTGTATGTAAGTGTTTTATGGGAAACATTAGTGATACCATTTTTCATAGGAAATGGCTATTGATACATGGGGGATGCAGTCTATAAGTAGAACCTCTAAGGATCATCTTGTTTTCAAAGCAAATTGGATCAGCTTTTAGCAAAGGTGTCCATAACTGCCAAAATGAGTCAAATTTGCTTCAAGAAGGTTTCATGCCTTTTATGTATTTAAAAATATTGAAAGTGTGTTCTAGTTGGAGGCTCTCCAGCAACCTACTTTATCATAGCTTTCCACGCAGCAAGTAGAGAAACTGAAGGGAGAATGAATTTCTGTCCATTGCTAGTTATTTACATTCCTAACTAAAATAGCCTGGGCACCCCATGGAAATAAAATCCAATTATTTCCTGGTAAAGAGGGTTACCATATTTAAAATATTAAAAAAGAGGACACTCCATGGGGCCCTGGCTCCGCCCCCGGCCCCACCCCAACTCCGTCCCTTCCCCGCCCCTTTCCCAAAGTCCCTGCCCTAACTCCGCCCCTTCCCCTGAGCGCCCTACATTCCCCCTCTTCCCTCCCAGCCACGCAAAAAGGGCTGCCCGAGCGCTACCAGCTTCACGGTTTGCCGGGCAGCCCCCAGACCCTGCGCCCCTGGCCGGCACTTCCCCAGCGGAGCTGGAGCCTGGGAGGGGAAGCGTCCAGCCGGGGGCGCAGGGTCTGGAGGCTGCCCGGCAAACCGTGATGCTGGTAGCTTCGGGCAGCCCCCATGCCTCCGGACCCTGCGCCCCTGTCCGGGCACTTCCCCTACCGGGCTCCGGCAGCTGCTGTGCTCCCTGAACTCCTGGGCTCTGTAAGCGCCAAGCTGCCCAAGCGCTACCGGCTTCGGGCAGCCCCCATGCCTCTGGACCCTGTGCCCCCGGAGCCTGGGAGGAGAAGTATTTTTCCCAGACATATTCAGCTTTTTGGAAATTCCCCCCGGACAGGGGTTTGATTACCAAAATGCCGGACATGTCGGTAAAAACTGGATGTATGGTAACCCTACTGGTAAAGCTTCTTTATTTTCAGTAGACACAAAATAGCTGGGTAACAGTGTACATACTATAGCTTCCAAAAACATTGCCAGACATTGTGTATGGAAGTGGAAGAAATAAATGCTTATTGAATAAGGTTCAATTTGTTTCTTCGGTATCCACAAAGACTGACAATGGAGAGATGCTACTGAAAGACTTGAGAAATGCAATTCCAACTCTATCGGAGGCAGCTCTTGTTTCCAAGGACATTGCTATTCTGAAAGATGGCAGAACTGGTGTTTTCCAATAAACTTGAAAGGAAATCTAGATGTTGGTTATATAATGCTGCGAGTGTACAGGGTGCTACATAAAGGGTAGGATGAATCAAGTAAAGAACAGAATGGCCTGACCTGATGGAACTCTGCCTAAAGGCACGACCGAATCTAGCACAGATCCCAAGGCTTAAAGTGTTTTTATTGGTCCAGATAACAGCAAAGTTCAAAAATAGTTTTCATTTTAGGTTATTCTGAAATCAGCCCTAAATTGATCCCAATGCCCAAAACTCCATGTTATCCTACAAAAATTAGAGCAGTTCTAAGCTTGTTTTCTGTGCTCCCATCACAGATGTATAGGCAGAAAGAAAGAATTGCATAGATTCCTTTTAATCAAAAGTCCATACATCTTGGCTGGTAATCCTCCAGATAAGGAAGCTGCTTGCAGTAGGTCAGGCAGTTGATCATTTATCATTCTTAAACACAGTATGTCTACACAGAATTTTGTAGTGAGCCTCCCAGCCTCGGTCGACAGACTAGGAGTAGGGGCTTGTGCTAAACTCTACAAATAGGTGTATAGGCAGTGCTTTGAAGTTGTGGCTCAGGCTGGATCTCAAGTTCTGAAGCCTAGGAATGGGGGGGATGTAGACAAACCTGCACATGGAGATGCTGCAACAGCCTTGGTGGATCAGGATGGGTGTGGGTCAGAACTTGGGGGCCGCAGGTGGCGTTCCAAAGTGTAACTCTGAAATCATGCCTGGGCTCATTTGTTTCCTGACTGCCTCCAAGCAGGAATTCTTGATGACACGTAGTGAGTGTGTCTCTAGCCTTGCTGCAGTAAAAACATGACCCCCCTCTTCTCCTTACTCTGCTCACACAGCCAGTTGTCAATGTGAATGGATAAATCAATAAATGCATCCACGCCCACATGAGTCTCCTCACAAGCTAATTTAGCTTTGATCTCCTCACTCAATCCTACGTGGAACTGATGCAGTGGGGCTGCCTCGTTCCATTTCATGTCTGCCATCAGCCAACAGGAAAGTGCAACATGACTTGTGGCTGACCTCTGCCCTCGTTGGAGCTTCTGCCGGGCAGCTTCAGCCAAGTGTGTGTGGTGAGGATCATCAAAACTTGTGAAGAAGGTCCAGAGGAAGTGTGATGCTGAGAGACTGGAATGCTTATCTTGTTCCAGCAAGGGAGAGGCACAGTCCAAGGCTTCTCTGTTTAGTAGGCTGAGCAACAGTCCCATCTTGGTCCAATCAGTGGGATAGGTCCAGGGACAGAACATAAAGAGTAGGCAGCACTGATTAAGGAATCCCCTGAATTTCTGATGGTTCCTGTAGAAACATTTGGGTAAAGGCACAGTGGCCCCCTGTTCCAATGGCAGGGAAACAGCCTCAGCCTGGAGTGTTGTGTTCCCTGCTTCCAGTTGAGGTAGCTGTTCCCAGAGGGCTTGGTTCTCTGCCAGAAGTTACATCATACAAGCGCACAGAACGTGGTTCTTTGCTTGGACATGAGTGACCCGCTCCTGAAAATGATGCTCCATGGGATTTGCTGGGCAACAGGATACCAGCTCCCTCCCTAGAGGGCTCCAGGTGGTCTGAGCAAACTGTCGTGGCTGGGTCATGGGTCGCCAGGTCTACTGGGTGGAACCAGAGTGAGTAGGGCTGAAGCCATGGGTCAGAGGCAGAGTTGGAAGCCAGGAACCAGAGTGAGGTAAAAGAGCAAGGTTTTTCATAGCAGCTGGCTGGAGATCCTCTTAGTTGTACAGACAACTTCTTGGTGTCCCCTCCTGATTTAAGTAGTGCACGTGGAACCAACCAGGCACCCAGGAGCACTGCCAATCAGGCCCTTTGTGGCTGGCACATTTGTTGTGCCTGGATCCACAAGGTTCACAGCCCATCAATCACTACTCTGCCAGAACTGTTGGGTGGCAGCTTGAACATGACAATCTGTCAGGGATTAGCAGACTCAGTTTCTAGGCTCTGAATCCTCCCCCCTCAGTCATTATATTAAGGCTGTATTGTGTGTAATACCTGATTTACAGGGAAACTATGTATATTCTACTGGTAAGGGCAAGAGATCAGCCATTGTGGGGACACACATCAATTTGTTAGTTACAGCCATGTGCCAATTTTCAGTCTTTCCTTGAATAGCAGGGATCCGACTTTGGCTCCTCCTCCTCACTTCCCCCGCCCCATAAAGCTCAAACTGAGCTGGGCTATTGTTATCCAGCTGACGCTCTTTCCATGTGATTCTCAGACTATAAAAACGTCCTGTAATCTAGTGGAAATAATATTCCTTGTCCCTAATGAGAATTTTTCCTCGCTAGTCACTCAGCATAAGTGTAATTAGGCTTTTGTTGAATTTCTGCCATAGTACAGCTCTGGCTGCTATATTGCTTGCTGTCAGAAAGCATCTCTGTAGGATATTAAGTCATCAGAGTGCCTGCTTCTGAAACATTTCTAGTCTATGCCTCAAGGTTTTAATGTCTGTGTTAAAATTTTGGTAAAATAAACTGTGTTTTGGGGAGCATAAAATAGGCACAACCTCAAATGCCCAGATGTCTTCATTTTTCAGTACAGGAAATGCACTTCATGCCCTGAATGAATGAAACTTTACATAATATTTTGGTCATTGATATCGGAGGACAATATATGCTATTTGGTGCCCATCTATCCATTTTTGGAAATCTAGCTCCATACTGGTAAATTTAGCTTCCTCAGTTTCTCCTATGTCTTATCTTCAAATTTTGTTGTCCTCCTTTGTATTTTCTTTGCTTTTTCTATATTTTCCCTATTCTGTGGAGGCCAGAACTCCACCCAGTATCATGGGGGGAGGGATGCTGGGCTTCATTTTAGGGCAAGATATTACTAGAAACAGACAGAGATAAAAGGAGGTTCCACCATACTGGAAATAGAAATATATGACCAGAGGAGGTCAGCTAGAGAGGAATGACAGTCCAGTGGTTCAGACAGTAGCCTGGGACTTGAGAGACCTGGGTCAGGTTCCCTGCTCCACCACTGGATTCGTGTGTGACTTTAGGTAAGTTATTTGGTCTTTCTGGGTATATCTACGCTGCAAGTAAACACCTGTGGCCACTGACTTGGGCTCAGGCTGCGGGGCTATAAAAATCACAGTGCAGATGTTCTGGCTGGTTCCATGTCTATTTCCCTAGCTGTAAAATAATAATACTGCTACTTGTCTACATGACAGCTGTTGTGAGGCTGACTTTGTTAATATGTGTACAGTGCTCTGAAGAGTTAAGCCATTGCACTGATTATTAGTATTAAATCCATGCACTGGATGACTGTTTTAAGATGTTGAGCTTCTGAGAATAGTTTTTCTAGTGATATGACACTGATTTATTCTGTCACTTTGTAGCTTCCGATAGGGATTTCATATGTGGCTCAGAAATGAATTAAAGGTGCACTTTCTTGAATAAACCTAACAATGGAGCAGGGTATTGTTCTTTCCAATGCTTAAACAACGCACTTAGTGATGGTCTATACCTATAACCAACAAGAAATCTCCGCTGCCTATGAGAATTGTCAATCCTCTATCTTTTTTCTTTGCTAGCACTAATTAGTAACTCAACACTTTAGCTATAGATTGTACAAGGAATTTCATCCATTCCACTTACTGTTTGAAAAGTAGATCATTAAATTACCTTATCAGAAGATGAAAACTTTCCCCCCGTGAATTCATAAGCTACTAACAAACAATTATCTAGGTTGCAACACTCCTGGGCTTGGGTTAGTGGTATCTATTCATGCTGCAAAGCTGGATCTTGGTCCAGAAATAGTTCCTAATCAATGCAGCTGTTCAATCTCCCTGTGAAGTCTTTACCACCTTCTTCTAAAAATTATGGAAATAAATTATACTAAAGGAAAGCATTATTTTGTTATGATCCACAGTCTTAGAATGAATATACGTAACTTTGATATACCCATTCTCTGTATGAAAGAGTACATCTTTCAAAGAGCCTATTACAATTTCTCAGCTGCTTAATGTAGCAAGCATAATGTAACTTTCTTGTGAAGGGTACATTAGATGATAAAATAAAAACAACATGTTTGACTTATAACAGTTCAGGAGGCAGAAGAGAGAGATAATATACTTACTGATTATTTTATGAATTTGCAACAGAACTTGACAAAGAAATATCTGAGTTGCAGAGAAATATTTTTAGTCACAAAATAAAGATGATGTATAAAATATTTTCTTTTGACCACCCATGTCCAAATACATGTTAATATTCTGTTTTGATTACCTTATTCCTAGTGCAGATTTTCCTGTCTATCTGCTAACATTAGCCAGGGGGATACACTGAGCAATTTCCTATCCTTGGTAGCTTTCGGGACAGAGCCTGTCTAGTTGTGATTATTAAAGACCTCATGACAGATTTCTAAGAGTAAAGGTGTTAACTCATGTATCTTGGATACATTACTGACATATTGTGATGGGGTCTGTAAACCCCACACTAAGGCTGAGGAGGGGAAAGGCTGGAGCAGAACTGGGCCAGAAAACCTCTGCTCCTCAGGCACTGCTGGGAAAGGAGCAGGATAAAGAGAGGTCCAGGAGCCCAAGCAGGGTGGGAGGAGAGAAGTCACTTCCAGGAGGAGGAGAAGCTCTTACCAAGGAGGTCTGATTGTGAGTCTTTCCCCTGACTCCTTTGGGACCTCACCCCGGGCTAAGGAGAACTACTTGCAGGGCCACCAGAGAGTCATCTGTATCAGCCCTGAGACTCTGGGGTTTGGAGCAAAGGATCGTAATTAAATAGTAGCCATGCCCAAAACTGAGGGAGGGGGTTGGGTAGGAAGTGGCCTGGGGAAGTTGAGCAGGAGGTGGGCCTCCTGTCACACCCTACCCTACACTGTCACACTTTCAGGTCTCAGCCAGGACGTGGTGGAGCAGGAGGGCCTGGATCATCCCCCAGCTAGCCCAGATTCCCCTGTGCCTAGGGCTGGGATGGGCAGGACTGGGAAGGAACAGACCCAGCTGAACCCTGTTCAGAAGGTCCCTGATACATTGAACTAAAAGAGAAACTGGAACAGCAGGCCCTGACCACTAGGCCAGCTGACCGCACAGACAACCCCACTATAGCTACCTCAGCTAAACTACAGTTCAGTTGATTACATTCTACTTTTCTCCCCATCCTTTCAGTCCTCTAAACAATAGCTTCACTTCCTGTGCTATTACGTAATGTTGGCAGGCACGATTAGTCACGTTGCATGTATACCCCAGAAGTTGCTGATTTTGGTGGTCACTGAAGTGGCTCCTAAATGAAAAAGTACATCATTAGCAAAGAATGTTTGAGAGAGTGGTGTGGTCTAGTGAGCTGGCACAGAGCTGGTTCTTCCAAAATGTTGAGTTATGCAAGGGGAACAAGATCAGGTAGGGAAATATTATGTCTAGATGATTATCTGACACTGGAAACAAGAGGAGTCTAATAAACTCCCTGAAATGGGAAGCACAGCAAACCTACGGTATTTCACTGCTAGCTAAGTTGTGCCAATAAAGGGCAAGGAGCACAGACTTTGCACCAGAGAGCCGCCACACAAAAAAGTACTTGTTGTCTGATTTTTCCTGTTATGGTGTTCTGTTTTCTCCTAGCATGTAGCATGTGTTGAATAGCAGTAATTAGGCTTAGCAATATTCTATTTTGTTAAGATAATTTATACATGATGAACTGTAGTGATATTCTGTGCGCTTGCAGATTGCTTTATCCACAACAGCTTTAAATAGAAATTAATTTCATCCTTCCTTTTTGATGAGCATGGTCCCTTCGTTCACACTGCAGGTGCCTAAAGCCATTTATGCATATTTGTTCCAGTAATTTTCCTCTGCTGATTACATTTACCAGTTTTTAAATCCTAAGAAACTAATGAAGTGCCTTCATTTGTGTATGCATTCTTACAGTATTTCTGTGGAGCTGAAATGGAAGCTCCCTCTGTAACTAATAAGATAAAGTACAAAATTTGTTCCTAGAGCTAGACTAAAGCTATACTTTGAGGGCTATTTTATGAAAGATCTTGTCGGGGTCATGAAACAACCATCAGAAGTGGATTTAGTGGAAGGAGCCATAGTACAAAATTATCTCCTTCTTTTTAGGAGTCACAACGATTATTGGGATATCAGAATACCATTTTGCTAAGGTGTAGGACAAAGGCAAACATTTTCAGTGATTACACTGCTCTACAGCCAAAATGCTTCTGAAATAAATGTAGTCAAACTTTACTAATTCTGGGTCACTGAGAACGAAAATGATGCTTAAAATTGTTGATTGGCTCTAGTTTTCAAGATATGCTATTGGGTCACTATATACGACCCTTGACTTGGGAATGGCAGAGGATAAGTGAGTTATAATGGGAAGGGATCTCAATTTAAACCAGAAATGACTAAAATACATCTTTGACTGGATCTATGAATAAATCTATGACTGGGTTTGGACAGTACTTGCTTTTTAGGCAAAACAATGAATGATGCAATCTGAAGCTGGTATTGCGTCATACATGATATGAATTGCATCATGTTATTCCTAGAAGTCATGGATGATGCAATCATAACAAAGCTTACATCACTCTGCTGAACAAATTGCCCTAGATCAGCTCTAGAAATCATACAGTGTCGTGCTCTCTTATTTGTCAGTGTTTGATTTTGTAAAGGGACACATTTCTGTTTAGCCAAAGTGAGCAGAGATGCCTCGTACTTGTGTGAACAGTGCAGATAACTTCTGCTATGTTTGTCGTGAAGTGACTTTTGCATCACAAAAGCGCAGTATAACCACTATGGTTAAGAAAGCCTATCACCTTTCTTTTGGCTGCAAAATTGGAGATCAGGACAAGAGGTGGGCCCCACACATATGCTGCAACACTTGTGCAACAAATCTTCGCCAGTGGTTGATCAGGAAAAGGAAATCTATGCCTTTTGCAGTGCCAATGATTTGGAGAGAGCCAACAGATCATACCAGCAATTGTTACTTCTGCATGGTGCCTCCAGTTGGGAAAGGTGAGTCAAAGAAGAAAAAGTGGACTGTGCATTATCCAAACATTCCATCAGCTATACGCCCAGTACCCCATGGAGAAGGACTGCCGGTTCCTGATGCACCAGAATCATTCTCACTTGAGTCAGACGAGGAAGAGGAAGAGGATGAAACTTCTGGTCCTGAACCATCAATGTCACAGGACCCACATTTTCTCCCATCCTCCTCCTCTGAACCACACCTCATAACACAAGGTGAACTGAATGACCTTGTCAAGGATTTGGAACTACCCAAGAGTAAGGCAGAGCTGTTGGGCTCCAGACTACAGCAGTGGAATCTCCTGGCAGGTGATGTTAGGGTTTCCATGTTCCGTGACCGTCAAAAGGAGCTTGTCCCATTCTTCTTCATGGAAGGTGATCTTGTAGCCTGCAACAACATCGATGGTGTGATGGCAGCCCTCAACATCGTTCACGATCCAGATGAGTGGAGACTGTTCATCGATTCATCGAAGACGAGTCTTAAAGCTGTTTTACTGCATAATGGCAATGTTTTGCCATCCATTCCAGTTGGTCATGCAGTCCATATGAAGGAAACCTATGAAAACATGAAACAACTTTTGAGGTGCATAAACTATGACCAACATCAGTGGCAGCTTTGTGGCGATTTGAAGGTTGTTGCTCCCTTGCTTGGTCTGCAGACTGGATACACAAAGTACTGCTGTTTTCTCTGCGAATGGGATAGTCATGCAAGAGATTCCCACTACATTAAGGAAGATTGGCCACTCTGACAGTCATTGGAGCCTGGGAGGAAAAGTGTTCAGCATCCACCACTTGTTGAATCAAGGAAGATTTTGTTACCACCCTTACACATCAAGCTGGGTCTGATGAAGAACTTTGTCAAGGACGTTGACAAAACACAAGCAGCTTTCAAGTACCTCCGTGGAAAATTTCCAAGGTTAAGTGAAGCTAAGATAAAGGAAGGTGTCTTTGTTGGTCCTCAGATTCGTGAACTTCTTCGAGATGATGCATTTGACCATGCACTGCGTGGCAAGGAAAAGACGGCACGGAAAGCCTTCCCGTTAGTGGCAATAAATTTTCTCGGAAACAACAAGGCAGACAACTACAAGTTGTTGGTGGAAAACCTCCTCAAGGCATACAAAAGCCTTGGTTGTACCATGTCACTAAAGATACATTTTTTGCACTCTCATCTAGATTTTTTTCCACCAAACTGCGGAGCAGTGAGCGACGAGCACGGCGAGCGATTTCACCAGGACATTGCAACAATGGAGAAACGCTATCAGGGCAAATGGAGCCCATCAATGCTTGCAGACTATTGCTGGACAGTGACAAGAGATGCTCCATTTAATGAATACAAGAGACAAGGCAAGAAGCGCCGAGTAGACACTGAATAGGACTAAACTATGTACATAATAGTTTTTTGCCTTTTGTTTCATAATAAATTTTATTTATATAACCCTTTTGCTGATTTTTAAAGTGTTACATAAACAGGACAGGTGAAATATTATCATGTAAAGCAACCATAAACACATGAAAAGACCTAGGTTTACAATTTATGATTAAAACTCTACTATCTACACAATATACATAGACATAAAATGTAAAAACTTAAATATCTTAGAAACAGTAGCCAATCAGTTGTTTTAATTGTCATATTTGAATTCAACACATCAAAATACATAATAAATAGCACATTTTATCTCTGAAGCAGACGACTTCTCAAAAATTGTAGACCAGTGTTACACGATGGTATTGTAGTGAATTATGAAAATCTATCAGAATCAGGCATTTCCTACAGACTACTAAAGAAAAAGAATACGTAGCTCTTACATGGTGCTTTTCATCCATAGTTTTCAAAGCACTTTTTGTTCTGGGAATCTTGATTCTCTGTATATTTTGCATAGCATGTATCAACACCACCAGCAAGAAGACCAGGAGGAATTTCACACAGATAAAGTATCCAATCAATATCAGGTTCTCAGCATGGAAACCACAGAAAACACTTCTGAAGATCCAGTTGGTGGAATGGAATAGAGAGCTGTATGGGACATAGGTGAGGAGACCAACCTGCAAGACTATCAAGTGTGCTTGTGAAGAGATTTCCATCCAGCCAAAGAAGACAGATTCTCTGCTAAGAAGAAAAAGAGAAAAGAAACACTCTGCAAAGGACAGGCAGACAAAAGGACTATGTGTTGTCTTCCCAGATCCATGGCACGGATGTGACTGAAAATTTGGATAGGCTTCTGATGTTAGCAGACAAAGCTCCACTAGTGAGGGAGCATTTCAGCACTAATGGCACAGCTTCACATGCTGCCCTGATTCTAGGGAACTCTGAAGGGTGCTGCAGGAGAGGAATGTCCAAGTGACCTTCTCAGAGATCCGTCCTGTCCCATGAACAAAGGAAGGCAGAAGATTCTGGAAGTGACCCATGGGTTAGATGAGTGGTGTAAAGTAGAGGTTTTGGATTTTGTGGAACTTTGGGCCATTTTCTATAGGGAAGGGGCTCTATATAATTTGGATGGCCTCCACCTCAGTAAAAGAACCAAACTTCTAGGAGACAGGTTGCCTAGACTAGTCAGGAGGGGGTTAAACTAACAACAAAAGGGGAGGATGGACAGGGGAAACAAGCATTCATTTCACACAAAGTCAACATGACAAAAATAAAATTAATCAAAGCACCAAGAGATGTAAACAGAAGAAATTCTTAATTATATACACCAATGCTAGGGGCCTGGATAATAAACAACAGGAATTGGAATTGCTTGTTTATGAGTATAAATTCAATGTAGTTGGTATTACTGAAACCTGGTGAGAAGATTTGCATGATTGGAATGTTAAAATCGCTGGTTATAACCTATTTAGGAAGGATTGTCTAAGCAAAAAGGGTGGGGATTGGCATTGTCAAAAATGGCATTACTTTTTTTCAAGTAACTGACAACTCAGAGGCAAATTATCCTGAGTGCTTATGGATCAATGTTTAACAGATAAAGCACAAGACAGGGTACTAGTTGGTGTCTGCAAGGGCCATCAAATCTCACAAACAGGATAACAGGCTCCTTAAGCCCCTATCTATAATGTGTAGAGGGAGGAAAAAGCTGCATTATCAGGGGGAGTTCATTCTGAGTGACATATGGGGGAAGCAGTAGATGTGGTCTACCTTGATTTTAGTAAGGGGTTTTAATACAGTCCCACATGACATTTTCATAAGCAAACTAGGGAATGTGGTCTAGATGAAATTACTAGTAAGTGAGTGCCCAACCGGTTGAAAGACTGTATTCAAAGAGTAATTATCAATGGTTTGCTGTCAAACTGGGAGGGTGTATCAAGTGAGATCCTGCAGCAGTCAGTCCTGAGTCTGGTACTAGTCAATATTTTCATTAATTACTTTGATAATGGAGTGGTGAGTATGCTTATAAAGTTTGCAGATGACACCAACGTGGGAGGGGATGCAAGCACTCCAAAGGACAGGATTAGAATTCAAAATGATCTTGAGAAATTGGAGAATTAGCTTGAATTCTGCAAGATGAAATTCAATAAAGATAAGGGTAAAGTACTACACTTAGGAAGAAAAAAATCAAATGCACAACTACAAAATGGGGAATAACTGGCTAGGTGATAGTTATGCTGAAAAAGATTGGGGTTATAATGGATCACAAACTGAATGTGTTAACAATGTGATGCAGTTGTGAAAAAGGCTAATTTTATTTATATATATATATATATATATTCTGGGGTGTATTAACAGGAGTGTTGTATGTATGTAAGACCTCGGGAATAATTGTCCCACTCTACTCAGCACTGGTGACACCTCAGTTGGAGTGTTCTGTCCAGTTCTGGGCACCACACTTTAGAAAAGATGTGGACAAATTGGAAAGGGTCCAGAAAAAAAGCAACAAAAATGATAAAAAGTTTACAAATCTGACCTATGAGGAAAGGTTAAAAAAATTGGGCATGTTAATTTTGAGAAAAGAAAACTAAGGGGAGACCTAGTTAGTCTTCATACTGTGTCTGACCATAAAGCAGCCCAATCACTAATCAGTTGAGATTAAGGTGTTCTAGTTTGGGGATTGCTGATAACATTTTGGAGAAGTTCTCTGGCCTGAGTTATACAGGAGGTCAGACTAGATGATCACAATGGTCCCCCTTCTGGCCTTGGAACCTCTGAACATGTTAAGTGCTGTTATAAAGACGATGGGGATTAATTGTTCTCCATGTCCACTGAAGGTAGGACAAGAAGTAATGGGCTTAATCTGCAGGAAGGGAGATTTAGGTTAGATATTAAGAAAAAAATTTCTAACTATAAGGGTAACTAAGGTCTGGAATAAGCTACGGGGGGGCTGTAGAATTCCCTTCATGAGGTTTTTAAGAACAGGTTGGACAAACACCTGTCAGGGATGGTCTAGGTTTATTTGGTTCTGACCCAGCACAGGGGACTGGACTTGATAACCTCTAGCGATCCCTTCCAGCTCTACATTTCTGCGATTCTATTTTGGAGGTTTCATGCTGCCAGTACCCAAACATCCTTGGAATTACTAAAAATTAAAGAGGACAATTTGCTAACTCAAGAAGCATTGCATCCAACACGGCAATTCTATATCAAACCTCACCTTGACAAATAGAGATGAATTGATCATATAACTAAAAATTCTTGGTTGCTTAAGTACAAGTGATCATGTCTTCATGACATTTATTATGTACAAACAGAATAAAATCTCAAACAATAATTATTTAATTTATTTATATTAGTTGGTGCTTTAAAAGGGCCAGTTTCATAAAGCTGAGAACAATTATGAGCATAAACTGTGAGAAAAAGTTTTAACAAAACATGAATGACAGTAGGGACCTGCTTAAGAATATTTTACTAGATGTCCAAAAGGCACAATCCCAAACTCGACAAAGAAGGCTATATTGATTATATCTAGATACAAAAAATGTAGGCCATACTTCCAGGATGGGGGACTCTATCCTGGGAAGCAGTGATTCTGAATAAGATTTGGGGGTTGTGGTGGAAAATCAGCTGAACTTGAGGTCCCAGTGTGACACGGTGGCCAAAAGAGCTAATGCAGTTTTGTGATGCATAAACAGGGAAATCTTGAGTAGGAGTGGAGAGGTTATTTTAGCTCTGTATTTGTCATGACTGCAACTGCTGCTGGAATACTGTGTCCAGTTCTGGTTCCCACAGTTCAAGAAAGATTTTGATAAATTGGAGACGGTTCAGAGAAGTGACATGAGAATGACTGAAGAATAAGATTCAATCTATCTTAATAAAGAGGTCAAGGTGTGATTTGATTACAGTCTATAAGTATCTACATGGGGAACAAATATTTAATAATGGATTCTTCAATCTAGCAGAGAAAGGTATGACATGATCCAATGGCTGGAAGCTGAAGATAGACAAATTCCGACTGGAAATAAAGCATACCTTTTTGACAGTGAGGGTAATTAATCGTTGGAACAACTTACCATGTGGATTCTCCATCACTGACAATTTTTAAATCAAGATTGGATGTGTTTCTAAAATATGTGCACTAGGAATTATTTTGGGGGATTTCTATGGCCTGTGTTATATTGGAGGCCAGACTACATGATCACAGTGGTCCCTTCTGGTCTTGGAATTTATGAATCTATATATCAAAGGTTAGTTGAAAGGTTAGTAATGTTGCAGTTTTTATACTGGAGACAAAAACATGGTTTCTGTGTGTTTCAATCATTCAGCTCTGTTTGCTAAAATCCCAGATGGTCTTTTACTTGCAAATATCATTAGAATCACTCCTTGACAGAGACAGAAATGTACTAGTTAATGTATTCCTATGCACCCATGGGATATTGCTTTTTGCTTCTCCTCCTGATAATCTAGACCCATCAAAGCATTTTAATTTTAATCCAGTCAGGTGGAAAAATTAAAGCAGATATTTCTGATCAGCCTCCGAGCCTTACTTGCAAATAACCAGGAGAATGCTGGCAGATACCTGTTCTGCACACAGAAAGGCAGATCTAAAGTTGCACGCAGCTGCTTACAGACTTTCAATTTTTGCTCAGCTGGGTCTCCCAAGTGACACTGCAGGGGCAGAGGGGAAGGATGAGCAGGGAGAATCAGTTTCCTACCAGATTGGACATAAGCCGTATTTTTCCAGTTTAGTGGAACACTGGACATTTTTCTCGATCACTGTGATTAAAAAGTGGTAAGTGTCGTAGTGCATTGATTTTTTTAAAAATGTTAATAATTTAATAGCATTCACTTTTGTGCCATTTGCTTTGTTTGCTCTCATTCAGCTGATGATCATGGAGACATGTCCAGCACTCTTAATTATCTTAAAACTCCATCATTATTAACAGCTCTAGTAATGCTTGTTTTGTGTTTTATATTCAAATAAAGTCATAGGCCACAGTCCTGCAAATGCTTAGGCATGTGAGTAACCTTCCCATGTTAGTTGTGATAACTAACTCAGTGGTACTATTCACATGTGTACAGTTACTCACTTGCATACATTTGTAAAAATAAAAGGTATTCTTTACTTTTTAATGATTCTCAATGTGCCTGATTCTTATCAACTGTGTAAAGGACAATTTCAGTTTCAACCTTAATAAGTATTTGTCAGAGTTTAAAACTACCTAGGAGAATCATAGAAAATTGGAAGCTAAAGATGAAAGTTTTTTCTATGAGAACAGTGTCAGAGTATTTGCTAGCCCCTTTAAGGGAAGATACTGGCCCAGCACAACCCTGTTCCCAGTTCAGCTGAAAAATAAGGCATTCTGGGAATCATAGTTGCAGGGGCTGATTGGAAATGTAGGCCTCACAGTAAGGAATGCTGGGAAATAAGCTGTGTATATAAAAACTCCCTTTTGCTTAGTGAGATGAGGGAGACCTAAATGAAATAGGAACTGCTGTGGGGTCTCTCCACTTCCTTTTGATGAGCCTGGGAAGAGGAGAGGTCTAGGGGGACAGCCACGGAGCTAAGGAAAATACCCCAACAGGAAAGGCTGGTGGTTTGACCACTAATACAAAGAAAACCAAGCCCCAAGTGTGAAATTAAAGGACTGTCACATAAACATGGATAGTTTGAGGACAGATCAGACAGCCATTGTTTAGGGCCCTGCTTCTGGAGCACATATATAAGGGAGGGTCTCTTTGCCTCTGAGGGATCATCCTGGTGTATCGTTGTGATACCCTTAAAAGTCAATAGGACTTTAAAAGTCAATAGGTTTATTGTTACTGCTTTCCAGCTGTTTGGAACTATTATTCTTGAATGTAACATTATAGGTGATTTAAACAGTCATCTCATCTTGGAAATATTTCTCATGTTCCATATTTTTCTTTAGAAACTAGTACTACATAACAGCAATAAGACATGACAGAATATGTATAATCTAATAATGACACCTTGTTGGTTAATAGCATTTGACCTCCAGCCTTGGGCATAGCAACTACGAAGCCAGTTTTTAGATCATAGTGCGCTGCCCATCACATCTTAATGATTAAGGGCCTGAAACAAACAATAAAGCTCCCCCCCCCCCCAACTGTTGTCATTGAAAAGATGTTTTCCATTTTATTGCCCAAGATGAAAGGCCAATGAGTTCAGAGAAGAACAGATTATAATTAATCAAATGTATCTTTTTATTAGCTGAGCATCTGGGAGAGGAAGATCTGTCCAGTGAGTAGGGTGCTAGCATAGGAGTTGGCAGACCTGGGTTCTGTTTGCTGCTCCACTACAGATGTCCTGTGACCTTGGGCAAGTCACTTTGTTTCTCTGTGCCTAAGTTCCCCATCTGCAAAATAATGTTGCCCTATGTCCCAGGGGCTTTGAGAGGATAAATGCACTAGGAGATTATCAGGTGCTCAGACACTACCATGATGGAGGCCATATAAGTACTTTAGATAATACATACATAGATGGGAACACTGTACTGAGAAATTAAATGTTTTCTGCTCCTTGTTAACTATCAGCAAATCACACATATATTTTAAGCACTTTGCCCCAGATTCTCAGTGGTATTTAGGCACCTAAATCCTATGGGGAGTTGAGGATCTGGGCTGGTCACTATCTTTGAGGATCTGGGCTGGTCACTATCTGTGGTAGGGCCACAAAAGAATGAATAGGACTGTATACTCCCCTCCACCCTTCAAACTACACAGCAGGAGAATGCAAGCCTCCTGAAATGCACCTCTCTAGAAGAGATAGCAATCTGCTTCATCATCCAGCAACTGTGTGGATCCAGGTACTGATACAGGCCTGTGATTTTCAGCGATACAAATGGAAGACTCTTTGACTCTCAAGCTATAAGGAGGAAGGGGAGTCCCTTTCCTCCTGAGCCTTCTCTGACACTACTCTCCCATGACTGTCAGCATGGCTCACAGAGCTCTGCTTAGTACTCCTGTGCTCTAACCTGTCCTGTGGTCTTTGAAAACCATGGAGTGGGAGTGACTGCTGCTCTGGGAAACACAGTTTACAATGCAAATTGCATAATTTTTGCTGCTGTTGCAAAGTGGGATATGCCACACTGAGTGTCCATGCCCTTGCCCCCTCTTCCACACGGAACACAACAATCCCTTGTGGGGACCAAGGAGGGAAGAGGGGTGGCTATCTGATGGAGCAGCAGAATTTATTTCAGTGATGGGGGTGTATGTGCCAGAGCTGGGTAGGAAAGGAACAACTATCCATGAAGATGGCCTGGGATTCCAGGCTTGGAATAAACAGTTGGCAGTTGGGGATGGTTAAACCACTGGGGAGGTGAAAGAGAGAGCTGCACCCCATCCTCTGCTGAAGTGGAAGAAGCAATAAAAATACAGCACATAGATTGTGGGAGAGAATGAAAAGTATTCTTAGGAAGGAACAGGAGCTGCTCTCTGATCTTTACCTAATCTAGGAGACTCCTGAACTAAATCAAAAACAACCTGCAGAGTCGTACAGGGAAAAGACAAGTATAAAGATGATAACAGTAAATGGCTGCTGGGATAAAGTGTCACCCTGTATGTTCAGTATGGAAAAAGCTAAATTTCATTAGGGTATTAGTATATAGGACATAGCACTTTCCTTCTCATACCTGATGCTGTGAAGAAAATCATTCACATTTGTCCTCACTCTACTATTTATCTACAAAGAAGAGCTTATCAGAGGTTCGTAATAATTAACAACACCCACACAAAATAAGAGTTTTGCACAGCATGCCCCTTCCTTCAGCAAAAGCTAACGTTGGAGAAGTATCCTTTTGAACACAGCAACATCAAACTTACTAGAGGTTGAGCACAAAGGATTTCCAGATTACTTTGAAACCACTTGAGTATCTTACCGTTGCAGAGAATAAAGTTGCCTTTATGTAGGGTGGAGTCTCCCATTACTAACCCCCAAAGGGCGTTAGTCAAGTAAGAAAAATTTGAAATATCCATTTCAGTTTGCTAAAACTAATCCTTTGGTGTGGAGACTTCCAGTGAGGTTAAGAGAGTGCGTTTTTGAGATTGTTTGCTTCCTCGGTTTTCCAAATTGTACTGTAGAACATTATTCCTCTTGCACAATAGCATTTTATCATCAGTTTTAAATAACCCTTCAATGTGTGAAAATTACAGAGTACGCTGGCATGCAATATTGCCTAACAACTTTGTCAGAAGGATTGTAGGCAAAGCTGCTTCTCTTTAATTTTTAAACATTCAAATACCTTTCTTCTCCTCCCCCACTCCCCTCAAGCATATCCAGAGTTTTCTGACTAAGTCAAGTAGCATTTTTGAATCACTTTTCATTTATTAATCTTACCATATTCAAATTGGATTTTAAAGATGTGATACTACCATATGGTCAGAGTTTCCTCCTAACTAGTTGCATTGACAGTGTCCACATAGCACAACCACCTACATACTCTCTGCCCCCTCCCTCAGTTCAGCCCTGGTATTTTTGGGAGGGGCAATTTAAAAAAGGGGTTATGAGGGTTCCATGTATTTTTAGAGGAGTTCTTCACCACTTTCCAGGCTCTCCACTTTTTCCTGTGTAATCTTCTTTTCGTGGCATGACTAAACTGTAATTAGAGTTCTAAGTACTCTAAAGCAAGAATGAAGATGGCAAACTTCAGAGGGTGGTGAAGGTTTTAAAAAGGCACTTAGTGGTCTATGTTAAATATAAAAGAATGTGCTTTTTAAAAAAATACATATACCAATCAAAATAAAAATTATATGGCTTTGGCATGACAGACAAAGTGACTGTCCACTAGCTTAATATTTTTACTGGTTGACAGCACAGCTGAAAGTATCTAGGATCTACCCCCAAAAATATTAACTACACAGAACATTTAGGAATATAGAGCACCTCTTACCCAAGCATTTTTTTTTAACCCACACGTTCCCTTTGATTCTGCTCCCACTGAAAACCATTGGCTTCATCTTCCATTGGCAGAGCCAATTGCAACAAAATGTCCAGAGTTTGAATAAGTACATAATATACAAACTTCTGAATGTTCATTTTCAAAATAATAATCCCACAGTAAAAGTTCATCTGATCTATTGAAAAGGTTAATCAGAATGGTATTTCTGACTGTAAGACTACAGTGTCAAATGATGACTGTATATAGATTTATTTTATTTATTTATATGAAGTAATATCAAAACACAGTTTCCTTCCACTTTTCAAGTATATACATAGGAGCTAATCACTGTTATAGAGCATTCATATATTGATCCTTTGCTAATAAAAAGACCAAAAGCTAATAAAAGCAACATGATTTTTTTTCTAATATCACCTTCTTTTATTGGAAGGGTGATGGAAATCTGGCAAAATTATACTTCCCCATGGCAAGTAATTTTTTTGATGTGTGAGTAAAATATCATTAAACTTTTTCATCATGGCAAACAGGCCAAATAGGTTTTTGTGCCTCGGCTTGTAAATTTTCATTGCATCTTTGCACAGCTGAATGATTCATATAATGGAATAATGCTGGAGATTATTAAATACTCCTAAGAAATGTAGTTAGCAAAATATCTATCTCGCCCACTACTTCTGACCTGATATAAAGCTCCCTGAAGTCAATAGAACTATTCCAATTTATTTCAACAGGCTTCAAATCATTCCCATAATGACTAAATGCAATACTCCTTTAAGGGTGGTATCTGTTTTGTATAATGCCTAATTTGGGGGGGGGGGGGGGGCTGATCTAGAAGAAAATAAAGTTTCTTAATAATGAAGTCAGTGGCATCATTTTGTCCTGCACTACATCTGACCAAAATGGAAGAAAACAAGGATTAAACTAAGGGAAAGAAGAGAAAAATGAAGATATAGAGAAGAAAGTATAGCAAAGCAAATATATCAAATAGCAACATACTGTCATGCAGAAGAAGGAAAAAGTTGTTAATTGCACCGATCATTGCCACTATCAGAAGATCATGATGATCATCACAATACTACACTAGCGTGTGGTAAACTGCAAGAACAATCACTAGTATTCCTGTGGAGCCTACCATGAGTGCAGAGTTCTACAATGTAAACTTGATTTGTGGTTCCCTGAAGTGAGCCATCCTGTGCAATATGTCCAATTTTAATATAAAGACCTTTTTATTACATCACCTACAGGTTAACTATTCAATAAATAGTTGACACATTTCTATTTGGTGGTAATTGCCTTTCCTGACTTTTTGCCTAATTAGCTCAGATTGAAAGAATTGGGCATGGTTAGTGTAGAGAAGCAAAGGCTGGGGGGGGGGGCGTGATAACACTCTTCAAATATGATAAAGGTTATTGTAAAGAGGACAGTGGACACTTGTTCTCCATGTCCACCAAGAATAGGACAAGAAGCAATTGGCTGCATTTACAGCCAGGAAGATTTAGTTTGGATATTAGGAAAAAGTTTCTAACTATATGATAGTTAAGCACTGGAATAGGTTTCCTGGTGATGTTATAGAATCCTTATCCTTGGAGATTTTTAAGAGCAGGTTAGACAAACACCTGTCAGGCAGGGATGGTCCTGCCTCAGTGCAGGGAGGATAAAATAAGTAATCTCTTGAGGTCCCTTTCAGCTTTACATTTCTATGATTCTACTTCACTATCCTGAATTATCATAAAAAGAACAGGAGTACTTGTGGCACCTTAGAGACTAACAAATTTATTAGAGCATAAGCTTTCGTGGACTACAGCCCAATATATGTTCCATTCTATATACATCCGAAGAAGTGGGCTGTAGTCCACGAAAGCTTATGCTCTAATAAATTTGTTAGTCTCTAAGGTGCCACAAGTACTCCTGTTCTTTTTGCGGATACAGACTAACACGGCTGCTACTCTGAAACCTGAATTATCATGTATTTAATGTGGTGCATGTTAGTCCCCAAGAGTATTTTAATTATCTCTTTATCCTTTCACCATGAAAACCATTCTAAAGAAGTATCCTCTGATAATTAATTACTGGCTTAACTATTGATTACAACCCAAATTGGTTTCCTCTGATCTGCATGTGAAAGGGATCCTGCAGATCTCTGTGGAAGGATGTGTCAGCTACTGTCATGGCACATCCCCTCCTACTTAGGTATCACAGGGCACATGGTGGCAAATGGGCAGCCCTGGGTAGAGCCATTGTCTCCTTAACAGCTTAGTATATCCTACCAGAAAACGGTAATCCATCTTCAAGCTTCATTACCCTTTCCCCAGAGTCCCAGGAGAAGCTGCAGTCAGGGGAGCCCCCAATGGCTCCAGTGAAGCCAGCTTGCCTTAGTGGGCACCAGAGCCAGTGCTCATGGTCTTAGGGATCTGCAGGGTGTTCCAGAGGTTCCTTCCACACCTCTCCCTCTCATTCCCCAATGACATGATATGGGAAAAAATGAAGGAATCCCAATGTAGCCTTCCTTCTCCCATCCCACCTCCCATAGCTATTTTCATAGGAGAGGGTGATCCAGCTCTCAATTATTCGAGTGTAGGCCAACTGCCTTAACAGCCATGTAATCATGAAGGAGCAAACTCCCAGTAGGGACTCAGTACACAAGACAGACAAAGGCACCCAGCAGATCATCTTGTAAAGCAATTCCCTCGCCCCCGAAAGAAAATTAAATGGAAACACCTTAACATCTGGATTTTGTCTGAGAATAGTTTGTGCAAACCACATAGATGGTTGGTGACTAGGTGTTAAAATAATGTCTCTTCACAGACGTCAGTAGTTCATCTCATTAAAATATACATAGGAATTTTAATTCCAAAATACATTTTGAAAAAATGTTCATTTTTTTGTCTTTTTTAAGCTACTGTAAACTATGGCTAGTGTACAAGCACTCTCGGCCATTGTACACGTAGAGACTAACTTCTCAGAAGTCCTTAGCTCACCACTCCAATTGAAGTCAAATGGAATTTTATTCTTAAAATCAGGCCCATAACTTTCATAGGTGCTGTGACCCCTAGTGCAGTGGATCTCAAACTTTTATATTGGTGACCCCACAGCAAGCTTCTGAGTGCGATCCCCATTATAAATTAAAAACACATTTTTTTATATTTAACACCATTATAAATGCTGGAGGCGAAGTGGGATTTGGGGTGGAGGCTGACAGCTTACAACCCCCACATAATAACCTTGTGGCCCCCTGAGGGGTCATGACCCCCAGTTTGAGAACCCCTGCGCGTGTTTGGAAACCAACCAGTAGAAGGGAGGACCTTATTAAAGACAAGGAAGAAGAACTCAAACTAGGAAGTTTTCCATTTGTGGAAGTTATTTTATACTTTGTGCCTTCAAAGAGTTTTCCCTCCAAAACTGAGTTACAGAGGTCAGATCCATATGAATGATACCATACATTTAGCTATTGAGATGGGACAGGGACAACTGACTTATTCATGTTGCTGCTTTCTGCCTAGAAAAAGCGGGGTCCCAAGCCACAAAGATGCTTGAAGAGCAGCTTCTCATTTTTGCACTCTGTGAGTAGGAATATGTGAGCAGAAACTGACGGAGGGGAATAAAAAAGGAGCTGCATCCTGTGATTACATGGAGAACTTTATGTATCCTATGATTCCTGGAATATTTTGTGTGAAGAAAACAGTTGCTGGAGAGTTATGCTGGAGCTGCACTATTGTAATTAGGTACTTGGAACAACAGCTGAAACACTGGATCTTTGCATGAGAAAAGGTATAGATGATGTGAAAATGAAAATTATTCTTTCAATAAATGTCATTTTTGAGGTGATCAAAGAGATTGGCTGTTCTCACGCTTGGGGTCATGTCTCTGTGGTACCCACAAAGACGATTAAAAACACTTTAAGCTGACAGAGCTGTGAACAAACATGAAACTCTACAGTTGCCAGGCAACATCCCATGTACACTAGAACATATACCAAGGCACATGAGTTTTATAGTGCTGGTGTTGTCTCCCCTGCTGCTGCCACCATTATACCTGACTCAAATTCCCATATGCTGAGCTATTGCCTAACTACAACATTTTCAGCCCAATATTCTGCATGGAAAATTGGGCCTTGAAGGCTAGCTTGCCTAGTTTACATACAAGGCTTTTAGTTAAATATTCTCATTTCAGGGGATTGGGGAAAATCAGCTACTTGAAGAAAAAGTCTCCAATTATTTTCATTTTTTGTGATTTGTGGGAACACTCTTCTGACATGAGCCCACTTCCATTATCTTTCCACATGAGGGAGCTGTGACACCTGAAATGTATGTGGGAGAATATGAACATACCATCACTTGGCAGTTGTACTGTGGTTCCACAGAAAATATTTCACAGATACTAGATCTTGTACTCTTCTGAAAACTATGGCTATTGTTACACAGATACTGTCAGTTCAGATACGGCCCTGAATTTAGACTGGATAACATTAAGGCTTAACATCAACGGAAACGTGTGTGTGTGTGTGTGAGAGAGAGAGAGGGACAGTCTAATGAAAATGTTTTGCTGGAAATTAACTACCCCCTATAATACTACAATGTTTGGGTTGCAAATATCAGGCTAGTGTACACCAGTAAGAGGGAAAAAAAGGCAAAACTGAGAGAAATGTAAACATCATAAAAGATTAAAAGAAAATTAGATACTAATTCTTTCAGTTTTAATCTAAGGCAGAATGTAAACTCTCTGTGGAGAGGAGGGACACATTACATTTTTAGTGATGAGCCAGGATTATGAAGTGCCTTTGTGCCTCTCTCCTAGCTCACCATTGTGGGGCACTGAATACTGAGCACGGGAGAGAGTTATTTTCTCATGCCCTCCTCCTGTTTGCTGCTTAGCATCCCCTAATGGCAGAAGACAAGGTACTGGAGAAACAGCTTTTTCTTCTCCACTCACCGTGCCCAACAGGTAAGCCCAGACAGCCTTAGGCCAGGGCTCAGGCAAAGGGTGAGCCCAGATACTGACTCAGAGAAAAGATGGCACAGCTGGGTCCATCATTTATAGCAGTGCAATTTTTTAGACTGATAGGCTAAGGCTGCGTGCACTCCCTCTCTCCTACACTGCATCCCACAATAATGAATAAGCACAGTAAGCAGATATTCCTGCTAAAATGAACTATGTTGACATTGAAAGTACCATCATTGGGCTTCAGAATTAATACCCCATTGGAATAAATTAGGATGGTTCACAATCCTCCAGCTACTGTGGTAGGCAACAACAGCGCTACACTGGTTCACATTCAGAAGGCTTTCTTCACAGTTACAGGAGATAGAAAGCTGATATTCTGAGGAATCTGAATCTCTTCGGAGGACTTCAAGTGGGAAAAAGTCAGCCCATAGACCAGGAGTTTGATCCTCTACCTAATGTCTTGGCACATTCCTGCAACCGTTATTCATGCAAGCACTTGAAATGGAGTCTGGTAATGATAGCATGATGGAGCCTTTAGTTATCTACATGGTTATTAATAATTCTTTTAAAATACATCATTTTTAATGTGTTGGTGTTGCTTTGAGCACATAGGGTTTTTTCTCCTTTAGAATTTGATTTAACTTTTAATGTTCACATCCCAGAACCATTAGCATCACAATGTTGGGAGGACTGCTAAGCAGCAGAAGTTTTTCATTTTTAGCTGAGAACTGAGGAAGCAAACAAACAAAGCAAATGGAAAATGTAAAACCAATGGCTATTATTAGAACTGTAATTACCTGCTCATCAGAGATTTGAATTACTGCTAACATGGCCCATTAGGCTCATTTGGAAGAGCTCAAAAACTCACTGTTCTCCCATTAGGCCTGGGATGAAAAGCTAAACCAGGAAGATGCCCATGCCTCTATGTACAATCGAGTTGTTTGAGAATAAGGCGAGATAAAGAGCCAAAACAAGGCATGAACATTTAAGTGCTTATTTGTCTACTAATTTTTATAGTATCAAAATACAAATTACAATATTGAAGTTCCAAAGGCACACAGCATGAATTGAGGAGGCGTGGGCCAGCAGCACAGAATGCAAAATGCAGTTGTGAACACAATTACTTGTACATTTCAAATGGCAAGGTTGCCTCAGTCTGTTGTTGCATGGGGAGGAATGATTCAGAAGCCATTCCTCTCTGTAATTACTAATGGGGAAGTGAATAGAAGTGTTGTATGAAAAAGGAATAATATACTTAAATACATGAAAAGTGGTGTGAATATCTTATGCTTTTTATTAGGTCATTAGTCCTATTAGCGCCACTCAAAGTGAACAAAGTTAACACTAAACTACATGTTACAACTGGAAAACTAAATATCAATGTACCAATTATGCTAAATTCCATTAATTTCCTCAGACAAAAAGCCCCTTAAAACAAATTACAATATGCATCTTTTATTTTAAAACTAACTTAATGGTTATATGAAGTACCAGTTTGACAACCCTGTGGGCTGAAATCCTCGCCTACCCACAGCAGTAGGATCTTCATCTCAAGCCAATTACATCCTTGGCCTTTTCTGAGGAGGATACTTTCTGTGATGAGAACCGCTCTCTACTACACTAAAACCACCAGTTCATTTTACGTGCAGTAGGTCATTCAATATGTCAGAGGGAAACTACTTTCAGTTATTTTCAATTTAAACTCTACACAAATTCCTACTATTAGAAGGCTTTGTGTCCCATTAGCAATCTCCTGAATCAGTCAGTCCTCACAGTAAGCATCTGTGACACTGGCAGACCAGGTGACACCTCGTGCCAAGGCCCTAGGCTCCACTGAACACTGACAAATGCATAGCTGTAAACTAGTCTGGCTCACCTGTGTGTTAGTATTGTTAAAATAGGTATTAGATTTATAATAGTTTGTTTAGTGTTTAGACACTATGACTTTGTGAGTTGCTACATGCATTAATCTCACTGGCAATATCTGTATCCCACATTATAAAAGTAATATGTAAGTGTTTGCTCTGTAATTGTGTAAGTCATCAAACAGGAGAGAATCATTATCAAGTGTGAAATACTAATTTACCAGAAGAGGTGTCATCTCCTGCCCAACAAAAGAATGTTCAGACATCAGACAAGCCATTGTGGAATATCAATGGAGAAAAGACTTCATTGATTGCCCACCCAACACCCATGAAGAAGAGACCTGCACAAGCACTCATCCCATCAGCTTGAACTCTGGGGAAAGGAAATCCTTGTCAAGAAGAAATTATCTCTATGCTACTTGAACTCTGAAGCATGAAGATTTCTAAACATAAGCAAGGGATCCCCAACTGTTTGGCCTGGGTTAGCCCTAGAGAACTTACAGAACTTGCATATTACAACAGCCGCTATTACCTTTTGGAACCTAAAACTATAACTCATGTGTGTCTGTGTTTACCTGCCTTAACCTTGTAAATAACCCATCTTTTTTCTATTTAATAAATATTTAGTTAATTTATTACAGGATTGGCTTCATGTGTTGTCTTTGATATAGGATCTAATGGTCATACTGGGTCAGACCATAGGTCCATTTAGCCCAGTATCTTGTCTTCCGACAGTTGCCAATGCCATGTGCTTCATGTGCAATTGACCTGGGATAAGTGGCTGGTCCGTTGGGACTAAATATTATGATTTTTGGTATAAGGGACCATTTATCACACGGCAAGATAGCCTGGAGTACTCAAGGGGTCTGTCCGTGACTCCATGTTAAGGTCATTATAGCACTTAAGGAGTTCACACTTGATTGTAAAATCTAAGTATAAAACTCACAGCCTGTTTGGTGTTTGTGCCC
Organism: Chrysemys picta bellii; assembly: GCF_011386835.1. NCBI lineage: Eukaryota > Metazoa > Chordata > Testudines > Emydidae > Chrysemys > Chrysemys picta. The sequence goes on from NC_088791.1 coordinate 62,456,183, forward strand.
TACTTCTTCACAGTCTGCCCTGAAGCTGGTACTCGCTCTCGTGAACCGCTCTAGACAGCCTGACATCAGGGCCGACAAGGGGAGGGGGGAAGCCGGTACAAATTACTGGGGCCCGGCGGTCCGGAAGGGAGCCATGGGAGGCCAGATTTAAAACCCCCCCCCACCCTAATGGAAGGCACTAAACTTAAGGTAACCCGACAACTCACACTACCAAGCATAAGGATTTTCAAGGAGATATTTTCATAGATAGGGACGCCAGAACCGGGGCATGGCCCCTCACACTTTTAAAAGTGGGAAGGCCATGACCACCTTTTTAACATGGTATCTATTGTTTGGGAGGTCAGAGGGCCATGTTGCCCCCTGAAACTGCAAGCCTCAGGCCGGAGTGGCATAGGCAGGGGCTGTGCTTTGCAGCAGGGGAGCTGATCAGTGGTAAGAGCTGCCCAGGAAGCCTGGGCCACTGTAGGGAGCCTTGAACCCTCCATCTGCCCTGGACAAGGTGCCAGGGTACCAAAGAGCAGCCCTCAGCCTGTGCCCTCTCCCACTTCTACTGAGGTTCCAACGTCCCTGGTTGTAGGCATTAGAAATTCACTTCATGCTGATATTTTAATACATAATGATATTTTAGCCATGTCTAAGCAGGTTAATGTCATAACTCGCAGCCAGAAAGAGTATAGCTCTGCCTCACCCGCTTTCCCTGTGAACAGCAGTCTGGGAAATATCCTCAATCCTTCGTCAGCTGAAGGCAGCAGCTTGTCCTCAGAGGAGAGGTTTGAAGATTCCACTACCTTGCCAGAGTCCACTCTTAAGTGGGATTCAAAAGGAGTCTGAGTCTCAACAGGCTGATCCTTCCCTGGACAAGGAGAGGAATGAAGCTCAAAATAATACCCCGGCTGGGAAAGGATAGATTTTTTTTTCCCCCTAGAAGCAGGTTTGTTGTAGAGAGAGGCTCCCCAAGGGAAAAAGAGGCATCCTGGGAAGGTTTGCAAGTGGGTAAAAAAACAAAACAAAAACCTCAAAAGCAATATGGATTAGAAGTTTTTTGCCTAAGTCATTTCTCTCTCTACATCTGAATATTCATCTTAAACCTAATGTCTCTGAATACACTTCTAGGACCTATATAGACTCTTCATTTTCCCTTTCAGTGTATTCAAACTTCAGAAGCCTCCATGAATGTTAATTCTGTTTATACAGATTATAAATCCTATTGTACAATCATAGGGCTGGACTGCACAAGTGGCACTTATCACTATACAGCATCAGTCTACTTACTTTGTTTTTTGTTCTCTCCATCAACATTTATTACACTTTTTGTAGGCAAATGAGCAAGGAGAAAATATGGGAAAATGGAGCCTGTTCAATAACACTTTTCCCAAGTCCTCTTTTAAATTGGTATGCTAGTAGGAATGCTTTCCAGCAGGATCACAAACAGGAAATAGGGGTGGGTGGGTGTGTGTTTGTGTAGAGAAGATGCATGTTGTCTCCTGACTCTGCTGTGGCCTGCCTCCATTTCCCCTCCTTAATGAGGTAAGGATAAGGTCACTTAAACAGCCTTACCAAGGGAAGCCAACCTTTACAGCAGTATATTTCCTTTTAATAAAACCTTCTGAAAGGAGCATTTACTCAAGGGTTTCAAGGCTCTTACCTCAGAGCCCAGATAAAACTTAGAAGTCCCAAAACAAAAATCTCTGGATTCCAGCAGCAGCTCCTTCTGCTGTAAGGCCTCCGGTTTCTCCACTGTCTGCAGAGCTCTGCAGCTTGCAGCTCACCTCCCTGCCTGCATAACTTTTACAGTCTTTCCCCTCCTTCTTTGCCTAGTGAACTTTTGGCTATAACATGCTTCCTAGGAGCTTTTGCCAACTGAGTTTTCCTAAACTTTTTTTGGCCCAGGTGCTCCTTACTTATTTAACTGCTTACAGCTACTGAGGCAGTTAACTGTCCCCAGGTGGACCTGGGTTAGCTCATTCCCTTCAGGGGAATCTGATACAACTAGGCTGGTCATCGGATTTCCTTCAAGGGACAGCCCTGTGACCGTGTTTTATGTAGTAAGCAGAATATTAAAATTAATAGCCATACTTTTAATAAACCCACACTGATTTTCAGAATATTTACATATCTACCAAAACAATGCTTCAGTTAGGTATGAATGCCCCCACTTTACCTACATTTAATTAATTCAGCATTTTGTTATATATTTTCCTCTTCTAAATGTGTGGCAGTTGCAGTTTCATGGGCTCATAGATTTAAAGTCTAGAAGGGACCATTATGCTTTTCTAGTAAGATCTCCTATACAAAATAGGTGAAAGAATTTCACCCATTAATTCCTGCAACAGGCCCATATCTTATGGTTGCCCTAGACTAGAGTACAGAGTTCTTGCCTGTTCCTCATTTCAGAGCCTAGTTTTAACTTCACATCAGTCCCTACTTCCACTCTATATTATTTATTAGTTAATTGTTAAGAGTCTAATCACAACATTAGTACAATAGTATTACACTATACCTGTTAATGTGGTGTATGCATATAACATGTGTTGGCCATTAAATGGGATGTTCATATCCACACTTTGCCATGTAAAACAAGTATGTACACACCTATGTACTGATATGAGCATCCAAATACAGGATATGGACTTCTTGTTAAGGTTTCCATATTTGAACATTGAATTTTGTGACATTCAGGACCTGAGATGTGCTTGAAACAAAAAATCTGATCAGAGTACCAGGAGTACCAGATCCTAATTTTGTTGCTTGGGCCATTTTTATAAAAGGCTAATTGTATGCTTTGGAGTCTGTTTTCTCTTGTTTCTTCTGGTGTGAAATTCTAGCCCCATTGAAGTTAATGGCAAAACTCCCATTGACTTCAAAGGGGCAGGATTTCATCCCTAGTGTCTGCAGTATTTATATACATACTGTGCAACATCTGTCCCGCTCAATGGGAGGACAGGAAATCTTGCTAGCTTTAAATCTTAAACAGAGTTTACTGAAATAATCTCACTTGCAAGTAAATACAATTTTATTCTCTACAAATGCTCATCTTATCTGTGACAAACATTAAACAAGCTCTCAACTTAACACTGCATCTAGACTGTCATCATTTTTGCAATACCCCTCAAATGTTTCATTGTTTAATTCAAGCTTTTTTCTTTCATTTAGAGACTATGTCCAACAGTAAGATGATTGATTGAGTATAATTTTAAAGCATAATTAATTATTTCTGTCTCCTTTTCAGTCTAAAGAAAATTAGTGTCTGGTTTTGTTACCAAAGGGGGTAAATGTGTTACATTTTGTATTACACAGAGAATATTGCAGGGATAGTCCACGAAGAGCAATCAGCTATAGGGTCTATTTTTGTTAGTAGCACAGGCGAGCAAATACTGTAACCGTTCATCAGGACATGCAAATGAAATACAATAATGAAGTTTTCAAGCAGACAAAAGCCAGAGTGCCATGCTGTTTTTCCTTTTTTTGTATTTATATTCATGAGGTATTGTAGGAACTGCTGTCTGTTTAAACACATCTTTGCTTTACCATACAGACGTGTGTGTTTATTCTAGTAATTAAAAAAACCCAATTCTCTGTTGGAGTAGGTTAGTTAATCCTATATGTTTAGGTGGAAACCAAGAGCACAGTATACATGTATTGTACCAGTTTCCTACTACTGCAGTACCCTACTTTATTTGTATTACTAATCCAATGGTGTGCTTTGCAACAATATACAGCAATACTTTTCCATAACATCCCCCTTTCAAAGATGTAAACATGCCTTACAAATATTAATTTAGAGTCACAGCACCAGTGTTGGGAAGCCAAATTCTACTATCCCCATTTGACAAAACTGGGACAAAGATACGTTAAGGGCCAGATTTTGACACAGAGGTCAATAGTTTTTCCAGCTTTACATCTATGTCACTAAGAACAGAATCTGGTCTTAGTTCAAGGTGAAATCCAGATCCCACCAAAGTCAACCTATGGCAGAGATGGAACTAGAACCCAGTATCCAGAACTCCCAGTACTGTGCCTTAATCTGAACATCGTCTTCCTTTTGCCTTCCATTCCTCTGTCACAGCCATAAAAAATAATATAATAAAAAAGTTCTAAACATTCATCATATGACACATAATCTAAATCTCATGCATGCTTTTGTGTAAAGGTAGATAATCAAACAAGTAAAATTAAAACCTTCCACAAACCAATTCATCAAAGAGCAACCAGAAGAAACCAGCAGTTTTACTTAATATTTAATCAATCCAAAAATGTCTCTGTCTCAGTTGCAAAGGCAAAATTTGCGACAGGGCATTGGACAGATGGCTTTTTTCTGCTCTCAGTTACATGAGTGTAAATCAGGTGTAAATCTGTTGAAATGTATGGAGTTACACTAGTTTTACACCATGTAAGAGAAAGCAGAATCAAACCTACTGTATTTCTAGCCATGAGCTACACCAGTGCCTGTTCCTTAGAGAATTATATATATACACACACATTAATATTGGAACAAGCATGTTAAGTTTATCAAATACAATGTTTAGAAGAATAGTAAGCCGGAGTGTTCTCTCTGTCTGACAACACCTAACCATTATCAAATTAATTTATGGGGGACTGTACAGGGGGCAGTGAGAAAACCATTTTATTGTTAATGGTTGAAATAAAAAAATGCCATGTTCAAGGAAAACTAGAGCCCGATCCAGTTTCCATTTAAATCAAAGGGAGCTTTACACAAACTTCTGTGGGAGTAGGATGAGGCCCAGAGATAGGTTAAAAAACATGGAGACTTTTTTAAAGGTAGCATTAATTTAGAAGGCTACCTTCAAAGCCCTGTTTCTTTAAAAACAGTTTTTCTGTAATAACCTGCTACTCCCTTTAAAGCTCCTCTCCCATATTCATATCTGGTATTATAGAGCCCATGCTAACATAAAAGCCTAAATTCTGTGGGACTTGCACTCTATGATTGAAGTCTTTGCAGTGGGATTGCATGCCATGTAAATCAGTGCAGAATTTAGTCCAGACTTGAGCTCATTGACTCCCTGAAACATCTTAAAAGAAGATTACGCCCATGTAATAACACACAATCCTTTCCCAATCCTTGAAAAAAAAAATCAAGGTTTTCGGCCAGCTCATGCTGGTTGCCCTGGAGTTCCAGCATAATTCAGGAACCAAAATTTATCTCTGCAGCTCACAAAGAGCTCTGACTCCTGACTTTGGCAGGCTCCCCGGCCTGCCATCGAACATGCATACACATATCTCTCTATGCCCATATATGGAAGGTGGCTCCCACTGCTGACACACTAGCAAGTGAGCTAAGCATACTGAATTAACCAGCAATCATCTTGACACATGGGAGAGAGATCTCTGGAGGCAGACTGTGAAATTTGTATCTTCACAGACAATTGCTCTTTAAGAGAAACACATGTATCTGCTTCTGTTTTAACAGATACGTCCATGGGCTTTGTCTTGTCTATGCTAGAAAATGTTGTACCCATTTTCCACGTACTTGTGTTAGCAGTGTTTTAAATGGTAGTGTAGGCAGGGCTCAGTTTTTTTTTTTTTTTTTTTTCCCTACCGCATCATGAAGACCTGGTCTGACCAGGTACATCATTGCTGGAAAATTGGTACAAAATTTTCTAGTGTAGATTCATCCATGATGGTCAGCTCCCTCCAAAACACACGTATGCACTCCCTCTATGCAGTCCCACTTCTATCCAAGGGATAACTGTGGGCAGCAGCTACGTGACATAACTTCTGTAACGCCTAGATTCCAAACCATTTCTCAGGCAGACCTTGCATTTACAGTTTCATTCTTGACTTTTCCCAGTGAAAGTGCTTAGAGCTCCTCATTCTTTCATGGCTGTTGTTATGCACTTTCTATTGGTAGCAGGGCCGGCTCCAGGGTTTTGGCTGCCCCAAGCAGCCAAAAAAAAAAAAATCCGCCATCCGAGCCAGAGTGAGGGACCGCCCGCCGAATTGCCGCCAAATAGCTGGACGTGCCACCCCTCTCCGGAGGGGCTGCCCCAAGCACCTGCTTGCCAGGCTGGTGCCTGGAGCTGGCCCTGATTGGTAGTCTGTTTATCTGGGTGTGATGGGGCGGGTGTACCTTGCCCCTCTGTGAACCAAGAATGGGCTTAAAGGAGTCTTCATCCATTTTATCAGTGATCAAATAGATAGGAAAGAGTTCAACCCTTTCTTGGGGCAGAAAGGAGGAAGCTAGCCCTTAAAGATCGCCTGAGCTGTTAGACCTGGAGATAAGAAGAGTTTGAAACTGTGGCAAACTACTGAGCAATAAAACTGACAGCTCTGCCTTGTAACAAGGCATGCAAAGGAACCAGAGGCTTCCAGAAGTAGAGACAGGTTGAGCGGATAGGTGGGCCTAGGGGAAGGGAGTTATTTTTCTCCCCTGAACAATGAGATATATTTCTGCGGGAGACTGTAAACACAGTAAGAACTGGTGCTTTGGTGGGGCTTTTCCAGCTGGGCTCTTGGCTGTAGAAAGCAATCCTGTGGGTGTAGACACTTGGAATGGGTCAAAGGAAGATTCTCTCTTTTAGCTGTGGCTTAGTGTGGGGATTAGGGATTTTTTTTTTATTTGGACCTTTGGTAAAAGGAGGTATCCAACTAATGTTGTCGTCCTCTGGTTAAGATAGTAATGTTCTTGTTAGGCTCTAAAAGTAGGGAGAAAAACAAACTAACAAATTGTGACTATAACCCTCTGAGGTGTCTGGTAGCCCTATTACATGGGGCAAGTGTTCTTCTGTGGGGGCTGTGTCCACCTAATTACTTGGGAATGAGGCTGGTGCATAGGCAGCTTACATGACTATGCCATCGCAATATCTTCAGGCTATTTTTTTGTATTATGGTTCGACACCCTCTCTGTTCCCCAAGGAATTCCTAGATACTTATGACAACATAGTCCATCTTGTTGGCAACTATATGTGCCTTTGAACTCTTTATTGTTTTTTTTACTTCATTATTACTATTTGTTATTTGAGAACTTGAGTGCAATCAGGTGTGATCAAGGATAGAAAGGCTTTTGGCAGCCATGAGGCATGGCTGACAAATAGAAAGGATGGACTTCCTGAAGAAAAGACAGCACTTGCGTAATTATGCTATCTTTCCAGCTAATCCCCTATCTGTTAGGCACCCTATACTCTAGTGAATCTGGCCTATCATTCTGTGACTCAGCATGTCATTGACTAACAGATGGACATAGCTACAAGCAGCCACTAGACAAAATGTGAGCATCAAGTGTGTTGAGGAAAATCAGGGCTAGGTAGCAACTAACTGCTTTTGTGTCTCTTTTTGAATATAATTTGATATAGGATATAATTTGTAGGTCAAACCCAGAACTAAATTAGCTTCAGAAACAACTTTGAAAATAGCCTTCACTGTGCTGAAAGGGATGTTTTAGCTAGGCTCCATCAGGATTGACAATATGCATGAAGTCTGGGTAAGATAACTCTCTGGTAGGGGGAAAAGAGGGGACATGACAAAGGTTTGGAAAATAATGAATGACATAGAGAAGACAGAGAGACAAGATGGGTAAGATAATATCTTTCATTGGACCAACTTCTGTTGGTGAGTGAGACAAGCTTTCGAGCTTACACAGAGCTCTTCTTCATGTAACCTGAAGACCTAGGGCCAGCTTCCAAGAAAATTCTGCCTCCAGAGTTTGTACCAATAATCTAAAATTGCACCAGTCCTATAGAGTGTAGCCCTCTTGTAGGGTTACAGAGGGTGAACCAGGTTCCAGTCCCCCCAAAACTTCAGCAATTAGGACCAGAACTATTCCCAAAAGTGGTAGAGGAGGGGAGATGAGGTATCTTCAGAGTCCGTGGACACCAGTGATGTTAACAGACCACATAGTTTAGTTTGAACTCTGCGTTTTTTTTATTTGTGGGCCAGTGGCATATTCTCAATTCCTCCCACCTCTAGCCATCTTCTCTGTTGCCAGCGGTTCTTCCTTTCCTTTAGATCTTTGGGGCACTGAAATACAATTTCTTCTAAAGCTACTAAAAAGACTTCTGTATTTCCCCTCTCTCACTTGGTGGAAGCTAGGTGCGTATGGTCTTAATCTGCTGCAGTGATGTTCCCACCATAGGAGTTGACTCTGTGGGTGCTCTGGGGCTCAAGCACCCACTGAAAAAAAATAGGGGGTGCTCAGCACCTACAGGGCCAGATTAATCATTTGTGGGACCAGCCACCCAGACCATGGCCCTGCCTGGCCTCTCCCCACTTTCCCCCTCTCAGATCCTGCCACTCTTGGCCTCTTCCCCCAGAGACCCGGTCTGCCACTCGCCGTGGAAAGGTGGAGAGAGGGGTTAGAGAGGAGTACCTACAGGCAAAAACAAAAGTCAGCACCTGTGGTTCTCACCCCATCCATTAAAAAAAAAAGTGGTGTATTCTTCTAACCTGCCAAATGACGATTTATGTTAATTCATATGTTATGATTTGAGTTGGCGAATGCAAGTGCTTTCCCATCTCTAGTCTTACACCTAGATCTAGTGGAGTGATGTGGCTCTTGTTGTGAATAAGCCGTATCAGAAAGGCAGCAGCCTCATGAGACTGAGGTTATAGAAAATGTTGTTAATGATACAGGAAATTAAACCGTTTTCATTCAGCTCGCAGGTTTTCTTGGGCTCCTCCTAGCCCTCCAGCGTCTCGTGCAGCCCGACGTTTGCGGTACTAGGAGTGGAGGGGTAGAGGGCGTGACCTCTACTGGAAACGAACAAGAAGAAACAATGCTTTACTATGACTGTAGCGGGGAAGTAAACGTGATCCTCAAACTAAATGGTCTCTTCCCAGCCTGCCCACCTTCCTCCTCCCCTCTCCATATGGCTCCGCCGTGACGGCGGCTGCTGCAGCGTGTGGATTTAACTTTCCACGCCAGGATCAAGGGCTTTCCATCACCTTATCTCCGTCTCACACCCCTTTCCCCAGCTCACACCCGCTCACCATATGCTCTCGGGAGAGGACACCGGCTGCAGCAGCTGATCCGACCCTGCCAAAGCCGAGGCTGGCTCAGCAGCCTCCGGGGCTGGGCTGCTCCACGGGAGGCAGCCGGGCAGCCTAGCTTGCTGGGGCCTCCCGCTTCCCCTCCATTGGGGGGCCGTGAAGGCGTGGCGGCTGCGGTTGGCCGCCAGAGGCTTCGCTCTACGCCGAGAGCCCGGCGCTTGCTCGCCCGGGGGGGTAGCGTGCGAGCTTCCCTCCCTGCCCATTGCCGGCGGGGTGGGCGGGTCGCTGGCAGCGGCGGCTGTGGGCTGGCGGCGGAGACGCAGTCCGGGTTCCTGCCCCAGACCAGCAGCAGCAGGGGGAGCGGGCGCCGCGGGGCGGGAGAGACACGCCGGAGGCGAGAACTTTATCCCCAGGGACGCCTCTCCGCCTCGGGCCCGGAGCTGGGGAGTTGCGGCGCGTGGGGCTGTCGCCTCGGGCTAGTCCGCTCGCTGCTCTCCCAGCCGGCGGCAGCAGCTGGAGTAACCCGTGGCTGCTGAGGAGCTGACCCGGCCGCCCCTACCCTTTGTCCGCCCCACCCCAGCTCCTCTGGTGCGTGGAGACATGACAGCGGTGCGGGGCAGCAGCGGGACTCGGCGCTAGCCCCGTGCAGAGGGAGCGGATCCTCCGCCGCGGCTGCCTCCCACCCCGCCTTGCCCCCGGGGCTGGGCTCTCTTTGCCGTAGCTGGAGGAGATGGTGCCCGCGCCAGGGTTAGTCTAGTCGCCACCTACCCACCCCCAGCTGCTGGGCTAGCGCGTGTGGGCGCCGCTCCCCTCGCGGCTCTGCTTTATGACCATTTGACCCAGCTTCAGAGCTCGTCGGAGAAACGCCGCCTGGATAATGTCCACACCAAGCAGATTCAAAAAGGACAAAGAGATTATAGCGGAGTATGAAAGTCAAGTGAAAGGTAAGTGGATGTTAATAGAGGGGGGAGGGGAGAGAAATACCCCCTCCCTTTGTGCGTGTGTGTGTGTGCGCGCTGCCTGACACTGTTCCTAACTTGGGCTCCCTCTGAGGCTCATCACAAAATCCAGAGCGATCACAATGAGTAGGGAGGGGGAGGGTAAAGAGATGAGTTTCAGTTGAATGAGCTGTACTGTACATGCTGATCAGAGTCATTCTGGAGTCACACTACACTGGGGGTGAGGACCGATTTCACACGCCCGGATTTGCACTTCAAACAACGGAGTGATTGCTGAACTTAATTTCCCTTAGCAGTGTCATTTAAGATAGGGGAAGGCAGACGCCGCTCATGCCGCCCTTTATAATTTGTCAGGAATCAGTTTGGAGAAGGGCGGGCGGGGGACTGATTTACAGCTGGAATGTTTATGAACTGTCTGGCTGAGATTATGCACCTTTCATTAATCAGTGAGGTTTAGTAACCTTTTAAAAAGCTTGGCAGTTAAACTGAAGAAAGACAATAGCAAGCCTTGCCCTTTTCGTAATGCACATGGCTGTATTTCCCAAGGATTGCTTTGTATGTTGTGCTGTAGCTGCTTGATTAATAAATGTATCTCTTCAATATTATAAATGTTTCAGCTTCAACATTAGCTACATTTTTACATCCAAGAACTGTGCTGAGAGCAGTGCAACTGGAGTCTTGGTTTAGCTGCTAATATTCCTTAGACCTTCAGTGTTCAAAAGGAAAGGAAACCCGTCTCTTTTTGTAAAAATATGTTTTGTGGAACAGAGGACAATAAATTAATGACATGGGGTGTGCATCTTCCTTGATGCATATTGGTTCCTTTCCATACTGACACGGTGGGTGAAAACTTGTGCTGTTCAATGAAATGCTTATACTACTCCAGTGAATATGTATGCCAATGGATAGCTACAGACTTGTCTTAACAGCTCAAAATGCTACATAAGCCTTTAACACTGACTATATTATAAAGACAGTATGTAAGCAAATACTAACTAGGGCCCTGATCCTGCTATGTGAAATGCTGGCCAGAGCTTGCCCTCACATGGAACCCCGCTATGTGGGTGCAGAGATTCCCCCCACATATTCAGGATTGGGGCCTGTGGATCCAAATGAGGCTTTGGAAAATGGGGAGAGTACCTCACAACTATTTATGAAATCCAACAGAATATCAATAGTTGCATAATCCATCTTCTCTTTTTACTTGATCCTGCAATGAGATCACGATTATGATATCTCAAGTTCAGCATTTTCATGGCAACCAACTGTGATGAAATAAAAGAAAACCGTCATTGTGTTTAACAGAATTAAAAAGATACTGTGCATTGAGGGGAGGTGTTGTCTTTATCCTTCTCTGCCTGATCTCCCCACCTCCCCCCTCATTATTAGCTAATTTCAGTAAAAACAAAGACTGGGGTAGTGAAGGCATCTGGTTATAAACTGTCTCCTCTGGCGTTACAGTCCCCCTTTATAATTGCCACTACTTCACAATGCATTTATAAACCTAATGTATTAGGAATTTTGATTTGTTCACATTGTTCCCTTGTGGTGTCTCTGAATGTGTACAATGGTTGTCTTGACACTGCTAAAGTGATGACGCCCTTAGCAAAGCTGTTTAGAAAGATCCACTAGGACCTGTGGATGTAATCACAGCCTCTTTTTCAAAGACCTATATAACAATTTAATTCCAGATTACAGGAAATCTGTTTTCCCCATTCTGGCATCACTTTCTTAATACTAACTGAATATTTGTGTAATGTCACAACAGATCTCCAAGGCCAGATAAGCAAATATAAACACAAATTACAAACAAACAAACTAGAGTCAGGTCCTGACCCCCAATATGGTCTCTTTTCACTGGAGAAACCCAAAAGGACTATAAAGGTGCCCTAGTTAGATAGCAAGGTAACTGTCAGGTAGTGTAAAATCAACAAAGCCAGCTCTGTGCCACTTGTCCAGCATAGATGTGTCAAGGCATGCTGGGAAAAAGGGCCATGGCCCAAGCACCTTTTCCTCCAATGATATCTGGTTAGTGTTATGACCCCTAGGGAACTGTTACTAGCAACATAAATTAAAGCTGCCCTAGAGATATGGGGATTAGAGCAGTCCCTAGAATATAGCATGCACAAAGCTGGCATCTTTTGTCCTTTTCCCCCCACCAAGGTCCTGTGCTGATTACAGTTTGGTGTGACGCAGGGATCATTCTGGTCCCTAAATGCTGCAGTCCCAAAAGCCATAACTTCCAGAATTTGACAACTCAAAATGTATGCATTTGTGTAAACCCAGTTGCAAGACTTATCTGAATATGTTATTGGAGCAAATGGGCTTCTATTATACATCGCTAGTAAAGTGTGTTTGTGTATGTGGTGGTGCCACATATGGAAATGAAGACTTTCAATGTCCTACTTTACATATCTTGCTGTGCTGTTAGAACTGACTCTTAGTCAAGGAATTATTAGATATTGTGCCAATTAGTTTCTAGCTTATGTGAGCTGAAAGTTATTACTTGCAATACTTTTCTAGTTGTATGAGTAGACTCACTCATTGTATAGGCAGTTCATACAAGAACCTCAGAAATACAGATAGAATTACAAACTAACAGAAATACAAAGGGTACATTTCATTCATGGGTGGAGCATGTGAACATACCACTCCAGTTTCACCTGGTCCCTCGTCTCACCATGAGAAACTTGGTCTGCCAGTGATTTGTGTTGTTCTTAAAGACTGCTTTTGTCACCAGGAATAAAACTATCACATTTGCAGAAAAAAGAAAATATTTAAAATAAGAATCTTAAACTCTAACAAGTGCAAGGCTATAGAGTCTTTGGTCCTGATCTTACAGTTAGAGCCACTTGGGTGGACCCTTGTACCCATGCTCAGCCCCATTGACTTTGGGGATATTCCATGCCAGGTGCAAGATTTGACCTAACTGGGTTTGATTGCAAGGTTGGGGCCTTAATTTGTAGGGAATAGTTGGAGAAAGGCCACTTGCATATAAACCTAAAATTCAGTGATTCATTGGAAGCGAGAGACCTGAGTATAGTGAGCAATGCTGGTTGTACTGTAACTTTGTTGTTAAGAATAGATACTTTTGTTAAACTGATTAGCTGTGTCACTTTCTAATTTAAGTAGCCTTTATGAGGGCTCTCAGGATTTAGTTTATTTCAAATCCATTTTTGACAGTTGTTCTTAAGGACAAGCTTAAAATTGGTAAGGTAGTGTGGGGCATGTGCCTGACAGATCTCTTTCTTGTTGGATAATTGAATGAAATGACTTGGAATCATAGAAGGGACCTTGAGAATTCATTTAGTACAGTTCCCTGCACTGAGGCAGGACCAAGTATACCTAGACCATCTCTGACAGGTGTCTGTCTAACCTGCTCTTAAAAACTTCCAATGGTAGGAGTTCTACAACCTCCCTTTGTAAGCTATTTAGTACTTAACTAGCCTTATAGTTAGAAGTCTTTCCTAATATCAAACCTAAATTTCCCTTGCTGTGGATTAAGCTGATTATGTCTTGTCCTACCTTTAGTGGATGTGGAGAACAATTAATCACCATCCTCTTTATAACAGCCCTTAACATATTTGATCACTATCAGGTCCCCCCGAGTCTTCTTTTTTTTCAATACTAACATCCCCAGGTTGTTGTTGTTTTTTTTTAAGCTTTCCTCATAAGTCAGGTTTCCTAAACTTTTTATCCTTTTTGTTGCTTTCCTCCAGACCCTCTCCAATGTACCCACATCTTTCTTAAGGTGTGGTCTACAGTTAGACACAGTTCTCTAGCTGAGGCCTTACCAGTGCTCAGTTTAGGGGGAAATTACCTTGCGTGTCTTACATGCAACACTTCTGTTGATACAGCCCAGAATATTAGCCTTTTTTTGCAACTATATTACATTGCTGACTCTCATTCAATTCGTGATCCACTGTAACCCTCAGATCCTTTTTATCAGTACTACCACCTAGCCAGTTATTTCCCATTTTTGTAATTGTGCATTTGATTTGTTTTCTTTTCTTTCTAAGTATAATACTTTTCTTTATAGAATTTCATCTTGTGGATTACAGACCAATTCTTCTGTTTGTCAAGCTCATTTTGAATTCTTGTGTCCTTCAAATCAGTAATAATTACAATAATCTGAATACGTCTGTCAACCTGATTTGCACCTTCCTTATATTAATTTCATCAAAATGGAGGAAGAACCTTAGAGGGGGCCAATTGTGTTCATTTATACTTGCTTCATATGCCACTCAGTCTACAATTCATATATACTCTTATGAGATGTCATCTGATTGTAAAATTTCAAAACTCTAGTCTTGTCTGCTTTTTGGGTGTTTGGAGAGCAAAAAGGCCTTCTAAAATGATATGCACTCAGAGATAGCTAGAATTGTGTAGTGTTAGAGCAAAATACATAAAGGTACAGCATAATACTGACCTTCAAAAGTCCTAGACATGTCTCAATTTTCAGTTTAACACAATATTACATGTTTTAAAAGGAAACAGGAGTAAGTTCTATTCATCTCAGCAGCTGAGATGTACTCTTGGCTGTACCAACTGTATTATTATCCCTCTGGAGCATCTGAGAATGACTATACCTGCCTATCTGAGAATTATGTGTAGCACTCTCAAGCTCAAATGTACTCATTCACTTGATTGTCTACTTCAGCCTGACTCTTGGTTTTATTCAGAGATCAACTGGTTCCTGGCACTGTTCTTAATGTACTAATTTAAAGTAAGACCAATTTGATGGATTTACTGAGGAACCCAGAGAGTTAGACAAATAGTAGGACATATCCCTTGGGGTCTATATTGGTATCTTTTGTATGGTGACTGATCAGTTACTGAGATTTTGAACATCTGACTTTGTCTGGTTTAAAAAAAAAAATTCCCTTTACAAGTAGGGATGTAAAATTGAGCCCAGTGCAGAGGACTGACACAACACCCGTGCAGCACTTAAATTCCCTATAAGCCTTTAAAATAGGCCTAGGCACCCTTTAAGTCCTATTAGGGTATGTCTAAACATCAAACAAACACCCGTGGCTGGCCCGGATCAGCCGACTTGGGCTCACGGGGCTTGGGCTATGGAGCTGTTTAATTGTGATATAGAGATTCGGGCTCAGGCTCCATCCCAAGCCCTGGGACCCAGCAAGCGGGAAGGGTCCCGGAGCCCGGGCTCCAGCCAGGGCCCAAATGTCTACATTGCAATTAAACAGCCCAATAGCCCAAGCCCGAGTGGGTTGAAACAGGCCAGCCGTGGGTGTTTAATTGCAGTGTAGAAATATCCTTACTGACCCTCCACAAAGTATAATTCACTTGGTTTGAATAGGAAACATGCTTACTAACTACCTGATCCAAGCACTTCTGTTGTAAGATTGTGAATGTTTGAAGCTGTGTGTCTAATGTTAACTAAGGATTGGAAGTGGAGCTGGTTAAAAACTTGCCAATAGAACGTTTCTCTGTTGAAAAATGCCAATTCATGGAAAGCAAAACATTTTGTGGAAATATGTCTGCTTGAATTAAACTTTGTTTTGAAAGAAAAATTGAAAAAAGTGGTGTGTGGTCAAAACATTTTGTTTTGAAATGAAAATCAAAGCATTCTATTCCTACTTAATTTTGTATTTATGTATTATATTAGAGCTATGCAGAGGATGGAGGTTTCATTTCACAAAGGATTTTAAATTTGGCTTCATTCTGAATTGGAATGAAAACCAAACATCAAAATTCTCCAAAGAAAATTTTTGAAATGTATGTTTGTTTTTTATTTCAACTTTTTAAATTGTATATTACAATATATTTTATAATATAAAATAGTTTCAAAACCAAAACCCATAACAAAAATTCATTTTGTTTTGAAAACATTTTAAACGAGATATAATGACATAACCCTTTTCCAGTTTTCTTTGAAATTCCTCAGACAAACTCTAGATATAAAATTTAGAAAGGAAAAATTGAAACAGTGTTTCGATTGACCTTAAAAAACCATAAATTCTGACTCTCATTTTGCTGGAAACTTGAAATCTGTGGGACTTTGTTCCATTCTGAAATTGAAAAAAATTGAAATTGTGGATTTCCCATGAATGGAAAAATTGATTCCCTCTCAACTGGAAGACATCAGGAAGAATTTGTCATGGCTTTCAAAGTACAATCCAGGACACTTCCTTAACTTTCTTGTATCTGCAAAACAAAACAAAAACAAAAAAACAAAACAAAAACTAGCAAGAGTAGAAACTAACTGAAAATTATCATTTTGGTAATTGGGCACTTCGATAGGCTTTATACTTTGCCCTTTCTTACACCTTTTAGATCGTGTGATTTATTTGTACTATTGTTCTGTGACCTCCATTTAAAAATAAATGCTTATTTCTGTTCAAAGCAGCTGTTCAGGAGACTCAGAATATCATTTAAATGTAAATTTAAATATTACAAAATGAAGGTCTTCCATCTTGAGGGTTTTGAGATGTTTTAAAAACATGTAATGAATTTTGCCTTTTTACAGATAGGAAAACTCTGTTACAAAGAAGATAAGTGGGTTGGCCAAAGTCACAAAGGAAATCTGTTTGGCAGAGTCAGGAATAGGCTCAGGACATGTGACTCCCTGTCCTGCATCTTAACCATGAGACCATCCTTTTTCCATTTCATATCTTTTGTGTTTCAGTGGACACTTGGAGCGAATGGAATCTGGGTCACTTCAGTACATGTGAACAGACAACCAGTAATCATGAATGTGGCGGGTCTTACCTGTGTGTGTGTGTGTGTGTGTGTGTGTGTGTGTGTGTGTGTGTGTGTAAAATAAGTGATATTTAATTATCTTAAATATGGTGATTGGCTTTTGTCAACTTAATCATTAATAGTGAAAGATATAACTTCCCTCTTAATGTGCTCACATACCTCACTGAAACCAATGCAATTTGGATCCTGTACAATGGTTTCTTCTGATGTTCTTTCCAAGTGTTTTCTCCACAATATTTCAGCATTGCATAGTAAAGTTCTAAATCATGTTCAGGTTCATTTAATTTCCTACTATTATCTTTTTATTGGTCACTTTTTATGAAGTAAAGTATCAGTTGCTAATAACATCAGACTGATAGCTCGGAAATGGTTCTGTGGTCAGACGGAATGGCTTCTCAATTCATCTTTCTGCTTTGTTTTCCTTAAATTAATTTCAGATTCCATGAATACCAGTTCCCTTGCCAATCAGAGCAGCTCCAATGGCAATAGATGTCAGCATTGGAAAAGGTTGGCTAGCAGCGATAAGACTGTACAGCAGAGGTGGGCAAACTATGGTCCGCGGGACCATTCTGCCTGGCCCCTGAGCTCCTGGCCGGGGAGGCTAGCCCCCGGCCCCTCCCCTGCTGTCCCCCTCTCCCGTAGCCACGCCGCCATGTGGGCAGCGCTCTGGGCTGCGGGGTTGTGCGCTCCAGCTGAGCAGCACGGCAGCGTGTCTGGCTCTGGCCGGGCGGCGCGGCTGCCAGACATGGTGCTCTGAGTGGCTTGGTAAAGGGCCAGGGCCGGGGGGGTTGGATAAGGGGCAGGAGGGTCCCGGGGGACAGTCAAGGGACAGGAAGTAGTTGGATGAGGTGGAGGTTCTGGGGGATGGGGGGGACAGGTTGGATAAGCATGGCAGTCCTGGGGGGGCCTGTCAGGGGACGGGGGTGTGGATGGGGTCAGGGGATGGGGACCGGGGGGGGTTGGATAGGCATGGGATCCGGGAGGGGCCTGTCAAGGGGCGGGGGTATGGATAGGGATCAGAGCAGCGGGGGTTGGATATGGGGTAGGGTCCCGGGGGCGGTTAGGGATGGGGGATCCTAGGAGGGGAGGCGGTTAGGGGACAAGAAGGGGGGGTTGGATGGGTCGGAGGTTCTGAGGGGGGGCAGGAAGTGGCAGGGGGTGGATGGGGGCAGGGGCCAGGCTGTTTGGGGAGGCACATCCTTCTGTACCTGGCCCTCCATACAGTTTTGTAACCCCGATGTGGCCCTCAGGCCAAAAAGTTTTCCCACCCTTGCTCTACAGTAAGACATCCTCTGCTGACTCCTATACAGGCTCTTAGCATTGACCCTCTGCTGGCAGTGTGGCATCTGCATGTTGGACAAGACTGGTCACAGTGGTAGGGGACAGCCACACCAAGCCATGTGCAAGTGGACCAATGGCATGTTGCTGTATTAAGAGAATGTCAGTGGCCCACCTCTGACCCCTGTGCTCCTATGAGTAGAAATTAATGCTAACTCAGTTTGTATTTAATCTAGATTAGTTTCTAATAATCTACCCTTACTGCTCAGGTTTCAAGGAACAATCTAGCCTCTTCCATCAATTTGCATAACCATACTCCAGTATCAGGATTCTTTTATTCTTTTTTTTTCTGATGGAAACAAGCCTCATAGCCAGCTTCTCTCACTTTGTCAGTTACTAGTCATAATTTACGTTACGCCCTTTCTGTACTGCTTACCGTAGGCAACAATCTATTCTAATGTGTTTTACCCCTGTTCTGGAAAGACCATTCTTGGGGCAGGAAAACTAGCTTAGTCACCTTCTCACCTTACCCTTTCAGCTTTTAGACAAAAATGAATGCAAACTCTGATGGCAGTTCTTATGTGAAAGCTGGGTTACAAGGAAGAGGACTGTTACCGCTTTGCACAGGTCATTAAACTGGTTCAAATGATAATGGCAATTTTCATCAAATCACAAACTAGAGATGGAAAAGACCTATTATATGCATGTGTGCACACGCACAGATTCAGAACTGCAGGGGAGACTCTCTCTCACACACACAAACACACTGGGGGCACTAGGCCCCAGGTGGTGTCTCATCTTCCCCTGGAACTCCTCCACTATGTGGAAGAAGGAGGAGGAAGAATGCAGAGAGGAGCCAGCTAGAGACTCCAGAATCAGTGAAATCTAGAACCTCTAGACATTCAGAGAACTTTCAACAGTTTTTACTGGACTTTTCTCTGCCTTATGCTGACTGGCTGTTTGCTCAAACCCTCCCCTTCCCTCAGTGTCTTCACCTTGACTTCACTCTGTACCTGCCCCTCTTCCCTTCCCTTTTTCTTTCCATTTAGCTAAACCCAACTTAAAAAGTGTCACTAAAATGACGTTCTCTGCCAACACATTGTTGACTCCGTGTTATACCCCTTTCTCCACCTTGTCTGTCTTGTCTAATTAGATTGTAAGCTCTTCAGGGCAGGGACCATTTGCTTCGCTGTTCAATGCCTACTATAATGCATCCCCATGCTTGGTAGGCCCTGCAGCACTATAGTAGTAAATGTGACTAGATTGTTGACAAATAATACATCTGCCAATGCAGGATTATTCACTATAGTTCATTTTTGTTATATCTTCAGTCCCATTTTAAATGACTGTAATGATTGGGCTTCCATCAGTTGTCTTGAGAGATGATGCTACAGCCTGAGAGGGGTATCCTTATCAGGAAGATTATTTTTTTTATACTGTATTTCAATTTTCCTCTTCCATCATTATTGAGCCAAAGAGAACTTTCCTTTTCCCGTAACTTATCCACTGAGCCACCCAATGCCTCATGAATTAATATATTCTTCAGTTTGTGAAAACTAACTGCAATGTGGTCAGGTCAATCAGTCTTGGAAAACATCTAAATATAAAAACACCCACCAGATACATGTTGGTGATATCCATGTTGCTTGTTGCATAACTCAGCAATTTATTATCTATCTTGCTTTTTAATCTGCCACTAATCAGTGTGCTTCAGGACTGCTTCTAATACTCTTGAACAGTTTGAAGTAGCTGCTATTTTTTTAAAAAGGAAAGCAAATCTCTGCCCTCTTGCCCCAATCTGACAAGGATATTTCAACTTTTTTCTCCCAGAAATGTGGCAGTTCCACCCAAAATTATACCAAACGAATGTGGAAGGTGGGTGGTATCTGTCTTTGAGTAGTAACAAGCTTAATGTCAAGTATCTTGCAGACCACTGGAACTAGAAATGGGAACTTTATACCCCATTGGAAAGGGGAGGTACCAAGTATTTGCGTCTAGCCCTGCTAAATCCTGAGGTATTGGATCTCAAAATGACCTTTGTATAGGGAAAAGTTACATTTGATTAATTTGTAGATATTTCTGAAACATATTGATGTTCTTCTTCCTTCAAGGCCTACCTTCATGGTGTGAAGGCAACCTGATTTACAGTGCTCCTGCTCTGTCAGCGAGCTATCATTCAAAGTTCTCTTAGGGCTGGTCTACAGTGGGAGAGAGATCGATCTAAGATACGCAACTTCAGCTACGCGAATAGCGTAGCTGAAGTCTAAGTATCTTACATTGAATTACCTGGGTTCCACACGGCGCAGGATCAACGGCCGTGGCTCCCCCGTCGACTGCGCTACCGCCGCTCGCTCTGGTGGAGTTCCGGAGTCGACGGTGATCGCATTTGGGGATCGATATATCGCGTCTTAACGAGACGCGATATATTGATCCCGGATAAATCGATTGCTACCCGCCAATACGGCGGGTAGTGAAGATGTACCCTTAGAAAATTTGGCATCTACAGAGTGCATTATGATGTACTACTGTGATATAAAGGTGTCAGCAGTATGAGCTGGGATGACCTGCATAATTAGTTTATGGCTTTGTTACTCTCAGGTGACCATATCAAAATGATGCTGAGGAAATTTCTATGCTACATTACATTATCTATATGTAGTTACATATGCAAATATTCCTTGATTATACTTCCTCCGGAAAAAGCAGGTATGTGTACTCATGCATAGCTTAAATTGTGGGACTTCTGGAGGTTGTGGGTTTTTTTTAATAATCTTGATAGTGGGAGAAAATAATGAAAGCTTGTTCTTTCTCTGTCATGAGAGTTCTACCAGGATTGTCTAGAAACAGGTATTTATGCATACATTTTCAATGAGCTTTTTTCTTGTTTATAACTTGTATGACTAATAAAACTTATTTGAGTTTCAGTTGTAATTTCCTGAGATTTTTCCCCTACAAATGCATAAGTAGTAGTGAGTGGGTAGACTGTGGAAAGGTATTGCTGTTGAATATAGTATATTTAAAAAAAAAAAAAAGACCACCTGAAAATGTACATAAAATGCCTTTTTTTCTCTGAGAAACATAAGTATATTTACAAGAATTAACAATTGGAGCCGTTATGATACAGTATTTCTTGTAAGTCGTATTTGGAATAAAAACAAGTGTAGCTGACTTACTGGATGATGACTTCCAGGAAGTAATGATTGTAACCCTTTATGTAATTAGCCAGCATGGAAAAATAAATGAGTATTGCAATTTCATGTAAATAGACTGTCCAGACTGCTCAACTGACTCAGTCTTTGTTCATTTGAAAGATTCAACATGTGTTCTGTTAACAGTATATTGCTGCTGTAATGTACTCGGAAGCCTTGCTGCTTTAATCTACTTTTCTCTTTTTGTTTGTAAATCCACATAAATGGAGCAATACATAGTTCAGTATCCAGGCAAACTGGAAAGAAAAAAGTGTAAGGAAATGCACTGGTATATTTTTAATTGCTTTTGTAAATACAGCTTATTTAATTCTTTATCTTAACAAGGCAGTGTGTCTGAGGAGCAAGAAATTGGAATCATTGCTTTTTTTCCCCTCTATCTAAATAATCTGTTTCCTTAATCACAACTAAAAATTGAGCTGCTCAATGGGGCAAACCAATAAAGAACTCAGGGCTGTGACAGCCAGTGTTCATGTATCAGCTCTCTCCCTGTTCATTAGAAACAATGTAATGTGTATGCTGTGAACCAAAACAAACCTAGGATTAATTTAATCCTGTCAACTTTACCATTGTCCTTTTTTAACAGCATATAGATATATTTTCAGAATATGTATGAAAATAGGGAGCTTCTAGTTTCTCATTCCTCTGTTAGTGGATATCTAAATTTCACAAGTAGCACAACACACTTCCCCCTTCACAGTGCATAGAAGTAATACATCTTGTATGGTAACTGGATTGCCAATGAGGTGTTAAGAATTTATATATTCTGATTCTTATTGGCTTTGCCATGAGTAGACTACTGGGTCTTAGATATCAATGTGAAAGGATTGTATATAGTATGTGGTTTTATTCAGAATGGTTTTGTATATTGATGTCTAATTTCCAACTAACAGTTGATTAAAATTAGTCAGACCCTGAGTGTCAAGACAGAAAATAGAACAAAAGTGTTATTAATCTCAACAGATACTTTTAAATTAAAATCTTAATGAAGCTCCGAGTGGGAAAAGGTCTGCTGCATAGAAAATAGAAAGACTAGGGAGTCCAATATAGTGGCTTGCTGCTGTATATCTGGCCACCAATGGTCTCCTCTCCAATATGCTCTTATCTCCAAAAGAGAAGGCTTTTCAACAGTTATTGCTACCTTCTCCTCCTCCACTCTTCCAAATGATTTCTGTTATAACAGTTCCCGATAGGAAGATTTTTATGTGCACCTTCTTAGTTGAACTTGTGACATTGTAGTTGACTTTATAATCCCTTCCTCATCAACCATTTGTGCTGTCACAAACTAATCATTATGGGTCAAATCCTGAAGTTCTTACTTGGGGGAAAATGATCACTAATATCAGTGGGTGGTTTGCCTGACTAAAAGTTGAGTAAAACTTACAGCCCTATGACTTAAGGCAAAAACTAAGCAGTAGGAGCATCTTGGCCATTTCTCTCATTTAATCAAGTTACAGTATTCACTTGAGACAAAAAACTTCCATTCATACTGATCTGCTGTTATCTGTATGTAACTGCAAAGTATTGCCAAATATTGAATCTGGGTTTGGTTGTCAGGAGTGGGGGTTAGTAACAGTCTTCATTTGAGGTTTTTAGCCATTTGAAAGTGTGACATTGTCGGAAGTTTGAGCCTTCACAGGTCAAGAGCTCTGAGTAGAAACCAACAAGCCTTAAGAAACAAAACTTCCATTTTCATGCTGATGTGCATAGTAATGCAACTAAAGAGAGATATGAAAATAAATACATCAGCAGAAGTATTTTCGAATACAATTTCTAAAAACATTTTTTCTGTGTGGCATCAGGAGCCCTTTAAAACACTGTCATTTAAGAGGGAGCTTAGCTCCAGTGTGTGTTGGTGTCTGGTAATGTGTAATCAATCTTAAATACAACAAGTTGGCAAGCTTTGTTCTTCCTTTCCATTATCAGACACATTATTTCTTTATTACGATAAACATGCTGTCATCAAGAAATCTGTTTACATATGTTGACAAGTTGGTCACAACTACAACATTCATATTGCAGAGATCAGGAGTGCCTCCATAATGAGAGATGTAGTACAGCTTATAGAGCTAGTCATTTACTGGTGCCAATGAAGATAACAGTAGCTAATGTGTGCAAACTTACCTTTTAGAATGGTAGACAGCAGATTTTGCCCCTCTTGCAGAGAGGAGCCCTGCTCTGTGAGACCTTAAACAAAAGGTGCTTATGCAATTGATTTGATAATACACTTCAGGCAACCTCTCTAAACAGCTCAAGAGGGCAAAAGAACTGCAACATGAAGCAAACGATAGAGATTTGAAAAATTAACTCCTTATTGTCAGTTCAGCGGAATGCTAACAACATAGGGGCAGGATGGCTCAGGAGATTGGTAATAGAATATATAGCATAGTTCCTACAGATTGCTAGCTGGAATCCAGCATAGGTTAGTAATGACTAAATTGATGCCACCTGAAAGCTGCCAGGTGACCTACATGGTATGAGTGGGAGATCTTAGTTCAGTTTAAACGGAACAGGTAGGCTTTCACTTTACAAAAAGTCTTGTGGCTGGCAGGTCTGCAAACAAATTCACAGGCCACGGACTCAATAGGCATTTGGGCCTAGATCTAGAAAGGTAATTAGGCACCTCACTTCTGTTGAAATCAGGGCCTTTGAAATTCTGGGTCCTGGAGGTTGATTTGCCCTTGGAGGTAGTTCCTCTACAATGTGATAGACAGACACACATTTGGCATTCTATTACTGGAAAGTATGTGTGGCTGCTCTACTTATTCTCTGGATAAATAAGGGAACTCCACTCTCCACATGCTTGTACTACTTTTTAAAGTAAAAACAAAATTGCTTTTTTAAGTAATCATTTGTTTTACTAAATCAGTTTGAAAAAAATCTAGAGGATAATTTTTTTGTTCAGCACGCTCATTAAAGTAGTAGATCTCTTCAAGAATAAATAACAATGGGTATAAAATCTCTAGAGAGGAACAGTCGTCCTGAACTAAAATAGCCTGATAATGCATATATCTGAAGACTGCATCCAATTTTAACAAAAATAATAACTTCTGAATTGCAATACCCTTGTTCCTAATGTGTAAGCTATTATCTTCCAACAAATTTTTCTGTTTGAATTTTCTACAAACAAAAACCTGAGGTTTATTCAAAATTAATTGAAAGGTTTGCGCAACATACTTCAGTCCTGAGCTTTTGTTTTGAGTATTCTATTTGGAATTTGCTATTCATCCTGTGTAACCAGTCATCTAAAGATGCATGATATTTCTGCTCCCTGATTGCCTGACTCCCAGGCTCTCAAACCTTTCACAATGGCCATCTAAAAATTTTTGCCACAAAGATTTATCCCAATGAATGTTGGTGGACAGTAAGGAGGAGAGAGGAGAGAGGGCTCACAAATAGCACCTGGAGCAAAACTGAAGCTTTTACTCAATCAAATAACAACAAATGTTTGTTTGTACTACTCATCCAGCTCCAATCATAATATATTTAGTGGGAAGGAGGAGAAGTGAGTTGAGTTCACTTATGACAATTAACCAATCTGTCATATTTCATCTGCCTATGATGAAGTGAACCTCACTTTGTAAGCAAGCTTGACTGTACAGTTGTATGCAAAGTACCATAGCTCAGGTGTGTGCTTCAATATCAGAGGTAAACAAGAAGAATGAAACTGAATGTCAGAAGACTCTGATGAGCTTGTAAAGAGGGGTTTGAGAAGACACTTCTGGTATGTTTCTGAAGGGCTGCTTAAGATTTATTTTGTGTTCAGCAAGAGAAGGTTCACTTTCTCTCTTACCCATATCTAATTGCTGATTTCTAATATTTTAATATTGATTGGACATCTTTTTTGTCCTGGACCAGATGCAGTTCTTATTTTACAATATTTTTAAATATTCCTCTGTCTCGTTTTCATCCAAGTAATTAAAGGGGTATATTGTTGTAGGGGTGTGATTAATCTCCGCGTTTGTAAACTGTCTTTACATGAATGCACTCAAACTGTAAGTATTTGCATTAACACATTTGGTTTCTAAACTGTGGTACATGATCTGCAGTGCACCTGCTAGTCACGTGATGTTGGCTTATCCTCCTTGTTGCCACCTGCTAACTTGCATTAAGAGAGCTGAAAATACATTATTTCCAAATATGAATTTTCCAGGCTAGCAATTGCTGCAGTTGCCACAGAGGCATTATTTGATTAATGGGAGGTTGATAGTATGTGTGATCATGGAGAAGTGATCAAGAAGACTATCCCCTAATGTCTTCTGCATCATGTAGTATGGAGGAGAGGCTGCATGGCAACTTTTGCCCTATTGGCAGGTATATTTTAAGTTCCTTGGAACAAGGAAAATCTTTATGTATTTGCACAATGCCTAGTACAGTAGGGTTATGGTCTATGACTGGCAATCACAGGAGCTACTGCAATATAAATGGTAACAATGTTATAGGAGGTGAACAACAGGACTGACTTTGGTTATAAGGTTTCTGGTCCTGGATGATCAGCTCTACTACACTCTGACGAAAGCAAAACTCCTAATCTGTCACAGATGTTCAATCTCTCCCTTCCTGGTCCAAGTTCAGGACCCAACTTAGCCCTGATGTAAGCCAGATATAATTAAATTGATTTCAGTTCACTGTTGACTTACACCAGGCCTAAATTAGAACTGATTGCCACTAGTTCTACTGAAGGTTTGGAAGAAGCTATTAGAAGGATTGTGGCACAGTGGAAGTGCTAGTTTCCATATAATTCAGTGTAGACTTAAGAATGCCAAATGAGGAGTGTATTATTTGGTGGTTTCCTTAGTAAGATTTGTTTTCCAGTGAGACTTTGATTAGAAACTTGCTAATGTTTACCAGTCAAGCTACCTCCCATGCTCTAGCTTTCTTATCTGTTAGTGCACAAGGTAGACCATCACTATGTGAGGGGGGGTCCCATTACCATGGAAATTACTAACTAATGCAAGACTGTGATGTCACTGGCTGTTGAGCTGGACCCACTGTATGACTTGGGGTGGGGAAAGGTGGTAATTGTCTGGTTTGGTATCTGCTTTATAAAAGAAAGTGTTTGTAACAGCTGTAGGCCTCAGTCCTGCAAACAAGGCCATGCTTAATTTTACACACATGAGTATGTTGACCTCACTGGGGCTACTGACCTTCCCAGCATTACTTATGTGCGTAAGGCCTTGGCTACACTTACCCGCTAGTTCGACGGCTGGAAATCGAACTTCTGGGTTCGACTTATCGCGTCTAGTCTGGACGCGATAAGTCGAACCCGGAAGTGCTCGCCATCGACTGCGGTACTCCAGCTCGGCGAGAGGAGTACCGCGGAGTCGACGGGGGAGCCTGCCTGCCGAGTGTGGACCAAGGTAAGTTCGAACTAATTCGAACTAAGGTACTTCGAACTTCAGCTACGTTATTCATGTAGCTGAAGTTGCGTACCTTAGTTCGAATTAGGGGGGTAGTGTAGACCAAGCCTAAGTGACTACAGGATTGGGGTTTTATTGTATCATGAAAATATACAATATGAATGAAGAGCACTACAAGTCTTTCCTCATTTGAATAGATGTTCATAACTGATTCCTAGTCCCTAGACACTATCAGTGTGCCTGCTCATTTGAGTAAGGATCTGACCCATACTTAAGACTCCCAAGCTTCTTGATAATCTACAATAATACAAATAATTATCTATTGAAACTAGTCAAGAACTACAACTTGACTTTGATAGAATTGGGAGGATAAAATACAGTTAGTCTTGGATGGATACGGTAATGGGTATGATTTAATGGTAATGGATATACTTTAAAGTTGTTGCAGTGAAGTCCTTTCAGATACATGCTATTTTACTTTTCTGTGTGTGTGCAGTTCAAACAAAATAGTCTAAACAAAACAAGCTTTAAAATGTAGAAGTGACTTTATCGGAGACAAAGATTTTATGGACCTAAAATAGGGAGGATAAATATTTGAAAGTCACTGTTGTATCTGTATCACAAAATGCAAAAAGTACAGACATACTAACAAAAGGCTGACTTCTTTGACATTTTAATCTTTTAAACCTTTGAAATATGTGTGGGCATCAAAAGACTTGCTTCTAAATCCACTGGATGGTGTTTTCAGTGTCTCAAATGTAGTGTTCAAAAATTGTAGCAGATAAAAAAAAGTGATCAGAAAGCTTAATGCAGTCAGAACATCATGACCTATTATGTAAAGCAACATTTGGCAAGGCCTACCCAGCTGCTGTAAATGAAGAGTAAGAGAATTTTATCAGCTGCTTTGACTATCTTTATTACATAACCTGAATATTTATGACCCTATTGATATTTAGCTGTGAAATTGCAATATGGATGGAACAAAGATTCTATACAACAATGAAGAAGCAGAAAGATTCTTGCATCAAAAAGAAAAGGCAGGAAAATATTTAACACTTCATGGTCATGGTTGAGAAAGTTTGTTGAATCATTTTGCAGATTTAAATATTATATTATGATGTAATCATTCAAGACAAAAGGTACTTTATAACAGAATGACAGGTTTCAGAGTAGCAGCCGTGTTAGTCTGTATCCGCAAAAAGAAGAACAGGAGTACTTGTGGCACCTTAGAGACTAACAAATTTATTTATGACCCTTTCACTGTAGTATTCAAGTGCCTCTCAAGTTTTTAGAAATAGCATCAGTTTCTTCCTTCCTTCTTCCTTCCTATTCTGTAGGATAAATAGCTTGATTAGTTCACAGGTGTGGCTAGGAGTGTTGTGAGTGAAAAGTTTAAATAAAAAATGAGTTTTTCATCTAGTTTTGAAAGTGGTGAGGTCCTTGGTCATTCTTAAGCCTTGGAAGAGTGAGTTCTATAGTATAGTCTAGATGTAGCTCCAATAAAAGTCGTCCTCCTTCGTTCACAATCCTCCCCCTCTAGTCTTATTGTTCCTGTGAAATGCAGCTATTGAGAGAGGTCATGGTTGTGGATGAACAGGGAATTGCTCATTGGTGTAGTTTGGGGGTGGTTAGTGGGGTCATTGTCCCTCCCCCCCCCCAAACTGCAAGCCTGAGGCAGGCATGGATTTTGCCCATCCCCCAAACATGCAGCCACATTGGCCTGACTGGAGCTCCCATTTCCCCCCCCCCCCCCCCCCAAATAAAGAAATCAAACTACGCTTATGGAATTGCTTGGTAGCAATTCCATGGAGGGCTTTCGATGTCAAGACAGAAGTCTAGGTTCTTACATTATGCCCAACAATTTCCTATCTGAGCATTTGGAATTCTGACTGTCCATTCAGAGTTCTGAGGTGTTCTTCAGTTCTACCTTCTCCCCTATTTTGTTGTTCAAGGTTTAAAACTTATGCATCTATGCTATTTGAGAAGTTATACTTGTACTCAAGAGTTACAGCTATCTAGAGAAATATAGAATGCAGTGGGGCCTGGCCTGGCCTGGCTTGTTAGATTTAAAAGTAAAGTAATAAATGGGTGAGCCTTCTGGATTATTAATCTTAATTTTTTTGTTCTTGCCTCAAGTCAGTTTGTTGTAGCTATTATGGTGTTGCAGAAGGACACTCTTCCGTTTCAGGAATTGGAGATTTAAATATGCATTGTTCTTCTGGGCAGTAGTACAGAGCAGTCAAGTAAGGTTTATAATAGAACAAAGAAACCTGTAATTGGGATAGGAGTTTCAATTGTGTTCCTTTTTGCTTTGTGTAAGACAAACTTGCATTAAGTCAGCTAGATAAATAAAACAATGACTGGGGTGGAAGTAGCACATCTGTTTATAAAGTTACGTGGCAAGTTTAGACTATACCAGTAATTTTTACTTAGGAAACTCTTAAAATATTTTTGAAATATTGTTTTTTTCCCCTCAGAGTATTCACAAGTCCCTTCTTGAATATATTTTTCACTTAACCCCCCTCCTCCTCCAAACTTATCTGAATTTATTTCACAAAAAGAATTTTCATGTAGCAACATAAAATGAAAAGTCTAGTGGTGTGTGTGTGGTTGTAATTTTTGTCAATATTTGCATTATAACCATGTCCCCATATCCCTAATCTTTAAATATTTTTAGTCTAAAAGTTCTAAATACATTCTGTAGCATTTTCTTGAGCAAGAAAAATGGCAGTAAATCTATTCTGCTCCATTCTGTAATATACACTGTATATAGAAGCTCTGTTTTGTTAAGGGCTTGATGTCAGTGAGGCTATGTGTAGGCTCAAGCAATCTGTCCACGTGCAATGAACTGGAGAATTGGGGCCTACGAGAAATAATATTTCACAGCTGCAGGGGGGTTTTAATTTGGTGGTAAAGTTACTTTGAGCAGAAATGTGAACTATAAGGTTTCCACTAATCATCAAATTGTAGAGATGGGAGAACTAGCAATTTTTAAGCAATTTTTTTTTAAATAATTTTTTTTTTTGCATTTGCTTAACTAACATTGATTTTGATTTATTGCTTGAAATTAACCAAGCATTATTCCATGGTCCAACCTTGATATTTTTAAAATCACTTCAAAATGAGAGGTTTGTTAAAAAATGGGTGTTGCACAACTATTTTTATATCTGTCTTAGGCATTTGTGATGTGCTCAACTCCAAAATATTTAGACACCAATTGCAGTAATTAAAAGAAATAATTGCTGATTCTCAAGCAGAAATTATTTCAATTCTTCCTTCATCTGGTGAGATCTCTGAGATGTGCTGGTGATAGATAATTAGGGAAATGGGAGATAAATACTGTACGTGTTTTCATAGCCTTTTCTATTGAGGGGGTGGTGGCGGCAATGCTTTGCAGAGAGGTCTTGCATTTTACTCCAAGGGACTGAGCCAGATCCCACTGAAGCCAGTAGAAAGACTACCATTGACATCAGTAGACTTTGGATCAGGAGTGACAAGGGCTCAACCTGATCTCTGGAGACATGGAATGTAAAAGTCCTGTGCCAAAAATACCCCAGTCTTAAAGAACTTTCCTCTGCTCCGTCAGTCAAAATTTCCCTGCAGATTGAAGCATATGTGGTGGGAATGTGAGGTTTCATTTTGATACAAGGGAACT
This sequence comes from Chrysemys picta bellii, assembly GCF_011386835.1. Lineage (NCBI taxonomy): Eukaryota > Metazoa > Chordata > Testudines > Emydidae > Chrysemys > Chrysemys picta. The sequence continues at coordinate 62,486,307 of NC_088791.1, forward strand.
TAAACCTGTTTTAAGTGCAAAATTCACTCTACCTATGGAGCTGCTAAATTGCCTCCATATTATTAATATATTATGAATTTATGCTTTATTTGCTGATTTGAAATTGCTGCCAGTAAAAACTTCTATAAGTGGCATCAGTTGCCCATAGAGGTGAAATAATTTAATGTGACTGCGTGGCCAGCCATGGATACTACACTAAACAATTCTACAGTATATTCTTTGCTTGAGCAATCAAAACTGAACTAGAAAACCTCTTTAGTCCTCCAGTAAATACAGTGATGACATGTATTAAGTAACTGTTTCATTAAAAGCTCTTTCAAAACTGTTTAAAATGACATACTAAGAATATGCGTGATACAAACTGGTTAAAGCTAGAAAACTCAGGACTAAAATCTTACATTCCAGCCTTAAGCTTTACAATCGCTGTGGGCAAGGAAAATGTTTCCATGCCAGATGGTGCCCCTTGCTTATGGAGAAAACTGCAGGAGGGCACCAAAGGAAAAGGAAGATTTCCTCTCTTTGCATTTTCAAGGGGGAGAAGACTGGGGGACTGTTCATTTGGCAAGGGGCATGGCCTCCTACCCCAAGGGATCCTGCAAATCAATACAAGTTAGGAGTCCATCCCCCAGTTCCCCAATCTGTGGAAGCAATAGCTGTCCTGCATCAATGGCTGCAGCCTCTGTTTTGCTTCCCTGAATTCCCTCTGCACCTGCTAATTCAGCTCCAGTAGGAGTCATGCTGCCATTAACTGGCTCCTTTACAACTTCTCTGTATCTGCCATGGAACAGGCACACTGATAGTTAAAAAGCAGTTTTGAGTGCATTATCTGGGAGTTTAGCAAAGGACAGTGCATGAAGAGCATGGCTGGGCTGCCCTTCCCCCAACTCTGCTCCTAAAGCCCTTCGGGTCAAAGGAGGGGTGCAACTGCCTTCCCACCTCTGTGCAGATAAAGACCTACATGTGCAGTGAATACCATTGCAATTTTACAGTGCTGCGTAAGTTAAATATTGTATGATTTGCTTAAGTTGCTGTGTAAATAAATGTAATACAACTGAGACAACACACTTGAAACAATCAGGAAAGCATCTGTGTGTAGCTAGTAAATATTACCCTAATTTTAAATATTTACTATATTAGTAACCCCCGTGAAGTCTATAATAAATTCTGTAATTTATTGCTTACAACAAGAATATCTGCTCTGTTAGATCAATGATATCCATGGATTATAGAAGCATCCATTTTTAAAAAAAATTAACAAGACTTTTCCATAAGGGGTAAGCCAGTGTGGACAAAAAAGAGCTGTGCATCTTCCAGATTAAGTGAAATTTAGAAATTCAAAGCTTGCAAATTGAATGAAACTGCAAACATTATACATCTTGTCAGAAAATTGCAAGCTATCAGTCACAGCCACAGTGAAGGCTAACCAGACCTACATCTGTCCTGAAGAAGAGCTCTGTGTAAGCTCAATAGTTTGTCTCTCTCACCAACAGAAGTTGGTTCCAGCTCAAGATATTACCTCACCCACCTTGTCTCTCTAATATCCTGGGACCCACATGGCTACAACACTGCATGCTACAGCTGTCATGCCATTACAAGGATGCCTGCGTTACAGTCTCATTGTTTAGATTTAGGGTCAGGCCTGCTGAGACCTCTTTTTATTCAGACCTGAATGTATCCATTTTCATTGTGGCTTTCAAGATTATATGAAAGTCTCAGCGGGGCAAGATGTGGTGGTGGTGAGCCTCAGTTATTTTATAAGCTGCAAGACTGTTGCACAATCACAGTTGGTCACTTCAATTGTCCACACTAGCCTACCACCAAAGTTGCTATTGAAATCACACAAAACGTATGGTACAAAAGGGCATTTTTTCTAGCCAATAAACGAGCAAGTCTACTGATGCTGTGAGCTCACTTTATTAAAGGGTTTTGACAAATCAGTTTCCGTGCTCAGAAATGCTACTCTTATTTCTAAACTCAGAGTTCCTTCTTGGGTGACTAATACTATCTGACTAATAGTACAGTGGCATTTTGCAAACTATTTTCATTCAAAGTCTGGATGACTGCTATACCAGGATATATATGTTTCACACTGGCAGCAGTAAGCACAAGCTTGTTCACAGGCTAAACAAGGCATACTTCTGTTTCTGCAATTCCATTAAAGGAAAATCTCTTTGACTGTATACAATTAAAAATATTGGGGATATTAGTCACTAACCTTTTTATGCTTAACATTCAAATGCTGTTACTAGTGTCCTCGCATAAATTCAAGTAGTGGCTAATTGAGTTGTCACGCCATCTTTCTGACTTATAGGAAATACTGTATTTTATTAGTGGAGTTATATGATTATCACTTGTAAAAACATTTAACACTACAGAGCTTTAAATGAATTACTTTTTCCAAACACTTTTTAAATTGAAAATGATTATGTACGTACATAATTTTTTCTGAATTTTTGTAGAGAAAACAAACCACAAATATGAAACTGCTTGCCAGGCAAAGAAAAAAAACAATGACTGCAGTTTTTTGTTTCCTCCTTCTCACGCCACCAGAAGAAAGAATCCCAGCACAAATAACTTTCAGATTAGATACTAGTTTTCTGAAGATACCATTAGCATGCATGTTAGGTTAACACCAAATAGTTACTACCTAAATGAATGAGGAAAGTGCCTAATCTCAACTGTCACAGTTTTAGGTAATTGCACCTGTATCGTCTCTCCGTGGTCCACTCCCTGAGTGCCAAAACAGGTCTCTGGTCTACAACCATCACCTATCTCTGGGCCAGGGCCCTTGTCCCACTCCATTCTGACTAGACGTTTTTAAGGCTGCCCAGCTTCCTGCCTTACACTGTGATATCCCCAGCATGCCAGTCTGGGGATAACAGCCAGGGACTGAGCTTCGCCCTCTCTTCTAGGGCTGCAACCAGTGTATTGCCAGCAGTTACAAGTTACCACGCAGCTCCTTCTAAGCAAGCACATTTATTCTTGAGGTAAAAGCATTGCAGAGAAATCATAGGGATTTTTATTGTTTTTTATATGTGAATACTAAACGCTTACCAGAGGTCGCTCTTATGGGGCCCTACTAGGCCAAAGTCTTTCCAAACCTTCTGCAAGGGTGCCCCCTTGGACAGAAGTTCCTGTCTGTTTGCTGGTTCAGAAAGACTGTCTTGAGTCCATTTATAAGAGACAACCTTTTTATATCAAAAACCCTTTCTTTGTATGTTGGTCTCTAGAAAACCCAGTTTATACCAGTATAGGTAATCTCCCCCCTCTGTTTTTCGTTCCCGGGGGAGTTGTGGCAACCCTCCTTAGGGTTGCATACAGTCTGTGACCCACAGTGATACATAAATAATTGATGAACTTACTACATTATGGTCCCCAAAGCTGCTGCATGGGGTTGCAAGATTTGTCTCAGTAACAGTGGAGAGCACGTGAGTAACCAGGACAGAAGCAATAAAGATAACTGCTATATCTATTGGGGTTAATAGCAGAACAATATTGTAGACAAGGGCCCTTGTAGACCCTTAATATTAAGTTGAATAATCTGGTGAATTTTAATTACTTATTTCTGGGCAGAAACTCAACAGCCCTTTACACAAAATAAATTCAGATTAGTTTGGAAAATTGCTTGCCCGGCTGCACATGGAAGTCTCATTTTAGTAATGGATATGTTTCTTTTCTCTCCTCCTACATCCTCTCCTATTGAAAGATTCCATGTAATATAATGAAGCAACATATTTTTCTGTGTTGGGGGAACAGTGGATCTGCATAGCCACTATGGGTGGTATTTTAATCCTATAGTTGTATAGCACTCCCAGGTTATGAATGCTGCTTCCTTTTATGGTTTGGTCTGTTGCTTAGGAAGTGCAGGCCTCTGGTTGTTGTGTCTGAAATTTCGAAGTCCTGCATGTAGAGGTGTAAGTGAGACAGAGGGAGAGCTGGATACAATTAGGATTGCCAGGTGTCTGGTTTTCAACCAGGACACTTGGTTGAAAAGGGACTCTGGCAGCTCCGTTCAGCACTGCTGACCAGGCCGTTAAAAGACCGGTTGGCGACTCTGGCAGGCTCTTGCCCAACTCTGCACAGCACCTGGAAGTAGCCGGCATATCCCACCGGCTCCTAAGCGGAGGGATGGCCACAGGGGCTGGGCGTGCTGCCCCTCCCTGAGCGCCAGCTCTGCAGCTCCCATTGGCCAGGGTTGTCTGAGGTAAGCGCAGCCCGGTGCCCACGTCCTGAACCCCCTCCCGTGCCCCAACCCCCTGCCTCAGCCCAGAGCCCCCTCCCACATACCAACCTCCTGCCCCAGCCCAGAGCCCCCTACTGCACCCTGAAGCCCTCATTTTTGCCCCCAGGCCAGAGCCTGCACCTCCAGCCCAGAGCCTGCACCCCTCCCCCTCACCCCAGCCCGGAGCCCCTTCCCACACCCTAAACCTCTCATTTCTGGCCCCATCCTAGAGCCCGCATCCCCAGCCGGAGCTCTTGCTCCCTCTTGCATCCCAACCCCTGTCCCAGCCTGGAGCCCCCTCCCACACCCTGAACCCCTCATTTCTGGCCCCACCCTGGAGCCTGTACCCCCTGCCTTAGCCCAGAGCCCCCTCCCACACTGAACCCCTTGGCCCCAGCCCGGAGCCCGCTCCTGCACTCCAAACCCCTCATTCCCAGCTGTACTCCAGTTGGAGCCCCAACCCCCTGCCGAGTGAAAATGAGCGACGGAGCAAGGGTGGGGAAGATGAAGGGTAGGGGGAATGGAGTGGGCAGGGGCGGGGCAAGGGTGTTTGGTTTTCTGCGATTAGTAAATCGACAACCCTACATACAATAATTTAGAAAAGTGTGTGTGTGTGTGTGTGTGTGTGTGTGTCAACTTGCAATCCCTTCACTGGTATGAGTGGTCTTTTAGCTGCCTCAAGTTGATATCGCTGTGTCAAGAATGGCATTGCAAAGCCAGCAAATATTTCCCAATAAGAAGACTAGAATGATATGGAGATGGATGTGCATGGTCAGACCTGGCCAGAGCAAAGTCCAACTTTATTTTGGTTGTATTCCTTTGTTAAACAGAATGATCCAAGAGTAAGATGGGGCAAAGGGGGAATATTGATCATTATGAATATTGATCGTTATGACAAGGGGGCATTAATCTGACATGACCAAGATTAATTTGATTTTCTGACGACCTAGAACTGCTCACTTCACAACTGGTTATTCTCCTCCCCACAAAGCTGACTCCTCCAGTCAAGATCCACTCACTACTTCCATCTTGTTTTTCACCATTTAATCTTGCCTCAGCACTATTTTCTCCTTTTTCTCCAGATCATATTGAAAATAAAACAAAGCAGGGGGGAGAATTTGGAAAGCAGGATACAGGGAGGGTAGAACCACACACAAGTAAACCCTAAGCAAAACCTAAATATGAATCTGAAATCTTCCTTAAATGGTCTCTCAAGAACAGCGTTCCCCTTTCTCTTGTTTACTTTATCTGCCCCCATAGTCTGTCATCACTGCTTACGATGTTAGTTTAATTTAGATTGTAAGCTGTTTAGGGCAGTGACCTTCCCCCCCCCCCCACTTTTATTTTTAATGTAACATTATGTACACTAGTGGCCAGTGTAAAGGGACATCCCTGAGTTGGATAACATAGACCTTTCAGCAGCCCAGCTAACTATAAATGGCTATTGTAACCAAGTCACTTCTCCTGCCTTTCAGAAGACCTAGCACATGTAGGAAACCCGCCAGAATTTGCTAATTGGCTATGTTTAAGTAATGGAGTTCATAGATCAACTCTGTCAAATAGGTTAGAATCAGGAAAGATCCTCTTATTCACATATTGTTATAAGATATATTAACAAAGCAAACTCCTGTCAAGCACCTCTTCATGCCTCTATTTGGTGACTTTTTCTGTCCATCAAGGCAGAGTTTCTATTGGTAATTAAGTCTAGTGGGAAAGGTGTTGGAGCTAGGTGCGCTGATAATTGTTTCTTCCATCACGAGATAGTTCCTGCATCACCTTGTTAATGCCCAGCTCTCTTTCCTTCACACTGTTAGAGAAATAATCCTTTTTGGTCTTTCTGCTGAAATGGCAAAAATTGACTATAACAAGAGCTCTGAAAACAGTTCTTAAAAGTTCTTAATATTTTTAGCTGCCTTCTTCCATCCAAACTAAGGGGACAGGGTATCCACAGGCAGCTAAAGTGTTAAATAAAATGTACTGGTTGCATAAATACACTCTCTGTAAATCTTACAAACAGCAAACCCTTCCTGAAAAAGCCAGACAGATGCAAGCTGTAGATGTCCCAAGTGTCCAGCTTTCCTCCCTTTTTACTAAGGAAAGGGCATCATCTGGCAAATTATCACTCTGCACAGCAGGACAAACCCAACAGCATACACGTCACTGTTCACCCTGTGAAATGAACCTCATTCACAGTGCATAGTACCATTGGAATATGTTGCCAATTAACTATGTAGACTCTCTTAATGTACTGTAGTGTGTGCTGCTTTACTTGTTTGTATTTTCTAGTCTGTTGATGTTTCCCATCATTGGCTAATTACTTTTGTGACACCTTTTAAGAAAAAAAGAAAAGGTCTGCAGTTTAAATCACAGCAGACTCTAAAAGTAGTTGTAACTTATTGCAGATAAGGTGGCATTTATATTTACTAATCAGTTTGGGTTTTTTAGCCTATGTGATGGTATGATCAAATGTATACCAATACCATTAAAAAGTGCATATTCTATAACTGAATAAAAACGTCTGGGAGCTGTTCACCACAGTGCTGCTAGAGCTGTGATTTCTCCCCAAAATAACCCCTCTCAGCCATGAGACCCTTACAGCATTGCCACTGTTCAGGAAAATGGGACAGATCTTTCCCGAGATGTCTTGCTCATCGGGGCACTTTATTATACTGAAGTCCTTCCAGCTTGCAGGAGACCAGAATTGCAATGTACACCAAAGTCTCTTGCATAGTCACTAGGCCACTGTACTAATACTGGGGCTGCAATTTCTTCCTACCTGCTGGATCCTAAATGTCCCTTTCCAGAGCATTGTGATTATCCCATTTATCTGTTTTCACCTCACATTGCATCCCACTGTCTTCTAAACCCATTGTTCTGTCCTTCTACCCGAGGAATTCTAGCAGGGCTGGGGCTCACCTGAGCCTTCAGCACTAATCCTTAATCAAATAGCCTTCACTGTTGATCATTATGAGACCAAGTATGCTGCCCTGGCATCTCCCAGCCAGCAACAATGTTATTTATTTGTGCTTTTGTGGATGGATCTTGTATTTTTTATTAACTGTAGTTTTTATTAACTGCTTTATGTATAAAAGCAGCTGAAACATTAAATCTAAATCCTGTGATATTTTCCATGTGTTATTGGTTACCAGTTGGACAGACTCAGTGGTCACCAATAATTTCTATGAAAGCAGGTTTCCTTTCACCTGTTTTTTTGTAAAAGAAAACCTCATTGGATTCACTTTTCCAGCTGCTTTTATACTCCTAGTAACAGTGAATAAAAGTTGAGTGTTCTTGCAGTGAAATTGATGAGCAAGATATTGCCAGAGTAATTCATTACACTTTAATGGTTTTATTAAACAACAATATTTTTAACACATGCATGAGCTGGAGATCAACAGGCTGTAGCGTATTGTCAAAATTGGTTGCGTAGCTTAGAAGGTTAATGCTTTTCTATTTCCTGTTACTGGAAAAATTTGTATTTGCTTCCACATTTTAAGTGGCCTTTCTTCATGAGCTCTTAATTAAGACTACTCATAACCCATATATACCACAATGCTAAGTGTTCTAACAGCTGGAGCTTTGTGGAAAGAATGGGATGGCAAGGGTGTAGAGAAAGAAAACTCATCCAGTAATTTGAAGATAAGAGGTGATACAGTGCAGGGGGAGTGGAGAGCAAGATTGGCCTCAGAACTCTTTCTTCCTGGAAAGATGGTGCAGACACACACTGATGACTTAACTTTTATTGTATTTTGCGGGTTTGTCTTTCAGCATCTCAACCCAGTAAAGAACCCACTTAACTATCCTTCTTTCTTGTTATGCCTATGTGTTGGCAGATAGATGTAGTGTGAATTTCATTGCTTGTGTGGGGTTAACTTCAATATTAACTCAGTGCATTTTTAAAATAAATATTTCTGGACACTGCTTGATACAAAAATTCATAAAATAAAAAAAGCACAACAGGACTCCTAACCTGGAGCTGAGTATGCTTAAACTCTATGAAAAGAGGTATTCAGGGTTGTGGTGCAGTATTGTCTTGCATCCTCTACACAGCTGCTTAGCAGTGATAAGGAAGCAATGCTCTATTCATGCTGACCTTGTATCTAAAGAAGCCTTGTCCTATGAACTACTGAAAATAAGGAAGAATTTCCTGTGACATGCTGCTGATGTTGGCATTTGAGGGGGAATAGAATGAAATCTCTGAGCATGACAGATATTGTGTCTAACCACACAGGATTTCCTGTGCTGGAATAGAAGCTTAGTACAAGCCACATTTTTTCGTCCTCTTCTTAATTCATTCAGAAAAAAGGGGTCAGCAGTGTGAATTGATATGGCTGCTGTTACTGTTAAAAGCTTAATTGAACAATTGCTAATGGGTATAATGTGATACCAGGAGGACTGCAAGACAGCATTGTTTCATTTTAATATAATAAAGCAACCATGCAGCTGAGTATATTTAAAACTCTGGTAAAAGAATAATTGCGCATGGATCAACTTCTGGAGATTAACTGTAAAAAATGTTACAACAATTAAGAGTTCTGTATCACTAAAATCTAATATTGGATTAAAAACAATACTTTTTTATCTGCATCAATTTCTGTCATTTGTTGTAATACATTGTCTCTTTTATAAATGTGTTACATAAATCAAACTGTTGGATATGCTGCCATTCATCATAAACTTTTTCCATTATGTGAAGATCACACAATTGAAGCAGACATTGTTAAAGAGCATTGAATCTTGAATTACTGAAATTGTAAAACAAAAAACTGAGGTAGGTTGACGAAAGGAGCAACAGATGTTTCATTTGTAGGAGTTTGACAAATAGAATTCCCAGTTGTTTCTATATTTTGCTATTGATTTGTAATATTAGCTACTTTGCTTTTTGTTAGCTAATCTATTTCCTGTGGGATAAGTAAAATTGAAGTATATCGCTATGACTCTTAGAGACATTGCAGTTATGCAGTTGACATTGATTAGATGGAGTGCTTGGGTTTTTAATCTTCTTGTTGTACAACTTATTACAGAGAGGGTGAAATACACATCTATGAAGAAGGCCTATGCCCCACTTAAGTCCTTTTTGAGGACATGAGTGGGTGGTACATACATTTTTGTGCTGGCCCTCTGCACAGGGAGGAATTGCATCCACAGAGTATAAAAATAGCTTGACAATTCTTGTATAGTTATCACACTTGTACTCCAGTGACACAAGCAATTTTCTAATTTTAATTGCTGTAAAAACGATTGTTCAGGCACTAAACTGCTAGTAGTTCTAAACCTAAAAATGAAATATTTTTACTACATTTGAAATAGCTTATATAATTAACTGTAAAAGTTCTAAAGCATGCACACATCTAAATGAAATTTTGTTACAGAAATAATTGTCAGTGTTATGGTGTAAATACAGTACTTTCTGCTTTAGTCTCTGTGTTCCCCTTAAAAAAGAAAGGGATCACAAACTCCTGCCATATTAACCTTTCAAAAGTACTAATAGGCCAGATCCTTCAAACTTTCTGCATGTAGAACTCTCATTGGATGATCAGGGCACAAATGGTTTGCAAAAACAGACTCAAACTGTTTATCCCAAAATCCAGTGTCATTTTTGCATGTTAGAGCTATCAGTAGAACACTTCAGTTACTTATATAATATGTCTCTGCAGTTTTATTTTTACTTAGTTCTTGATTAAGTTAAGCTTTCATTTTATAAATTATATGAACCTCTTTTTTTTTAATTTAACTTATGTACTGCTTTGTTCTGTCATGCAAATATTTAGAAGTAACTATTAAGCAAATCCGTTTACATATGAATTTTTACTATGCCACATTTGGTTTTGTATTTAACTTAGAACAGAAGACACACACACACACACACCCCGCTGCCCATCCCCCCAAGCCACTACAGACAGATGGGTACATAAACAGTTTTTAAAAGCAAATTGTACTTATTAGTTCAGATCAGTCCTAGTTTCTTGGGTGAGCTGTGAAATAAAGCAGATCTTAAGACATTTTTAAAGAAAATGTTTTACACACTTTTCTTCTCCACCCTTCCCCCAATAATTATTTTAACAAAGATCTACTTTGTGTTGGGGCTGTGTCAAACCATAGACAGGAAGCTGATTTTTTTAAGTCTTGCATACAGTCTGTTAACCATTTTGGGGGTGGGAGAGGAGAAAGTAAAATAGCTTTAAAAATAACTATTGGTCTGAACTAAAAAATTACTGACCTTTTAAAGTTTGGCAACATGAGTATTTTATATAGATGCACCCTAGAGCACATTTTGAGGATATATCAATAAGAGATGACCTCAAAATTAAAAAGCTATGATTTTATCTAAAATTACCTATTGCCATTTGAAGTGCAACATCAACTATGACTGTAATACAGATTCATATATTGCATGTATCTTAACCCAGGTGAGACTGAAGTGATGCTGTTCTGCTAGCTAAGCAATCTGACGACTTAAAGTGAAGAATCTACAAATGTTCCATGAAGTGAAGTTTTCTACTAATTCATAGTGAGAGTGGTCCTTAATGCTGTAGTTTTATTAACTGAGAAGCACTGCTTTTAGACTTCTAGGTTGTTTTCTCCACTAGAATAGCTATGCCTGACAGAGACCACGCCTCTACCTATCAGGTGTATCTTGCTGAGATGATCAGTGCCTTCATAACTGTTTGGTTGAACTGTTATAATGGGTTTTACCTGGGACTAGCTGTGAAAGTGTCTGGAATGCAGCTGCATGCCTCTTGAATAGAGTGGAGATACACTACCTCTATGCTGTGCTTTCTTCAAGTGCTTGCTCATGTCGGTCCATTCTAGGTGTGTGCACACTCACATGCATAGTCGGCTGAGATTTTCGCTTTAGCAGTATCCGTAGGGTCGGCTGTGGTGCCCCCTTGAGTGCTGCGCTCATATGCTGGTATATTAGGCGTCGCTGACCCTACGCCCTCTCGGTTCCTTCTTACTGCCCGTGACAGTTGGTTGGCGCGCCTTGTCTTGCATTGCAAGAAAGTTAGTGGTTCTTTACAACCTCTGTCTGTGTTCTTTGAATGTAGTTTGTAGGTACTTAGTTAGCCATTAAGTTAAGTGTTAGGTTAGGTTGGTAGTTAGAGTCCCAGCAGGGCATACCTCCTCTCCCAGCTTTGAACTATGCTCATCATGCATCAGGCCGATGCCTATTAGTGACCCCATGCCAGCTGTTTGAAGTGCTGCAGGGAGTCCCATAGAAAGTGCAGATTCTGCACAGACTTTTGCTTTAGAACCCAGAAGGAGCAGGATATCCATTTGAGGGCTCGCCTCATGGAGGCTGAGCTTTGTCCTTCATAGGAGCCCTCCCGCTTGGACCCCATGCCAAGCACCTCGGCATCGGTGCGGAGCGCACCACCGGCACCAGGCTCCGCCTGGCACCATTCCCCCTCGTCGGTGCCGAAGAAGCAGCGTAAGAAGAGCCCCGCAGCACCAGAGTCGAAAGGGGCTCTGGGCAAAGGACCTATGTTAGGCCATGCGCCCACTCCGGGGCTTCACAGGGGTACTGCTGTGGCCAGACCGGCCAGCCCAGCCAGGGATCCACCTCCAACTCCCGGGAGCTTCTGGCTTCAACGAGGGCCCTCATTGCCCGAAGCTGCCCTGGTGGCTAAGGAACAAGCAGGCCAACCGACACCACAGTCACTGCACCAGGTGCCACATTTGGCTAAGACCCCAACATCTAAGATCAAGCCTGTCATGGGACCGCCCCATAGCGCAGTGGAGCACCCTCGGTCCCCTGACTGCAGGCGGCTTAGGACCCCGACACTGCACCGTCAGTCTCTGGTCAGAAGGCCCAGGTCTCTGATGCCGTGCTCTTCCCCTATGAGGCGTGGGATACGGAGTCGAGGCACCAGTCCCCATACCACCAATACTGGCAAGTTTCCCACCAAATATCGCCGCAACACAGGTCACCTTCGCCTAGACATTGTCCCAGACATTGGTCCCCACAGGGGTGGGATCGCACCCCAGCATAGTACTGGTCTCCATCTCCCCGGTACCACTTCTCAGGCAGGCACCAATTGCCAACCAGGGTCAGTCGGCAGACTCAGGCCTTGACGGCCCCGCTTTGGTCACTGGAAGGGCAATGGTCCGAGTCAGACTGGGACTTCAGCCCCTCAGCAAGGAGGGTTATTTGCCGCCGATCCGCAAGACCAGTGTGGCATTTGCAGCAGCAGCGTGGCTGCAGGGACAGTGGGTGTGCCTGTAATGCCCATATTCCCACCAGTCTACCATAGCCACCTCAGACAAACCACCTCCGGCACTGGAGTCGGAACACTGCACCGAATCCGACGCGGGGGCAGTGCAGTAAGCTCCAGAGCGTAAGGAGCTGTCTTTGGAGAAGGAAGGGAAACCTCCCTGTCCCCGGCGGTGCAATCATCATCTTCTCCAGAAGAAGTGGTGGCAGGTCCCTACCAAACAGGCGGTCCCCCCTGATGACTTCAAGGAGCACCAGGCCCTCCTTGAAAGTGTGGCTGCCAATTTGAATTTAAATATTGAAGAGTTCGCGGAAGAGTCAGACGACCTCTTTAATGTTATATCCTTCTCCACTCTGCCCTGGGTCGCTGCGCATCCATCCAGGGGTCATTAAGATTGCCAAATCGCTATGGCAGATGTCCTCTTCCATTCTGCCTACTTCTAAGAAGGCGGAAAAGAAGTATTACGTCCCTTCAAAAGGGTTCTACTATTTGTACATGCACCCTCCAGTGGCGTCACTGGTCATGTCCGCTGTTAATTAAAGGGATAGGCAGGACCAACTCAGTGGCACGCCAAGAAACAAAGATGCAAAGAGATTGGATTTGTTTGGCAGAAAAGTTTATTTGACAGCCAGCCTGAAATTTTGGATGTCTAACCACCAGGCCCTGTTAGGCAGGTACAATTTTAACCTGACGGACTCCCTTAACAAATTCAAGGGGGCCCTCCTGCAGAACCATGCCCAGTAGTTTGCCACTTTAGTGGACAGAGGCACAGCGGTGGCAAGAGGGGCCCTCTATATGGCTTGGAATGCTACAGACTCAGCAGCCAGGGTGGTTGCCTTGGTGATGGCCATGAAACACAGTTCCTGGCTGCAGACCTCCTGATTATCCCAGGAGATGCAGGCCACCATTCAGGACCTCCTGTTTGAGGGGGTCGGACTCTGCTGTGAGCTCATGGACTCAAGACTCCACAGCCTTAAAGACTCCCATGCCACTCTCTGCTCCTTGGGCCTTCATACTCCTTAGCAGGCCAGGAAGCCATTCCCTCCTCCGCCTCCCCAGTCTAGGTCCTGGGGGACTCCCCAGCTGAGCACCTACAGGAGAAAGGATAGAGACAAGAGGTCTAAGTGGCAACATCCATCATCTTCCCATTCGTTGGCTCAGCCTAGCCCTTCCAGGAACCAAGGAGGCCAGAAGCAGACATTTTGAAGGTGTGCTCAAAGATGGCGTCCCAGTCACTTCCCAGGATCCACCCTACCAGTCTTTTTCCTCCACCGCTCGCACCCCTTCCGGTCGGCCTGGTCTCTGCTAACCTCAGATCATTTAGTGCTTGAAGTAATATCTTCAGGTTATACCATTCTTGTCTCACCACGAGTGGTTCCTTCATCTGGAAGTGGTCAGCATAATCTTCCAGAGGTGGGGGACTCCCCAGGTGGACCTGTTCGCATCCAGGCAGAACAGGAAATGCCCCATTTTCTGCTAGATTCGGGGGATCAACAGAGGCTCCCTGTCAGATGCTTTTCTGCTCCTGTGGTCAGGGGCTCTGTTGTACACCTTTCCTCCAGTGTCATTTAATTCACAGGGTCTTCATGAAGATCAAGCAGGATGGGGTGAAGGTGATCCTCATAGCACCAACTTGGCCACACCAGCATTGTTTTGGCACGCTTCTGAACCTCTTGGTGGCTGCTCCGTGACTGCTACCACTCAGGCTGGACCTGCTGTCCCAAAACTACGACAGTCTTCTGCATCAGAACCTGGCTGCGCTGCACCTGACAGCTTGGCTGCTGTATGGTTAAATGCGGAGGAGCAGGAGTGCTCGGCCAGTATCCAACAGGTCTTGTTGGGCAGCAGAAAGCCCTCCACTAGAGCGACCTACCTGGCCAAATGGAAGTGATTCGCTTGTTGGACCTCGGATAAAGGTATTCGGCCCACGTGGGCCTTGATGCAGTTAATCCTGGACTACCTTCTGCTTCTCAAGCTCCAAGACCTGTCCCTTTCATCTATCAAGGTCCACTTGACCGCTATCTCGGCCTTCCATCCGCCACTCGAGGGTAAGTTCGTTTTCGCCCAGGACATGACTGCCAGGTTCCTGAAGGGCCTTGAGCACCTCAACCCGCACATTACTGAACCCGGTCCTTCCATGGGACCTGAATCTTATGCTATTGCAGCTCATAGGGCCCCCCTTCGAGCTTCTGGCTTCCTGCTCTCTCCGCACATACCTAGAATGGAATAGACATAAGCAACACATCTCGAAGAACAACAGTTACGAAAGGTAGGTAACCATTTTTTCTGCATTGTCTGGGGAAATTCTCAGTATTGATTGTTTTATGAAAAGCTCTAGAGTAGGCCCGGACTGCCTTAAAGACTGACCCTCCATCTCAACCCACCATGTGAGCTACGCTCAAACTTGTCCCAAGGATGATGCTTGTGGAAGCTGAGGCAGGTCATGCTCAGCAGTGGGCCAATGCCTCTGGAAATACGCTTAAGCACAAACCTGGCCACTCTGAGAGAGCTGCAACCAGAGTACCTCTTTGCAACTAATTAAACTATTAATTTCTGGGCTCCTATCTGAGAAGTCCTATTAAAACCTGCAAGCATCAGGGAAACAGTATTTTGTCCTCTTATTTGGAGTGTAATTGATTTTATTTAAACCTCGTAAAATATACTCAAATACCGTAATGATGGGTGTCCTATAGAGGCCAACAGAATAATAAAAGTCTCTAAGGGAGAGAATTCATTATTACGAAGGCTCAGATAAGCTACTGAAGTTGGTAAAGGGACCAAGAGGAGTTTTTTGTAACTACAAATGTGAGTTTCGTGAGCCTTCACCTCTTTATTCGGAGAGAGGGACATTCTGCAGTATATTGCTTATTTCATGTCCTACATTGCGTAAATCAGACATCATCACTCATTACTCTGGTCATATGCTATCTTTTCAGTGGTCCATGATTGAATTGTTAAGAGAGGTTTTGCATCTCTGACTTATGCATGAAATATCTGATTGTATATTATCATGCTATCCTTGCTCTGTGATATTTTGATTCCTTATAGAAACTAATTACATTGCTTTTTAAAAAATCTTTGTTGGTAGGATGTTATTTAAAATGTGGGTTACCTGACTTTACCTAGGGATGTAGTACACGACCTGCTGCTTTTAAAAACAAAAACAAAAAACCCTCAAAAACTAATGTATTTGAAAATTACATACTGATAAAGTATGTGTTCAGACTTTCAGCATGCTATTGACATGATTTCACATGCAATTGTGCATACAGATGATCAGTTAGACTCCTACTTAGACATTTACTCGATCAGGGTACTTGAAAGCTAGTTCTATGGAAATTCTGCACCACAATATTTTAAAATTCTGCAAAAATCAGCATATTTTATTTGTCAAAATAATGCTATATAATCACACCAGTTTTAGGTATTTTGAATAAAATTGCCAAAATAATCATCAGCAACTATGTCTGTAACAATACAAACACAAAAAAATTTGCCCAGAAGTAAAGTGTTAAGGAAATCCTTACGACAACCCAGTTCCTGTTTCTCTGCCCCTTTCCCTGACACTCATACCCTCTTTCCCCAGAACCCAGCCACGGGGCACTCCCGGTCCAGACACCTGCACCCCCACAGCCTTTACTCCCTCCAACTTCTTTACTGTCCCACTGGGGGACATGGTGCGGTGTGGCCCTGCCTTTCCTCATCCTTTGGCAGAGCTGGGTCTCCCGGGCCCTGTCCCATACCCGGGAGAATGAGGATCAAGCCAGGCAGTTGGAGCCTCCATCTTTGCTGGGCTGGGTGCTTCGCTTACTGCTAGCTGGACTCCGCAGAGTCTAGCAGCTCCTAGTGGCGGCCTGCAGCTCTACAGCCCCAATTCTGCGGGATAAACATGGAATTCTGCTCAAATTCTGCATTGTCCAGTGGCACAGAATTCCCCCAGGACTAGAAAGCACATATTGCTAAGTGAGAAAATTGCTAATAGCCACTGTTAGGAAGCTGAAATGCCTTCTAAGTTGCTAATGGCCAGCTCTGGGTATGGTTTTATTTTTTTTTAACTCCATATGGATGGGGCTGTGAGGACAAGAGAAATATGAATGGCTACTGTCAGGCATGCTGCTGGGCATTCAGTCTCTTGCTTGCTGTGCAGTTTAAAATTCCTGCCAATATTGGAGATGCCAAGCAGTGCTTTTCACTATGGAGGACAGAGTCTTCTACCAGTAATCTGTTAAACTAGACACTTACAGTTTCTGAAAGAAAAGATCTATATATGAAATTTAAAGTACCATAATTATCACTCTTGCTGAGATTATTGCTTTATATTGCCAGTAACTAATAGTATTCATCAATAAACATGAATTAGGCTATCAGCAAGCTACTAAATTTAATATTTTAATGAATGTACTTGATACATAGTAAATACAAGATGAAGAAAGAATTCTTAATACAGTCTGTTACTTTGGGACAGTAAAATCATTCTGCCAATATTAGAACTAGGAAAAATCTAGTGCAGTGGCTCTCAACCTTTCCAGACTACTGCACCCCTTCCAGGAGGCTGATTTGTCTTGCGTACCCCAAGTTTCACCTCCTTTAAAAACTACTTGCTTACAAAATCAGACATAAAAATACAAAAGTGTCACAGCACACTATTACTGAAAAATTGCTCACTTTCTCATTTTACCTTCCAATTATAAAATAAATCGATTGGACTATAAATATTGTACTTACATTTCAGTGTATAGGATATAGAGAAGTTTATAAGGTGTCATTGTCTGTATGAAATTTTAGTTTGTACTGACTTTGCTAGTGCTTTTTATGTAGCCTGTTGTAAAACCAGGCAAATATCTAGTTGAGTTGATTACCCCCTGGAAGACATCTGCATACCCCCAGGGGTACATGTACCCCTGGCTGAGAACCACTGATATAGTGGATCTAATGCCAGAAAACCCAACTAAACAGCCCTATTGTGAAGCAGTGAGGGTTGCAATATACTGAACCTAATCTCAAAAAGCAAGGAAACAAAAAGTTTAAATCATCAAACAGTACATTTACGCTACCCATTGGTATGCACCCTACCATCACCACATTTACCATATACTACACCACGCACCACAAACTTTAACTGCTTTCTTTCAGCCTCTGCACACACCTATCTCCTGAATGATATTTTCCCCAGAACTAGTGGTTGTGAATGTTCAGTGTAGTAGTTGGTTGCGTTGACAGAGGGTAATTTTCGAAAATGGTTGTGTGCAGAAGAGTAGTTTAAGAGAGTGATGAAAAGTGGGACTGCCACAAAACGAAACAAAACAAAAAATCCAAAGATTTTTCCACTGAAAATATATGAAGAGAAACAAAACAAAATAAAAACTACATAGAAAATGTATAGAGTGTAAAATCTAACACTGGGTGAAATTTCACACTGGCTATTTACTTTTAGAGAGAAACAGGAACTTATGTCCCATTTTAAACCCCTTTTGCAATCTGATCTAGTGAGGCATCTGGTAATGACTCCTCATTAGTTTGATATTCTGTCTTTTCCCTGCTTTTTCCTTAGAAGTGTTTAATATTTCTCAAACTACCAATGAAAATATCAGTAGCTTGCTGGATAGTCAGCTACTGTACTTTCCATTCAAATAACACAGAGGTGGCCAACCTGAGCCTGAGAAGGAGCCAGAATTTACCAATGTACATTGCCAAAGAACCACAATAATACGTCAGCAGCCCCCTATCCACTCCCCAGCCCCCAGTGCCTCCTGCCTGCTAGCAGCCCCCACCAATCAGTGCCTATTCCCCACTCCCCCTGCCCACCATAATCCGCTGTTTCAAGTGCACAGGAGGCCATTAGGGGGAGGAGCGAGGGCATGGTAGGCGAAGGGGCAGGGGCCTTGGGGGAAGGGGTGGAGTGGGGGCAAGGCTTGGGGCAGAGCAGGGGGTTGAGCAGTGAGCACCCCCCCAGCACACTGGAAGTTAGCATCTATAGCTCCAGCCCTGGAATCAGTGCCTAGGTAAAGAGCCGCATATTAACGTTTGAAGAGCCGCATGCAGCTCTGGAGCCACAGATTGGCCACCCCTGAAATAGCATATGTATGGGTTTTCTTTTATCTTAATTTCTTTGTTTCTGCCCCCATCAACTTCTGACCTGGAGCAATGGGGTCCTCCTTGCTTTCAACAAGGGACAAACAGCTGCAGCCAATCAAAAAAAGTTCATATTTGGCAACCTTTTAGACTGTGGATGAAGTGAGATAATGCATTCCCTATGCCTCTTTAGAAAACTACCGTATATACTCAATCATAAGCCGGTTCGTTTATAAGCTGACACCCCCAAGATGGATAAGTAAAAATGGAAACACTTTTATGACCCATTCATAAGCCGACCCTATAATTCAGGGGTCAGCAAACGTTGACTCCCAGGCTATGAGGATAAACCGCTGGCGGGCCGAGATGGTTTGTTTACCTCGAGCATCTGCAGGCACGGAGGTAAACCTAAGTAAACAAAATGTCCTGGCGTGCCAGCTGCTTACCCTGACGGGCTGGGACAGCAACTGGTGGGGGAAATTTTTTTTGGGGGGGAGAAGCTGGAGGTCAGAGGAGTAACCCCTGTGACCACTCCCCACATGACCCCACCACTAGCCCGGAACCCCCACACTCTCCCCATCCCATCCCTTCCCACCTTCTCTGGGGAGGGCCAGGGGAGGATGTCTCTGGCCTGGCTGGGGCTGCTCCGGCAGGCTGGGCGGTGCGGCCATCGCCTGCTCCAGCGGGCCAGACCGGGCGGTGCAGCCGCAGTATGTTCCAGTGGGCTGGGCCAGGCGGCGTGGCTGCAGCATGCTCTGGTAGGCTGGGTGGCGGGGCCGAGCGGCACAGCCAGGGGCGACTCCAGGCACCAACGCAGCAAGCGCATGCCTGGGGCAGCAAGCTGCGGGGGACGGCGTGCCGGTCGCCATGAGGGCGGCAGTCAGGCTGCCTTTGGCGGCATGCCTGCGGGAGGTCCGCTGGTCCCGCGGCTTCGGCGGCAATTCAGTGGCAGGTACGCCGAAGGCGCGGGACTGGCAGATCACCTGCAGTAACGCCACCGAATCCGTGTGACCAGCGGACCCGAAGGCTGCCTGACTGCCGTGCTTGGGGCAGCAAAAAACATAGAGCTGCCCCTGGGCACAGCTGCAGCTGCTTCGGAGGCTGGGGGGAGAGCAGCGTGGCCAGAAGCGGAGAGACTCTGGCCCCGCCTCTTCCCTTCTGGCTGTGCTGCCTCTCCTTGCTCCCTCTGTTGGGGGGGGCGGGGCTGTGTCCCACCTCTCCCTCTCTATTCCCGTTCATAAACCAACCCCCTTCTTTGGTGCTTCCCTTTTTTTACTAAAAAAATTTGGCTTATGAACGAGTATATACTGTAATCACTATCTAGCTGTTGCCAAATCTTATTTGTCAAGCCAAATTCGTGAACTGCATAGGTTAACTCCTTGTATGTTTCTTTTCTCTGGAGAATCTCCTAATGTAGATGCAGTGATAACTGCCTCTTCTAATAAGTTTCTTTATTCAACAGAGAGGGTAATGTTTTTCCTAAGCATGTTCCAGATAAAAAGCTGCAATTATTCTGATTCTTTGGTGTCTATTTCCCTTCACACACTGTCCTCTGCTCCAGCGTTAATTGAATGACTAGAGAAATTTCAAGAGACCTACAAAAAGTTATTGTAACAACAGGCTGCAAGTTACTTTCCATGTATTGGCTTGTAGCACACTTTGTATGTGTTGCAACCTGGATTCTTTGCATCTAGCCTTCAGATTTTATGTTTAGTTACTCTTCCTTAAAAGGTAACTGTTGATAAAGACTCATTACTATATTCTTCTTGTTAAAACACAAACACAATCAGTGAGAAGGGAAAAAAAGGATCAACTCTGTAACAGAAATTTTAATGAGAGCTCTTCATCTCTCGGATGTCTGGCAAAATTCAAAGGCAGATGGGGTTGATATTACAACATTAATACTTTTGTCCCTACTTTGGGAAAAGAAGGAATCACAAATTTCCCCTCCCACCCCCACTAAATCTGCAGTGACCATTTATCAATCCAATGTCATTGCTGTCATCTTCAACACTGAACTGAACGGTTGGCTCTAGTGATTGTTTGCCATTTGGTCCATTCCTGTGCGTCCGCAAGGGCTTGATGGGCCGAAAGTCCAACATTGGAACAGACGATGCACCCATGTAATACAGAGTCTGCCTCTGGGCCACCTCCACCCCTCGGTTGGTGGAATTTTATCCTGGGTGTTCTAAGCCACATGGAGAACGGTGTTCACCGGAATGTCTTGTGGAATTCTGGCGACATGTCCGAAAAGCATAAGACGCCAGCTGTGGACATTGTCCCCATTAGGCAGTAGACCAGAGCGACCATAAACATCTGCATTACAAATGAAGTCATTCCACTTTATGCCCAATATATGCTGTTGGCATTTTGTGTGGAAAGCCTCCAGCTTTGCCCAGTCTGAGCAGGATCGTGTCCATGTTTCACAACCTTACAGCAGTATGGAGAGGATACAGCTTGAATAGACCCTGAACTTTATCATGCTGAGATTACGTTGATTCTGTATTTGTTGTAAACAACCCATGCAGACACTGCAATGCCAACATAGTCTGTGAGAGTATCTGGCTTTGCTTCTTGAACCATAGAAGAAAACTAGGTGTTCTAGGCTATTCTAAAGGAATGTGAAATAACTGCATTTATTTATCCCAGGCATTTATATCATTTATGCAGGTTCTCTTGCCTTCCTCATGTATCTGACAAGGTTCCTCACCGTTTCCTATAAACTGAGGATATTATCAGTATCTCCCTTGCTGTGGTGATAGTGTTGGTTCCACAGTAGAGAGTTTTTGAACTATTTATTCCCTTTACTTTATACTCTGTTAAGTATTAGGAATTCTAGACAGAAAGTAATTAAGTGGGCTTGTCAGAAACATTTCAAAATATAGTCTGCAAAATTAAAATGAGTTCAGGGGATTTACTATGTACCCAGTGATCCAGGCAATTGAAAGTATCTGTGTTTTCCTCTCTGAGTCACTGCACCTCCCACATCCGTTAGGCTAGCATTGTTGTTAATCTTGAGTCAACTGTCGTTGGCTGACTATAGTTGCTGCAATCTAGAGACATGAAGGAATTGCAGAACATACATAAAATGATTGGCTGGTAGAAGTCTCCCTCTCCACCACTGCTTGCGTAGTAATAAGCACACTGTTAACTGTTTCTTGACCATCAGTTGAGAAAATGCATCTGTTCAAGCCCTCTTCACCGCAGATCACTCCATCACATTATTATGTTCAATTCCTAGCAGGGCACGGATATCTACTTCAAGGTTGAATACAAAATATTCTGGACACCTCAATTCAAGTACTAAAATTTCTGTTTTAAGATTACTTCAAGGAAATAGAGTTTTCCCCTTGGGCATCTGTTTGACAAGAGACAATCACCAATCAAAGTTGTCTCCTGCAAGAGCCACATAGCTCTCATAGTCTTGCTGGCCACTTTCTAAGTACAAGAGCCAGGGACTTCTGTGCCTTTCCTCCAATTCTACTCATCCACAAATAATTTGAAAATCAGGAGTGACGCTGTTCAGTCTCTTCTCATCCCTGTTGACCTCAGAGGGCCTGGTTTCTTGATCTCCTTTTGAATAATCAGTGTGTTCATCTTTCACTAGTTTGTAATGTGCTAAAACCATGGGAAATTTCTTTACTTCAGATACAAACGTTTTGAGCTTTGATCATTTGGCATGTGAATGTAGTGTTTAGAATAGCTAGATTTCTCTGATGGTTCTGGAAAATTTTACTGAAACCTTTAAAAACATTGCTTTTTCAAGGGGAATTTGAAAAGGAATTGGATTTGTGCCTTCAGGATACTCATATTTTATGGTTCAAGTGCCATCAGAGGTAGAAGTCAGTCTCCTACCCATTGACTGAGTTACTCTTTAGTCATTTTTCTCCCAAAGCCTATACTTAGATCTAATTGAGTCCATCTGGAGTTAAAATTTAGTTCTAAGATAGCTTTTGAATGTTTTCATCACTCTCAACTTCCATCAATATAATTTTTCTGGCACCCATCACTTCCATTGAGAATAGTACAATTGGCAACTTTATCCATTAGACATATTTGCTTTGACACTTATCCATGAAGTCTCTCTTCTATTTTTCAGTATTACTAAGAAATGTACTGTTTAAATTTCTTCTAAGATCCTGAGTTGTAAGAAGAGAGACTGTAACATTCATGACATCCAGGCAAAGCACTAAAGGATTATCTGGTCAGAACTAAATTTTAGAATTATGCTTTTCCTCCTCTGGGGGGGAATGTAAGTGTAACTGTAATCACTTGAATCAGTGACAGTTGTCCCCTGCTGTGTGAAATAGGGTTATAAAAGGACTGTGTCCCAATTTATATCTAGGGGAACCAACAAATAAAGATCAGTCTGTTACAGTAGTTCAGTGTGTCACACCTACAATACAATGAGATATTTAAAAAGCCTCCCAAATTATTTTGCTAAGAGAGATTCACAACTGTATCACGGAAGTCATGTTTTGTTTCCAACCAAGATTAGGGTGTATTCTGCTCAAAGTATTAATTCTTGATCCAAAAGGGTGTAATGCAAGAAGTAATTTGATCAATTCTACCAATGTTTCCCAATCGTTGTTTAGTAGAGCGAGGTGAAAAATAGGGGGTCTGTCTGATGGAAAATTTTGACTTTTTCAGCAAAATTTTGAAAATCAAAATATTTCAATTCAGAATGGCCCCACTGAACCTCATGGGATCTTTATTTGTAGTTTGGGTGCTTATGTGCTCCTGTTTTCTTCTGTGAGTCACGCTCTCTGGCTGCACTACATCTCCCATGATGCAGCACTTTCTCCTCTCTTGGTGAGAGGGTGGGTTGTGTGATAGGAGCCACTGGCCTTGGGGTATCATGAGATAAATAGTGTGGCCAGAGAACTTCTCTCAGAGGAGAATGGGGAATAAGGCATCTGAACTACTATTGCCTGGATGCAGCACGGTGCCATTTTGAAACAAAATATTTCAATTTTTAGCTGTAAATTGAATGTTTCCAAGCCATTCTGGTTTTTGACAAAAATCAGCATTTTTTGTGGAAAGCGGGCACTTTTGCACAAAACTTTTAGTTAAAACCCAATCAGCAATATCATTTTAGATATGTTTTTGCTTCTGCATAGGTAATCTGCAGCCGGAGTGGCCTGCAAGTAATTGTGCCTGTAAAGTCTTCTGAATGATCATCCTTTTAAAATTCACTTTCAGTATATTTGGACCAGTCAAATAGTTTCCAATGCTACAGATGAGTGGTGGGTGGAGAAATAAGAAATTTAGTTATAAATTAGTTTCTGCATTTCAGTGTTCCAACTGTGAAGATGTTCTAACATACTTTATTAGAAGAAAGGTAGGCAATTTTTTTTCTTCTCTATAACTTGGTATTTATTCATTTTGGGGCATGTGTGTGTGTTAGGACTGTTTCTAGTTAGTTCTTGGTGAAGTGTAGCTATCAAAGACTCCTCCTGGGAATAATCCCATTACTTCAGTAGAACATATGCGAAGATAAAATGCATGTTTTTGTAGCCCTTCTGCCAGGCAGTGTAGGCAGCAACAAGCGCTGGGTTCAATATCTAAGGGGTTCTTCTTAACAATACAAAACAAAACCAGCTCAAGCCCCCACCCAGTAATCTGGGAAAACTAAACATTACCCTGAGCACCTCTAAGAGGTAACACTTCCCCACTCGCAAACACTGAGTCAGTGTATAACAAAAGAAAACTTTTATAAAAGAAGAAAACACATTAATTTGGAAAAACACTGCAACAAAGATTTGAAAGTATGCAACCAATAAGCAAAACACCCATCCCAAAGTGTCCTGGGCTCTGTCCTTTTTCTTTGTTTCCCATTTTTAACATAACACTCCTCTTGTCCCTCTGCTGCATCCCGCTCAGAGTTTGGAGATTGGGGAGGCGTTTGAGTGGGTTTGCCTCCCAGCCCTGAGGGTAGAAGGTGGTAGTGATGCCTCCACCTCTGCTCCACAGTGTTTCTGCCATTGTTTGTTGCTCTGTCTGATGCTGTCACTGCCACCTCTTGCTCCAGTGCTGTGTTCTGAGATTCCACCACTTAGCCCAGTTCTCAGTGATTTCAACTCTTTAGTGATTTCACTGGGTAGTGGGGAGCCTCTCTGCTGCTGTCTCTTCTGAGTTGTCCTTTCACTGCAACACTTTCTGTACCAGGTCTCAGGTTCATCCCCCTTATATCAGCTTATCAATGAGTTTAGCTCTAGTAATCACTGAGAGAGAACCAGGATACTCAAATGCGTCTAGTCAGCTCTGTCCTTAAACACTGGAGTAGGAGAGTCAAATGGCTCCTGCTATTCCATCAGGTTCCCACCCACTCTGACTCTTACTTGGATTTGGCATCACTACCCCCTACATAGCGAGTGAGGTTAAGGTAGGGTGACCTCCCTCAATTAGAGCATGCTGCCCTTTACGCATACAATAAGGATAATATTTCATTACCCCTGCATTTAGTATTAAAGTCAATTTTAAGCCCAAACAGCCAAAATTGATCACTTCGGTGTAACAGGTCACTCTCTGCTGATCCCCTAGGCAGAGTAGGTGTTTCTGTGCAAATACAGTCTGCTCCTGCGGTCTTTTCCACCAGTTCTTTACTAGATGTCAAGGGAGAGCTCATTCAGACCCTGCTTACATTTTGATTGGTTGACATTGTAGTCTATTTCCATGGTGATGAATTCAGTTTTATTTTTTCCTGTGTTGAGAAGCAGAAAGAAAGAAAATGTGTAGGTAAGTGATCTTGTGGGGTTTTTTTTTTTTTTAAGGTTGTCTTAGTGTGCACTCCATGCAAAATTGGGACTTGTTCTAGAATAGCCAAAGGTGGGGCTGGACCATTTTTTCAAAGATTTCCTACAGTCCATTGGAGTGGTAGGAAAGTTACAGCATGTCATTTAGTGGATCAATGCAATATATTTAGAAACACAACACTTCATCTTGAAGAGGTCCACTGGTGTTTAAATAGATTTTGTGAAATTGAACTGTAGTATCTAGAGCAGGGGTCGGCAACCTCTGGCACGCGGCTCTGGCGGGCCGGGCCAGTTTGTTTACCTGCCGTGTCGGCAGGTTCGGCCAATCGTGGCTCCCACTGGCTGTGGTTCGCCGCTCCAGGCCAATGGGGGCTGCAGGAAGCCGCGGCCAGCACATCCCTCGGCCCATGCTGCTTCCTGCAGCCCCCATTGGCCTGGGACGGTGAACTGCGGCAAGTGGGAGCCGCGATCGGCCAAACCTGCCGACGCAGCAGGTAAACAAAATGGCCCTGCCCGCCAGGGTGCTTACCCTGGTGAGCCGCATGCCAGAGGTTGCTGACCCCTGATCTAGAGTGTTGGAAAATTAATTGAAGTAGATTCAGTTGCTGAAAATATAAAATATTATACACATAATATTTTCACTTTAGTGCTACAGTGTGTACCATACATAGATGGGACCAAGAAGATAAAAATGTCATCTGAGATATACATCATCTTCTACAGTGCATAGGGAAGCATCTTCAGTCTCCAATCACCATTTTGTATGTTTTAGAGCAGGGGTCGGCAACGTTCGGCACGCAGCTCGCCAGGGTAAGCACCTTGGCGGGCCGGGCCGGTTTATTTACCTGCTGACGTGGCAGGTTCAGCTGATCGCGGCCCCCACTCGCCGCAGTTCACCGTCCCGGGCCAATGGGGGTGGCGGGAAGCGGCGCGGGACGAGGGATGTGCTGGCCGCGGCTTCCCACTGCCCCCATTGGATCAGGACGGTGAACCACGGCCAGTGGGGGCCGTGATCAGCCAAACCTGCCGTGTCAGCAGGTAAATAAACTGGCCCGGCCCGCCAGGGTGCTTACCCTGGCGAGCTGCGTGCTGAACGTTGCCTACCCCTGCTTTAGAGAATGCAAAACTTGTATGTCATTGTTCAATAATGTAGAAAGGAACAGAAAAGGATAGAATCAAATGAGTTGCTTTTTACATCCCCGAATAAATATGGATCGCCCTGCTTAGAGGCATGAAGGCAAGCATGCAGTAACAGGAGAGAGGCACTTAGAGTCTGCTAAAGCCCATTAGTCAATGAAAATAATTCCATGGGCTTTGAGTGGAACCCACAAGGGAAGAGAGAGAATTCTTGATTCAGTCCTAAGTAGAACACAGAGGTGTATATAGCGGAACCGTTCAGTAATAATGACCAGAATGTAATTAAATTCACCATCTTTGTAGGGGGTGGAAAATACCAAAGAAACCCACCATAGTAGCATTTAGCTTCAAAAAGGAGAACTACACAAAAATGAGGAAGTTAGTTAAATGAAAATTAAAAGGAGCAGGCACAAGGGTGAAATGCTTGAAAGCTGCATGGCAACTTCTTAAAACACAATAATAGAGGCTCAAACTAAATGTATACCCCAAATGTAAAAAAACAGAGGACCAAAAATACCACCATGGCTCAGCAACAGAGAAAAAGAGGTGGTTAGAGGCAAAAACATATCTTTTAAAAATTAGAAGTCAAATCCTACTGAGGAAAATAGAAAGAAACATAAACTCTGGTATGTCAAGTGTGTATGTATCATTGGGCAGGCAAAAAAGAAGTTGAATTGAAATTAGCAAAAGACACAAAAACAAACAGTAACAACATTTTAAGTAATCAGAAGCAGGAATCAAACAATCGGTGGAACCACTGGACAGTCAAGGTGCTAAAGGAGCAACCCAGGAAGACAAGGCCATCTGTGGAGAAGTTAAGATTTCTTTGTATGGTCTTCACTGCAGAAGATATGAGGGAGATTCCCACACCTGAACTATTCTTTTTAGGTGACAAATCTGAGAAACTGTCCCAGACTGAACTGTCAATAGAGGAGATTTTGGAATAAATTGATAAATTTAACAGTAATAAATCACGAGGACCAGGTGGTATTCACCCAAGAGTTCCAAAGGAACTTAAATTAGAAACTGTAATTTACGAACTGTGGTATGTAACCTATTGCATAAATCAGTCTCTGTACCAGATGACTTGACAAAAGCTAATGTAATGCCGATTTTTAAAAAAGCCTCCAGAGGTGATGCTGGCAATTCCAGGCCATTATGTCTAACTTCAGTATCAGGCAAATTGGTTGAAACTATAGTAAAGAACAGATATCAGACAGAGGTGAGCACAATATGTTGGGGAAGAGTCAACACTGTTTTGTAAAGGGAAATCATGACTCACCAATCTCTTAGAATTCTTTTGAGGGGGTCAACAAACACATGGACAAGGGTGATCCAGTGGATATAGTGTATTTGGACTTTCAGAAAGCCTTTGACAAAGTCTCCCACCAAAGACTCTTAAGCAAACTAAGCAGTCATGGGATAAGAGGGAAGGCCTTCTCCTGGACCAGTAACTCTTTAAAGATGGGAAACAAAGAGCAGGAATAAATGGTCAGTTCTCACAGTGAAGAGAGATAAATAGTGGGGTCCTCCAAGGATCTGTACTGGACCGGTGCTGTTCAGCATATTCATAAATGATCTGGAAAAGGGGGTAAACTGTGGTGGAAGATGATATAACATTTTATTCAAGATAGTTAAATACAGAGCTGACTGTGAAGAGTTACAAAGGGATCTTACAAAACTGGGTGACTGGACAAGAAAATGGCAGATGCAATTTACTGTTGATAAATGCAAAGTAATGCATGTTGGAAAACATAATCCCAACTATATGTACAGAATGATGGGGTTTCAATTAGTGTTACCACTCAAAAAAGATCTTGAAGTCATCATGGATAGTTCTCTGAAAACAGCTGCTCAATGTGCAGCGTCAATCAGAAAAGCTAACAAAGTTAGGAACCATTAGGAAAGAGAGAGATAAGGGTACAGTAAATATCATAATGCCACCATGTAAATCCTTTGTACACCCACATCTGGAATACCACATGCAGTTCTGGTCACCCCATCTAAAAAAAGATGCATTAGAATTGGAAAAGGTACAGAGAAGGCCAACAAAAATGGCTAAGGGTATGGAACAACTTCCATATGAGGAGAGATTAAAAAGACTGGGACTGTTCAGCTTGGAAAGAAGACAACTAAGGGCGGGGGACATGCTAGAGGTCTATAAAATCATGAATAGTTTGGAGAAAGTGAATATGGAAGTGTTTACCCCTTCATGTAACACAAGAACAAGGGGTCACTGAATGAAATTAATAAGCAACAAGTTTAAAACAAACATAAGGAAGTACTTCTTTACACAACACACAGTCAACCTGTGGAACTTGTTACCTGCAGATGTTGTGACAGCCAAAAGTATAACTGGGTTCAAAAAAAATCAGTTAAGTTCATGGAGGATAGGTCCATCAATGGCTATAAGGCAAGATGGTCAGGGACGCAACCCCATGCTTTGGGTATCCCTAAACCTTTTATTGCCAGTAACTGGCACTGGATAATGGGATGGATCATTTGATAATTACCATGTTCTGTTCATTCCCTCTGAAGCATCAGAAACTGGCCACTGTTGGAAGGCAGGATACTGGACTAGATGTACCATTGATCTGACCCAGTATGGCTATTCTTATGTTCTTAAGTGCCTGATCTAAACTAAATGGAGCCTAATCCTTCAATATTGTGAGCATCTGAGATGTACTAGGTGCCTTCAACTTCAGCATAGTTAACGCAATTTGAAGGCACTGGGTGTTTCTGACACTCAGCACTGGTAGGTCAGATTCTGAAAGGTCTTTCTAATACACAATGTTCTTACACAGTACGCTGAGACAACCTGGGTGGCAAGCTAAGAAAACCAGGGCAAACAAAATAGATGTATAGATTCAGCTTCCAGAGGAAATCACTAATGAACAAGAGAAGCATTATGATTTATTTTATAGAGGAAGCAAGTGACAAAAATGAATTAACAGAGGTTGAAAAGACTGTGTAAAGACAGCAAAATTACATTTTGAGCATTACTACTGACAAACATTGAAAACTATCATAGCAACCATCACCAGGGAGACCAATGAAATTCTGAAAAATGCTAAGGTCAGATGCGAACACTGAAAATCCGTCTTGATCAACAGTTTCTGGACCTATCAATCTCCCTCTCCCTTTCATTCATTAGATGACTGAAGTATATAATGCTATTGTTTTGATGGGGGAGCGATGATTGCCTCAGAACAAAGAACAGAAATATATTTGACAAAACTAAAATAGAAATTGTACAAACATACACGGTATCTAAGTTTTGCATGAAGTTAGTGTTCTAATGATGTCAGAAGTCCCACAGTTACAGCAAGCTATCAGGATAATAAATGGCTTTGATACACAGTTGTGATGGATGTTGTTGACAAAAACATTACTGTGTGTGTATATATACTCTAACAACCTACTCTGATAGATATTAGATAAATCTAAATGCACTTGTAAAAAAAATTTTTACTTGCTGTTTTATAATAATCATCTACATCCTGACTGATTATGTTTCAGGTGTCATGGTACTATATCCTAAAGCATCATGCTTTAGAATATTACAGGTTTCTGTTTTTTTGTTTGTTTGTTTTGTTCTTAACCTGCCTTTTCAGTGGAAGTATTTCTTCACTTAACCAACACACTTATGCAAATAGAGTGGAAATAGGCAATTGCAAATTCTGAGCCAACAGATCATTGCTTCTGCTTCCCAACTCTATTGCTGCCTAAAGCTCTTTAAGTTACTTCTGTTAGGCTGGTTTTGCCTACTGTTCTGGCAGAACTACTGTAACTACCATCATAGTGGTTTTGCCCATTGCTTCAATAGCTTGCACCACAGCAGCTGTGCCTACTGTTCCTTCAAATCTATTGGTTGTCTGCTTCTTTTAAAGTGTATTTTAGTATGCTCAACATCCGAGTCCCTGTATCCTGTTACCAATAAAGTACATTAGAATTTATTGTATGAGATCTGAAAATATTTAACTTTTGCTAATTTTACAAGTAGCATATGGGGAAACTTGTACTAGTGCAGTCCATGCTGTGTAGTTAAATAGAGGCTTTGACTGTTTGGAGAACAATTTTGGCATTTTTTTTTCCCTTTGTGGCCGGTCTATTGCTACTTTGCAAATTGAAAGAGCAATAAACAGGCCATGCTGCATAACAAATCTGTATGATGTGTGGATGGTTGAATTCTGCTACTGATCATCTATGACCAGTTTTTTTGGCTAGTGTATAGATGAACCAAAATGAGATCATGTAGCTTGATATTTCACTTTTTAAAAGTATCTGTAATGTTTACATACAATTCTATTTTGGATTGTCACCCAGATCTGGCATGTATTGCCAAGACAGACCAGTAACTGTATGAGACTACCTCTATTTTGTCATGACTGTTGTTTGTGAGCCACCACGCTTAAACAAAGGGGGCGAGGGAAGTCGGTTTTGTTTTTGATATCAGATCTCACACAGTGTTCTGCTGCATGTATGAGGCAACCAGGTCTTCTGTGAGAGTTATCAGATTGGTGAGGTTCTATTAGTAAATTAAAATTCTTCTTCGAGTGATTGTTCACGTCCATTACACATTAGGTGTACGCGCACCGCGTGCACGGACGTCGGAAACTTTTTCCCTTAGCGGCTCCCGTCGGGTCGGCAGGGCCCCCCTCCCGCCAGAGCGGCGCCCCACTCTAGGGTATATATATCCCTGCAGACCCGACCCCTTCAGTTCCTTCTTACCATCCGTGGCGGCGTTGGAACAACTCTGTCTCTTGTCTGAGAGTGTCCCTTAGCATAGTCATTAGTGTTATCTCAACAGTTATCAGTTTTAGTTGTTAGTGTTAAGCTTAGTAGTTAACAGTTCCTTAGGAAGTACTCAAAGTTCTTGCTGTAGGTGTTTGGTCAACCCTGGCACTGGCCCTGGGCGGCGGGGCATGCCGCACGTCCAAGGTTTCAAGGCTTGTGCCACGTGCCGTAAGCCTATGCCATTGAGCGACCCCCACGACTCGTGTCTCCGTTGCCTGGGGGAAACTCACCAGAAAGAGCGCTGCAAGATCTGTAAGGCATTTAAGCCCAGGACTAAGAAAGAAAGAGACTTTCGCCTCAAGCAGCTGCTCATGGAGACGGCGTTACAGCCCTCCACTTCGACGGCACCGTCTGCCTCAGTGCGGAGCGCCCCGGCATCGGTTCGGGACCCGGCGCCGGCGGGTCACCCGAAGCCCACGGCACCGACCCAACGGGGGCATTTATGGCACCGGTCGTCTTCGCCGGCAAAATCGAAGGGCCAACCCAAGGCCCGAGGACGCTCCCCACATAAGAGGGCAGCGCCAGCGAAGACCTCGAGTGCGCCTAAGGCCGTTACGGCCCCGGCACAGGCCCCGGTAGTGGCTCCGGTGCCGAAAGGCCCGTCGAGCCCCGGGATAGGCGCGTCGAGTGAGGAGGAAAGGCTGGAGGAGCTCTTGGAACAGCCCTCCACTCCGGACACATTTGAGGCAGCAAAAGACCTCATTGAATTGTCCTCCACAAACTAAGGACGCTCCGCCGAGACTGCCATCCAGAGGCAAGCCGGCGATGGTGCGCCCTTCACGGTCGCCATCTCAGCACCATTCACGGCACTGGTCCCGGTCGAGTTCCGCCTCGGTGGACTCCCGGTTGCCCTCCGCGCAGAAAGCGCCACAGCTGTTGGGCCTCAATAAGCGGTCGGCACCGACTCAGCAGCCATACTCGAGTCGGCACCGGGACGCTTCGACTACACGTTCCCCGAGACCGACCACCCGTGGTCGTTCCCAGTCCCGTGGTCACCGGTACCGATCCAGGTCCAGGTCGGCAAGACGCTACTCCAGGTCCTGGTCGTGGAGACACTACTCTCCAAACCCAGACCGGCACCGTTCTACGGCACCGCTGTGGCCTTCAAGATCACCATCTGTGCTGTCGGAGACTGACTCGGGCCGGTACGGTGGGTATGCCCACAGGACACAGGCCAGTAGAGACTACGAAACCTCTGGTCATCCTCAGTGGGGCCAGCCAGGCCAATGGCCATTCTGGACACCCTGGGCCTACCACCAGCAAGGCCCCCCATCTAGGGCCTCGAGATCTGGGCCATCAGGGTACCGGTCCCATTCTCCGCGGTACCACCCGCCCTCTCACAAGGAGGCAACGATCTCTAGACCGCAGGAGCGGAAAGGAGTGGACTCGGCACCGAGCACAGTACCATCTCAGTCCCACACCGTGGGACAGGCCCCAGAGGAACAACCAGTCGATGACAGGTTGCAGGAAGGCGAGGATGGGCAAAAGGCCCCGACCTCTTCCTCCTCTCCGGACGAGGCCGTGGCGGGCACAACAGTGTCTGGCCCTCCCCCGATTGATCATCGGGCGCACCAGGACCTGCTCCGCCGGGTAGCCCTCAATCTGGGCTTGCAGGCAGAGGAGACCTTAGAGCAGGAGGACCCCATGGTCGACATCCTGAGCCCGGAGGGCCCCTCCAGAGTCGCTCTCGCGATTATACGAACAGTCCAGTCTAACTATAAGACGGTATGGCAAACGCTGGCCTCCAGTGCACCAACTGCAAGGGGCGTGGAGAGGAAATACTTCGCCCCATCTAGAGGGTTTGACTTCCTCTTTTTGCACCCGTCTCCTTGTTTGCTGGTAGTCTCTGCGGTCAACGAACGGGAGAGTCATGGTCAGCAAGCCCCTGCGCCCAAGGGCAAGGAGGCGAAACATTTAGACTTATTCGGGAGGAAGGTCTACTCGTCTGGGGGCCTCCAGCTGAGGATTGCTAATCAGCAGGCGATTCTAAATAGACACAACTTTAATTCTTGGGCATCAGTCTCCAAGTTCAAAGAATCCTTACCTCCGGACGCACATCCAGAGTTCACGGCCCTAGTGGACGAAGGGATGGCGGTGGCCAAAACTTCGTTGCAGGCCTCCCTTGACTCAGCTGACGCAGCGGCTAGGACAATCGCGTCAGGGGTAGTGATGAGGCGCTCGGCATGGTTACAGGCTTCAGGCCTTCCGCCAGAGGTGCAGACCACTCTGCAGGACCTTCCGTTTGAAGGGTCAGGATTGTTTTCAGACCAAACGGACGCCAGGCTACATAGCCTCAAGGACTCGTGAGCAACCCTAAAGTCATTAGGAATGCATACCCCGGTGACACAGCGGAAGCCCTTTAAGCCTCACCCTCCACAGAGGCAGTACCACCCTTGCCATCGGCACGAACCGTACTGCCGTCGTGGCAGGGATAACAGGCGGAGACGTAACAATACGCCTAACCAAGGCCAAGGTCATGGCCAGGGCAAGCCGCAGCCAGGGAATAAACCAGGCTTTTGAAGTTACGCTTGAGGCCAGCGTACCACATCCCATTCCGGATTCACCTCTGGGGTTCAAGGACCGCCTGTCCCATTTCTACCGTGCATGGTCACACATAACATCGGACCGCTGGGTCCTGCGCACAGGGAAGGCGGGCTATACCCTCCAGTTCTCCTCGCCTCCTCCCTTCCCCGTCCCTCTTCAGGGACCCCTCTCACGAGCAACTTCTCATGCAGGAGGTGCAGACCCTCCTCACAGTGGGAGCAGCGGAAGAGGTCCCACCAGACCTAAGGGGAAAAGGATTTTACTCCAGGTATTTCCTGATTCCCAAGGCAAAAGGGGGCCTCCGTCCCATTTTGGACCTGCGCGGACTAAACAAGTTTCTGGTCAGGACGCGTTTCCGTATGGTCTCCCTTGGAACTGTTATCCCATCCCTGGATCCGGGGGATTGGGACGCTGCCCTCGATATGAAAGATGCGTATTTTCACATCGCCATCAACCCGGCCCACCGGCGGTTCCTGTGCTTCACAGTCAACCAGCGCCATTTTCAATTTACGGTCCTGCCCTTCGGCCTAGCATCGGCACCGCATTCACGAAATGCATGTCTGTGGTAGCAGCCTTCCTTCGGAAAAGAAGGATGCGCGTGTTCCCGTACTTGGATGACTGGCTCCTCGCGGGCAGGTCGGAGGCCGAGGTCCGCTCTCATGTGACGCTGGCCTTACAGATGTTCAGCAGGCTCGGCCTACTGGTCAACGTGCCCAAGTCCACGTTAACTCCCACACAGAGACTGGACTTCATAGGTGCAGTCCAGGACTCAGTGGCTGCGCGGGCAAGTCTCCCAGAGTCGCGGTTCTTGGCAATTCACGGGACTGTAAGCTCCGTCCAGAAATTTCCCACGACGATGCAAGGTGCTGCATGCAGCTCCTGGGACACATGGCAGCCTGCACACACGTAGTCAGACATGCCCACCTAAGGCTCAGACCTTTGCAGTTCTGGTTTGCCCAAACGTACCGCCCCAACAGAGACCCCTTGGATCTGGTGGTGACGATCCCAGCTCGGGTGTTGAGCCCCCTCCGCTGGTGGCTTGATCAACAGCAGGTTTGCGAAGGGATCCCCTTCGCTGCCCCACAACCCACTCTGACGTTAGTAACAGATGCATCGGACCTGGGTTGGGGGGCGCACCTGGGGGAACTGCGGACCCAGGGGTTGTGGTCCAGGGAAAACAGATTGCTTCACATCAATCTGAAGGAGCTGAGGGTGGTTCGCCTCGCCTGTCAGACCTTCCACGCCACCATAGAAGGTCACAGCGTGGCAGTTCTGACAGACAAAACTACCGCCATGTTCTATATAAACAAGCAGGGCGGGTCCCGGTCCTCTCTCCTCTGTCGCGAGGCACTCCGTCTATGGGACTTCTGTATAGCCCATTCGGTCCACCTAATCGCAACGTATCTCCCAGGGATCCAAAACAGGTTAGCGGACCGCCTCAGCCAATCCTACCACATGCACGAATGGGCTTTGAGGCAGGACGTCCTGCATTCAATCTTCCGGAGGTGGGGTTTTCCCCGGGTGGATCTTTTCGCCACCAAGGACAACAGGCAATGCCCTCAGTTTTGCTCTTTCCAGAACCTCAGCCCGGGATCATTGGCAGACGCCTTCGCGATTCCGTGGGGAGGGAGCCTGAGGTATGCTTTCCCTCCATTCCCGCTCATCCACAAGGTCCTCCTCAAGACCCGCAGGGACAAGGCGACAATCATCCTTATCGCCCCGGCGTGGCCACGACAGCATTGGTTCACGACCCTGCTGGAACTGTCCATAGCCGACCCGATTACCCTCCCCCTCCATCGTGACCTAGTCACACAGGACAGGGGTCACCTGTTCCACCCGAACCTATCGTCGCTACATCTCATGGCGTGGTATCTCTCTGGCTGAACGATGCGGAACACAGGTGCTCTCACCAGGTACAGCAAATTCTCCTTGGTAGTAGGAAGCCCTCCACAAGAGTGACCTACCTGGCCAAATGGAAGAGGTTCTCCCACTGGTGCGAGCCTCAACACATACAGCCTCTGCAGGCCTCAGTTCCATCGATCCTGGACTACTTACTGCACCTCAAACATCAAGGGCTCACCCCCGCCTCAATTAAAGTGCATTTGGCTGCCATATCGGCGTTCCATCCGGGGGTGTTGGGAGTGTCAGTGTTCTCTAACCCCACAGTAGCCCGATTCCTCAAGGGGCTGGAGAGGGTGTTTCCCTACTCGTGACCACCGGTCCCTGCGTGGAGTATGAACCTAGTCCTAACCAAGCTCATGGGGCCTCCCTTTGAACCCCTAGCCACTTGCTCCCTCATGCACCTCTCGTGGAAGGTGGCGTTTCTCGTGGCCATCACGTCGGCCAGGAGGGTATCGGAATTGAGGGCCCTCACTTCAGAGCCCCCTTATACGGTTTTCCATAAGGATAAGGTGCAACTGAGGCCGCACCCTAAATTCCTTCCAAAAGTGGTCTCGCAGTTTCATATGGGACAGGACATTTGTCTACCGGTGTTCTTCCCTAAGCCCCATGAGGATCCTAGCCACCGCAGCCTGCATACCCTCGATGTTTGGAGGGCATTAGCGTTTTATCTGGAGCGGACCAGGTCGTTCCGCAGAACACCTCAGCTGTTTATTGCCGTTGCGGAACGTATGAGAGGCCTGCCTATCTCGACACAACGCTTGTCAGCATGGACTGTGCGTTGTATACGCACGTGTTATGAGCTCACCAATGTACCAGCCCCAGAGATCCGGGCTCACTGGACTAGGGCCCAAGCATCCTCGGCGGCCTTCTTGGCGCAGGTTCCTATCCAGGAAATCTGTAAAGCGGCCACCTGGTCGTCCGTGCATACATTCACAGCCCACTACGCGATCCACCATCAGGCCAGAGAGGACGCAGTAGTTGGCAGGGCTGTGCTACAATCAGTTGTACCTTGACTCCTACCCATCTCCAATGGTAAGCTTGGGAGTCACCTAATGTGTAATGGACGTGAACAATCACTCGAAGAAGAAAAAACGGTACTTACCTTCTGTAATTGTTGTTCTTCGAGATGTGTTGTTCACGTCCATTACACTTCCCACCCTCCTTCCCCTCTGTCGGAGTCACCGGCAAGAAGGAACCGAAGGGGTCGGGTCTGCAGGGATATATATACCCTAGAGTGGGGCGCCGCTCTGGCGGGAGGGGGGGCCCTGCCGACCCGACGGGAGCCGCTAAGGGAAAAAGTTTCCGACGTCCGTGCACGCGGCGCGCGCACACCTAATGTGTAATGGATGTGAACAACACATCTCGAAGAACAACAGTTACACGAGGTAAGTAACCGTTTTTTCCAGATGCTCATGATACTAATAAAAAAAATGTGCTTCACTATTAATCAGTGCTTACAATGAGAAGGAAAAAAAATGGGAGAACTCATGCCATAGAACTGGTACAAGCTGTTTAGCAGAGAACAAGGAGTATATTGTGTGTTAATGTTGGTGTAAACTCCGCAGAACATGTGTATTTGGACTCAAATAAATTTTCTCCCCTTCTATTTAATATCTTGCATCACTTTCTTCTCATTCAAGTGAGACATGATTTTTATTTGTCCCTAGCTTTGGGAGAAGTGCTCGTGTTGAGCTGTTGCTTGGGGGAAAGTGCTGGAGCTTAGCTTTTGTGAGCTCCTATCCACTCTAAGCTCTGCTATTTATCTGAAATCAGGCAGATCTATAGTATTGTGACTGAGGCCTTGTCTACACTATAGAGCAGGGGTAGGCAACCTATGGCACGCTGATTTTCAGTGGCACTCACACTGCCCGGGTCCTGGCCACCGGTCCGGGGGGCTCTGTATTTTAATTTAATTTTAAATGAAGCTTCTTAAACATTTTAAAAACCTTATTTACTTTACATACAACAATAGTTTACAGAGTAGTAGCCGTGTTAGTCTGTATCCGCAAAAAGAACAGAAGTATTTGTGGCACCTTAGAGACTAACAAATTTATTTAGTTATATATTATAGACTTATAGAAAGAGACCTTCTAAAAACGTTAAAATTTATTACTGGCACGCAAAACCTTAAATTAGAGTGAATAAATGAAGACTCGGCACACCACTTCCGAAAGGTTGCCGACCCCTGCTATAGAGTTTTGTCTACAAAAGTTATGCCGCTGTAATTAAACTGCTGTTGCATGTCCACACTGTGCTCGTGTTGGCAGAGTGCATCCACACTAGCAGCTCTTGCATCGACACAGAGAGCCATGCACCATGAGTAGCTATCTCACTGCAGCTGGCCACAGGGTGCTTTGGAAAGGGTTTGCAATGCCTCATGGGGCAGGTACAGTGTCACTTGATGCAGGTTTCTCAATCCTATCATTCTATGGGCGTCCTACTTGATTGCCAGCCGCTTTTCCACTGATGTGTTTGTGGGGTGTGGGAAGTGTGTGGGAGGGTGGAGAGGTGGGTGGGTGGAGAGAGGCAGAAACAGTGTGTGTATGGGGAGTGTGTGAGAGATTGTGTGGGGGAGAGTATATGTGAGAAAGGCAGTGTGTGTGTTGGGGAAGTATGTGTGTTGGGGGACAGTGAGTGTTGGCATGCTGTCTCTCTAAGTTCAAACAACTACCTGAGCAACCAATCCTGAGGAAGGAAAA
Organism: Chrysemys picta bellii; assembly: GCF_011386835.1. Classification (NCBI taxonomy): domain Eukaryota; kingdom Metazoa; phylum Chordata; order Testudines; family Emydidae; genus Chrysemys; species Chrysemys picta. The sequence continues at coordinate 62,524,651 of NC_088791.1, forward strand.
GGGGGACACCTCACCTCCCACAGCACAGCAGTCTCCCCTTTCCCCCCTGCAGCAGCAGCATGCCTGCTGCTGTGTTCCTAGTGTGGGGAAGAGCAGGATTTCCACTTTAATGATTTGCTCTTTGCTGCAAGAGCTGAACGGCATGCTCAGCTGTCAGAACTTCCAGGAGTTTGGAAAGGGGAAGGGTGCATGCCTGCAGAGCAGCCAAGTTCAAAACAATGAGCAGAGCGGTCACAGCAGGCATTGTGGGATACTGGTGGAAGCCAGTTACGTCAACATAATGAATGGCAGTGTCTACACTGATGCTTTGTCGTTTTAGCTTTGCTGCAAAAAGCTTTATGCCTCTCGTCAAGGTGGTTTTATTTTGTCAGCAAAACAGCAGAGTTTTGCTGCCAAAAGTAGCTCTGTAGTGTTTACACTTCCACTGTTTTGTCGGCAAAAGCTGCCTTTTGCCAACAAACTGTGTAGTGTAGACAGGCCTGAGGTTATGTCTGCAATACCTCTATGTCAGTACAGTAGAATCTCGGAGTTACAAATACCTTGGGAATGGAGATTGTTCGTAACTCTGAAATGCTCGTAACTCTGAACAAATGTTCTTGTTGTTCTTTCAAAAGTTTACAACTGAACATTGACTTAATACAACTTCGAAATGTTACTATGCAGAAGAAAAATGCTGCTTTCCCCTTATTTTTTTTTTAGTAGTTTAACACAGTACTGTATTTTTTTTCTTTTTTCTTTTTTCTTTTTTTTTGGTCTCTGCTGCTGCCTGATTGTGTACTTCTAGTTTCAAATGAGGTGTGTGGTTGACTGGTCAATTTGTAACTCTTGTGTTCATAACTCAGAGGTTCTACTGTATAACTAGGACCCTTTGTTTTCAGATTTTATTTTATTTAAATTTTCCCAGGAATTTATCAGTCTTTATTACCACAACAACAAAAACAGGTGAAAATCAGTGCAAAAAATATTAATTTTTCTGGGTAAATATTGGGGTTTATTTTGGTGGATGGGAAGACAAGGGAAAAAAGTATTCTGTAGATTAATGCTTTGAATTCCTTTCATCAGTGTGGTTTGCTGCAGATCTAAACCAGAACTCAAAACACAATGCCACTTCTGAGTTTAAAAAAACAAGATCTCTCTAATCCCCAAAATAAAACTTTTCATTTGAATAAACAGTTTACTGTTGTAGACTTAGAACTATTAACCTGTAAATATTTACATTTAATAATTGGGCCACACCATTTGCAGCACATATGCTCAACTTCATCCTTTTTTCTTGTTTTTGATTTTTTAAAAACTTTTGAATATTTCCTTGTATTCTGATACATTTTCTTCCCATTTTAGTGTGTCAAATCTTTATACCGTTCTCTGCTAACAGCTTTAAATGTGTATGTGGTGAGCATGAGATTCATCAGTAGGTTCAGAGGCGCACGCACTTCAGAGCTGGCATGTGTGCTTGTTTGTTTATTGTGTGTATCTTCTAGACTAATACATAGCCTTACTTCAGCAGAGACTAATTTATTATTGTAATACATATCTCTCATGCAATGTACTGTATTTTGCTAATAAAACAAGTTCTTTTTATATATTTGAATGATACAAAAGTAGCGTGAAAATCAGAAAAAAATGAATAATGCTTTTTGTATTTTGCCCAGGAATTTTCGGTAAAAAACAGTTTAGACTGAAAATGAAGAGGCTTATGTATAACTAATGTCACTCAGGTGGGTGAATAAATCACCCCCCTGAGCAACATAAGTTACACCAACCTAAGCGCTGGTGTGGACAGCACTATGTCTGGGAGAGCTACTTCCGCCGATGTAGCTACTGCCGCTCGTTGAGGATGGGTTAATTAAGTCAACAGGAGAGCTCTCTCCCATCAGTTAGAGCAGTTACCCTAGAGAGCTTACAGGTGCATCGGTGAAGCTGTGCTGCGGTAAGCTCTCTAGGGTAGCCATAGCCCTAGTGGATTAGTGTTCTCCTGCTCCCTTAAACTTGCAACAAGTATGACATACTTGAGGCTTTAAAACGTTGTCATCTCTTTTTCTTTACTAGAAAATCCAAATTGAAAGGTTTGATTCTTCCACGTGTTTCCTTAATATCATTCTATACAGAGTTATAACTTGACTTAAAGCCAAAACTATGACAGCCTAGACTTAGCCAAATCCCAACCAACCTCTCTCACATACTTCCCTCATCCTCACCACTGAAAATTGTAAAACCATTTCGACCTTTTACTATCCAGGTGGTAGGGTGCCATGCATCTGCAGACATCTTCAACCCATTATAACCTTGTGGCTAAGGTAAATATGTACTCTGAATTAAACACATATTTTGTGGTTTAACTCAGTGGTTATGCTCTTAAAAATGACTGTATAAAAATGGCACCACTTGCTCAGTAGATCAGCTCCCTATTCAAATGTGTACCTCCTTGCTTTAAGAAACTGTGTAAGTTTTTACTCCTGGATGCCCTGTGGAACCAAAACACACAGAGAGAAACTTGGATTTAAAAATTAAAAAAAACCCACCAAACAAACGACGACGACCCTGGCTCATACATCACTATCAGACTTGTTAACTAAGTTGCACAGGTGAGACTGCAGGTGGAACCTAATGCCATCAGTTAGACCTGTGAAACCTCACTGAGAGCAGTTAGCTTATGCAGATGTAACTGAGGGCATAATCGAAGACAGTGCGTTTTCACACATGTAATTGAAGGCCCAGTTGGACTGGAATCTTTATTAATGGTGGTGGTGCAGGTGCCGGAACACATCTTGAGTCTCTCAGGGTATGTCTTCAGCACAGAATTAGCCTGGGCTCTTGACATGGGTGTTGGCCCTAACCCCCCCTTCTGTCCAGACTCTCAAACTTCTCGCCTGAGTTTAGTGATGCTTTCAAACCTGGGCTGGCTGGCTGGCATGGTTAAGGGTGTGGGTTAGAGCCCAGGTTCCACGTTGACTTGGACTTGCAACTCATCCACTTTGCTAGGGTTACCATATTTTGTGCCTCCCAAAGGAGGACACTCCACGGGCCCGCCCCCACCCCAACTCCGCCCCCTCCCCAAAGTCTCCGCCCCCTCCCCTGCTTCCCGCGAACATTTGAGTCGCGGGAAGCCTGAAGCAGGTAAGGGGGAGTGTGGGGGGAGGAGGCGCGGCCCAGGCTGGCCCCGGCCCTGGGGTGCCGGCCCCGGGCCCGGCCCCCGGCCGACCACCCCCGGCCCGCCCAGCACTGCGGTCCCCGGCCCGGCCTCCAGGCCCCCGGCACTGCACTGCCGGTCCCCAGCCCGGCCCCGCCGGCCCGGCCCCCGAGCCCCCGGCCCCGCCCGAGCCCCCGGGCCCGGCCCCATCGGAGCCCCCGAGCCCCGGGCCCGGCCCCGCCGGAGCTCCCGAGCCCCCGCCGGAGCCCCCGAGCCCGGCCCCGCTGGAGTCCCCGAGCCCCGGGCCCGGGTCCCGCCGGAGCCCCCGAGCCAGGCACCGCACCGCCGGCCGGCCCCGGAGCCCCCGTCCCGGCCCCGGAGCCGCCGGCCCGGCCCGGCTCCCAAGCCCCCGGCCCGGCCCCCCCCCCTGATTTTCCCGGACATGTCCAGCTTTTTGGGCTTTCCCCCCGGACGGGGATTTGGAGCCCAAAAAGCCGGACATGTCCGGGAAAATCCGGACGTATGGTAACCCTACACTTTGCAGTGAGTACACAAGCTAAATCCCTCGAGTGCTGATAGTCCTCTGTGTGCCCACAGTTCCCCTGTGTGCCCAGAAGGACAGACAGGTTCTCCCACAATTCACTGGGAAAGAATCATAGGGCGGTTCAACTTAATGCAGCACCAAAAACTATGGGAAATGCCACCAGAAGTTCTAGCAGCAGTCACAGGTGAGTGCAGGACCAGTGAGGATGCAGTAACTCAGGTAGGGCATTGCAGGGTGGCTGCTCACATTCATGCTATCTTTGCATTGAAGACGTACCCTCAGATCCTAAGTGAAGGTCTTGAATAGGCAGGGAGCCTCGCTAAAATCATTGAGGCTCCATGAAGGAACAGGTGTCTGTTCATGAAGAGTTTTTTGTAGGATTGAAACCTATGTTTGTAGGGCTGGCAGGTTAAACAAAACAAACACCCTGTTTATCTATATAAACTGAGCAAATCGAACATGTAATATAAGTGTAACCTCTTGATGCCATTTTTACAAAGTTGTTAGTGTATATGGAGAATAGATGGGTCAAGAACTGCATTTTAAGATATCTGCAGTTGCAAAGAAAATACTAGAGTATATTAGTTTTGAAATGGCATTTAGCCATCAGAGTTCCTGGTATCCACCTTACATGAGTGGTGTAGAGAGTAGCAGGGATATAAGCATAGAATTTCAGTTGTTTTTAGGGAGAGTCTTACCTCTGGATTTCCATGCATTCCATTGGTTACAAAGTATTGCCTTAACTGTGAACTACTTGGCCTTCAGTTAGACTGGGACTGTCACAGGATCCAAATGGAGCTGGGCACCCTTTAGGCTCCTTTTGAAAATCCCTGTGGTTTATATTTTAAAACCACAAAACTATTAAAGCATCCCCTTTAAGTTAATGATATTAAATATTTACCACCTTAAGTCCAGTTTAATGAAAGTGTGGGTGGGGTTTTTTGCTCTGGAAATGAAATGTTTTTACTACCTAACTTTCATCACTTCATATGAAGTGACTCACTGATTTGATGATTTATGCTAATTAGAAACGGACTAGACACCTTAAATGCTGATTTAGGAAAAAGTAAAAATCCTCTAAATCTTCAAAAGTCTGTTTATACCAAATAAAATGTATAGGAATGTTGTTTGGGAGAGGATAACATCCACAAGATTAAGATATACATAGACCATATAAGAAGGTATCTGATACATCTGTCACTACAGTATACTTTCAAACAAAATAAAAAATATGGCATATGCTATCAAAATACATTTTATACTACTACACATTTTAGTCTCACAAGGTAGCTTTCTTCCCAAGAACACTTTATCTCATAGAAACATATTCTTAGCTCTTAATAAGAGGAGGGGGAAAGGTTGCTATACTTGTGACGTAAAAGAATGGGTTTTATCATCGTAGCAAGAGCCATAGGAGTAGATAAATGACAGGTACATTTTCTAACAATCATCAGACCACAAAATAAGCCTTACGTTTAACCAATCAAGACTTAAAACCCAGATTACCTTACACTGATTATTTCATTACAATAGAATCCAACATCCCTTTCCTGTTGGGTCCGTTCCTGCTTCCATTGATGGCAACAGGAGCATGATTGGGCCAGTTCTTTAGCTTGCTGTCTGTATGGACCTTGATTCTACACTGCCTTGAACTTTGTTGAGGCATGTACACCTGTATAAAAGGAGTGTAAAAGGCTACACTTCTCATGTGTAACATTTTTTATACCCACTCATCTGCTGTAAGGAGACTTTTTCCTTCACTCATAGAAGGAATGGTACTGTCACAAAAGTTGTGTTAAACCAAGCTGCTGGGCTTTACCCTGCACACAAATAAGAGGAAACTGATCTATGTTAAGGTGACGTGGCATTCACTTTAGAACTTTCCCTACGGGGAAAAGGTAACTGTTAAAGCTGGTAGTCTGTCCATGATATTGGAGAAGGAAGACGCTAATCCACTTCCTTCTCTGTTTTCTAAGGGTGTCTCCTAAAATCTGGGTTGTTGACCCCAAGATGTCTTTCATATGGGAAGATAAAAGGTGAATTATTCTAATAGACAGAACGAAGTATACTTTGTGAATTTGCAATATGTGGAGTATTTGTGTTCTGGTATGAAATCAGTAGTACCATATTAACTGAACATTAAGGAGGATGAGAAACTGTTTAGAAAAATCAGTTTAACCATACGCTGGCCTGGGAACATGTTAATACTGTGCCCTTACTTAGGGTTTTTATTTGTAGGGCTCCCATTTTTCTAGTAGATCAAATGTGTCTATAACAGATAGGTTAAGTCTGTTCCATGTCTAACTTTCATAATTCTGTATATAATTTTAAAATTTAAAATCTTGTAAGGGAGGAATTGCTTTCTTTCTCTTCACAGAACAAGTTAGAGAAGTCTTATAAACCACGGTACTCCTTGTGACATTGCACCCCATAAGGTTTTATGGAAATATGAATGTATATATGACGTAACTGGAATATGTTTTATGCTACATATGTCATGCCTATGTAAAGGTTATGATCTACTGAATACTTTCCTCCTATTTGTATGCATGTATCATTTTTGTACTTGAAGTTATGAATATTGGCTGTATACTTGTTTGATTTTAAGTAGGTTTTAGTGAAGCAGTTGGTCAGCTTCCTGAGAAAAGACTATTCTCAGTAAGTGCCCAGTCAAGAAGCCCTTAAGCCAACAATGAACTTGGAGACGCCAATCCACATCTGAGCTTTCCTGGGAATGTGGCTTGGCTGGTAATGAACTCGGTCATGCATGGACATGTGACTTGCCCATGTGACTCCAAAACTCCATTTTGTAGCTGGATTCTACACAGGGGGAGGGAGGGGTGTCCACCCACAAGAGAGAGTCTATTTAAACCCCTGGGAGACTCCTCCATTTTGTCTTCAGCTGGCTCAAGAGAGAGCCTCTCCACCCCCAAAGGATACCTGAAAGAAACTGGAACAAAGGACAGTAACTACAAGGGGTGTGAGTGATTGCTGGACCCAGACTAGAAGGAGACTAGTCTGTAACAGGAAGCTTACTGGAACACCTCTGAGGATGAGGTTTTATCTGTGTTCAGTTTTCTTACTGTATTAGGCATAGACTTGCTTGGTAATTCACTTTGTTCTGTCTGTTACTACTTGGAACCACTTAAATCCTACTTTCTGTATTTAATAAAATCATTTTTTACTTATTAATTAACCCAGAGTATGTATTAATACCGGGGGGTGCATATCTCTCTATCAGTGTTATAGAGGGCGAACAACTTATGAGTTTACCCTGTATAAGCTTTACAAGGGTAAAACGGATTTATTTGGGGTTTGGACCACATTGGGAGTTGGGCATCAGATGTTAAAGACAGGAACACTTCTTAAGCTGCTTTCAGTTAAGCTTGCAGTTTGTGGGACATGGTTCAGACCTTGGTCTGTGTTTGTGGCCGGCAAGCGTGTCTGGCACATCCAGGCAGGGCTCTGGAGTCCCAAGCTGGCAGGGATAGCAGGGGCAGAAGTAGTCTTGGCACATCAGTTGGCAGCCCCAAGGGGGTTTCTGTGATCCAACCCATCACACGCCTCTCAGCTAGTGGTTCTTTACCTTTTCCACACCAGGAACCTCTTCCCATATATCTGAGACTTGCCTCCAATTTAGCAATATTGACACCTGTTTGAGAGCCCTCAGGATTGTGCCCCCCCCCAAGTTGAAAACCCTGCTCTAGACCTAAAGGAGGGAGAGTTTCACAACCACACTTATTTTATTCTCTTATTCATTCCCTTTCCTAAAAGCCTCATTACACCTTTAACTTCATCTAAGATAAGACCAAAGTGAATGTCTTTGGCTATATACTTCTAAACTTTGAAATTTCATGCACTTTTGGGACACCCTCAGAGACTTATTTTGGCAGACCATTGGTTGCTTGTCTCCTTTTCTAAAACCATGGCAGAAAAAGCCTTGCAATTCTGTATTCTGGGCTCACTATATGACTTTATAGAATCATCCATAAATGTAACAGATGATTTAGTTTAAATAAAATATGAGTTTTACTCACTTAGGTCACTTACATGTCCCAATTGCTCATTAGAATGTGGTTGGTACTGAATTTGAAGACTCTGTTATTGTTGAGACTTTGAACTGTATTTTGGGCATTTCCTGGTACAAATGCTCTCGTTGGAATGGTGCTAGTCAGCAGAGGATATTCTGTTAGACTTTAATTTTATATGACCATTTGATAAACGCACTTAGGTCAGATGATATTCCTTCTCTTTCCTAATGTACTACTGCTGCCACACCATGTACGTGATTTTAAGTTCTGAGTCTCTTGAAGTCTTACATTAGCTGATGTCACAATTACCAGGAAAACTGCAGTTCTGCACCCTCCTGATCTCTCTCAGTGCACCCCCATTAGGTTTCAGGCTTCAAGTCACTACTTGACTATGGGTGGAATCATGCTCTCAGACAGGCCCTTGGGCTCCAGTCCCCTGTGTACCAATCACAAGGAGGTTGTGTAATCCCAATCACTGGAGGTTTTTAGGAACAGGTTATACCAACACCTGTCAGGGATGTTCTAGGTACACTTGGTCCTGCCTGAGTGGAGAGGGCTGGACTAGGTGACCTCTGAAGCTTCCTTCCAGCCCTACAGTTCTATGTATGTGCAGACTCTTTGATTCTCTTTCTTCTGGGGTAATGACTGTTGATTAATACAGTGACCAAACAGCCTCCTTAAAACAAAATATTATTGAAAATAAAAATGTTTCAGAGAAAAGTATCTTAAAAACAATAAAATAGACTGCCCTCATATCTGCTTACCAGGTGCCTAATCATCTTCCACATGGGGACCCTGGATGGAGTGCTTTCTTATAGACCAGGGGTGGCCAGCCTGAGAAGGAGCCAGAATTTACCAATGTACGTTGCCAAAGAGCCACAGTAATACATCAGCAGACTCCTGCTGATCAGCATTTCCCCTTCCCTCCCCATGCCTCCTGCCTGCAGTAATCAGTTTTTTTGCAGTGTACAGGAGGCTCTGGCATGGAGGAGGAGGAGCAAGGATGCAGCAGGCTCAGGGGAGGGGACAGGAAGGGGCAGGGGCCTTTGGGTAAGGGGTGGAGTTGGGACAGGGCCTGGGGTTGAGCAGTGGAAAGTTAGCACCTGTAGCTCCAGCCCCAGAGTCAGTACCTATGCAAGAACCCTCATATTAACTTCTGAAGAGCCGCATGTGGCTCCGGAACCACAAGTTGGCTACCCCTGTTACCGATCCTTTCACAGAACCTTCCTCTGTGTCCCTTTGACATTTTTTCCCCCCTGTTTATAGCCCGTTTTGATCTGCTAACTCCAAACTGTTACGCAACAAGGTTTGCAATTCTTTGGACACATCCTTGAAGCTAGCAGCTTGACTCATTGTCTCCCAAGTGTGTACTTAGATGTTCTTATCTGGAAAACCATTGTGTTGCTTCCCAGTTTGTCCTTCCCACAGCCCCTATTGAATTCAAGCATTATGGTTTCTAATAAACATTCCCCCGGCTACCAATATAAATTATAACAGTCTCAACAACTAGGTTACATACCAATATTCTTAGATGCTTACATCGTATGCTCCTACAGTATACATAATCTGTACACTCCTACAGTATTCATAATCCGTCATGGCTTAAATCATCCATCTTTTGGATCATGGGCTGGTGCATTTGAAGCCTTCCTCCAGAGGCATAATATAGCCCCATGGTGGAACTTTTAATAATATAGCATTGCAACAGTGTGTCAACACATGAAATGTGTTTTTTGATTAAAAGTATCACATATTATGCAAACTCTCTCCAAAAACAAAGATTGATCAATCTTTGGGACTCCCTAAAGGCCTACCTCTGAGAGCAAACTGTTTCTGTCATCGCCAGCAAAAAGACATAAGTAACCACTAAAATAAACCATTTAGAACAAAAGCTTAAACACTTAGAGCTGGAATGTAACATGATAAATTTCCCATGAAATTTATAAAATCTTAATGGAAATGAGACAAGAATTTAATGAGGCAGTCATCCAATTTGGTTTGAACTACTGATGATTCACAAAAACTCCAATTAACGAGTCGGATAATAGAATTGAAAAGATATTGTCCTAGTAACTTTAAAGAAAAAAAGAGGGAATCAGTCACATTTATATAGGATTCTAGTGAATTAGGGGGAGAACTCAGAGAAGTCTGTCTGTGTATTTATGGCCCTCAGCACAGGGGGAGATATAGGTATCATCTTGTGGTTAAGTGCCTAGACAAGGTCATTAGAGATCTGGATTCTGTTCTCAGCTTTCCCAAATATCTGGAGCAAGCCATTTAATCTCTCTCTCTTTCACTTCTGCACTGTAGAGTGGGGATAATAATACTTCCTTTCTCTGTCTTTATTTTAATTGTGAGCTCTTTGGGGCAGGGACTGCCTGTTACACTGTGTGTGTGTGTGTGTGTGTGTGTGTGTGTGTAGTGCCTAGTACAATGGGGCCCCACTTTCAGTTGGGGCCTCTAGGAACTGTTGTGATATAAATAATAGCTCAAAGTATAACTCAGAATGTTGATATAATCTAATTGGTAGTTAAATCAGTCATTGAACCATATGCATCCCCCAGTTAAGCTTTCTCTCCATCTCCTTTTTTTATTTTGAGCCAAATAAAGTGAATTCAGAGTATTCAGCTTCCTCCAGGTCATTAAAAGTATTACTTTGTTTAATGCCAAAGAATGAGAAATATAGCAGAAAAGAGAACCCATCATATCAGACCCATCACCCACAAAATGTGCTTTCAAGGGGTTTTTGAAAGGGGTTTTTGTTTTTATTTTGTTTTATTGTTTGGGGGAGAGGTTGTACGTGGGGGGGAAAGCGGGTCATTTACTGAGCCAGAGCAAGAAAAATATGAACAAAAATCCCCTTCTTAAAAATAAGAGTAAGGAAGAAACAGCAGCTGTATCAGTAATAATATGTCAATCAAGTGTTACCATGAAGGATGCAATCTAGAGTTGTCCTGGAGTATCAGCAACAGGATGAACTGTTTCTGTCGTTGGTAGAATTAACAGAAAACTACTATCCAATACAGCAACAGAGGGTCCTGTGGCACCTTTAAGACTAACAGAAGTATTGGGAGCATAAGCTTTCGTGGGTAAGAACCTCACTTCGGGTAAGAACCTCACTTCTTACCCACGAAAGCTTATGCTCCCAATACTTCTGTTAGTCTTAAAGGTGCCACAGGACCCTCTGTTGCTTTTTACAGATTCAGACTAACACGGCTACCCCTCTGATACTATCCAATACAAAATCTTTAGAAATTTCCAAGGGGAGAGAAATCAAGCTTATATTTTAATTTTTTATAATTGCTGCAAAAGCTCCTACATGGTTAACTATCTTGGCTCCATCAGGAAGTCCCAACACTCTTAATTTGTAATTAATAGATGCACTTCTGTTTTTCCATATAGTCTGGCATTATCCTTTAATGAGTTATATTAAGAGTTGCATTTCTCTCTGATTTTACTTAAACCCCTTGAATTGTATAAGGCAATTGCTATGCAATGTCATCTGTTATCCTATATGATGTTAAATAAGAGCTATTTAAGTCCATTTTCTGCTCCAAACTTTGTCTTCTGATTTTTATCCACACCTGTCTCAAAGACTGTTGCTTATTCAACCTCAGTACTTAAGTCTGCAGTGAAAGTGTTAGGGTTGTTATCTTGATTAATAAGTTTTTTCCAGCTACTGGCAAACTATGGTGGTGGTTTTTACCAGAGAAACCTGTTTTTTGTAAGAGCACAAACAATCAGGCACAACCAATATATTCTCATTCACAAGTGCTTTTTTTAAATTACATTTTTTACTTAATTTTCAGTCAGTTGTTGTTAGTTTTTTATATATCTCTAATCTTGAATCCTATTTTATCGTTATTAAACTTTTTTTCAAGAGGAAGTTTAATATTGACTGTCACAAGCAGAATCTAGTTCTTAAAGCTGTAGCAAAGTTCTGTATTAAAGCTTAGAAGATGACAGTTGTGCTCATCAGAAGAGTTGCTCAAGGTGGTATCTAACTGTGCAGGTGTCTTTTAAACTAACTTTTCGGTTAGTTTAAATCTTAACTTCTCTTACAACAACTGGGCCCCAGATGTTAGCTTAATTAAAGCAGGGACATTGCTTTTAGACAGATGGATACTTTCTCCAAAAGACAGGAAGGTCTCAGGACTTGGAACAGCATTATAAACTTCTTAATCTGCGGATCTCAAAGTATTCAACAGACATTTATAAAACTCACAACATCCCTGTGAGATCATTATTATACTGTACTTATTTTACAGAGGAGTAAACTAAGGAACAGAATGATTTAAGTGACTTACCCAAGATCAAAGCAAGTCAATAGCCTTACATTTCTTATTCCACGTGTATAGGGAACTTAAATACATAGGTGAAGAATGATGTTTAAAGGGGCCGGATCCTGCTCCTACTGAAGTCAGTGGCAAAACATGTATTGATTTCAGTGGTGCAGAATTGAATCTTAAGTGAATAATGGCCTGCCTGTGTGCTCTCTTTCATAGACCTTAGAGCATCATGCATAATAAAAACTATTAGCTAAACTTAAAAATAAGAACATAACTAAAACAAAGGCATCAATTTCTGACGTGTCTCCCAGCTCTCTTCCTTTATTTCTTAGCCTTCCTCCCCATGTAATACTAACCTGTCCTTTCAGCTAAGAAGGAATCATGTTCTCCACTCAGTGACCAAGTTTTCCAAATGAGCTTCATACAAACATATTCCAAACATAGGAGGGAAAAGCAGACTTACATATTTTCCTCTATTTGGAATATGATGTTTCTATAAACCTTAAATGGGATAAAAATCACGTTTTGGAAAATTTTGGTGCAGTAATTAGGTGTAGTAATTTAAGTTGGTGTAGTATTAGGACACTACCCCACGTCTTGTGTAGCTGCAAGCTCCATTCCAGAGCCTGGCAACTGTGAGACAACGCCATCCAAGATCGCCTGGTCAGAGCCATCCCACCACCTTTGGGAAAGGCTGCTGTGAACTCAGCCATTCTCGGAACGGACAGGTAACTGTGACTGGACATCGTCATCACCAACGAGGACCAGAAGATGATCATCATGGTGGACATCACAGTGCCCTTCAAAAACAGGCCCTTGCTTTCCACGACGCCCAATCTCGAAAGCTGGAGAAATACGCCCCTCTGGCTGACACCCTGAGAGCTAGGAGCTATGAGGTCCAAACTCGTGCGCTGATCATTGGAGCCTTGGGCACATGGGACCCCAGTAACGAGCGAATGTGGAGTTACCGAGAGAGAATGTGAAGTTGGTCAACGCTATGCTCGGCTGATGCGTCAACTCATGGTGTCGGACGCCATCAGGTGGTCAAGGGACATCTACATAGAACACATCACCAGACATCAGCAATATCAGAGGAATGACCTGGAGTGCCAATGAGAAGCGCAGTTGGGAAAGTAACTCCAATACTTTCCTGATGGACTGTTTTTTCTCTAAATGGACAACCTATCCTAAATTCTTAATTACTGGGGGACAATCTTCACTCACTGATATATTTTGCTTTCTGCCACCAACTCTCTGTATAACATTTTTCATGAGTAATGTACCCAAATGCATGGATGCTAACTATTTAAAATGTATTCTTAAATTCATTCACCTAAATGTGGGTTATTGCTGATAATGCACTATATGTATCTTATGACTTTAAAAACAAACTTTGTATTTGTGGATAATCTAAGCACTATACCCAGATGTAGACACACTCTTTTCTCAACCCTTGTATTATAGAATATTTTTAACATTAGCTGTAATTTGTGGAATACCTTTTTAAACATGGGCAAAGTTTGCAATACTCTTGAAATGAGCCATTTCAAATGTGGGGAGAAGACGGATTTACACTGAACCCTTAACAATGCTTTAGAGAAAACCATGCTAGTGTCCACTTTCATGTTTCTCCTGCAAATGCAGCACTGATCATTGATCTGTAGAAATGCATCTGCATGCAGGAAAATCCTGTGAGATCTACATGATCTGTCTAAGGGTGACCAAATTGTAGCATGCAGAAAGGTCCCCTCCTGCTACAGACAAACTTTCTAGGAAAACACATTGTTGCCTCAATTATTCTTGGGGCTTTTTTTTTTTTTTTTTTTTTGCTGTATGCCATTTATTTAAATAATAATAATAGTGCCTGTGGCAGTTGGACATCTGGCCTTTTTTGTTATATTTATATCACAATTTGGAGCCTGATCCTGTGGGAAGAAGAGCATTTTCTGTGAAGTCTTGAGTACCCTCATCTCGCATTAAGTTCAGGAGCAGTTGTGTGTGTACAGTGCCATGTGGGTCAGGCCTTTACTAGACCCTGATCCTTGAGAGACTTATGTACATGCTTAACTTTCAGCACTAGAGTAGTCGCATTGAAGTCAAATATATGCATAAGTCTATGCAGGTTCAGAATTTTAGTGTCTAATGTCCTTTTGTCAAGATTGACAAGATCTCTGCTATGCCTCAGCCTTTACACAGCCTTCTTTAGTGTGTCAGGTCCCCAAGGAGTCACACTTTTCCACAAGGGTAGGACGTGCAGCCTGAAAACCTCCAACACTAACCGTCCCAGCTCCAGCACTCCTAATTCTCACCATGAGCTCTGAACTGCGAGTCTGACTGACGTGTACTCCTGTTCTGAGATTTTACCCCTTCAGGGATCAATGGTCTTAGTAAGCATTTGCAGTGTTACCAGGCAGCCTTTTCAAAATAGAGTAAGGTTTATTAGGCAACTGGAATGCACTGTCAGGAAGTCCTTGAGTTAGCACAGAGAAGCAGAGGTTAAGACAGCGTTTAGACTGGCCAAAGCTAGGGCTCCACCAAGCCAAACTGCTGTAGGAGCCATCTTGGCTCTTTTTCTTTGTGTCTCAGTCCCAGATGGGACTAGTTCTTATCACAGGTTCCTGTCATTGTCCTCCAGCTGCAAAACCATGCTGAGTTCACATGTTCCACCTGCGTGAGCCTCCTGTCAATCGTTCAGTCATTGGGGTTCCTGTTGTCTTTCCAGGATCCTCCTTTGATATGTGTTGATTCCAGCAAGCCCTTGGTGGTTCATTCATACCAACCCAGACAGCTCTGTGATACAAACACCTCATATCTCCTGTTTTGCCCCAGGAGCATTTTAACCTTTCTGCATCCATTAGATAGCAAAACCAAGCCAAATCATTCATAAAAATATTACAGATAATTCTCACTTCCATCATACCTTGATTCCATTACATAAGCGTAACACTATTTTAATTATTCTTGTGAAATCCCCAGTGTAAGAGATGTGTGGGTTAAGTGCTTTAGATTTTTAATGACACTCATGTTCTGAAAATGAGAAATAGGTGTTCTGATTCAGCAAATCTGACATGCTTCTGGATTCGATTTCATGACTACTTTGCTGGGTTCGTGAATACATACTGTGACAGTAAACAAGCTTTTGAATGTATCTAACATTAAAATCTAAGCCTAGTTATCAATATTTTAAAAGCAACCCTTAAATATACAAAGCTATTCTTGTCATCATTCCTATTTGCCTTTCTTCCAATTAAGCTCCCATTTACCTTTCAGAAATTCTCCCTTCAAATTTTTTTCTTTCCAATAAAAGGACTTGTTTACGTTCCTCTTCTCCCCCCCCCCCCTTTTCTCCCTCCCAACTTTTATTCTTCCTCATTTGCTTCCCCTCTTCAAACAATACTGATCTCTCTGGAGATCCTGTTATTTGTCATCCTGTTGTTTTGACCAGTGCTCTTGTCTTTGCTACACAGCTGCTTATCTTTTTATTTTACTGGCTTAAAAAATGTCAGCAACACTGCTGTGAGGTCAGCTGGGGGTCACAGTACAGAGGACATTGGGGTCCAGAGGTCCATCAGGAAATAGGAAATACAATTTTTATTTTTCCTCCAGTTGCAGAGATGTTTCAAATCCTGATCCTGCCGGCTTTTCCTCAAGTGAATAATTCCTATTTGTGTTAATAATCCCAATGAAGCCAATGGGGACTATCCATGTGCATAGGAGTTGTAGGATTGGCTCCTTAGCTTTAGAGCCAAAAAAGTTGATTTTGCCTTTAAAAATCATACCAAGAGAAGAAGCTTGTGTTCTGTTAGTGAGTACACTGAACAATGATGTAATTCAGTGAGTTAGTCATCAAAGGTCCATCAAACCACTAATGTAAATTTTAGGCAAATTATGTTCTGTAGAATTGTTTTGCCTGTATGTTTTTTTAAATGTCAAATATGTCGTAATGTAATTTATGAAGACATGCCTTCAAGTATCACCAGGAACACTTACAGGGATCTTGCTATAGACAGCATATGGCATCACCTATGAATTATGCACAGATGACATATGGAGAATGGAGACAGCCTAAGGAAATGATTAGACCTGTTATCATAGCAATTGTTGTACATTACTTTCACGTGACTGGATAAAATGCAATTTTACTCTAGATTGGGGCTGTGAATGTTGCTTCCAAATGGAATATATTAACAATGCATATGGATATTTAATTGTTGCTGGATAATGTAGTATTTTCAATTATCTTTTAGTTTTGGTTACGGGTTTTGCTCATTGAGAGGCTGGGATTTCTCTTTAGAATTAAACACAGTATTTTTAAAGTGACTACAGCTTTTTTGGGGAGGAGCAGTGGGATAAAAATAGAGTTTGATTTTTTTGTTAATCTGTTTCATTTTAAAGCATAAATTATACTCTAGCAAAAAATCACTCTCCAGATGGGCAGCTTTTAATCAAACAAGTTTGCATTTACTCATTTCTATTTTTCATTGTCTACAAGTACTAAATATTATTAAAACCAGGTTTTCACCTGGAATAAGAGGATTTTTAATTACTCCTTTACTCCACAAATAGGATCAATCTTTCCTCTAGTGAAAATTCAGCCCTAAACTATTAGAATTTAATTCTGCATTTTGCTAAATCCTGAACTTAGACCTGTGTGAGTGAGTAGGTCTTTGCATCCCTCACTATCCACATTTACTTAAAACCTTGACTCCAATTCTCATTATTGTCTGATGCATTCCATATAACTTTTCCCAAGGGGAACTGGTTCATTCCAGTGCAGCCCAGCTGCAGTGCTTTTCTGTAATTGTACAATCATCTCTTGGCAGCTGGGCATACCTGGTGCTTGGGCTAGTGTATGGTGATCAACTTTGAGTGATTTTGCTATCTCTAAAACTTCAATTATTTAAAAAATAGTGACAGATTTAAATTTTAAAAAGTCAAAATGTGTGTTGTAATAGTAAGAAGCATCTCGGAAACACTTATTATGAATGGTTTGATGATCATAAAACAGAAAAGCAAAGGATGGAGGGAAGAAAGGAAAACCTAAACAAAAAACAAAAAAAACCCTTTGGGGTTTGTTTCCAGGCTTGCTGCGTATACCTCAACTAATAGAAACTTCAGCACCAGATGATGACGATAGTAAGCATGCCTAAAATACACCTTGTCTGTATGGGTGCATTGCTTTTCTAGGATAGGGCCATTGTTTTAAGTCTTCCCAGCTGACTGCTAGCTATATATGTTCTGTGACCTCTTAATTTGAAACATTTCCCCTAGCATCTTCAACTAACTAACCTCTTAGTAGGTGCTATATGCTGTTAATTAACTGATCCAAAAACATTACTGCACATTGACGTGACTATTACTGCCAGTGTCAGATACTAGACATTTAAGTCTGTCTAAAAGTACATTGGCTTGAAAATTGTAGATTACCTTAATTTTGTGTTCTCTTTCTAGCCTGTGCACACTGCACATCCACAAAACTACCAAGAGTTTTCTGCACTATTGAGCAGGATCCCACAGTTTTACCTGTCATTAAATAGTTTGGCTGCATCGTATAACAGTTTCATCATGGAGAATTCCCAAATACTTCACAAACTTTATATGCAAAAGCACCATTGAAATGCTGCTATCTTTTGGAGGCGAGGGTATCAGTCAATTAGTGGATAGCATAATTAGGAGGGGAATATGGCCCAAGACACTGTTGGGAAAATCCCTATTCTTACAAAAGGGAAATAGGGTCATGGGGACAGTGGGAGGATGTCATAATTATGTATCTCATTGCTTCTCCTCCTTGTGAAAATCTAAATTACATTCCTTGCAGAAAAAGTTGTAAAGTTAGCCTAGCCTTCCTTCCTTTGGAATAGTCAGAGTTTATTACTGCCTTGCCTTGCTCTGCACAGGCATTGACAAAGCTATATATTCTCTTTATTGTGTGGAGAATTAAATTCCTGTCAATCAAGATGCAAACTTAGTGCTTTCGGGACAGATTTTGATCTCATTTACACAGCTGTAACTGGAGTCAGTAGAATTTATCCACTTTCACCCCACTGTAATTGAGATCAGAACCTGGCCCAAATTAGATCTTCCAAGGAGATGAACCTCTCCGGGTACATCTACACAGTGAGCTACAGCAAGTCTCAGAGCTGGGGTCAACAGGCTCAGTCTCGCACTTTGGCACAGCTGTGTAGACATTGTGGCTGGAGTTCTGACTCTGAAGCCCACCCAGTCTCTAAGCTTCAGAGGCTGAGCTCCAGCCTCAGCTGCAAAATCTACACTGCTATTTTTAGTGCCGTAGTGTATCGTATTGTGAACTTGAGTCTGTTGACCTGGCTTCTGAGGCTCGCTGCTGCAAGCTATGTGGACATAGCCTCAGAGGCTTCTCTCTCTTGTCCATCCATATCTGCATCTGTAAATATTAAGGCAGCCTTTCTAACTATTTTGCAAGAAAGTCACGAGATTCAGCCCTTAGGTGTCCCAATGGGTTCCATGTAATGCAGGTCGAAATTCCATTCAATGGGAAATTTTCAAAATTTGGTTTTGGCCACAATTTGGGATGAAAGGTTGTAATCTTGAATTCTTCACAAAATGAAACATTCCAAAATATTTAGTTTGGTTTTGATGAATCTGAAATGTTTGTTTCAATATTTTTATATTATATTACAATATATTTATAATCATCGTATAAGTCAAAACAATAAAGGTAAAACAAAACGTTTTGATCATTTCCTGTGAAAACGTCAATGAAATCAGTTTCCTGAAACATTTTGATTTAATTGATTCAGAGTTTTCTGAAGGAAAACTGTTCCTTCAGAAACCTTTCAACCAGCTCTAGTTCCATATCACACTCAGACAGTTCCATTGTAGTGTGACTTGGCCAGTGACTGTCCTGAAGTGTGGGTCTCTTCTGAAAAATTGTTCTTTTTAAATGGCACATTCTTACTCAACAGCTACCTGCTTCCTGTTGGCTTTCCCTCATTTCAGCTCACTTTAAGGACACAGATAAGCTTTTACTACTTTTTTACTCCTGCACAGCCAATGCAGCTATGAAGGTGTGAGCTGTGGATTCTATTCTATCAGTGCATCGTTAATAGAATTATTTACTCAGTTACAATCAGTTGTACCTATGTAAACAAATTGAAGGTAATGAGGGGTTACACAGTTGACACAGAGGGCCTAATTTGAAGGCAGTGGGGTTGCAGAGATGCAATTCGGGGCTAATTTGGCCTAGAAAAAAAAAAGTATTACTGGGAATAATGCATGACTTACTTCCAACTTGCTTCTCAGAGCCCATGTTGAATTTGTGGGGCTCACAATTAGAAAAACATCTTTTTATGTGTAAATTGAACCCATTTGATATGGAAATTCTTTGAGAGACAATAAACATGGAATTCTCCAATGCCATTTTAGAGACACTTTTCAGACTAGACCTACACTAAGAATTCTATTCCATTGGTCAGAGCCATACAGCCTGCTTGACTGTCCCACCACTTGGGCATTGTGCTACAGCAAAAAAACGGGCGCTGCTAATGGAGGAATTATGCAATAACTTGAAGAAGGGAAGTGCTTGGAATATTAGGAAATAAACCAGTTAGGATCAGGAGTTGCTTGGGTTAGCAAAAAGGAAAGGAACACATGTATTTGTGGATAAGGGCTTGCATGAGTAGCACGGAGATAAATTAAAGGGGTCCGGGCATGGTGATAAGAAACAAAAGAAAAAGTTGAGTGGTGGGAGGAAGAGCAATGGAGATGAAGATGTACTGTGTGAGGCCTGGGAGCAGAGTTTGCATTGTAATTAGTTGTGTTGGCGTTTTTCTAAAAATTTCCACTGTGTCCTTTACCTCTTGAGTTCCACAACAATAAAATAGTAACTTAAAAAAAGCCTTTTGCACAGTAGTTTCACCATTTTCTATTAAAATGCAGTAATTGTACTGAGCTTCTCAAATTGATTATCAGGCTTTAGGATGACAGTTTGAATAATGAACTTTATTTGTAGACAAGAAATTGGCTTTAACTAGGGCTTTTCAGCCTGCTAATGTATGTATCCACTTCTTTGGGGACTGGAGAGTGTTTATCAAACAGGCAACAATAATTTAAAAACAAACAACACCCCCACTGTCCCCATCAGTTCCCTACCATTCTAAAGCATTGTTAAAAATTGTAGAGTTCAAATCTTAGTGTCACAGCCAATGATGTACAGAACATTCAAATCTTTTTTCTTGGAATCTTCAAAGACGAGAGAGTTATAAACTGTGAACATATCTTATCATAAATGCAGATTGGGTGACATTTTCCTGTGTCAGGTCAGAAACTTTTCATTCTTTCAAAAAAAAATTTTGTTGACTCTTGTTGACTTTTTGTATTCATTTATTAGCATTGTTTCCTTTCATGGCAGAAACTCTCAATGTATCCTCTATGGTAGTTCTTATTTCCCCTGCTCGCCCCGGCTGCTGAGAGTAGAGGTAGACAGCTGTAGAGCTCTACTGCTTTTGAATTTAGACAATACACTGCTTGAGACTCAGCAGATGTTTGTTTTGTAGACTAAAGGGAGTATTACGTATAGTTTCCTCTCTCCTTCCAGATGCAGATGTCTGTTTCTGGAATTCAAATATGCAGATTCACAACACCTAGAACAAAATGCTTTCTTTACTAATCTTAGAAGGAAATTATTACCTGCCCTAGATTTTTGAGAGGTTATTTTAAATGTAAAAGAAATATTTAAGACAGGGGTCGGCAACCTTTCAGAAGTGGTGTGCCGAGCCTTCATTTATTCACTCTAATTTAAGGTTTCGTGTGCCAGTCATGCATTTAAACATTTTTAGAAGGTCTCTTTCTATAAGACTATAATATATAACTAAATTATTGTTGTATGTAAAGTAAATAAGGTTTTTAAAATGTTTAAGAAGCTTCATTTAAAATTAAATTAAAATGTAGAGCCCCCCGGACCGGTGGCCAGGTCCCGGGCAGTGTGAGTGCCACTGAAAATCAGCTTGCGTGCCGCCTTCGGCACGCGTGCCATAGGTTGCCTACCCCTGATTTAAGACAATGGCTAGTGTTTTGCATGAGAGTTCTATACAGGAACTGTCACTTATTCCTGGATTTCCTCCACCATTAGATTATGTCCTTTGTGGCTACAGTACTTTTTCTGGGGCAGGGGAAGAGGGGGTTGTTTAATAGATATGTAATGGGGCACATAGCTTTGGGAAGGTGACTTTTGGGGACATAGCTCCCCTTTCACTCACAACTACTTCTACTTGTCCTGCCACACAGGCTGCTACTTTTGCTTTAGTAGCAGCCTATTGCTAATTCAAGAAAACCCTTAAACTTATGCTTAAATCCACTGTTATTCAGGAAAGCATTGCCTATTGTGTGACCTGGAACTAGTTATTTAACCCATGTGTACCTCAGTTTCACCATGTACATGATGGAGATAATGATGCTTGCCTTTTTTTTTTTTTAAAGCACTGTGAGCTTTATGGCTGAAAAGTGTTATGTAAGAGCTAGGTGGTATTATTGACTTTAATGGGACTTGAACATGTGTTTACGTACTTTCATGAATAAGGGATGCTTTCTTGAATTTGGCAGCCTTGCTGGTCAAGCATCTCCAGCTTCTCTGCTGCATTGGTTAGCACCTTATCTCACCTTCAGTTACAGGAGAGTGGAGAACACCAGTAACAACAACATGGATTCTGGAGGGAAAGGGAATTTTGTAGAGAATAATCAGTTAATTTAGCACAGTAATCTCTGTTCTGTCTAGGTCCTTTGTGGCTGAGGTTGTTAGGGTCAGATGAATGAACAAAGATCCTCCAACGCCTCCAGACTTCTTTGGAATACATAGGAGGGGGGAAGAAAAGTATATCTCCCTGTTCCCTCCTTTCCCTATGGTGTGATGAGAGCAAGAAGAGAGAGAGAGCTTCCCCATTGTCTCCTTGTTCCTCCTTGACAATGTGAGGGCAGGAGCAGATGAGATAGGGAAGCTTTCTCCCATCTCCATCTACTCCCACTTGCATGGGGAACTTATACAAGAGAGAGAAATGCCTACCTCCCTCACATTAGGGAATGGGGAGGCAAAAGCAACATGCTGCTGTCAGCAAAGGAGATTCTAGCACTCCATTTCAGAGTGAAGAGTGGTGTGGGGGATGTCACCATAGAGATCAAAAAGGTGCACTAGGGAGAGAGCACAACATATATGAGGGAAGGAATGTGGGAGTGGGAGCACTACTACAAACAAGGTGCCTGTGTAACACTGACAGACCCCGGTTGTCAGCAGGTGGGATTGAACCTGGGGCCTCTGGAGCTTCATGTGTGAGCCTCTACCGCATGAACTAAAAGCCAACTGGCTGTTAAGGCTGTAGAGCAAACTCATTAATCTCTCTCTCTAAGTGGTCTCGGTGCCACTAGATGAGCAAAGAGATGGCTGTTCGTTTTTGAAATTCCTGTCACACATTTTCTTCGCCAATGCCTTTTATGAGAGTTCTTACTTTCATTTTTTGTGAGCATTCTCTATACTGGTGCCTGCACTAAAAACCACCTACACAGTCGGTCTGATCAACTGTGTGTGATGGGTATGTTCTCTTTTGGAGCTCTTGCCTCAGTGATTTTTTTCTGGTCAAACAGAATGCATTGTATCATATTTTCCTAGATATTTTGAGTGAAATAGTGCTTTTATTGGGGTGAGAGTGGCAGTGAAATCTTGCCAATTTTCATCTTAGTTAAAGGAGGCATCTTGCTGCTGCTGAGCAGGTTGACTCAAGCCAGGTAGCTGCAGCAGGGCTAGGCCTAGACCAAATGGTGCCCCAGGCGAGGAGTGTCTTCAGTGCCCTTCCACTCAATTTGTTAAACTTTTGAATATCTTATTTTTTATTGCATTTGTAGCCCATTTCGAGACTTTGCACAATTTACATGCATGATTCATCCATCATATAAGACAATAAATTTGCACACTAGTATTTGTAAATCTGTATTTATTCATGCCCTATATAAGCAAATTTAAAAATTTTGTTTCCTCTAAGCTTATAAAAACTTTTTAATTTTAAGAATAACTAAAATGTACTAACATCAAGAAATTGAACTGTGCACCAACATTGGGTGGACCAGTATTAAATAATGTTATAGTAGGTGACAGCATTAGAATGTTAACCCTGGTCTTTTAGTTCAAAAGGTGCTTTTCTCACCTTTGCCCTCGCGAACTAAAGCACAGCATCAGAGACATCCAAAGACTAGCCAATGGCATTTTCAAGCAATAAAACGGCAAGTGATGTCAGTCTCTCATTGGCCATCGTCGATTGAAGATATGTTTTAATGAGCCTGAGCTTCGAAAAGCTGCACTCACGACTCGCAACTGTGACTGGCAGTGTGAGCAGAATACTGAAAGCTATCCGCACATTAGGAAAAGCATCCTTCAGCTCTGTATCATGAATGAATTGGAGAACTTGGAGTGGAGAGTGTTTCTAGTGTGGCAAAATGTGATGGATGTTGTCCAATTCGACATAGATTGTCTTTATCGTTGACAACCGATCATTCCCCAGTGTCAGTATCCGCTGAAGGTCCAGACAATTGTTCAAGAGTGTTTTCCTGTCCGCCAGCAGCTTACTAAGGTCATACAAAACCCCCCAGGTCTTTTTGTGGTGCTTCATTTATCTGAACCTTTCTTCAGTAGACACTCAAGCAGTGTCAACAAGCAAGCAAAAAAACCTCCCTCATGAGTTTTTCTTCTGAGCTTCCCATCACCTCATCTCTGCCCTCATAACCAAACTGTCTCGTCTTCTGATGAATACGAGTTTCCTTGAAGACAGGCTCAACTCCTAAGTTTTCTGCCATTTCTTTGGCAGCAGCGACGGCATCTTCAAATCCGTTGTCTCTGTAGGTCACAATGAAATCAAGGCAGCTTCTTATCAAAGTAGTAGCGGTCGCAGTGAACGTCGACTGAGGTTTGGAAAGCCTCGCTTACAACATTTACTTGGAACAGGATATTGTGCCAAACCACAAATTTGAAGTTAGTGATCTGCACTGCCAGAATTTGTGCCTCATGTCAGATTCCAGCCTCAGCTTTACTCAACTGCGCCAGTTCCATCAGGGCGTCGTAAACTCTGTCATTTGGTACCTCACTGGCCTTATGCTATCAATATGGCTCTTTCACCAAGTGTCACTTAGTGGCTTCATGGTCAGATTTGTAACAGTGTCTGTGAGGATCTTCCACCTGATAGCTGATGCTGAAAACAGGATGTATATCCTTTGCGGTACTCCAAAGAGAGATATTGAATCTAAAAAAGATGATGCTGCATCTGACATAACCAGGTTGAGAGAATGGCAGCTACAAGGCAAGAAGAAAGTTCTTGGAATTCAGCACAAGGATCCTTGCCTGGACACGGCTATTTCTTCCCTTCATGTTTGCATCATTGTCGTAGCCTTGACCATAGCCGTCCTGAAGCTTTATTTTATTTTCATTCAGAATGTTCACAAACAGTTCTGTTAGGCCTTTTCCAGTAGAGTTGTCCACAGACAGGAAACAGATAAAGTTTTCCGTTACTTGGATATAGCTATCCTCATTGACCTGGTCCACACTAACCCCCCACTTCGAACTAAGGTACGCAAATTCAGCTACGTTAATAACGTAGCTGAATTCGCAGTACCTTAGTTCGAACTTACCGCGGGTCCAGACGCGGCAGGCAGGCTCCCCCGTCGATGCCGCGTACTCCTCTCGCCGAGCTGGAATACCGGGGTCGACGGCGAGCACTTCTGGGATCGATCCGGGATCGATTTATCGTGTTTAGACAAGACGCGATAAATCGATCCCAGAAGATCGATTGCTTACTGCCGGACCCGGAGGTAAGTGTAGACCTACCCATTGTCAACAAATCTTACAGTAAATGACATCTTTTCACTGTGACAAATATCGGGAGTGCAGTCCATTATTATGGTATAGTACTTGGCTTTGCTGAGCCGCATCAATATATTATCAAGCACCTTCCTTGCCATAAGGTCAATCCATTCACTTTGGATTGATTGGCTGCAGTAATGGTCCATAACTTCTTTATGAATTACTTGATGTAAGTGCTCACGCATGACATCATCTTATTTCCCAAGGAGCAATACCATACCGAGAAAATTACCATTATGTTCAGTGAATAACTTATCCAACGAGCCCTGGGAAGCCAAATTATTCTTTCCAAGGAAGAGGGTAATTGAGATCAGATGCTTGAGCATGTTCTTCCAATGCTGGGTTTCTACATTAATAATGTGCTGTTTTTCTGTGTCTGTGCATTTATTCAGCTTGAGCCTGGATTCAACCTCCAGCCATTTGGAGTAGTCTGTAAAATGGCCAGGTGACTTTTCATTTTGCTTCAGAGCGTCAGCGAAGTTATGCCAGTAATTGTACCCAGAAAGTGCAAGCAACGATTTGGCATTCTTGCAAAATATTTTGCAACAGAAACAGAACACTTTTTTGTTGATTTTGACTAAACTAGCCAATGTCAATTAAGATTCTCTCTTTCACAGTGAGACTTTGAGAAGTGTTGCTCATTGAGAAGTCTGCTCATTTACTGAAAATGTCATATCCTTGATTTTGCCCAGCCCATTCAAAATTGTATGATCAATATTGGCAGAGTTTAGGATTGCCAGCCATAAGCAGGATCTGATGTATCGATTTGTGATGTGCAATTTTTCTCACTGCTGTTTGTCATCATGCGAGGCTGATTCTTCTTTGTCATTACTTTCTTTTCATGTGAGCTACATTCTTCTTTATCATCTGCCAGGAAAACTGGATGATTCTCCATCACTTTCCTCACATTTCCATTCCTTATCTTCAAGTAAATCTGTTAATTCCTTAGTGATAGGACTTCCATCATTTAGGCTTCACTCCTCAGTTTCTTCTGCACTGAAACAATTGCTGCTGTCTAAAGCCTGGTCTATGTTGTTCTATTTCAGATATTTTCCCATCAAATTTGCCCCTTGCTTCAAACTAGATTGCAATTGAGCTTTTTCGCTTCCTATACTGAGCTCCTGAAGGCTTCTTCAAGGGCACGTTTTATTTTCTGTGGGGGAAAACAGTATTAGGGACTGTGTTCCACAGTCTTAGAAAGTCATCAAACATTAGTTTTTTTGCCATGCTTAACACATAACTGTAGTTATTTTATAGTGTTGAGTAGATAGGGATTCAATAGATATCTCTGATGTCTCATTAAATCTGTCCTTTATTAGTCGCTACTTGCACTCTTAAACACAAGAACGCTTTCACAATTACACAATAAAACAATGTTCACAATATCGCAGCTGGGCTCTCACTTCATTCTTATATCTCACTGACTGACTGGAGACGCCACGCCCCTTTATATACCCGTGAGGGCATGGCTGACAACATTCTAGGAGGTTTGAGGAAAATGTAGTTCCCTGAAAGTCTGGAAGATTCCATGAGATTCTACAAAGATGCAGAACATTCTAGGAGGTTAGTGAAAAATGAATCCACATAGAGAATAGCTGAAACATGTTACATCAAACATATTTTCCCTTTTGTTGCTAACAACAAAAACAGTACCCTAGGGGCTGCAGTCTAGCACCCAGTGCCAAAGTTCCTTTCCTTAAGAGTACAGTTTAATTCTATATGTCTTTGAAACATCTACCGGTAAACCAAGCACATTGAATTATAGTCTTGTCACAGTAAAACGGAACTGAAATCCTTACAAAGGAAACAAGATTAGACAGGAGGTAGTGTGTGCCACCAGGAACGGCTGTTGCACAGCTCTTTGCTGGGAGACAAATGGCTGCCAAGTTACATCATTCTACCATCCTTTCCTCTCCTCTCCTCTTTAAAGATAACAGGATGAAGAGGTGGGGGAGCCCATATGTGGTCAACTTCTTTCCACTTCTTCGCTCCTCCCACATTCACATTGCTATAGAGATTAGATAGCACCTTTCAGTTGCCCAGGGCAATATGGAACTTTCCTCAGTTCTCCTAGGAAAACCTCCCCTTTTATTTCTCATCTTTGTCTCTTGACTGGCAGTGGTAGTTTTTATACATGGGTATGGGCGCAGGGCAAATTTCAGAAGTGTTGGGGCCTTGGATTGCAGTTCTCAGCTTCTCCTCTCCTCTTGCTCTTATTTTATATTTGATGTATTTTCAGCATTGGAGCAAACATTATGTTTTCTGTGAAAATCAAATAGTCCATTTCCTAAATTATTCAGTGACACTTACCAGTACGTAGCCTGTAGTATTCTGTTTATAATAATTTACACAAACTGAAATGTTTGATAACATTCATTGTACCTTAACTGCCAACAGTAATGGAAATCCTCCCAGCATTATACAATTTGAATTGTAAGACAGTGAGCCACTGGCATTAGTATTATTTCATTTGCCAACAAGGCTCTGGTGCTGTGCTCCGGCTCCGCTCCAGCTCCAGGCAAAAACCTGCAACTCCGCTGCTCCGGAGCTGCTCCGCTCTCCAGCTCCAGGCTCCACTCCCAAGCCCTGTTTGCCAAGGCCTTGGCATATTGTTTTTTGGAAAATATATTTTAATGAATGCCACACTGCCTACTATATGGACCATTGACAGCACCTTTGCCAGCCCCAAGGAGAAATAATGGCGCATTTGATCAAATTGGACATGAATCATATAGGATGAATAAACCTTTTCTTGTCCCTTTTTATTTTGTGTGTGAAAATATTTTATTTTGTATATAAATTAATCACTTTAGAGTGAGCCTCACCCCTGTGCCAGTGCACCTGTGTGCAGTTCTTTTTTCTTTGTGTATCGTGTGCAATACTGGTACGTTTCTGATTTGCATGCTGTATTACAGGAAGAAGAGGGGTGAATGTTGCTATTTGCAATCAATAAGCCTTTTAAGAATTCTAAATCTATTTCTCAACAGAAAATAGACAGTGCATTGACTACTCATTGTCAAAGAAAGTTTGTTTATTATGGATGTTAATTTGCATGACTTGTTCACCCAGATAATTTCCTCTCTAATTCCAGTTAGTTGTAGTAGTAATTCACATAGCCACTGGAAAATTGTAGTACATTTTGCTATATATTGTAAGATCATAAAATATAGAGCTCGAAGGGACTCCAAAGGTCATCTCATCCAGCCCTCTGCACTGAAGCAGGACCAAGTAAACCTTAGACCATCCTGACAGGGGTTTGTCTAACCTATTCTTAAAAACCTTCAGCGATGAGGATTCCACAACCTCCCTTGGAAGCATATTCCGGAGCTTAATTATTCTTATAGTTAGAAAATTTTCCCTACTATCTAACCTAAATCTCCCTTGCTGCACATTAAGCTGATTACTACTTGTTCTACCTTCAGCTGATATGGAGAACTACTGGCAACCGTCTTCTTTTATAACAGCCCTTAACATATATGACTATTAGGTCACCCATCTGACTTATTTTCTCAAGACTTAACGTGGCCAGTTTTTTTAACCTTTCCCCATTTTATCATTTTTGTTGCTCTCTTCTGGACTCTTTCCAGTTTGTCCTCATCTTTCCTAAAGTGTGGCACCCAGAATTGGACACAATACTCTAGCTGAGACTTTACCAGTTATGAGTAGAGCGGGACAGTTACATCTTGGGTCTTACATATGACACTCCTGCTAATACAGCCCAGAATGATATTAACCTTTTTCACAACTGTATCACGTTGTTAACTCATATTCAATTCTTTAACCTGTTCTTTCCCTATCTTGGATTGCGTTCCTTCTCCCTTGTTGTTAATATTAATTGTGTTGAAAATCTGGTCACCATTAACCTTTTTAGTGAAGACTGAAGCAAAATTAGGAATTAAACATCTCAAACTTCTTGATGTCATCAGTAATTAGCTCTCTTTCCCCACTAAGTAGAGGATCCACACTTTCCTTCATCTTTCTCTTGCTCCCATATTGTCTTTTATGTCCCTTGGTAGGTGTAACTCATTTTGTGCCTTATCCTTTCTGATTTTGTCCCTATATGTTTGTGCTACACTTGTGTCCATGTTTCCACTTTTTGTAGGATTATTTTTTATTATAAGGTCATTAAAGAACTCCTGATGGAGCCATATTTTCCTCTTACTATTCTTCCTATCTTTGCCGAATTCGCATCGGCATAGCTGGCAGTTGTGCCTTTCATATTGTCTCCTTGAAAAACTGCCAGCTCTCCTCCCGACCTCCATTATCCCTTAGGTAAGGTCCCACAGGAAGAAAATCTATCAGTTTTCTGAGTTTGTTAAAGTCTGCTTTTTTGAACTCCATTGTCCTTAAGTCTATCGTTTAATTTTGACTTTCACCCAAATTGTCTTCCACCTTTCAATGTCTCCCTTTTGGTCAGAATCAAGTCTATAATGGCAGTCCCCCTGGTTACTTTCTGAAACAAAAATTTGTCTCCCAATACATTCCAAGGAGCTAAAATACGGGATGTGTACCTTAGGCTGAAGAGGAT
This sequence comes from Chrysemys picta bellii, assembly GCF_011386835.1. Classification (NCBI taxonomy): domain Eukaryota; kingdom Metazoa; phylum Chordata; order Testudines; family Emydidae; genus Chrysemys; species Chrysemys picta. Next base: position 62,554,047 of record NC_088791.1, read on the forward strand.
CCTAATAGAAGCAATAAAGAATCTACTGATTATCCTTCATGTGGGAACAAATGACACAGCTCGATTCTCACTGGAACATATCAAGACAAACTATGCCAAGCTAGGGAAGACACTTAAGGAAATAGAGGCTCAGGTGGTCTTCAGCGGGGTTCTGCCTGTCTCTACAGGAGGAGAATGAAGGCGAGACAAGATTATAATCAACAATTGGCTCAGGCAGTGGTGCTGTAAGGAGGACTCTGGGGTATTTGACCACTGGGAGGCATTCATGAACAGAGGACAGTTCTCATGGGATGGACTCCATCTGAGTAGGGAGGGAAATAGACTTTTGGGATGGAGGTTGGCAAAACTCATTAAAAGAGCTTTAAACTAGGAACTCAGGGGAGACTGTTGGGAGATGCTTATGTAATCTCCATGCCTGATTTTAACATGGAGAGGGAGGAAAATCAAGTAAGAATGGATACAGCAATGGAGAAAGGAACAGCAGAGGGTAGGAGCATGGACCTTAAGAGGAAGGATAATGCTGATACCAGTCAGGTAGGTGATACTGGCAGTAGAATGACTGTACCCAACTGGGCAAGGAATGTGGGCGAAGCCAAGCAGCAACTGTTAACATGTTTGTACACCAATACAAGGAACCTGGGTAATAAAATGAAGGAACTAGAACACTTGGTGCAGGAAGCAAAACCAGATGTTGCAGGTATAATAGAAATATGGTGGACTAGTAGTCATGACTGGAGTATAGGTATTGAAGGGTATGTGCTGTTCAGGAAAGACGGAAATAAAGGCAAAGGTGATTGAGTAGCATTGTATGTTAAAGATGAGGTAGACGATAAAGAAATTAAAAATGATTAAATGGATAAGACAGAGTCTGTTTCTTTGGACCAAAGTCATTTTGGGGAAGAAAGCTACTAGAGGTTCCCCGATATAGTGCTTGGGGTGTGCTACAGACCACTAGGATCTGATTTGGATATGGATAGAGACATCTTTAATGTTTTTAATGAAATAAATACTGCTGAGAATTGTGTGATTATGGGAGACTTTAACTTCCTAGATACATATTGGAGGACAAGTGCTACTAATAATAGTAGTACCCAGACTTTCCTGGATGTGATAGCTGACTGATTTCTTCAACAAATAGTTGCTGAACCAACAAGAGGTGATGCCATTTTAGATTTGGTATTGGTGAATAGTAAGGATCTCAGAAGAACTGGTTGTAGAGGACAGCCTTGGTTCAAGTGATCATGAGTTAATTAAGTTTAAACTAAATGGAAGGATAAACAAAAATGCATCTGCCACAAGGGTGCTTGATTTCAAAAGAGCTAACTTAAAAAAATTAGGGGAATTAGGGAATTGGACTGGACCAAAGAACTCAAGGATCTGAATGTGGAGGAGGCTTGGAATTAGTTTAAGTCAAAGTTGCAGAAGCTATCTGAAGCCTGCATCCCAAGCAAGGGGAAAAAATTCATAGGAAAGGGTTACCAACCAAGCTGGATGAGCCAGCATCTCAAACAGGTGATTAAGAGAAAGCAGAAAGCTACAAGGAATGGAACATGGGAGGGATCAGCAAGGAGAGCTCCCTCTTGGAGGTCAGAAAGTGTAGGGATAAAGTGAGAACTGCCAAAAGCCAAGCAGAGTTGGACTTTGCAAAGGGAATCAAAACCAAGTAAAAGGTTCTATAGCCATATAAATAAGAAGTGGGACTACTAAGCACTGAGGATGGGCTGGAGATTAAGGATTATCTAGGCATGGCCCGACACCTAAACAAATGCTTTGGCTCAGTTTTTAATGAGGCTAATGAAGAGTTTAGGGGTAATGGCAGGGTAGCTAATGGCAACAAGGATATGGAGGTAAAAATTACCACATCCAAGGTGGAAGTCAAACTCAAACAGCTCAATGGGACTAAACTGGGGGGCCCAGATAATCTCCCATCCTAGAATATTAAAGGAACTGGCACATGAAATTGTAAGGCCAATAGCAAGGATTTTTAATTAATCTGTAAACTCCGGGGTCATACCCTATGACTGCAGAATTTCCAATATAGTTCCTATTTTTAAGGAAGAGAAAAAAGTGATCCAGGAAACTACAGGCCTGTTAGTTTGACCTCAATTGTATGCAAGCTCTTAGAACAAATTTTGAAAGAAAAAGTAGTTAAGGACAGAGGTGAACGGTAATTGGGATAAAATACAACATGGTTTTACAAAAGGTAGGTCATGCCAGACCAACCTGATTTCTTTATTTGAGAAGATAACTGATTATTTAGACCAAAAAAATGCTGTAGATCTAATCTACCTGGATTTCAGTAACGTATTTGATACAATTCCACATGGGAAATTATTAGTTAAATTGGATAAGATGGGGATTAATATGAGAATTAAAAGTTGGACAAGGAATTGGTTAAAGGGGCAACTACAATGGGTCATACTGAAAGGAGACCTATCAGGGTGGAGGGAGGTTACCCAGTGGAGTTCCTCAGGGACTGGTCTTGGGACCAATCTTATTTAACATTTTTATTATTGACCTTGGGACAAAAAGTGGGAGTACATGCGGATGACATATAGTTGGGAGGTATAGCCAGTATGGAGAAGTGCTGGAATATCAAAAAGGAAGACCTGGATGATATTGTAAACTGACGTAATAGAACTGGGATGAAATTTAATAGTGTGAAGTGCAAGCCATGCATTTAGGGATTAACAATAAGAATTTTTGCTATAAGCTGGGGACTTACCAGTTGGGAGTGACAGAGGAGGAGGAAAATCTGGGTGTATTGGTTGATCACAGGATGACTATGAGCCATCAATGTGACATGGCCAAGAAAAAGGCTTATGCAGTCCTACGATGCATCAGGCAAGGTTTTTCCAGTAGAGACAGGGAAGTGTTAGTACCATTATACACGGTTCTCCTGAGACCTCATCTGGAATACTGTGTACAATTTTGGTCTACCATGTTTAAGAAAGATAAATTCAAACTGGAACAGATGCAGAGAAGGGCTACTGGGATGACCCAGGGAATGGAAAACCTACCTAATGAGAGGAGACTCAAAGAGCTTGGCTTGTTTAACCTAACCAAAAGAAGGCTGAGGGGAGATATGATTGCTCTCTATCAATACATCGGAGGGATAAATTCATGGGAAGGAGAAGAGTTATTTAAGGTAAGCGCCAATGTGGCCACAAGAACAAATGGCTATAAACTGGCCATCAACAAGTTAAGGCTTGAAATTAGGTGAAGGTTTCTAACCATCAGAGGAGTGAAGTTCTGGAATAGCCTTCAAAGGGGAGCAGTGTTGGCAAAATAGCTAACTGGCTTCAAAACTGAGCTTGATAAGTTTATGGAAGGGATGGTATGATGAGACTGCCTACAATGGCATGTGACCCATCAGCAACTGCCAATAGCAAATATCTGCAGTTGCTGGAAACAGGACAGCAGATGGGGAAGGCTCTGAGTTATTACAGCGTTTCCCAGATCTTGCTCATATGCTCAGAGTCTAACTGATCGCCATATTTGGGGTCAGGAAGGAATTTTCCCCCAGATCAGATTAGCAGAGACCTTGGAGGGGTTTGTCTTCCTCTGCAGCATGGGGCCTGGGTCACTTGCAGGTTTAAACTAGTGTAAATGGTGAATTCTCTGTAACTTGAAATCTTTAAACCATGATTTGAGGACTTCGGTAACTCAGCCAGAGGTTAGGGGTCTATTTCAGCAGTGGGTGGGTGAGGTTCTGTGGCCTGCAATGTGCAGGAGGTCAGACTGATCATCACGATGGTCCCGTCTGACCTTAAAGTTTGAGTCTGTGAGACTTACTGGACATTTTGTGTTTTGCTGTATTACTTTTCCAACAGATGTCTGGGTAGTTAAAGTCCCCCATTACTACCAGGTTTCATGTTTTTGATATTTCTGTTATTTGTTCTAGAAATGCCTCATCCATCTTCTCTTCCTGATTTGGTGGTCTGTAGTAGTCCCCAACTGTGGCTTAACCCCTATTTTTCCCCCTTTATCTTTACCCAGAGACTTTCAATTTGTCTGCCTCTCACCTCATTCTGGACCCTTTTTTTCTTCCCTTTTGTTCCTGAAGAAGCTGTACCTCTCTATACCAATATTCCAGTCATGAGATTTATCCCACCAAGTCACTGATGCCAGTTAAGTCATAATTTAGCTTGTTACTAATTCTTCCAGTTCTTCCTGTTTATTCCCCATATTCTTTGCATTTCTGTGTAGATATCTAGATGTTGAGTGGATTACTGCAGTGATTCCACTCTTGCTGCTCCTATTACCCGATTGTAATTTTTAATTTCCTCCTCCCGCCCCCCAAAATATCTAGACCTCTTTTAAGGTTGCCTTTTATTTATGCTTCCCTGTGGGCTTTTGTCATCTGCCCCTTTTGAATCTCTTTAAAGCCATCCTCACTAGATAAGCGAGTTTAGCCTTTGTCCCTCTTTCTCTGTCTCTTTTTATAGAAAAGCTGTAAATGTGTTCTGAGACTTCAGAACACTTAAATATCATAGTGATAGGCCCAGTCTAAATAGCTAGATAGAGCATTTTTTTCAGTGTATGGTATATGCTTGCTTTATCAATTTATCCTGCTAATTTAAAATGCAATGTGTACAAAAAATTGAGATTGCCATTCAGCAATATGATGCAAAGCTGTGTGTAGTGGCAAGCACCAGCCTTGACTTCGTAAAACCTTGTAGCCTCTCCCATGCTTCTTGATTTCATAATATTATGAGATTGCTATTAACCATGGTAGATATGATGGCTGCTAAGTGGTTCTCTATACTGTTTTCTTTCTCTTCCCTTTTCCTAAAGAATTTGTTGTTTATCCTTGATTTCAAAAGGCTAAAATATCTGTCATGATGGTCCTCCCCCCTTATTGCTGACTTATCACTTAAGAAAGTTGCTTTGCCTCCCTAGTGTGATCGAGCACTAAGTTGCAAAAAGACGACATCCTTTAATGGAAAAGGCATTTCAGAAAAGAATACTATCAAATTTCATGTTTGCTATTACTGACTATTAATAACATGCCTAGACCACTTCATCATGAAGTAACATGCCTCTGATTCAAATTGTATTCTATATTAAAAATCTAACACTACTGAATAGGAAAATTTTCATTTAGATTCCATGATAGAACCTAAAGATTAAATTAAAATGCAGTTTACATAATAAACTTTGCCGTTTTCTGTGATGCATTTTATGCTAAGGATCTTTAAAATTTTGCACCAGTAAGGGAGGGAAGTATCATTGGGCCAAAATTCTTCAGTTGCAGGGTCACTGAGAACTGATTCACAAATAGAGATAAAGTAACTTGGCCCAAGGTCACAAAGGCAATCAGTGGCAGAGCTGGGAATAATAAAACCTAGATCCCTGAGTACCAGCTCTACTCCCTTTCTCCACCCTCAACCATGTAGCCTCCCCTTGAAAACTGTTTATGCTTTGCTTCAAATCGGGGGGGGGGGGGGGAGGTTAATATGCGAGAAGAAACATAACCACTTTTTTACATGCAACATTTGTTAAGGAAGTGCTGTATAAAGAGAGAGCAAGTATTTGGCACATACAAATATACAGTATTGTCCATGAGATATTACATTCAATACAGTAGTTATGTACTGCAAATGGCTTTCTGAGTCCTATTCTGAACAAGAGACTTCTCATATGCGGAGGACACACAACTACATCTTTGCATAAAGCTGTATTTTTGTTATTGACCTGATCTCTACATCATGTAGTTTTACATGACAGTTTGTCACTGTGCCTCAGTGGGTAACAGCTGAGGATGCCAAACTGCTTAGAAATAGGGCAGACTCACCCAAAGTGATGATTAGTCTATCATTATATTATACCAAGCCAGTAACAAAAGTAAACTTTTGTCTCACCAAATTGGTTAACAAGAAGTCAAAGATGCAGTCTCCTTAGGCATTCCAGCCCTTGTCTCACCACTCAGACACTGGACTCTATGATGAGTGGTTACTGAAAACCAATTTAATCAAACATAGGGTTCTTCTAATCCCAAGAGATCAGCCACATAGCTAGGTCAAATATATAACTCAGATCATATCCAATAGTCGTGCTGCTGCCAATCCTTTAGTAACTAAAATCTAAAGGTTTATTAACAAAAGAAAAGAAGAGAGTTAATAATGGTTAATAGATCATATACATACAAATAATTGCAAAGTTATTATATCTTATATTGTAGCAGTTATGGAATAGACTGCTAGCTTATAAAGTCTCTCTGGTAACTTCCAAAAGATTGTAAGGCCCTCGGTCCATTGTTTATATGCTCCTTTTTGTTTATATGCTCCTTTTCCACAATCCAGAGAATCAGGACCTGAAAGAGGCAAAATGGAGATATCTCAGGGGTCTTTCATATCCTTTGCCAGGTGCCTGGAAATTTACTGTCTCAAACAAATCTCACAGCCCAGTTTGTGGAAAGCTACTGGCTTAAGGTGAAGTCCAATGTCACATGAGCATATTACATATCCTTACATGGTTTGGTGACTTACAGGGGGAAGCCATTGCCCCCTTGGAACCTGAGGTGGCCACAGGAAGAGCCATTAGGATGGAATGAGTTTCTTCTATGGTTCATTGTGAGAGTTAAGTTTCTTTGATAGGTTGTCAACACATAGCTGTCTGGCCTCAAAGTAAATTTTACATGGTGGTTGTTACCCAGGAATGCAGCACATATGTATGATGCTAATACATAGCTAATATTCATAACTTCAGATACAAAAATAAAACATATATATATATAAACAGGATAATCATACTTAGCAAGCCATAACTTTTCCAATGACACCTTACATGACATACTTGGTACATAGTTTGTTCCAATTGTGTAACAATGGCAAAAACAATTATATAAATGGTCATATTCAATCTTACAGCATCACACAGTTTCTCAGATATTTTACTGCCACAAGTTTGAAAAGAAATGCCCTAATATTTTAGTAATTTTTTCTACATAATTTCTGAAAGCCTAGAATAGTGAAAAGAGACAAGAAACCTCATGGTTTAATCAGCCAATTTTTTGACGCTTTTCTGCTGCTCCAAAATGTTTCTTTTGTAACTGCCTGTAATGGAGCAAATGCTTTCCCTCCCCCATTTTTGAAAACATATGGGAACTGAGAAAGGAGCATCTGGGTGTTAAGTAAAACATATTGGTAAACAGAGAGAGGAGTGCAGTGCAAGTTAGTATGTTTCTGAGGCCTGTCTAGTTGCTGTGTAAATATATGGTGAAGGGATTTCTTTTTTCCTCAGCACTTTTCTTCAACACTTTATTTTTTCTACCAGTTTTTTCCCTCCCCACGCCCCAAAAGGTTCACCTAAGGATGTTCGCTCTTTTCTGTGCTACTGTTTTATTTCCTATTCTGCTCTGGTTTTTCACTCCCCAGTGGAGGACCCATGCTGGGGGCTAGTCTGGGGTGGGAGTCACAGCATTGCAAGTCATGCACAAACTCCAAAAAAACCCAAAGCTGGCCAGGGCAGTTCTAAAGTAGATGTGGATTCAATTTGGATCCCATGAGTCTCTGCTTCAAAATAAAACTGCCCTATCCTACTGGGAGGACAAGTGGTAGTTCCAACAGCAATTACAACCTGCTCTGGAGTAGATAGTCATAGAATGGCTGCCTCCCCAATCAGCCTAGCGTATTGGCTTCCGGGGCAGCTCTTTCCCAGGGCTGTTTTAACCCCTCCAGGGCTGGAGCGGGTGACCACCCTGCTACAGTGAGATATACCCAGTTGATCCTAGCAAGTGACCCATGCCTCATGCTGCAGAGCAAGGCGATGCCCCGTATGGTTCAGCACGGTGCAGATTACAACACCCTGTGCTAGTGGGGGGGTAAGGTGAGCCCAGGGAGGAAGAGGATATCTGGTACTGAACGTGAACAGTTGCTAGGCTGTGTGATCTTGCACCTGAGCAAGTGTAGGCTGAGTGTCTGAGATTGAATGTATGCTGAGTGACAGCATAAGGAACAAGGACAAGATTTTTTTCATTTTGTGAACAAACATTCACAACTGAAAGTGCCACGGAGGAGGCTGAGACTCATGAAAGCGATGACAAGTTTCTAATTCCTAACATATGTGCCTCTTCAGGCTTCCTCTCTTCTTGTGACATTTTTAGATAAGTCATTGAGGGTTGTTGTTTTTTGTTGTGGGCGGGGGGTTGGAGAGATTGGCAGTAATAATTTGTGCTTTCTTGGAAGTTTAAACAGAATTCCACAGCTTTTATATAATAATTCGAGCTGATCAAAATCCAGTTTCTATTTCAGCATTTGTTTTCATCCTGAATTGGCATGAAAAGTCAAAATATCAAAACTCTCTGCAGAATGGAAAATTCCTTAAAAAATTTAATTTGAAATGTCAAAACATTTTGTTTCAATATTTTCAATTAAAACTAAACATTTCAATTCCAAAATTTCTAAACGTTTTATTTTCACTTGTTGAACTGAATTCAGATGGATTTTTTTGCCTCAGTTTAACACTGAACTGCATTCGCCTGAGTTGTCCACAATGCCTCACCCTTAAGAGCCAGGCTTCCTGACTGGACTACATCTCCCATGATGCACTGCAGTCTTCCTTGTCTACACAGTGACTCAAGTGAGCTGTATGTAGTCTGGCTGGGAAGCCTGGCCCATAGAGGAAACTGGGAGGATGAGATCTGAACTGCAACTTCCATTAGGCATTGCAGCAGTTCAGGCAGATACAGAGTAACACTGTCCGAAAACAAACTATTTCATTTCGATTTTTCCCAGCAAAAATTTTTTTTGGTCATGATGATTTCATATAGAAGTGGAGAGATACTCAAGGAGCTAAATATTTTAAAGATATATATAACTCAAATGAGTTGATAAGCATCTTCAACGATCTTTTTCACAGGTTGCTTCATTTGGACACTACACTAATTCTTAAATGGTTTTTCTACATCCACACAGTGTCAGGAGCTCAAGCAGCTGCTTTGGTGTTTGCAGTAGATCCTCATAGGCCCATCAAAAGCCTTTTAATTACAAGCTGGCTGACAGCCAGCTCTGAATATCTGAGCTGCTGGTTTTCTGATTTGCCACTTGCCCATCATCAGGAAACAAACTAGATTAGAATGAGAGCAGCCACACTGGGAAATTTTTAAGAATTGGGGCTAAATTTTCAAACATGGATATCTAAAGTTAGCCATATATAAAATAAGTGGCCTGTCTTTAAGAGGCTCTGAGTTACACACACATCCCATTGAACATTAATAAGCCACTCAACACCTCTGAAAAATCAGACCACTTACATAACATAAAGCATCCACCTTTGAAAATATTGGCAGGTTCGTTTGGCTATTTCCCCACCCCCTCGAGGTTTTAGCATTATTTTGAAATTCCATTTTGGATATAAGAACTGGTTTTATTGGGTTTAACCCTAAAATTTTATCTCTTGTGTATTTTGCTCCTACAGCCCTACTGTCCATCTGTAACCGGAGCCAAAATATGGAGGGGAGTGGTGGTGAGGTTATTTGCATGTGTATCTGAGAACTTCTGGATGTTATAATTGGCCTCACCTTCCTGCAATTATCAGGTCCACCTTGTGTTCTGGCAGCTCAGACGTAAGGCAACTGCAGGATGAGACTGAGATTTGCAGAGAGAATAAGTTGGCAAAGCATGTGGATTTTATGAGACCCGCATACACTGGCTAAAGATTCTGCCAGTCCCCTTCCATGATAGGAAAGGGGAAGAGATTCCCCCTCACCGCGATCATCAGTAAATCAGATTTACTAAATTTAGGATCCTTTAACTTTTCCTGACTGCACCCACCTATTCTATGCTCCTTCCCTCATCCCCACTACACAGGCTCAACATCAGTATGAAAGAACATTTATAAAGAATTGTTTTTTACTATTTTAAGTATTTATTAAATAAATGTTAATATGGTACAAGTCGCAACATTTACCACTGGCATTTGAACCCCAAATGCCCGTAGTAATGAATTATTATTTGTATCGCGGTAGTACCTCGGAGACCCAATCATGGACCAGGACCCCGTTGTGATAGGTGTCATGCAAACATAGAACAAAAAAGACTGTCCATGCCCCAAGGAGCTGACAATCTAAGTAATGACCCTGTGCTTTTCTGAACCTGGTGTTTGTGCGTAGGTTCACAAATGGGTCCTGCTTCCCATGAGCAGCCTGCCTTGAGAAGCCATCACACTTCTCCTTATTACTTATTATTTCTTTATATTATTTATTTATTATTTAACATTTATATTGAAGTAGCACCTAAAGGCCACAGCCAGATCATGCATTGTTTTGCTAAGCATTGTGTAAACATATTGTACATTATAATCCTAGTGCTCCGTTTGGGGGTAGTGGCCAAAGTGACCGTCTATCTGGCTACAGGGCTATTTGCCTAAAGTGTTCCTGGAAGGGGAGTAACTATTCATGAAAGTCCTGTTACTGGATAGAGAATTTGTAGCTGATGATCTCCAGCAGAAGATGCAGGAGGAACTGTGAAGTGCCTTTCCTCCCACTCTGTCACTGACCCATGCCCAAACAATAGATAGGGTGTGGGAAGGAAGATGCAGCCACAGGACAGTATATCTGGAGAAATCAAATTCTCTTCACACTCTATGGGCTAGTTATTTTTATTTTTCACATTCATTAAGAGTTTAATGATCTAATTTTAAATTGGGTGGGAGCGATATGGATTGCAAGTAACTTGACTCTGAGCTTCTGTCATGAAATATATCTGGGAAATATGAAACTGAACTCAGCCTTGAACTTGAGAAATAAGATGGCCAGTATTTACTGAACCATCTAGTTCTTATGCTGATAACAGATAGTTACTCATCCTAATATTTATCTGCATTCCATAAGATACCTGGTACAAAATTCAGCCTTAGAATGAGCGTGCACAACTCCCATTGGCATCATGACATAACAGTAATTTTCCTCTCACACCAGGACTACTTACTTTTTTTTTAAATTCTCATTAGAGACTTTTTCAAAATCGTTTTGAAAGTGTCAGTGAATTGTCGACTAGTTTTCCTTTATCTGCTAATATGTTTATATGCTCAAAGAATTCTAGTAGATTGCAGAAGCACACTTTTCATTTATAGAAGCTCCACTGGTTTCTTACTTTCTTCATTTAAGTGTCTATTTTTAATTATAGTTTCAAATTACTTATACGGTACTGAAGTAAGACTAATTTCCAGGATCACCCCTCACATTGTTTTTTGTGGGGTGGGGGCAGAGCGCAGCATGAATAGGTACTCCTGCCTCCAGTTTTCTGGTACAGTAGCTGATTTTAGTGAGAGATTGCATATTTTTTGTTAGCAGTTCAATCACTTCACTCTTAAATTCATCCAGTGTGTGTGTGAGTGTATATCATCCAGTCCTGATGACTTATTGCTCCTTAGTTTATCAGTTTCAGCACCCATTCGGACACTTCAATCTCTAATTCTATCTCATCTATATGTCCATTAAAAGAGTAGACCAAGGGTAGGTATATCTCCCCTACATACTTTGTGGGAAAGACTGATGCCAATCAATCATTTAGCTTCCCTGCCATGTCCTTATAATAGAGGATAAGGGCCACATTGGCCAATTGTCAGAAGCCTCAGAGATGGATCTGATTTACCAGCTTATCTATTTCCCCACCACCACCCCTCATGCCCTTATGTTTTCTCATTTGGCCTCCCCATCTACTGTATTTTTTCCTTCCAAAAGTTTCTCTGTTCTTTTGCCCATTGCCCATGTTTGGAGGACAGATGGACAGAGCACGGGATTTTTGCTTTTTTTGTTGGCTACTTCCCTGTGTTGTTGTATGTCTTTGGTTAATACCTTGCAAACCATACTGTTTTTACCATCATGGCTGACTATACAAAGCTTGTTTCAGGTGGTCCTCAGGTCACCAATTTGCCATCCTTGTGCTATGGCTGTATTCTCTCCTCCTGGTTATCTGCTATATTGATGACTGATTTATTTAAGGTTTGATTTTAACTTCAGCTTGGTGGGAGGGTCTGACTTCTGTTTCTGTGCTAATCAGGACCTGCAAATGGGAATAGCATCTGCTCTAAGTCCTAATTGCCAGTCAGATATTTGTACTGCCCTCTTCTGTAATCACAGTGGAAAGGATTTAGCTGCCTCACTGTCTAAACTTTTAGCACAGTGCCCTTATATTTATACAAGAGGATTTTTTTCAGAAGAGGTCTCCAGTAAAATAGCACATGAAGATTTTCTCCATTGTCCCATTCCTGCTGGCTTACAGAGATGAATATGTCTGTTTACTGCATCTGTTCTTGATGTCCTCACTACCATAGAGCAATCATTAGAGCCCTGCTGGAAATCATAACCAGCCATATGCTTCTTTGGAGAGGGATTATTTTCAGTATAGGCTTAAACTAATGAGTTATTGCTGGAAGACTGTGCAGGTAAGCAAGTTCTGCAGTGTAGCATGCCAGAATGGCAGTTTTAAATTTGGCTGGTGTCTAATGAGTCTTCCCTTTAAAAAAAAATCTTTTTGATTTCTAGCAGACTGGGGTTTGATTACATTCATGGGAGCTGGTAACATGCATATGATTTAATGAAAAGATCATCTGGGCAGACTCTACCTTTCCTCTTGCCATTGAATGGGTGAGTAGGGGTTCCCTCCAATCAATCCCCTCCTCTCAACTCTGATTTTTTTTTTATCATCACCATTAGTGGGAACCTCAGGGGAGCCATCCCCTCCTTCCTCTGTAACAATTGAAGCTAAATTTAATTGAATGTGGTTCTCAAGCCAATTTAAACTTTCCAATAGTGGGAAGCTGGAACAAAGAATCTTCCCCATGACAGTGAAGGATTTATCCTGTTCAGCTGCTGTTAGTGGATATTGGGCTGTCTCTATACAATTGAGTTCAAACTTGCTTCAGTCTCCCATTGAGGTACATATTTCATTTTGTAGCTGAGAAAATATACCTTGACCCAGTTAGTGCAGTACTTAGAGAAATATTAGAAATTGTCTACTCTAATTGTTAAAGATTAAAGGGCTTTAATGTTGTAATTTTAACAGGGAAATGGATGTCCTCAGTATGTTAGGATAGTTTTGATTTCTGCTAGATGAGGGATATGTTCATTGTGATGCAATTTCAAGAAAGTACTGGTACACTGATGATGCAGTATCTATGACCATGTGGTGCTAGATGAGAATCTACCTCATAGTCCATCCCTCTAGGGCAGTTGCCCTAGCAACAAGGTCAGAGATTTAACCAGTCTTTACTGAGCTTTAGAAGTAAGGAAGCTGATTAAGATTATTAGGTTTTCATTACCGGTCTGATTATGACAAACTGATACTTAATTTTCTTCCTCTGCTACATACTTGTATTTCATACTATTTTCTGAGCATTAGAGAGAGAATTTATAAAGGTTGCAGTTACTAAATACTACAAATATGAGTATTCATGTTTATCAGTAAGGTCATATTCTGTGTTTAAACACTGTTGCACTGCCATTCTGTCAGTTCACTTCCTTTATCAGCTTGATTCAAGCAAACAGAAAATTATTTAAATGTCTCTTCGAATTTCCAGTGATTTTTATGCCTTCCCTGAGATAAATTTCAGATGCTACTTTTTGTTTTATAAAAGGCTTCAACAAATTATGATATTGGGATTGTCTCAAGACTTGAGTCAGTGAAGTTAATTTGGCTTTATACTAGCGTAACTGAGAGAAGAGTTTGGCTCCATCTTATTTTCTAATCTGCATTACTGTATTACTATAAGAAAGTAGTAGAGGTGCATATAAAATGTTTAATCCACATTTGATTTTTGTTTCAATTTACATTAAATTATAAGAATTGATTTACAGAAGTACTAACAATAACTGCTGGTGGGGGGCAGGGGAGCGAATGGGACAGATGCAGAAGAAGGACCCAACTTGAGTGTGTTTAGATAATAAAAGACTGACAAACATGGAGTAAAGATTCCAGAGCAGGTGATGGGTTTCTACAAGTTAACAGCAATGAAGCCTAAATGTGATTTAAAAGAGTAAAGTCTTATTTGTACCTGCAAATTTTGACTCATTTTATTTTCCCCATTTACATCTCTATGGAAACTTGCTTATATTGATGATCCAGCGATGATTAGGCATATGCTGAAAACAGTGATAATATACAATAGGATTTCCAGGGCAAGACTGACACCCTTTATGCTAATGGCAATGCCTATCTGCACTTTGCTGACAAGTTTATAATGATGACCCCAAGATCTGTCAGTCTTTATATGTTGTTCTGTCAGTGCAGTGGCTGGCTATTCATTACCCCATGAGATGTGTGAGATTGAGTCTGCCAGCTGTTGTTTCCTGTGTTCTCCATTTCCATCTCTCTTCTCTTTCTCCAGCTCCCAACATTTATCACTCTGCGAGTTCAGACTGGTGTACTGATGAGCTCAGAGCGGCACTCTGTACAGCAGTCTTTCCTGTTTTTGGTAAGGCACCCATAGATAGGGCTAGCAGACCACGTAAACCCATTTTCTTGAATTCTTTGGATTTCCATGGTGATGCTATGCTATGAACAAAAGCTAGACTCAGTTATGTGTAGATTAGTTTGCTATTTACATTATTATAGAGATAAAGGATTAGTTTTATGAGCAGTGCTCTGTGAGTGCTGATATTTCACAGTTGCAAAATTGTGCTCCAAAATGTAAGATCTCATTTTAAAAGAAATTAATTCTCTGGCCTTTACAGTTGTAAAGAGCAATATCAAAATATGAACCAAGCAGAAATCAGTACAATGATTTCTTTAGAAACTAAAATAATTGTGTCAACTGTTGAGAGCTTTAAGTCTCACAACACACACACAAAAACCAAAAATAACCAGTGGTTTATCTCCCAAAAACCATCTGAACTGAACGTAAAACATGATGTCTGTCTCTGTCTGTAAACAGCTGAAACTGCCCACCTGGTTCTATAGTTCAGTTCTGTGTTGTACTGTCAACATATACAACTGAAGCATATTGAAATTTAGAGGACTTTTTTTTAAACGTAATATCAAAATAAAAAATAAGGGACAGTATAGTAATTGTATTAATTAATTTTATATTAATTACAACAAAAACCTCAATTTTTAATGTACCGACAGCTGCTACAGAGTTTCCAATCTCTGCCAAGGGGTGCTGCAGACACCAAGGAACTTCCTGTAAAACTTGTGTCCATTTTCTCAAAGAGTACACAGGTGCTGTGTATAAGAAGCAGACTACCATGGGAAAATGCAGCATTTTCATTAATCAAAAATAAACGACTACAGAACAGGCAGATAATCTTTGCCATACCTGTCAGCTAAGACTAAGAATGAAATCCTGACTCCATCAAAGTTGACAACAAAATTCCCATTGACTTCATGGGAACGAGGACTTCACCCTAAGAGTCTTAGCATTTGATCTTTTACTGAAACAGTAACTGTAGGCATGAGTTTGGCCTGCAATTGATGCTAAAACAACTTTTGACACTCTAGCAATGGGAAAATAAATCCTCGGGTTTGGTTTAAACTGCAAAGATAGGTCAACGTAAGCTGCCTTACATTAATCTACTTGTGCATGTGTCTAAACTTATATTTGTCTCCCACCAATATGAGTTGTGCATTACGCCAACATTGTATCACTACCTCCCAAAGTGGCATTGAGCCATCATCGATGTACTGAAGTCGATGCAGCATGTATGTAAACACTGCATTACCTGTGTTGATCCTAATAGTCCTCCAGCAACTGTACCACAATGCCCGACACTGACCACTCTGGTCACAATTGTGAACTCCACAGCCCAGAGGTCATGGAGACCAGAAGCTCCTCCTCCCCCCACTCTTTAAAGCCCCGCAAACTTTTGAAATACCTTTTGCTGATCGTCCATCTTGGCAAGCACACCTAGCAGTTCTCCAGTGTTGTGTGCAGCTGCCCAGCTGACCATGCCAGCTACACATTCCAGATGTACTCTAGCTTGAAGTAGGCAGGAGATATTGGATCTCCTGGGCCCATGGGGAGAAGAATCTCTGCAGGCACAGGTACAGAGCAGCCAGAGAAATGTGGACGTTTATGAGTAGATTGCACAAGGGATGCAGGAAAAGGGGTAAAGACAGAGATCAGCAGCACTGTTGCCCAAAAAAGAAGGAACAGCGTCAGGCGTATCTGAAAGCCAGGGAGGCCAACGGTTGATCCCATGCTGAACTGCAGACCTGCCATGTTTATAAGAGCTGCATGCCGTACTTCATGGAGACCCCATCACCACCCTGAAGACTACCCTGGATACCTCTCGGGAGCCCGAGACACAGACCCTTAGTGTGAACAGCGAGGAGGAGGCTCGGGGAGATGCAACCAGGGGGGCCATCTGTGCTTTGTGCCAGGACCAGTTTGAGACTCTATCACAGTCCAGTCAGTCCTGGCAATTGAGCCTGGGAGAGCCCCGATACAGCGGAAGGAACCTTGATTAAGTGTGTACATTTATTCCCCATTACAGTGATGGCACCCCCAACTTAGCAGGACACAGCTGTTGACTTTTTTCATTAATTTACTCAAACTAGAAGAGAGAGTGCTACAACAAATAAAGATAGAGTTATCTGCTTTTCATTCTCTTGTAGAGATAAGTGCAGGGGAGGCCTGCAGAGCAGTTTGTTTATGTGCACAAGGGTGTCCCTTTAATCCTCCTGAGAGATCTCAAAGACACTTTCATGGAGGTACTCTGCAATCTTTTCCTGAAGGTTCCTAGGGATGGCAGCCTTATTTCTTCCTCCTCGGTAGGACACTTTCCCACACCAGGCGGCAATAACTTCAGCAGGCACCATTGCAGTGAACAGGCTAGCAGCACACGGGCCTGGGCATCTTCAGGATGCCAGCAGCAACTGTGCTCTCGGTGCCTTTATTACCCTAATAAGTGAGATCGGCTAAAATTACCAACCCCTGTGGCAAATGATGCCAGTATTCAATGTCATTGCCCTGCATTTATAGTTTCATGCAGCTGAACATGGGAGTTCTAAATCTTAACTTTACGTTGTGACTATACTGACAGTGATGCCTCTGTGGCAGCTGCCTTTGCAACCTTGTGGGGTTCCCCCTCCACACCAGAGGAACATCTGTGCCAAATAAGGAGGAGGAGAAGATTACTTGGGGTGACATGCTCCAGCTGCAAATACAGATGCTGCAGATTCTTGTGGACCTACAGGTTTAACAATCTCCGGCTTGCCTCCCTTTTGCCTTTCCAGTATAGTACCTCCCTAGACCCCTCCAACATTCCATGTGGCATCAGGGCTTGTATCCCTACTCCTATCACTCCACACCAGGGAATATTAAGGACAAGCACAGCTTCACAGACATTGATCTGTGAGCGCCACATTGATGTTTGTGTAGCTAAAATGGACATGAATGTTCCTTCCCCCCACTTTTTTTAGCTCTGTTCCATACATTTATTAAGGTTTAAATGTATTTGTTTTAAACTTGCAGACAATTCCTTTTTAAATGAAACTCTATTCTTTGCAAAATATTCATCTTTATTCGTGCCCAACATATGCTGCAAATCCATGGCGGTAGTGAAAGCACCCAATAAGTTGTTGTTATACACTGTGATACAACTCATAGGATCAGCGACAAACAGAGTGTAATAATCATAAATGTACAACAAGCACCACAAAATTTATAGGTACATTGTCAATGTTATATTCATAGATGTGCACCAAGCACCACACTGTTCCTAGTAGTCCCTGCGTATAGCTTTCTGAACAGTCACATGTTCTTAAAGATGCAAGTGTCATACATCTC
This sequence comes from Chrysemys picta bellii, assembly GCF_011386835.1. Lineage (NCBI taxonomy): Eukaryota > Metazoa > Chordata > Testudines > Emydidae > Chrysemys > Chrysemys picta. The sequence continues at coordinate 62,571,780 of NC_088791.1, forward strand.
TGATGAGGCAACCTTGATGTAAATGAAGCATCCACAGTGATCCACCAGCACTTGCATAACTATGGAAAAATAGCCCTTTCTGTTGATGTACTCTATGACAAGGTGGTCTGGTGCCAAAATAGAGAGATGCATGCTGTCTAGTGCTCCACCACAGTTCAGGAATCACATTGCTGCAAATCCATCCGCTATATCCTGCACATTGCCGAGAGTCACAGTCCTATGTAGCAGAAGATAATTAATGGCTCTGCACACTTGCATGACAATGGCCGTCACAGTGGATTTTCCAACTCCAAAATGATTTCCCACTGACCGATAGCAATCCAGCATTGTAAATTTCCATAGTGCATTTGCCACTACTTCCCCACTGTCAGTGCAGCTCTCATTCTTGTGTCCGTGTGGTAGATGGCTGGGGCAAGATCAACACGCAGATCCAGGAATGTGGCTTGCATATCCAAAAGTTCTGCAGCCACTGCTCATCATACTAAGCCTACCTTATGATGTAATCCCACCAGTCAGTGCTCTTTTTCTCAGGCCCAGAAGCAGCACTCCACTATTTGCAGCTGCTCCATGAACTCCACCAACAATCTTGAATCGGTTCTCTCTATGTCCCACAGAAATCTGCCCTCCAAGAAATCATCATATTCTCCACGGCTCTTCTTGAGGCTCTGCAAATATGGGAGGGTTGTGCTCCTGGTGTTTGCAATACTTATGACAATAGTGCAGAGCTGTGCAGGCTCCATGCTTCTGTCAGAGAGTGTGGACAGCAAGAAGTCCCAGATGGGTTTGTCAAAATAGGCATGAAAATTATGGGATACAGATGGCATTATGGGGTAGAGAAAGTTATATGGTGGGAACCTGATCTTGCAATCCCAGTCACCCCTGCACAACTGATTTCTGCCCCACCATGCAAAACTTCCCAAAAGACAGTGCACTGATGGTGGTGAGTTGTACACTAGGATACCTGCCCATGGTGCAATACAGTGTGCATCAAAACAAGCACTCCTGGTGAGTACATGAAAGGCCGATGCAAGGAGCCAAGTATGCATGAGCATAAGAGATATACTAATTGCAACAGTTTTATGCCAATGTAACTTGCGTCAGGAGAAGTTTGTAGTGTAGACATGCCCTTTTTTCTCTTTAAAAATAAATGTATTTAAAATTAAATTTAAAATGTTGACTACCTATGTTAGGGTTTAAGCTTACAATAATCTATTCATTTAAATTACAAAAAATTGAACGGAACATGTTGCTGCCAATAATTTAAAGGAAGTCAGAGCACTGAATTGGTGGAAGTCACTGCAAAGCATCTGAATCCAGAGTTTGCTGAAGTGCTTTTGACAGAAGTAGCCTCTCCTGCAGTTTTTGAGAGAATATTTTCATTTTCAATTTATTCAATTAGTTCCATTCAGTGACTAGTTCATTCAAAGTTGAGAAACCCATTGGAAGTTTAAAAATCAGGAAAGTTTGTCTTCCTCTTCCATTCTATGAATAAAAATGGTGTGTGAAAGGATGCGATCTACTAGTTCTAAAATCTTAAAGGACTGGTGACCGAAAACAAATTGGTCCCATTCACTAACTACAAATAATACTTCCATTGTTTAATCAGTTAGTTTTAAATCCAAAACATATTTTTGATAAAATTACTTTTTTTCTTATGTATCTGGCACATTTAAGGTAGTTTTATTTGACGAATAAAACACAAGTATAAAATGCTGGTTTTGTGCATTTTAGTTGAGTTCCAATTTCCATAAAAATGCAGCTTGACACAAGTCATCAATAAAAAATTAATCATCATCAAGTAACTAAGAAATGCATCATTTACCTTTTCTAATAATAATAAAGTAAAAATGAAGATTGAATAAATATATTTATGTTTAAATACATATGTATAGTTATAGTGTATTCTCCTGGTTAGCAAAAAAAAAGTTCCAAATTATACAACCATTGAGAATGAACTTTTCTTTATGAAAATAACTCAAAAAGTACAAATGCAAAACAAAATTAAAATTGATCATTTAAATCAAGATTTCTTGTTTGCTGATTATGATTAAATCGTGATTAAAATTGGCAATTTTCAGTGCTTTGATTTAAATCAATCCACCCTAGTTTGTTTTAGTGAGTTTGCTTGGTCAAAGAGTTTTCTTTACATAGAGTGCATGCAGAAATACTCTTCCATTGTTTAGCCTTTTCATTTTAATTGACTTTTGGAAATGTGTCCCAAATGAAGACAATACATCACTTGTGGCTTACAGAAAATGGAGTAACACATGCTAAGCAATTGGACAATAGAGGTAAAGAAACCCATAGTATATAATGGGGGATGACTGTCTTGCAAGATGCTCTTATAAAGAGATTCTAGTCCCATTTGCATTTCAGACTGTGCTGCAAAGAAAAGGATCATTTAAAGGAGAATTATGAAAGTCTCTTCCCGCTTCCACTATTGGTATGTCTATAGTAATAGGAGAATAAAAATTTTCTTTTTCTTACTTGTGCTTCAAGAATTTTACATCTCTGAGGAGAAAGTTCCAAGCCTTTGTCATCCAGTGTAAAACATTCTGATGGTCTAAATCCCTTGGAGGCCACAAAATAAGATGTCTTACAAATCCTGACAGCTCAGGTAGCATTAATGGGTTCATAGACACCTACTACAAAACAGCCTTTCTAGCTGGCAGACATAGATGCACACCAGATCCACATTTACTTCCCTCCTTTGTTTTATGCATTTTTTTTTTCTTCTTGAGTGTCAACATTTCTGATAGTTTCTTGGCTTTGTTTTTCATAGAATCTTAGAACCACAGAAGGGATCACAAGGGTCATCCAGTCCAGTGGTTCTCAATCAGGGGTATGCGTACCCCTGGGAGTATGCAAAGGTCTGCCAAGGGGGTACATCAACTTATCTAGATATTTGCCTAGTTTTACAACAGGCTACATAAAAAGCACTAGCAAAGTCAGTACAAATGAAAATTTCATACAGACAATGACTTGTTTATATTGCTCTATATACTATAAACTGAAATGTACGTACAATATTTATATTCAAAATTATTTATTTTATAATTATATGGTAAAAATGAGAAAGTAAGGCATTTTTCAGTTAATAGTGTGCTGTGACACTTTTGTATTTTTATGTCTGGTTTTGTAAGCAGGTAGTTTTAAAGTGCAGTGAAATTTGGGTACACAAGACAATTCAGACTCCTGAAAAGGGTACAGAGTCTGGAAAGGTTGAGAGGCACTGATCTAGTCTTAGGGCTGGTCTACACTGGGGAGGGTGCAGGTCGATGTAAGATACGCAACTTCAGCTACGGGAATAGCGTAGCTGAAGTCGACATTAACTTATTTGACTTACCTCCCGTCCTCATGGCGCGGGATTGACGACCGCGGCTCCCCCGTTGACTCCGCTACCGCCGCTCACCCTGGTGGAGTTCTGGAGTCGACGGGAGTGCGTTCAGGGATCGATATATCGCATCTAGACGAGACGCGATATATTGATCCCCGATAGATTGATTACTACCCGCCGAATCGGCAGGTAGTCTGGACGTACCCTAACTCCCTGCCAAATGGCAGGATTTGTTGTGTCTAAAACATCCATCGCAGATGGCTACCCAGCCTCTTTTTTGAAAACCTCCAATGAAGGAGGTTTCATGACTTTCCTAGCAATTTGTTCCATTGTCCTATTGCTCTTACAGTTAGGAAGATTTTCCTGAGATTTAATCAAAATCTGCCATGCTGTAGGTTGAGCCCATTGCCTCTTGTCCTGCCCTCTGTGGCAAGAGAGAACAATTTTTCTCCATCTTCTTTACAGCAGCCTTTCAGGTATTTGGAGACTGCTATCGTGTCCCCTCTCAATCGCCTCTTTTCCAAACTAAACATGCCCAGTTCTTCCAGCCTTTGCTCACATGGCCTGCATTACATCCCTTTCATCATCTTTGTTGCTTGCCACTAGATCCTTTCCAGTTTCTCTACATCCTTGCCATATAGGAGTAATCAAAATTGGATACAGTACCCAGTTCAGGACTAACCAGCACCGAGTAGAGCGGTACTGTCACCTCCCGTGATTTGTATGCTGTGCCTCTGTTAATGCAAGTCAAAATTGCATTTGCTTTTTGCAACAGCATCACATTGTTGACTCATGCTGAAGTTGTGATCCACCAAAACTCCCAGATCCTTCTCAGCTATGCTGCTGCCAAGCCAGTTATCCCACATTCTGTATGTGTGGATTTGCTTTTCCTTCCTTAAGTGTAGTACCTTGCATTTCTCTTTGTTGAATTTCATTTTATCTATAGCCCAGTTCTCCAAGTTATCAAGTTCCCTTTGAATTTAATTCTGTCCTCCAAAGTGTTTGTGCACGTGCGCGTGTGCACGCACACAATGTTGTGTCATCTGTAAATTTGATCAATATGCTCCCTGTTCCTGCATCCAGGTCATTAATAAAAATGTAAAATAATACCAGACCCAGAAGAGATCCCTGGAAGGACGTCACAAGTGGAGTTCCACAATCTGACATCATTCTATTAATAGTTACTTTGTTTGCAGTTGTTTAACCAATTATGTATCCACTTAATGGTAGTTCTACCGAGCCTGCATTTATCCTGCTTACTTATGAGAATGTCATGTGGGACTGTGTCAGAAACCTGGCTAAAGTTCGGGTATATTCTGTCCACCACGTTCCCCCTATCTACCAAACAAGTTACCTTGTTATTTACCAAGCTGGTTTGTCATGATTTGCTCTTGGTAAATCCATGCTGGCTGCTAGTGATCACCCCTTCATCCTCCAGGTACACCTCTACCCCGATATAATGCTGTCCTCGGGAGCCAAAAAATCTTACCGCGTTATAGGTGAAACCGCGTTATATTGAACTTGCTTTGATTCGCCAGAGCACGCAGCCCCGCCCCCCCAGAGCGCTGCTTTACCGCGTTATATCCGAATTCGTGTTATATCGGGTCGCGCTATATCGGAGTAGAGGTGTATTTGCAAATTGAATCTTTTATACATTGCTCTAGTAACTTCCCAGGTATTGAGGTCAGGCTAACAGGTCTATAGTTTTCTGGGTCCTCCTTTTTCAAGATGGGCACTACATTAGCCCTTCTCCAGTCTTCCAGGACTCCTCTTGTTATCTATGAGTTTACAAATATTATTGCCAGTGGCTCCAAGATTTCTTCAGCCAGTTCCTTCACCCTGGGGTGAATAGCATCAGGCCCTGCTGACTTGAATTCATTCAACTTAATCAGAAAATCTCTGACATGTTCTTTACTTATCCTGATCTGCATCCCTTCTTCCTTACTGTGTATAATAACTTCACTAGTCATGTGGTCGCATGTTATTTTTTGTGAGAAGACTGAAGCAAAATTGGCACTGAGTAGCCCCGCTTCTCCATTGAGCAGCAGCCCCACACCATTTCTGAAGCTTCTTTTTTGTCTGACATATTTGTAAAACCCCTTCTTGTTGTCTCTAACATTTCTTTCCAGCTGTAACTCATTCCTTGCCTTAGCTTTCCTGATTTTGTTCCTGCGCCCTCACTCTATTCCCATGTATGCTTCCTTACTGATATGTCCCTCCTTCCATTTCCTGCATGTGTCCCCTTTGGTTTTTAGATAGCTAAAAAGCTCCTTGTGCAGCCACATTGGTCTCCTGTGGCTTTTCTTATCTTTTGTTTTTGTTTTGTTTTATGTTTTTTTAGTAGGGGGAGTTGTAGGGTTGAGTCCCTCAGCCTAATCCCTGCCTAAGGCTCTTGCCCTGTCCAACAGGGCTTTCTGGACAAGGAGTCCTGGACATTGCTCCTTACTGTTTTGACCAATGGTACTTCTGGGTAAGCTGGAACAGGTTGCTACCGAGCAAAGCAAGTGCTCCCTCCCTCCCTCTCAGAAGTCGAAGTGTGTGCTGCCAGGCAGGGACCAAAGGACAAAGTCTGCTGTTATCAAGTTTAAGAAAAGATGTGGTGCCAGTGCTTAATTGCTGGCACAAATGAGCAGCTTCTGCAGAATAGATGGTGCTCAAAATGTTATGCAGGCAGCTTGCCTGCCTAACCTATGGCCACTTGGCACCAATGCTGTGCAGAACAGTCCAACCAAGTTGCGAGCAGGCAAAATGCCATCCATTCAGATGGCTCTGACTGTAGGCAGCTAGGTGACCATCAGCTGTGGATGTGAATAGCAGGTTTTTTATCCTCCAGCAACAAGCTTCTGCAGCTACATATAGTATATTTTGGGCTCTTCTTAGCATAGCTTAGCATTGCATAGGGAACAAAAGTGTGAGAGGCATTAAAATGGAGTCCTCTACACCTTTTTGGCTCTGTCTGTCTGGATCCCATGACTGTGCAGACCCCTGGTTAAGAGGATGCATTATTGCTAATCCAGTTTCTGGCTGGTTTAATTAAAACTAAAGAAAATATATTTTGGTTGTATAAATAAATTAAAATTAGTGGAGATATCCTATCTTCCTAGAACTGGAAGGGACCTTGAAAGGTCATCGAGTCCAGCCCCCTGCCTTCACTAGCAGGACCAAGTACTGTTTTTTGCCCCAGATCCCTAAGTGGCCCCCTCAAGGATTGAATTCACAACCCTGGGTTTAGCAGGCCAATGCTCAAACCACTGAGCTATTCGTCCCCCTCGGAGTCCTGGTTGATCGCAGGATGACTATGAGTCGGCAATGTGACATGGCCATGAAAAAAGCTAATGCGGTCTTGGGATGCATTAGGCGAGGTATTTCTAGTTGTGTATGACTAGTTTTAGTTTGCACAAGAAACAGTGATTTATTCTCTCTTTTTGACCTGGATGTTACATGATAGTTATTAAAAGGACCCAGAAGTGCTCACTGTCATCATTATAGTCATTTATAAACTAAAATTTCTACTAATGGGCATACAAGGACCTCTCCCCCCCCCCCCCCCCATTTTTAATTGCTTGAATTAATTTATTTTAGTGTTAAGAAGTAAGTAGAGGCAGAGATTTCAACAGACGCTTCAGTGTGCTTGACTTTTGGCTTTCTCCACGAGTCTTTCAGATGGACCGAAATAAATCTTGCACCCCAGCCAATGTACCATTGAATAGGCTGTCAAAGAACCATTTTCTTTTGAAGAGGGGGAATATACTGGTTCTGTCAAATAAAATCCCAAGTGAATGAATTAGAAAGCAAATTTAGCTTGGTTCAAAATTTGCATATGGGGCAAATTCAGAGATGGTATGTAAGGTGGGGAAGTTTCACTTTGGCAAATAAGTGAATCCAAGTTAACTTGGAATAATGGACATGTTGTGAGTGAGGCCATGTCTACACTTACCGGAGATCGATGCTGCTGTGATGGATGCAGCGGGAGCGAATTAGCGGGTCTGGTGAAAACCCGCTAAATCGACATCAGAGTGCTCTCCGGTCGATTCCAGTACTCCACCAGAATGAGAAGAGTAAAGTAAGTCGTTGGGAGAGTGTCTACCATCGACGTAGCGTAGTATATACACCGCAGTAAGTTGATCTAAGCTACATTGACTCCAGTTACGTTATTCACGTAGCTGGAACAGCGTAACTTAGATCAACTTGCTGCATTAGCGTAGATAAGACTGAAGTGGTTGGAAAAGCAAATGAAGGGGGAAGCTACATCAGTTAAGGCGCTATCCTACAAACGCTTAGACATATGATTAACTTCAAGCAGGTTAGTAGTCCCTCCACTGACTACTCATGTGAGTAAAATTAATCACATAAAGGTTTGCAGAATCTGGCTTTAAACTCCTCGACGTATTTTATCCCATGATTACAATTTTTGCTAGTCTGTTGTAGAAAGTTCTAATTGGGGAATGTGCTAGTGAACTGTTTACATGTGTTTTTCCAGAAGTATCATATTCTCACTCCTGGATCTTTCTTCAACAGTCAGTCTGTTGGAACTCACAAGCTCTTAAGGTTTTTTGGCCATGAAGATAGTGGTAGCCTGGGGTAGAACATGAGCTAAGCCCCTTCCAGTTGTGGCACAACACCCTCCTGCCAACCATAAATACTGCTTTCCAGAATTGCCATTCAAATTCTTTGATTGTATGAGTGGCAAAGGTCTGAGTAAGAAAAGCAGTTCAGTGCTTCGAGGTCAGTGCCATGGGCTTCATAGCAGCCACCTACAGGACCAAGAGTGACTGGACCAGAATGTCAAATGTAATACTGGTACCCAGAATCACCACCTTCCTCTCTGAAGACATGAATGTAGGAGGGAAGGACTCAGTGGCACTGATATGCTGCCGTGTATTAGGGGCTTCATCCAAGGTGCATTGAGTAGCTTCTGGCCCTTTCTCAGATCTTTCCCTACATCATCCAGTGAGCTGATGCTAAGTACCACTTTGAAGCAGCAAGGCCCCACACGATGAGGAGCTAATGCTTGGCCTAGCTAGTGATAATGCAGGACTTAATTGATGAAGCTGCTTGCCTGGGCTTATGGGGGAGTGGAGGCTGGATCTGTACTGATGCAGACAATGCTGGCACTGAGTAGCCCAGTGGTTTTAGCCAACTCAAGCTTTAGCCAGTCTTGTACTTAGCAACTAGGACCCAGGAATGAGAATCTTGCAAGACCATATCTTCAGAGAAGCAGAATTGCAAGATAAGTAGTTTTCTGTCATCTGTTTTAAAGAGGAATGTGTGTTAGTCACCAGATAATATCTAAGCTGAAATAATTACATAGCTCTTATTCTAGGTAACCAGGATCTGGTATATAAATCAATAAGAAGACCATAAATTCAGGAAAAGTTGGGGAAGGGATGGTGGCTGGGTTGGAGCTGTATTGTAACACTCCTGGAATATAAGTTCTTAGCACTTAGGAATTTTTTGTGTTGAGACAAGTAGATCTGCATTTCTGAGCTTTCTCTTGTGAGTCAGATAATGTGAAAATGAAATGGATATGTTGTGTAACTCCAGTCTCTGAGTGGTAGCCGTGTTAGTCTGTGCCACAAGGACTCCTCATTGTTTTTCCATTCTCTGAAGTTACTGAAAAGATGAAGGGTCCTGTCCTGCAAAAACTGTGAATACCCATCTATATTCTCAAGTAGTCCTATTAGTGTGTGCATGTGTGAGTGAGAGAGAGAGAGATTGTTAGCAGGATTGGGCCCTAACCCTGTCAGTGTTGTTATCCAGTAACTGTGTAAATGTATTAATGCATTTATGTATTTTAATCATTACTTAAATATGTAACACTCTCTCAGACAGGATTGAAACTGCATGTGGGCCTGCCACTGCTGCAGCTGCTTTGCCGAAAAGGGGGATAAGATTGTTGCCATTTTGGCACTTTTCATGAGCACTAAATTAACAAACAACAAAGAATGTAAGAATTTTGGGGCAAATAGAAAAGTTAGATTCACAAGAAGGGGCAGTAGTTATGATGGAATTATGTGTTTCTTTAAAATTTAACTAGTATTGCACATGCCTAGCGTGCCCAACACCCATTGAGGTTAATGGGAGTTTTCCATTGACTTCTGGGGGGTAACTGATTAGGCCTGAAATGCCAGTGTATGTGAAAGCTGGGATGACAGATCTCATTCTTTGCTGACCTATAGCTATTTTAATCATTCTGTATCACAGAACAGTGCATTGTACCTACTCATGCTTTTAGTTTGTAAATATTTTGAGTAGGGTCTATTATTGATATGACACAGTTACTGTAGAATGCTACGTACTACTGCAATGTTATATAGTTATGAGGTAATATGACTTGGCATTTGTAATAGCAGCTCAAGTCAGCACAGTAATGCAGTTTGTAATAGCAGCTCAAGTCAGCACAGTAATGCAGTTTGTAATAGCAGCTCAAGTCAGCACAGTAATGCAGTTTGTAATAGCAGCTCAAGTCAGCACAGTAATGCAGTTTCTACATTTCTGCTTTTACACAAGGCAGTGAAATATGGTGTACGGGTAAGTTTAACTGTTATAAATAGTATTCGCCTGCTGTGGTTGAATATCTTACCCATTGCCTGATGGAGACTGGGACATGAGTGAAAGCTAGGAACTTGAAAATTTGACCAGAGGACACTAGGGTGTAGCTCATAGGGCACAGGCAACCACCAAAAGAAATGGCTGAGAAATGTCAATGGGGCCAGCAGTTCACCTTATATCTGTGCCCTTTATCACAGTATTTACTGATTGTTATTCTGTTTAGCAGACTGGGAGTCGTCTTGTAATCCCAGCTGCTTCTGGACCTCCAAAGAACAGCTGTTGCCCAAAGTTGGGGTTCCCTCCCCCCAATACAGACTCTTCTCCAGGCCTTTGTTGCCTTGAGGTGGGAAGACTGCAGTGTCCTCTATGTGCAACTGCACCTTAATATAATTTAGAAATGACAGCTAGTGCAGAAAGTGGCTTCTTACTTGCTACACTGCCATTATGCCTGTGCTCTTTTATTTGAGCTGGCTGTCACTTCATTTTGGTGTAAACATAAAAACATAAGAATAGCCATACTGGGTCAGAGCAAAGGTCCATCCAGCCCTGTATCCTGTCTACCGACAGTGTCCAGTGCCAGGTGCCCCAGAGGGAGTGAACCTAACAGGTAATGATCAAGTGATCTCTCTCCTGACATCCATCTCCACTCTCAGACAAACAGAGGCTAGGGACACCATTCCTTACCCATCCTGGCTAATAGCCATTAATGGACTTAACCTCCATGAATTTATCTAGTACTCTTTTAAACCCAGTTATAGTCCTAGGCTAGGTCTACGCTACCTGCCTGAATCGGCGGGTAGAAATCGATCTCTCGGGGATCGAATTATCGCGTCTCATCGGGATGCGACAATCGATCCCCAAATCGATGCTCTTACTCCACCAGCAGAGGTGGGAGTAAGCGCTGTCGACGGGGAGCTGCGGAGGTCGATTTTGCCGCCGTCCTCACAGCGAGGTAAGTCGGCTCCGATAGATCAAATTCAGCTACGCTATTTGCGTAGCTGAATTTGCGTATCTTAAATCGACCCCCCCTGCAGTGAAGACCTGCCCCTAGCCTTCACAACCTCCTCAGGCAAGGAGTTCCACAGATTGACTGTGCGCTATGTGAAGAAGAACTTCCTTTTATTTGTTTTAAACCTGCTGCCCATTAATTTCATTTGGTGGCCCCTAGTTCGTATATTATGGGAACAAATAAATAACTTTTCCTTTTTCACTTTCTTCATACCACTCATGATTTTATATACCTCTATCATATCCGCCCTTAGTCTCCTCTTTTCCAAGCTGAAAAGTCCCAGCCTCTTTAATCTCTCCTCATATGGGACCCGTTCCAAACCCCTAATCATTTTAGTTGCCCTTCTCTGAACCTTTTCTAATGCCACTATATCTTTTTTGAGATGAGGAGACCACATCTGTACGCAGTATTCAAGATGTGGGCGTACCATGGATTTATAGACGGGCAATAAAATATTCTCCATCTTATTCTCTATCCCTTTTTTAATGATTCCTAACATCCTATTTGCTTTTTTGACTGCCACTGCACGCTGCGTGGACATCTTCAGAGAACTATCCACGATGACTCCAAGATCTCTTTCCTGATTAGTTGTAGCTAAATTAGCCTGCATCATATTGTATGTATAGTTGGGGTTATTTTTTCCTATGTGCATTACTTTACATTTATCCACATTAAATTTCATTTGCCATTTTGTTGCCAAATCACTTAGTTTTGTGAGATCTTTTTGAAGTTCTTCACAATCTGCTTTGGTCTTAACTATCTTGAGCAGTTTAGTATCATCTGCAAACTTTGCCAACTCACTGTTTACCCCTTTCTCCAGATCATTTATGATCTGTTTTTAAATGTTAGTTTTTGACTTTAAGAGTCAAAGTTTGACTCTTGATTATCTGAGATGCTACCTCTCTTTCTAAATTAATAGATAATTTGCGTGTTGGGGAAACTTTTGAAAGAAATCAATATAAAGAACTTCTTATAACTGAGGAGGTAAATGCTTTGAATTTTTTCTCCATGGAAAGTAACTGAGAAATTAATGTGAACATTCAGTAGCACTTTGTCATGTCTTCTCATGCTAGCATTTCCTGAGATTAGGAAAAATCCATGATCCAATTCAACAATAATGCTTGAGGAGGGAGGAAATCTTTGAAAGGTAAAACCATGTTAAGGCCCATTTTAATGTAATGCAGTAGGGATCAGGTTAAAACTGCTGGGATGTAGATCTGATTATAATGTAACTTCAGTGGAAGAAAGGGAAACATTGGTGGCTGCCATTTACTTTGAACTGGGTGTGTGTGATTAATCAACACATATTCCAGTATACTTCTGATTATTCTTTCCAGTACATTATTTAATACTTCGGTCAGCTTGTGTATATTATAATTCACTTTGTACAATTCCCTAATGTTTTCAATAAACATCTCATAAAACCAGGATATACAGTATACTTGAATATAAAAGTGGAGTTGCACGTTAATTTAGTCGTAGTGCTGTGTCATCTTATGCAGGACAGCTGGATACCATAAATTGTGATTGGGGATGGCAACTAACCCTTAGCAGAAAAGTCATTGATTGAATGGACAGGGAGACTGAATTCCATCCTAACTCATACAGGTGGCCCTTCCATGTCAGAATTAAAGTGTCCTGGTGGGGGTGGGATACCAGTCTTTGCCATTCTGTTGGCTATACTGTACCTGTTCATGTATTAATTAGAGAGCTTTGATCTCTAGTGTCTTTAATTATGCACACTTTCACAATCTTGTATGTCAGCTTTTAGATTAAATAAAGCATAGTAATACTTCTTACAGCTCTTTGTGGAACTAGGGAGTTGACTTACGCTGAGTGGTTGAAGAGGATCCTGGTGTCTTGGTGGAGTTTTCCATAATACTGATTAGTGCAAAGCCCATACAATTACTAAGGCTGGTTGTCTATTATAAAAAAAAATGTTTTTAAATCACAGCCTTGTTATGACAAACAGTGAAAGTCACAACTTTCTCTTCTTTCCCCTTCTCCCACCCCCGAAAATGTCACGGCACATATTATGTTAAGGGGAAGGGAAAGGGGGGGGGAGAAGGAGGCAAAGAAAGGATCAGAAGCAGAAGAAAAGGATACAGCTAGAAAGCGAATTGCTACTTTAAAGTCTGGTGGAACAGATCTTGATCCTCCTGCCAGGGACTAGTCAGCAGTAGTGGAGCCCTCCTTAGATCCCCTGCAGGTGGTAAGAGTAGTGACATCTTCACCTGGCAGCTGAGAGCCCCCCCTGCTGGAGCCTCCCATAAAAGTAGATTCTGCCTCCCAGGAGAGGTGCTGAGAAGTTGGAAATCATGGCGCATAAAGCAATGGTATCTGTGACTTTCTAGATAAGCAACCAGCTTTAATAACACTGGTCTACAATTTTTGAGAAGTCGTCTGCTTCAGAGATAAAATGTGCTATTTATTATGTATTTTGAGATGCTGAATTCAAATATGACAATTAAAACAACTGGCTACTGTTTCTAAGATATTTAAGTTTTTACATTTTATGTCCATGTATATTGTGTAGATAGTAGAGTTTTAATCATAATTGTAAACCTAGGTCTTTTCACGTGTTTATGGTTGCTTTACATGATAATATTTCACCTGTCCTGTTTATGTAACACTTTAAAAATCAGCAAAAGGGTTATATAAATAAAATTTATTATGAAACAAAAGGCAAAAACTATTATGTACATAGTTTAGTCCTATTCAGTGTCTACTCAGCGCTTCTTGGCTTGTCTCTTGTATTCATTAAATGGAGCATCTCTTGTCACTGTCCAGCAATAGTCTGCAAGCATTGATGGGCTCCATTTGTCCTGATAGCGTTTCTCCATTGTTGCAATGTCCTGGTGAAATCACTCGCCGTGCTCGTCGCTCATTGCTTCGCAGTTCAGTGGAAAAAAATCTAGATGAGAGTGCAAAAAATGTATCTTTAGTGACATGTTGCAACCAAGGCTTTTGTATGCCTTGAGGAGGTTTTCCACCAACAACTTGTAGTTGTCTGCCTTGTTGTTTCCGAGAAAATGTATTGCCACTAACTGGAAGGCTTTCCGTGCTGTCTTTTCCTTGCCACGCAGTGCATGGTCAAATGCATCATCTCGAAGAAGTTCACGAATCTGAGGACCAACAAAGACACCTTCCTTTATCTTAGCTTCACTTAACCTTGGAAATTTTCCACAGAGGTACTTGAAAGCTGCTTGTGTTTTGTCAATGGCCTTGACAAAGTTCTTCATCAGACCCACCTTGATGCGTAAGGGTGGTAACAAAATCTTCCTTGATTCAACAAGTGGTGGATGCTGAACACTTTTCCTCCCAGGCTCCAATGACTGTCAGAGTGGCCAATCTTTCTTGATGTAGTGGGAATCTCTTGCATGACTAACCCATTCGCAGAGAAAACAGCAATACTTTGTGTATCCAGTCTGCAGACCAAGCAAGAGAGCAACAACCTTCAAATCGCCACAAAGCTGCCACTGATGTTGGTCATAGTTTATGCACCTCAAAAGTTGTTTCATGTTGTCATAGGTTTCCTTCATATGGACTGCATGACCAACTGGAATGGATGGCAAAACATTGCCATTATGCAGTAAAACAGCTCTAAGACTCGTGAACAGTCTCCACTCATCTGGATTGTGAACGATGTTGAGGGCTGCCATCACACCATCGATGTTGTTGCAGGCTACAAGATCACCTTCCATGAAGAAGAATTGGACAAGATCCTTTTGACGGTCACAGAACATGGAAACCCTAACATCACCTGCCAGGAGATTCCACTGCTGTAGTCTGGAGCCCAACAGCTCTGCCTTACTCTTGGGTAGTTCCAAATCCCTGACAAGGTCATTCAGTTCACCTTGTGTTATGAGGTGTGGTTCAGAGGAGGAGGATGGGAGAAAATGTGGGTCCTGTGACATTGATGGTTCAGGGCCAGAAGTTTCATCCTCTTCCTCTTCCTCGTCTGACTCAAGTGAGAATGATTCTGGTGCATCAGGAACCGGCAGTCCTTCTCTGTGGGGTACTGGGCGTATAGCTGATGGAATGTTTGGATAATGCACAGTCCACTTTTTCTTCTTTGACACACCTTTCCCAATTGGAGGCACCATGCAGAAGTAACAATTGCTGGTATGATCTGTTGGCTCTCTCCAAATCATTGGCACTTCAAAAGGCATAGATTTCCTTTTCCTGTTCAACCACTGGCGAAGATTTGTTGCACAAGTGTTGCAGCATATGTGTGGAGCCCACCTCTTGTCCTGATCTCCAGTTTTGCAGCCAAAATAAAGGTGATAGGCTTTCTTAACCATAGTGGTTATACTGCGCTTTTGTGATGCAAAAGTCACTTCACCACAAACAAGCAGAAGTTATCTGCACTGTTCACACAAGTACGAGGCATCTCTGCTCACTTTGGCTAAACAGAAATGTGTCCCTTTGCAAAATCAAACACTGACAAATAAGAGAGCACGACACTGTATGATTTCTAGAGCTGATCTAGGGCAATTTGTTCAGCAGAGTGATGTAAGCTTCATTATGATTGCATCATCCATGACTTCTAGGAATAACATGATGCAATTCATATCATGTATGACGCAATACCAGCTTCAGATTGCATCATTCATTGTTTTGCCTAAAAAACAAGTACTGTCCAAACCCAGTCATAGATTTAGTCATAGATCCAGTCAAAGATGTATTTTAGTCATTTCTGGTTTAAATTGAGATCCCTTCCCTTTATAACTCATTTATCCTCCGCCATTCCCAAGTCAAGGGTCGTATATACTGACCCAATAGCATATCTTGAAAACTAGAGCCAATCAACAATTTTAAGCATCACTTTTGTTCTCAGTGACCCAGCATTAGTAAAGTTTGACTACATTTATTTCAGAAGCATTTTGGCTGTAGAACAGTGTAATAACTGCATCCTATCTGTGCCTGTGCAACCTTGAGCTGTGTGCATCTATCAAAGATCATTCTCTGTTTTAAAATATTTAAAAGCTTTAAGGAAATACTGTCAGCTAGAAATTTAGTTAGTTTAAAGTATTTTCAGATATTACACCTACTCCCAGTGATCCTGGCCATTTTTGTAGATTTTCTCTTCCATGTTTCTGTGGAGAAGACCTGCTCAAAGAGGGGAAGTGTAGTGGCAAGATGCACTGACGTTCAGTATAGTTAAGGTGTAGTTATTTGAAAAACAAGTTCAGCTTAAAGTTACTAATGATAGCTCTCTTTACATGGACCTGTCTAAGGAGTTGGATTTAGTCAGTCAAAATTACTGCTCCAAAAACTAAAATTTTGGGCTTAGCAGCGAATTCATACTATGGTTTGCGAGTTACTTATGGAATTGTGTTCAGACAATTTCCATTAGAATCAAAGGGCATTAAAAATAGTGGGCACATCAAGGATCTGTTCTTGGGTTTCTCTTTTCTATTTCTGTTGTTAACCTTCCAGCTCCAATGTGTTTTCTCCTCTATGCATATGTATGCCATTGATACAGTGTTATCTTACAGTGGCTTTACTGGAGGCATAGTTCTTTTCCAGTGACTTGAGTTGAAGTGAAATGAAAACCAAATACATGATTTTTTGGTTCACCTCCCAGACTATAGAAACGGATGCTCTCATTAATGATTAACACAATAGCTGGTGGCTCAAAGTAGATTTGGGAGAGAGTTTTGGGATATCTCCCTCCTTGACCAACTACTGGTTTAATAATTTTCTGTGCCAACACTAGCTCACTTTAGCGTACATTTTTGAATTCCAATTCAAGTGGTATTTCAGATTATATCTTTGCCTTCACTTGTCTTCTAAGACCAATATGTATGCAAATCATAGATACAATAAGACTTTGACATTATTGTTGTTTTAGTAGTAGTAGTAGTAGTTTATAGCATCCAGTAGCATAGGTACAATATTGGTTTTGTAATGCTCCTCTATTATAAATGTTGAGCATACTGTACATGGATTTGTAATACATTTAAGATTTTCTAAAGTCAGTTTACCTATTAAATGGTCACATAATTAGGAACCAGTTGAGCTCCTTTTAACATCCAAGAGAGTCTTGCTTTTTTTACTTCAATAGATGTTGACTCAGGCTGATCATATAGTTACATTCGTAGTTAACATTCCTATATGATTGCAAAATGATTACTCTCTTCATTGCACTATGCTGTGATAATTTTTTTAGCCTGGATTTGAATGGGACAGTGACAAAAAGGGATATAAATGTTATGAATGAAATCATAATTTCTGCTCTGGGGATTTTCCTATTACATTAATGTCTTTTAAAAGAAACAGAAGGATATTTTTAGTATAGGTATTCCTATAACTCGAGAACAATGTATTTTTACACTACAGAAATATAAACACTAAATAAACATTACCAGATGCTATTTTCATGTGCCAATGGTGGCTACAAATCTGAAAGGAAAGTTGCTCTTTTCTTTTGCCATTCTGGATAAATATTATAGGGAGGTGTTTGTTTTGTATTTGATTTTATTTAAGTGTACCGGAGTCTCAAGGACCCTATGCACATCTATGATGCATTTTGACTGTCAGAAATACCTGTTTCTTCGACCATCATAGCTACAAATGCAACACTTGCCAGCAATCAGTATAACCTGTGATACAGTAATTTCTACCTATATTAAGAATAAGACGCAAATGTGAAAACTCAGTTGTGTGGTGACTGTTGGTGACCACTCTTACGTTGAAAGTAGAAAATAACTGTATGGATTTTATTGCTAGGTTACTTGCACCATATAACATATATGTATATAGCTTAGATTGTATTTTTTCCTCACACTTGTGTGCTTTATTCAGAATGTGCAGCAAATATTATTTTTGTGGGTTTTTTTCTTCCTTGTTTTCACTGACTTCAGTTGTGTGTGTTTCCTTTAGAGATTCGCGCTCAACTGATAGAGCAGCAGAAATGTCTGGAGCAGCAAACTGAAATGAGGGTGCAGCTTCTTCAGGACCTGCAGGATTTTTTCCGCAAGAAAGCAGAAATAGAGACGGAATATTCCCGCAATCTAGAAAAATTAGCAGAAAGGTTCATGGCAAAAACAAGAAGTACAAAGGACCATCAACAGTACAAGTAAGAGAGGTTCTAATACTTAAACTCAATTCACTTTTCAGTGTTAGAAGTGGGTTAGGTTATTTATTTTGTCAAAGGTCCAAATACTGTGTAATCAGTCATCTCCCTTGCATTTTGGTCCCACTGACTTGTGGTACTGTTTAATTAGTGAATGTTCATGGCAGATTGATACAATCTCTTGATATTTAAATTGCACAAATATTATCATGTGAAAGAACTTGGTGGGAAAACAAAATGTAATACCCAGCTGGAAGAGATGCACAGCATTGGATATGCAAAACTGTGTGCTGATTGTTGCAATGGAGTTTTCAGAATTTGACAGGCTCATAATAAAGGCGGATCAGCCTTCCAAGAGGTGCCAGGAAGAAGTAAAAAAAAGAGAGAAGAGGAGAGAAACTTGTTATTGTATGTATTGTTACATATGGGCTTTGCTGCCTCTTTATTGCTGCTATCCTTAGAAACAAGGAAGAGTCATATTTCATACACGGCTAAATGTTGTATATGGATGTGCACAGACTATAGTAACTTTTGTGCAATGCAGAGCTGGTCGGATACTATTTGTCAAATAATTTATTTGGTACATTTTGCAAAATATTTCAAAAAAAGTATTTGTTGAAATATTCTCTTCTATGTATTTGCCCAACTTACAGAGCTGGTTGAACAATTCATGAATATATTAATTTTATTTATTACATGCCTCATAGAATCATAGAATATCAGGGTTGGAAGGGACCTCAGGAGGTCATCTAGTCCAACTCCCTGCTCAAAGCAGGACCAATCCCCAACTAAATCATCCCAGCCAGGGCATTGTCAAGCTTGACCTTAAAAATCTCTAAGGAAGGAGATTCCACCACCTCTCTAGGTAACCCATTCCAGTGCTTCACCACCTTACTAGTGAAAAAGTTTTTCCTAATATCCAACCTAAACCTCCCCCACTGCAACTTGAGACCATTACTCCTTGTTCTATCGTCTGGTCCTACTGAGAACAGTCTAGATCCATCCTCTTTGGAACCCCCTTTCAGGTAGTTGAAAGCAGCTATCAGATCCCCCCTCATTCTTCTCTTCTGCAGACTAAATAATCCTAATTCCCTCAGCCTCTCCTCATAAGTCATGTGGTCCAGCCCCCTAATAATGTTTGTTGCCCTCCACTGGACTCTTTCCAATTTTTCCACATCCTTCTTGTAGTGTGGGGCCCAAAACTGGACACAGTACTCCAGATGAGGCCTCACCAATGCTGAATAGAGGGGAATGATCACATCCGTCGATCTGCTGGCAATGCTCCTACTTATACAGCCCAAAATGCCATTAGCCTTCTTGGCAACAAGTGCACACTGTTGACTCATATCCAGCTTCTCGTCCACTGTACCCCCTAGGTCCTTTTCTGCAGAACTGCTGTCTAGCCGTTTAACAGTGCATGGAATTCTTCCGTCCTAAATGCAGGACTCTGCACTTGTCCTTGTTGAACCTCATCAGGTTTCTTTTGGCCCAATCCTCTAATTTGTCTAGGTCCCTTTGTATCCTATCCCTAATCTCCAGCGTATCTACCACTCCTCTCAGTTTAGTGTCATCTGCAAACTTGCTGAGGGTGCAATCCATGTCATCCTCCAGATCATTAATGAAGATATTAAACAAAACCGGCCCCAGGACCAACCCTTGGGGCACTCCGCTTGATACCGGCTGCCAACTAGACATGGATCCATTGATCACTACCCGTTAAGCCCGATGATCTAGCCAGCTTTTTATCCACCTTATAGTCCATTCATGTATAAAACCAACTTAGCTCATTCAAACTATTTTGCAATTAATCAAAATACTGGTGAATGATCAAAGACAAATGCATTTAACAGCCAATGGCTGAAAGCTGAATCTAGATCAATTCACACTGAAAATAAGGAGCAAATTCTTAACAATGACGGACAAGGCTTGGAACTACTTATCCAGGGATGTGGTAGATTCTCTGACTCATTGTTGCAGCGCTTGCAATTATATCCCTTGAATCATATGATTATTTAAGAATTGCAGCAAGAAAAAGAAAAAAAAGTCAGGCCCTGTCTATTCTAGAAAGGGTTTGTTGGTATAGTTATACTGGCAAACTCTCCTAGTGTAGAAGCAGTGTATACCAGCTAGACGGTTCTTTTGCAGTAAGCTTCTTCCACTTTCCCAAACGAAATAAGCTATGCCGGCAAAAGGACTTCCCCCCCCCAGTATAACTATGTCTACACTATAGTATAGTACCAGTAGGTAACTGGACTCCTGAGGCCACACATCCCGATCCACCTCTTCTCCCCAAGGCCTGACCTCCTTCTCTGCCTCTTTCCCCAAAGCCCCATCCCCATCGTTCACCCCTCTCCGCCCCGTTGCCTGGTCGATTGTCTCAAGAAGCCTGCCTGCAGATAGAAGGCGGCTCCAGCTGAGCAGGTACTGGGGCAGGTTAATGAGCCAGCATCTCTACCCGCCCCATGGTAACTGGACATTTGATTCAAGTGCCATTTAGGGTTGTGGGGTCCCCTTTTCAACTAGACTTTCCTGTCGAAAATGGGCACCTGGCAACACTAAATGGCACCCAGACACAGAAGCCAAAAACCAGCCTGTCTGGGTGGCAACCTCCATATTGGCCAGGAGTTTCCTGGATCAGCATTGATCTCCCATTGGCTACTGAAACCAATCCAGGATATTTTAATAGGCCGCTAGAAGTCCAGTTGGTGGGGGTGGTGCAGCACGGCCAAGGCAGACTCCCTACCTTCCCTGGGTCCGCATAGCCCCTGGAAGCAGCCGGCACGTCCCTCTAATTCTTAGGTGCAGAGGTGTCCAGGTGGTCTTTGTGCACTGACCCCGCCCTGAGCACCGACTCCACAGCTCCCTTTGGCCAGGAACCATGACCAGTGGGAGCTGCGGGGGCGGTGCCTCCAGGAGCTGCTCGAGGTAAGTGCTGCCTGACCGAAGTTGGCACCCCAACCCTCTGACCCATCCCCTCACTCCCTCCCACACCCAAACTCCCTCCCAGAGCCCGCACCACCTCCCACACCCCAACCCCCTGCCCCAGCCCTGATCCCCCTCCCTCACCCAAACTCCCTTCCAGGGCCCACACCCCCTCCAGTACCCCAATCCCCTGCCCCAGGCTTAGCCCAGACCCTCCTCGTACACTCCAAACCCCTCAGCCCCACCGCCCAGCCCAGACCCAGCTCCCCCTCCCATGCCCCAACTCCCTACCCCAGCCCAGTGAAAGTGGGGGACAGCGAGCAACGGAGGGAGGAGGGAGGGAGGGGGCGGGGCCTTGGGGCAGGGGCGGGGCAAGGGTGTTTCGGTTTGTGCAATTAGACAGTTGGCAACCCTAGTGGTCACACTACTACACTAGGGCTTTTACCAGCACAGAAATGGTACACCTGCTATAGGTGTGATTTTTCTTGACACTGTAACCAATATAACTATGCCAGCAAAAGTTTTAAATGTAGACCAGGCCTCTATTTCCAGCACTCATGGTTGCAGAGGAAAACTTTAATCTAAATGCTCAAACACCAAAAGGCAAATAAAAAGAATCTTTTAAAAAATACCATTATTTGTAAAGCAGTGCCACGTCTTTTCGGGATCATGATTTTTGCATTCTTGGAGGTTGGCATTTTATCTTTAAATCAGGATTGGATGTCTTCCTAAAAGACATGCTGTAGCTCAACCAGAAATTATGATCTTGACGAAGGAATTACAGGGTGAGGTTCTGTGGTCTGTGTTCTGCAGAAGGACAAACTAGATGATGATAGTGGTCACTTCTGGCTTTAAAATATATGAATTAGCAGGATATTTTTAAACCATCTGGCTGAAGATCTTTGTAAGTGAATTTAATGTAGTTCACCTACATTGTCAACTATAAGGGAGGATTCTGTGTACTCTTTGGCAACTCAGACCTAAATCCTGCATGGGAGGGCCTCTGATTTTTGCAATACCAACTTCTGAATCAAACTGAAAATATTGTGGTAGCTTCAAGCAAACTAAGTGGTGTTTTTTAGTGAATAAATAAGAAAATGAATAATATAATTAGTACAGGAATCCTGGTGTTAATATTGTAATAAATAGAATTTACTTTACATTGTGCCCATATCTTCAGTGTGCCATACATTTTTGTAGTGACAAAAATAACTTCTGTTGTATAAATTGTCAAGGACAAAGCTGCAGGTTTTACAGCTGGGCAGTGCCAGTTGAGGCTTTTGCATGGTGGAAAGGATGTAACTTCTTGTGAAGCACCAAAATTAAAAGTTATGGGGTGCCTTGAACTCCTACTTCCCCTCCCCAGCAACCCTTGACAGCAGCCTAACTTATAAATTGTTCTCTAGATGGTTTCCTAGTTACACTCCATTGAGATGAATGGGGCATTTCATCACACTGTTTGCAGACTCTCACACCCAGCACTTTACATTTGGTTCATGTCAGGAAAGTTTTCTTTGCAACTAGAAATGGTATGGCCTGAATATTCTGGGTTCATAAGATGAAATCCTGGTGCCACTGAAGTAAATGGCAACACTTCCATTGGATGTCAGAATTTCACGCATATATTTTAAGGCGAGGGACCACAATGATAATTTAGTAAGAGCTCCATCATAATACAGGCCATAAGATTTCAGTGCAGTAGTAATTTCTGCATCAAGACGAGAAGCTCAGTACACCTTCTTGAGCTTACACTGTGAGCCAGCAAGCCAGATTGCCTAATGGCCAGTGCCTGTGCTTTGCTTTCTTCCTGAGGGCTATAAACAACAGTATAATGTTGCCAGTTACAACTTACCCCACAGCACTTTCTAAGCAAACACTTTTATTCTGAAGGTAAAAGCATTACAGAGAAAACCTATTAAAAAAACAGAATTAAACACACAAAATATGCCAGGGTCACTCACCAGTCTTATGGGGTCCTATTAGATCAAAGTTTTTCCAACCCATTGGCAAAGGTTGGAGCCCCCCTTCGGCAGAAGGTCCTGTCCATTTGCTGGATCAGAAAGAAGGCCCTGTATCAGTTCAAGCTCTTCCTTTTATACCAAAAGCCCTTTCTTTGTTGTCTTGTCTGCAACACCCCAACCTGGAGTCCCTCCACCTCATGGCGTGGAAACTCCATGGCTGAACCAGCTTGAACTGCAGTGCTCGGACTCTGTTAGGGAAGTTCTGTTGGGGAGCAGGAAGCGCTCCATTCACTCAACATACCTGGCAAAGCAGAAGCATTTCTCCATTTGGTCCCTCCCCACAGAAGCCTCTATTGCCCTTGTGCTAGATTACCTCTTGTATCTGAAGCAACAGGGGTTGGCAATATCATCTATTAAGGTGCATCTGGCGACCATCTCGGCCTTCCACCCATTGTGGCAGGCAGGTCAGTCTTTAGCAATCCCATGGTGGACTGGTTTCTTAAGGGCTTGAATAGACTTTACCCCCAGGTGAGGCAGCCCGTTCCTCAGTGGGATCTTAACCTGGTCCTTTCTGAACTCATGGATCCCCCTTTTGAGCCCCTGGCGACCTGCCCCTTATCCCACCTTTCCTGGAAGGTGGCCTTTCTGGTGGCCATAACCTCGGCCAGAAGGGTCTCCAAGCTCAGAGCGCTGACTTCCAAGCCCCACTACTCAGTCTTTTACAAGGACAAAGTGCAGCTATGCCCTCACCCAGTGTTCCTACCCAAGTTAGTATTGCAATTTTACGTTAACCAGGACATATTTCTACCGGTATTCTTTCCTAAATCTCATGCCAACAACAAAGAGCGAGCACTCCATTCCCTGGACGTCGGGTGTGCCCATGCCTTCTACATTCAACGCACAAAGCTGTTTCTTAAGTCACCACAGCTTTTTATTGCAATCGCCGAGAGGATGAAAGGGCTTCCCATCTTGTCCCAGCGCATCTCATCATGGATCATGTCCTCCATCAGAACGTGCTATGACCTGGCTAAGATCCCAGCCCCAGCGTTGACCGCGCATTCCACAAGAGCGCAGGCCTCTTCCACTGTGTTGCTCGCACAAGTCCCCATTCAGGACATATGCAAAGCAGCAACGTGGTCTTCCATCCACACCTTCATAACGCACTATGCCATCACTCAACAGGCAAAGGACGATGCAGCCTTCGGCAGGGCATTACTGCAATCAGCAACTCGGTGAACTCTGACCCCTCCTCCGTGGAAACTGCTTGGGAATTACCTATTGGAATGGACATGAGCAATCATTCAAAGAAGAAAAGACGGTTACCTACCTTTCATAACTGTTCTTCGAGATGTGTTGCTCGTGTCCATTCCAAATCCCGGCCACCTCCCCTCTGTCGGAGTATTCCGGCAAGAAGGAACTGAGCAGGCAGTGGGTCGGCAGGGAGCTATATACACTGCCATAAAGGCACCACTCCAGGGGGCCCCACAGCCAACCCAGCGGGTACCACTAGGGTAAAAAACACCCGATCGTGCATGCAGCGCGCTCACACACCTATTGGAATGGACATGAGCAACACATCTCGAAAAACAACAGTTACCAAAGGTAGGTAACCGTCTTTTGTCAGTGATGGAGAATCTACTACGATCCTTGGTAAATTGTTCCAGTGGTTTAAAATGTATGCCTAATTTCTAATCTGAATTTGTCTAGCTTCAACTTCCAGACACTGGCTCATGTTATACCTTTCTCTGCTAGTTTGAAGGGCACATTATTAAATATTTGTTCCCCATGTAGATACTTATCGATTGCAATCAAGTTACACTTAACCATCTCTTTGTTAAACTAAATAGATTGGGCTTTAAGACAGTTTTTCTAATCCTTTAATCATTCTCATGGCTTTTCTCTGAACCCTCTCCAATTTATTAACATCCTTCTTGAATTGTGGGCACCAGAACTGGACACACTCTTCCAGCTGCTGTCGCATCAGTGCCAAATAGATAAAATAACCTCTCTACTCCTACTTGAGATTCCCCTGTTTATGCACCCCAGGATCATGTTTGTCACACTTGGAGCTCATATTCAGCTGATTTTCCACCAGTCCCACAAAATCTTTTTCAAAGTCAGTGTTTCACAGGATAGAGTCCCCCATCTTATAAGAATGGCCTACATTCTTTGTTCCTGGAGGTATACGTTTACATTTAGCAATATTAAAAAACACATTGTTTGCTTGCGCCCAGGTTACCAAAACATCCAGATTGCTCTGAATCAGTGACTTGTTCTCTATTTATCACTCCCACAATTTTAGTGTCAACTAGGTGATCTAATGGTCCCTACTGGCCTTAAAATCTATGAAATATATTCTACAAGGTTTTAATACACTCCTGGTGCACAGAGGGAGAAGTTACAGAAAATTGCTACTGCTCAAGCTTGGCAGGTGACACTGAAACTGAGATATCAGAGTCCACCACAAGGACTGTTTGCAAGATTATTTTTTTTAACTAATATTTTATACTAGATGTTAATGGTGGGTGGGAAACCTGAAATCTCAAGAATGTGTTTTTTAGGTCATTAAGTAAATAATGACTGAACTAACTTAAATTATTTATTTTGGCATTTTTAATAAAAGGTTTGATAAACTATATGTGATTTAAGTACACAGATTGGGGTGGAAAGAGTCTGTAATGGAAACACAGAGATGCTGAACTACTGAAAAATGTCATATCAGTGGCCCTTGTACTATATAACTGTAATTGACAATGTTACATGAATATTAGTGATCAAATGGAACTTATGAATCCGGATCAGAGTTAGGAGACATTATATATTGTTACGGACATTTTTAAA
Organism: Chrysemys picta bellii; assembly: GCF_011386835.1. Lineage (NCBI taxonomy): Eukaryota > Metazoa > Chordata > Testudines > Emydidae > Chrysemys > Chrysemys picta. The sequence goes on from NC_088791.1 coordinate 62,597,483, forward strand.
ACTATCACAATTAAATTCATTACAGTGAACAGTATTTTGATAGACAAGCACACCTATGATTTCTTCTTGTAAAGTGTTTGGACTATTCTTACGGGGCAAGATTTTCAGTGCTAAGAGAAATAATTGGTACAACTCTTTTGCAATGGCCTGTGTAGATTCTGAATGTTATATATAGTCCATCTGTGAGCAACTGCAAACTTTGTGTCAAGTTTTTGGTATTTGTGGAGAGGTTGTAATGATATGAATTCTTTAGTTTTTCTATTTGTGCCTCATGGGGCTTGTAAAACATGCCTTAAAATGCTATCTAAAGCTTGACTAACCAAATATATTCCAAGAATGGATTGACTGACTGTTCAGAAACAGATTTAGGTCCAAATCCAGCTTACTTTATTCACAAAAGTAACCCTGTTGACTTCTGTGGGACTACTTGCATGAATAAAGGGAGCAGGACTTGACTTCTAGCATTTATCCTGGCAGATGCATGTGCATTCTTTCTTTACAGAGGTCAATTGTTCTTTAATTTAATTCAACTTAAATTGTTGGGTTCATGTTTATGTATATCTGGTGGAGGATGGGTGTGGCAGGGAGATGTTTGATATGTTAATTATGTAACATATATATACTCTTTAGGAAAGACCAGAATCTCTTATCTCCAGTGAATTGTTGGTACTTACTCCTAAACCAAGTGAGAAGAGAAAGCAAAGACCATGCAACTTTGAGCGATATCTATCTGAACAACGTTATCATGCGCTTCATGCAGATAAGTGAGGATTCCACCAGGATGTTCAAAAAGGTAATATATATCATGTTGAATTTTAGTTACCATTGAAAGGCAAGTGTCTAAGAGGTAGAATTTTAAGGGAAGATTCAGCAGTGTAGTAACATAATCTGCTTTAGCATATTAATAGATTTTTTATGGCATTTTTCACAGGGAAAATTCTTACTACAAATGTAGTGGGAAATGTACTATCTGATGGTGACCTCAGGAACTGAACTGCTTTAAATTCAGGAGGTGAGGAAGAAGCCCTGTTCTTTGCTCAAAAGTGTATTGTGTAGTCAGGCAGGAAGGAAAAACGGTTCAACCTAGAAGTGACAAAAGAATGTTGTTGTATTATTATCAAAAATGCTGTATGGCCATGGTGGTTCTTCATGTACATGCAGCTGTGTATTCCACTTAGGTGTGTGGGTGCCCAACTCATTGGAGCCAGATAATTTTGCCTAACAGTACTCATAAAGGGGCAGCGCTTGTGCCTCATGGCCATAGTTCCTGCCTTGGCTATATGAGGCAGTGCTGCCTCAACCCCCACTCAGTTCCTTCTTATCACCAGTGGCTGGAGTTGGAGCTCTGTGTTGTTTTCACCCCACAATCCCTCTATTTCTTAGTGACTTTTCTAGTTATATTGAGTTAATTAATACCCTTAGTATTGTATTAGTGTTAGTTTAAGTATTTCCCTGATGATGCTCTCAGCAGGGTTTAAACATTGTCCGTTGTGTGCGGGACCGGTCCCCAACAATGATCCCCACACACACGGTGCTTACCGTGCTTAGGGGAAGCCCACATCGAGGAGCAGTGTTGGATTTGCAGATTGTTCTCCAAACGAATTCAGGTGGCGAGCGATCTTTGTCTAAGCAGCATCTGCTTGAACAGGCCGGCCTGTTCAGCCTGCTTCGGCACTGAGGTCCTCATCAGATCAGAGGTCGCCCTCGGGTTCTGAGAGTGCTGCCATTCCATGCTCTGGAACTGGTGCCTCTCCAAAGACACAGAGGAGTCATTCCCTGTCAAGTGTGCTGAGGAAAAAGCCTCTCCAGGTTCCATGATGATTAATCTGCCGCCTCCAGAAGAAGCATATATCAGCACGGTCAAGCAGGATGGAGTAGGTCCCATCAATCATTCCCTGATACCAGGCAGTGAGGTCAGAGACCCCCTTACCATCGACTCCAGTTTCGGCTCTGGGTCTTCCATTTAGTCTGGTGCCAACAAGGGTAATGCAGCATCGTCTGTTTCTGCGCCAACGGACCTCCCCTGCCTTCATGTTCCATCCTCTCCCTTGGTCCAGGACTTTGCCAGTGCTGCATCATTTATAGCCCCATTGGCTGAGCAGGCCACTGAACCTGTGGGTCTGTTGGCACCATACCTCAGTGTTACCCGTACACAGTCAGTGGAAGTGGGGCTGAGGCTAGGCTCGACCTCCGCAGTACCAGGAATTTTTTAGCACCCCTGCTGTCAGCTTCATTTTCATCCCAAGACAATTCTGTGGTGACTGACTCTTCCTCTCCTTCAGTACCAGAGGATTTCAAGGAGCACTAGAACCTTTTGTGGTGCGTGGCTGCTTCTTGGGTATTCAAGCAGAGTTCCTGGAGGAGAACACCCATGCGTTGTTGAATATCCTACAATTGTCTGCCCTGGAGAGATGCCCTCCCTATTAACAATGCACTCCTAGAGCCTGCTAAGATTCTCTGGAGTATGCTGGCTTCGGTACCACCTATAGCAAAGCACATGGAAAACCACTACCTCATTCCAGTGCAGGGATTTGCGGGTTTTTACTCCCATCCAGTCCCAAATTCCTTGGTCATAACCACGGTGAACAATAGAGCTTGGCAGGGCAGATTTATGTCCACTCCCAAGAATAAGGATTCTTAATTAATGGACCTGATGGGTAGGAAGATTCATACCACCTCCTCCTTGCAGATGCGGATTGACAACCAGAACGCATTGCTGTCCAAGTACAAGTTTGTCAATTGGCCAGCTATGTCTAAGTTTGCAGGTTTTCTGATTTTTCTTGTGCTGTCAGTTCAGCTTCCCATACCTTTTCCTCTTCATCCCAACCTACTCAGACAGACTCCAGTCACACCTTGCATCCCGTGCTCAGCTCACTGTATCTCACAGTGTGGCTGCATCATGGCTGAATGAGAAGGAAATGCGGTGTTTGGTGGCTGTTCAACAAGTCCTACTCAACAGTAGCAAGCCCTCTACCTGAATGGCCTATTCAGTGAAATGGAAGCGGTTTTTAGTATGGTTGTTGGCCCCTGGAATTCAACCGACGCTGGCTTCTATTCAGGACATTTTGCAGTATTTGCTGCACCTTCAATCATTGGGCCTTGCGCGTAACTCATTGACAGTACAACTGGCAGCGACATCAGCATTTCATCTCTCCATTCGGGGAATATCAGTCTTTTCCAGTGCCATGGTAACAAGATTATTAAAAAGCTTCTTCGTCTCCATCCTCTGGTCCGAGAGCTGGTTCCTCTGTGGGACCATGGTCCTAGCGGCTTTAATGGGACCTCCGTTCGAGTCCCCGGCATCTTGTCCCTTTCTGCTTTTATGTCAGAAGACTGGGTTCCTGGTAGTGATAACATCCTCAAGGAGAGTCTGTGAGTTGCAGGCTCTGATGGCAGACTTCCTTATACACAATTCTCCAAGGACAAAGTGACAATGACCACACCCAGTTTTTTTGTCTAAAATGGTTTCTCAGTTTCATTTGACCCATGCAGTAACTGTGTTCTTGTCTAAGCCACATTAATCTCTGGAAGAGCAGCGTCTTCATACACTAGATGACACTAGAGGTCAGGTCTAGCCTTCTATCTGGACAGGACTAAACTGTTTCGTGTTTCACCTGGCCTGTTTGCGTCATATGCAGATCGTATGAAGGGACAAGCAGTCTCTTCACAAATGATTTCTAAATGGATGACATCCTGTATTAAGACCGCATATGAAATAGCTTTGGCTACACCTCCTTAGTAAGTGCAAGCTTGTTCTACGGGAGTGCAAGTAACATCAATAGCATTCCTCAGTGACATTTGCAGGGCTGCTGTGTGGTCATCCATCCATACATTTATGGACCATTATACCATTAACTCATCTTCCAAGCGGATGCAAGTTTTGGCAGGGCAGTCCTACAATTCTTGCTTAGGTAGATTCCAAGCCCCGCTTCCTGGGGGGATGCTGCTTGTGAGTCATCTAAGTGGAATACACGGCTGCATCTATTCGAAGAAGAAGAAGAAACAGGATTGGAATCTAGTCTCTGGGCATTCGGTGTGAAGGAACTGAGGGGGATTGGGATGGTGCCATCTCAAATAGGCAGGGGAGGGGCTATTGCCATGAGGCGTGAATGCTGCCCCTCTGTGGGTATGGCTAGGCAAAATTCTCCAGCTCTGATGTTCTGGGCTGCACACACCTAAATGGAATACACATCTGTATCACATCTCATCTCAAAGAACTCCAGTTACAGTAAGTAACCGTTTCTTCTCTGCCGTGAGAGCATCTCTGATTCAAGCAGAAGGGTCTTGGGTTCCAAGAATTAGACTTGTGATCAGTTTGTCACAAAGGTGATGCCTGGAGATAGGGAAGTAGCCATGTGCTATGTTTCCCATAGAAGACTCCCTCCCCCATATTGAATTTTTGTTTAATTACATAGTTATTGGGATTTTAGTGAAACTTCTTTGTAAAAGTTTTACAGGTATTTTGTTTAAAAGATTAATAGCTTCATGATAAATACATAGTGCAGCTTCCTCTCTGGATAAGAAGGGACAGTAAGGCAGCCTCAGTTTGATGTTTGTGAGTGGAGTCTTTAGCCATCATCAATAGTGTGTTCTACAATAAAACAGAATGTAAATGCATGATCATCAGTCCCTGTGTGATTCTGTAGGCATTGATCCTGGGTATTACATAACTGAGGTCCAAAGAATTAAGGTTCAAGATATACAGTCACTGATTGAATGATGGTGTTTCCTACTGGCATTCAGGATGCATGATTTCTGGTTCCAGAAGAGGCTCTCATTTGACACACTCCTGAAAGTTCCTGTTCCACTGGACAAACAGAGGCTATAAATGGGGATGGATGCAGCTGGACCCAAGAGCTACTTAGAGAATGTAGAAGAAGAATGAGGAGGAAAGGGGGTGAAAACAAATTCATGTAATATGATGATGTGCAATAAAACCTGTGGTAGAAATAAAACTAAACTAAAATTAATTGCTTTCTCACTCTTCCAATATCTTGATGACAGAATGTTCTGTCAGATGCATGAATGTGTTGTACACAAACCACTATTTTTGCTAATATGGAAGATATACAGCTGTTGAACAACTAATCAGGAAAGCATTTTTAATCCATTCCAGCAAATAATATATATGCTTACCTCTCATTGACTTCAATGGGAATGCCATAAGTAGAAGGGTTTCAGTACTGGGCCCATTGTAACGTACACAGGTGGATGAATTTAAAGAATTAAGACTGAAATTTCATAAGAGGAAATTTCTGAGCTTTTCATAAATATTGATATCTGAAGCTAATACTGGAGCCTAATCTACACTAAAACCCTTTTAGAGCAAACACAGCTTATACCTGCCAATATAATTGCATCTATACTAGGGCTTTTGCGAGCATAGAAATGTTGCCAAAAATCACACCCCTAATTGACGTTGCCACAGGAGCAAAAATTATAGTGCAGACCTCTCCTTTATCATTTAATATTTTTCTTTTTCAGAAACATTTACAGACAAGTTCTGCTGCTAAATAATTTGAAGATTTTAGTGTTTACTTGCTGTGTCTAAAAATTAAATTAACTGCCTGTGAATCAAGTCTACGTAAGCAGTAGTTTTTGCTGAAAAGGTTACTGCTGGCTTGTAGCAATCACCTTGATTATTTAAGCATCCTATCACCAGCTTCTATGTTGCAATTTTGAGGATGACAAAAAATGGCAGGGGGAGTGAGTATTATAAAGCATTCATTTTATTGTATAATTGAGATATCCCTCTGGAGTCAGGGTGTATTTTTGGATGGTCCATAAATCATTAACCCTGACCTAGTTTTAAAGATACTTTGACTATTATAGAAAATTATGCTGATTCACCATACTCACTGGGCTTTCCTGCCTCTCTTCACTACCTCTCAAGCAAAACAACCGCCCTATCTTTGTTATGCTGTTCTCCCTGCAGCCACAAGTAAACTCCATATTGAACTACAGTTTTTCTTGTTTGCTCAGAAATTCTTCATTTATTAATCTTTTGGTGTGTCCTTAGTCTTCCCTAGTAGTGTGATACTTATCATATAACGTAAGTGTGTGTGTTTAATAGAAAGAACACCAGAAGATGAACACAATAGTCCCAAAATGAAATAGCGGATATCAATCAATATCTGTGGGACAGACTTTTTGTTCTGCAATATAAACCACAAGTCTTCCCTGGATAGGAGGCACTTCTTACTTACAATAAAAGTATGTCATGTAGTTGTAGTCATGTCGGTCCCAGGATATTAGATAGATAGAGAGATAAGGTGAGTGAAGTAATGTCTTTTATTGGACCAATTCGGAGTACCTTTTTCAGACTTGAAGAAGAGCTCTGTGTGGCTAGAAAGTTTGTCTCTCTCACCAACAGAAGTTGGTCCAATAAAAGATATTACCTCACCCACCTTGCCTGTCTTGTAATACAAGGAAATACAGCAATTAGAATGCATATCTAAAGATATATCTTGATAACAGGTCATGCTTTCACTAAATAACTTGTATTATACAAATATCAGGGAGTAGCCGTGTTAGTCTGTATCCACAAAAACAACGAGGAGTCCGGTGGCACCTTAAAGACTAACAGATTTATTTGGGCATAAGCTTTTGGGGGTAAAAAACCCACTTCTTCAGATGCATGGAGTGAAAATTACAGATGCAGGCATTATTATACTGACACATTTAGAGAAGGGAGTTACCTAACAAGTGGAGAACCAGTGTTGACAGGGCCAATTCAATCAGGGTGGATGTAGTCCACTCCCAATAATTGATGAGGAGGTGTCAATGCCAGGAGAGGAAAAGTTGCTTTTGTAGTGAGCCAGCCACTCCCAGTCCCTATTCAAGCCCATATTTATGGTGTTGAATTTGCAAACTAATTTTAGTTCTGCAGTTTCTCTTTGAAGTCTGTTTTTTGGATTTTTTTTTGTTCAAGTATGGCTACTTTTAAATCTGTTATAGAATGTCCAGAGAGTCTGAAGTGTTCTCCTAATGGCTTTTGTATGTTGTTATTCCTGATGTCCAATTTATGTCCATTTATTCTTTTATGTAGAGACTGTCCGGTTTGGCCAATGTACATGGCAGAGGGGCATTGCTGGCACATGATGGCATATATCACATTGGTAGATGTGCGGGTGAATGAGTCCCTGATGGTGTGGCTGATGTGGTTGGGTCCTCTGATGGTGTCGCTAGAGTAGATATGGGGACAGAGTAGGCAATGAGGTTTGTTATAGGGATTGGTTCCTGGGTTAGTGTTTCTGTGGTATGGTGTGTACTTGCTAGTGAGTGTGACGTTGTGCAGTCTATATGGTTTTATAAAAACTTGATAATAAGTCAATATAATGTAACTGAGATGGTTTTAGAGAAAATACGGTAATAAGTGAATGTAACGTAACTGGGATATGCTTCATGCAAAAGGTCTCTTGTAAGGTATCATTACAAAGCTTATAATCTACTGAGTATGATCATCTGATTTGTATAAATGTACCACTCTTGTATCCAAAACTAGAAATATAAAATGTAACTCTGAGGGCCTATTGTAATTGTGTAAAGTGTGGACCATTAATGATGGTTTGGAATCTTGATGACTCCCATTGTCTGCAGATGGCTGTATTTACCTGTGAGTCTTCCTGTATATGTGTGTGCTGGCAAGTGAGTAATGAAGTCTTGCAGTGACATGTGATCATGTCACCTGAACTGGAATCCATCTTTAACCTGGTGCTTTTCCAGTGAGGTGGGGGTGGAAACCCAGAGAGACAAAGAGTTCCCGCCTTATGCAAAAGATATATAAAGGGGGGAAGAGAACAGAGAGTGAGAGAAGCCATCATGAAGAATCCCCTAGCTATCACCTGAGCTGCAACAAGAGCTGCACCAGGGGAAAGAATTGTGCCCAGGCCTGGAAGGTGTCCAGTCTGAGAAAAACTTACTGAAGCATCTCTGAGGGTGAGATTATCTGTATTCAGTTTGATTAGGCATAGATTTGCGCATTTTATTTTATTTTGCTTGTGACTTACTTTGTTCTGTCTGTTACTACTTTGAACTACTTAAATCCTACTGTCTGTATTTAATAAAATCACTTTTTATTTAGTAATTTACTCAGAGTATGTATTAATACCTGGGGGAGCAAACAACTGTGCATATCTCTCTATCAGTGTTATAGAGGGCGAACAATTTATGAGTTTGCCCTGCATAAGCTTTATGCAGGGTAAAACGGATTTATCTGGGTTTAGACCCCATTGGGAGTTGGGCATCTGAGTGCTAAAGACAAGCACACTACTGTGAGCTGTTTTCAGGTAAACTTGCAGCTCTGGAACAAGTGATTCAGACCCTGGATCTGTGTCTGGAGCCAGACGGGAGTGTCTGGCTCAGCAAGACAGGGTGCTGGAGTCCTGAGCTGGCAGGGAAAACAGAAGCAGGGGTAGTCTTTGCACATCTGGTGGCAGCTCCCAAGGGGGTTTCTGTGATCCAACCCGTCACAGTGAGTATCTACTTCAGGTTGGGGGGCTGTCTGTAAGCGAGGACTGGCCTGCCTCCCAAGGTCTGTGAGAGCGAGGGATCATTTTCCAGGATAGGTTGTAGATTGTTGATGATGTGCTGGAGAGGTTTTAGCTGGAGGCTGTATGTGATGGCCAGTGGTGTTCTGTTGTTTTCCTTGTTGGGCCTGTCCTGTAGTAGGTGACTTCTGGGTATCTGAAGAAGTGGGTTTTTTACCCATGAAAGCTTTTGCCCAAATAAATCTGTTAGTCTTTAAGGTGCCATTGGACTCCTCATTGTTTTTGTATTATACAGTGGCTTTTAGTTTACTCTTAATGCATCTTATTTTCCTGTTAAGTCCTTAGATGTGTTTATTTGGTAAGGGAGACTGAAAATAAGCATGTAATCTCTTCCCAATTTAATTAAAATAAGTCCTCCTTTTATTCGTGCTTTTACCACAGTTGCACAATTAATTCTGTGACACTGACAAACATAAAAAAACCTATAGAAAAAGAGAGCTGGAATAATTAGATTAATCTGTCTCTGGGCCTTGGTCTGGCTCCTTGATTTCAAAGCCTTCTCTGTCTAGGCTGCAGCCGTTGGTTTGTGTGTCTTGTTTCTAAGCAGAAGTTCATACAGGTAGGCTCCGATTAGTGCTTAAGGTACACTGACGTTTATTCATTTTTTCAGCAGCAATATCAGGCAGTTACATGATTGTAATGTCCTTTTAGATCATAGAAAGCTCCAGGAGGTTTTACCTTATTAATTATAATCTTTCAGTTTAAATGCTATAGAGATACCCAGTTATAGCATTTTGTGCCCAAAGTTACAAGAGCATATTACTTCAAGTCTTTGGGCCCATGAGCCTCGCTTCTTTGTCAAGAGGAAAATTAGGACAGTCCTAGAGAACAGAAAGAAACAAATCAAGAGAAGTAAAAGATGGAAAACTCCTGAGGAGCTTTAACCGATATATTTGGCTTGGAAATGTTCAGTTGTGTACATAGCTTATGGTATGTTGCATATTTGTTTGGTATAATGAGATGATAAACAGTACTATTCAGGATCATATGGAGACGGCCTGTGTTTGAACTTGAACAAATGGTCCTTGTAAAAGCAACAGAACTGTTTTTTCACCAGAGACTGTCACGTCCTGGAGGTCTTTCCTTGATTGCTTAGGCTTTATATTCCTCTTTCATAACAAGAGACATCAAGCAGCTGTCCATGGGCAAGTCTCCAGGCTGCAATGGCATTCTACCTGAAGTGTACTAATGTGGAGGTGCCATATGAGAAGCTATAAAAACAAATACACCTAGAAATCAAGTCAATACTAGCTGAACACTGATCTGTTGAAGCAACAGGAGAGAAGAATCCATCCATAACAAGAGATAAGAACTCAGGCCTTTAATGTTAGAAGCCCTGGTCCCAGAGAGCCCTGCTTATCCTATATCCAGATTTAATACACAGGAACATTTAAATTAAACCTTCTCCACAGAGGTTTGCCACCTTCCTTATTCAGTCTTAGGGCTGGTATACACTGAAAAGTTACATTGCTATAGCTACATCTCTGAGAGACGTAGTTAGGCTGGCTTAACCCCCGGTGTAGACAGCACTAGGTTAAAAGAAGAATTCTTCTTGACCTAGCTAATGCCTCTCAGGGAGATGGATTACCTATAGCAATGGGAGAACCCCTTCTATTGCTGTAGTGAATATCTACACTGAAGTGCTCCTAGACTTTAAGGTCAAAAGGGATCATCGTGATCATCTAGTCTGACCTTCTACACATTGCAGGCCATCCACCCACTCCTGAAATAGATCCTGAACTTCTGACTGAGTTACCGAAGTCCTCAAATCATGATTTAAAGACTTCACGTTACAGAGAATTCACCATTTACACTAGTTTAAACCTACAAGTGACCCATGCCCCATGCTGCAGAGGAAGGTGAAAACTTCCCAGAGTCTCTGCCAATCTGACCCAGGGGAAAATTCCTTCCCAACCTCAAATATGGCAATCAGCTAGACCCTGAGCATGTGGGCAACACCCACCAGGCAGATACCTGAGAAAGAATTCTCTGTAGTAACTCAGAGCCTGCCCCTTCTAATGGCCTGTGTCGAGTCGTTGGGGATTTTTGCAACTGAAATTCGCCGATTGGCCATATGCCATTGTAGGCAGTCCCATCATACCAACCCTTCCAAAAACTTATCAAGCTCAGTCTTGAAACCAGTTAGATTTTTGCCCCCACTGCTTCCCTTGGAAGACTGTTCCAGAACTTCACACCTCTGATGGTTAGAAATCTTCGCCTAATTTCAAGCCTAAACTTGTTGATGGCCAATTTATATCCATTTGTTCTTGGGTCCACATTGGTGCTTAGCTTAACTAACTCCTCTCTCCTCCTTGTATTTATTCCTCTGATGTATTTAGAGAGAGCAATCATATCTCTCTTAAGTCTTCTTTTGGTTAGGCCTAACAAGCCAACCTCTTTGTCTTCTTTCATAAGGTAAGTTTTCCATTCCTCAGATCATTCTAGTAGCCCTTCTCTGCACCTCTTCCTGTTTGAATTCATCTTTCTTAAGCAGGGGAGACCAGAATTGCACACAAACTATTCCAGATGAGGTCTCACCAGTGCCTCGTACAATGGTACTGACACTTCCCTGTCTCTACTGGAAATGTGGTGCTATAGGGCCACAGCTGTGCCACTGTAGCATTTTAAGTATACACATAGCCTTAATTTATTAGTGGAGATTCTGCTGCAGCTTCCCCCTTAGACGAAACAGTAATGGTTACTAGAATAATTGTGTCCCATAATGTGTATTATGGGAAGTGCAGCATCTTCCAGGCACACTGACATCATTTTTTTCTCAGACTGTTATTTCCAGGAACTGATTCCACTGCAGATTATCTCCTTTTTGTCTAGTATCATCTTGTATGTTTCTGCCACTTTTTCTCAACAGTGAGGTCAAAAGCAGCAATTTTTTTTTCTGTAATTAGTTCTTTCTCAGAAGGAAGAAGGGATGGGAAATTCAGGAGACCTCTTTAAAAAGCCTCAAGACCCAAAATGCCTGACAAATACAACATAAGGAAATATTTCAAGAGGAAACTCTGGAAATACTTGTAAAGTCAAGGGATGATCAAGCATCAGTAAACTTATTTGCACATTTCTATGGGGAGGGGACTTATTTGTGGGGGAGGAGACATCCTGTTCCAAAAGTAGTAAGTCCTGATTATGAAACTGATCTCCTTTTTTTTCCTGTGTAGGTTTTCAGGTTCAAAATTGGGGTAGTTTAATCTAATTCAGTATTTCCAACTCTCACTATTTGATCATGACTCTAATAATTTTGGGAGGTGTTGTTTACCTGTCTCATGAAAACGTGTTGAAAGACTGCCAACTCCTGAATTTTACCTTCTTCAAAATGGCCACTGTCTTCTTTTTACTGTCAATGGGTCTGTTATGAGCTGGGTGAAAACCTGTTATGGATTGAACTAAAACTGTATTCACCCTGATGTGTGAACATGCCCTTCACTGAAGATAGTTGAAGAAAATACTTAGAGGGGGCATACCTAAAACAAGTCCTAATGGAATCTGCCCAGAAACTAGCACTAGGTGGTTGGAGGGTTCCACTGGATACAGTGACCAAGTGTGGGAGGAGAGGTAGGTGGGAGAACACACACAAACTGAGAACAGACCGTTCATCTAGAGGGGCAGGGCAAGAGTGAATAGCAAAAAAGCCAAGCACAGTTTGAGTACAGTGTGACCATGGAAAAAGAGAGAACTTCCGAGTTTATTGGATGAACACGCTTGGGGCTCTAAGCTAACAAATTGCTCCCTTTGTTATTGATTTCTCGTGCATTTGGAGAAGCAGGACTTTGTACATTTTGTAAATAAACAAGATTGCATAAAAGAAAATACCAGACTCCATCAATTTCTACTTCCAATTGGCACATCCCCAGGGTCCCAGAATTTGACTGGTTGAAAAGGGGTTGAAAATGGGAACAGGTCTGAAGCCAGCAAGATGGCTGCCATTTTCCTACAGTCTGCCTGCATATGGAAGTGAGGGTGCCCTTTATAAAGTTGGCTGCCACTAATTCATAATAGAGGTTTGGTGTGCTGGATGAATCCTGAACTAACTGTATCACCATTTTGTAAAATAGGAAAAACATTGGAATTAGGTGGAGAGCTCGCTGAAACTTGGGTTTTCTGATTCATGGGAAATTTCAGTATGGTGAAATTTGCGTTCTGATTGGGAACAAAACCAACCAATTTTACAAAAATTTCCCATGAACTGGAAATTTAAAAAAAGATGTTTGGGAAACATTGTCACATGGTGTTTCCGAAAGGAAGTATGCTCCCTTGGACCCGACAGCTGCTGGCTGAGATTGATAAGAATCAACTTTAGTCAGCAGCTGCGAGGGCGGTTGGGGTCTGCAGCTCCATGGCAGCCCTGCTATGTGGACTGTCCAGAGGCCAGAGACCCCCAGCTTCCTGGGCCAGCTGGCTCACCAAGCTACAGGAGTCTGACAGCATAGAAAGACAGCTGGCCTGGGATTCTGGAAGCTCTGGGGTCCCTAGTCCCATGACAGTCCACATGGTTGGGCTGCCCCAGAGCAATGAACTCTGGTAGCCCAGAGTTCCTTGCACTAGGGCAGTCTGCATGCATCCAATTTAGCGCTTAAGCTTTTCTGCCTTTTAGTTGCCAGCATATAAAAGCAATACAGATTGCAATTTGTTGTGCAAAATGAACACCACCATAAGACAGAACCTCAAACAGCAGAGCTCAAACCTATTAAAATGCTGTGTTCTTGCAGATCTTGTCAGGCAGATGGGGCAGATGTGCTTCAATTGAACAATAAAGGAATAACAAAAACCAACAAATGTGAAGAGTATCTCACAGAACATTTATACAATGATACTGACTGTTGCTGTGTTAATAAGCAACTGCATTAATACATATACACAAAAACTTTAACCAGATTTGTGTATTTATAATTTATAAAAACTTAATTTCTTTGGACAGAAACCATAATGAGCTGAGACGAACATATCTCCAGTGTTTACAGTAAAAGAGGTTGGGAAGTGAAGCACAATAAATATTTAAGTTCCATAATCTTGTAATTAACCGGAAATATGACTACCTGCCAGCTCTAGTTAAAAATTATAAAAACACAGGATATATAGAGAATCTCTGCATCATTTTCTTCTCATTAAGATTTAAAGGAATTACATTTAACAATTAAAGGCTAGATAAGCGATTAATCACTCAAACTGGTAGATCTGGGCCAATTTTATATAGTGAGTCCCTACAGCTGGTGGTGTATTTTTAAGACGGCTTATATATGACCTTTTCTGAGAGTAACAAACCGAATCATTTAAGAGAAATATTCCATGAACAGTGTCACTGAATGCTGTAACTGATGGTAAAATAACATGTCCCAAACATAGATGTTACAGCATTCCAGGAAAAATTCAGCATAATCAACTATAAAATTGAAATGAAAACCAGTCAAATAATAATTTTGGGTTCAGTACTGCTCCAGTTGAAACTGTTGGAAATACTTGTGCTAAGTCAGTGGGAGCCGGCCATTAGTGTGTAGCAAAATGTTAGGTGTATGAAACGCAAACAATAAATCTAATGAAATCTTGATATGCTATCATTATGCGTATATGCCAGTGCTGTTTAGTGTTTGATGCAACTGTCATTAGAGAGAGCAAAACATGTATTGTTTGGGTTTCAAAATTTGTTGGCAATCATTTTTTTCTCTTGCAGTTTTAAACATTAGGTATTAGACTTTCTGTTTCCCCAAAAACAATTGCCACCTCCCCCATGTCAAGTAGTACAAAATAGGTTTTATATTAGGCCTCCCTCTTGCATATGTGTATGCCTGTGTTTAACTAGAAGCATATGAGTAGTCCCATTGATTTACAGGTGCAGGGCACTAATTTGTACATTTTCTGGATACATTGATATTTACTGTACCAATTAAATTAGGAACAATAAATATATAGGGGGGTTACATTTATTGTGACATAGATTAACACCATTTGAAGACAATCAGTATACTTTGAAACTGGATTAGGTATGACTTTAATTGGTTTAGTAAAAGATGTGTTTATAATTTAACACAAGAAGATCACTATTTAATCCATTCTTATGAGGTTGTATTAAGGCCCGTGATCTTTGCTTTTCTACAGTTGTTGGATCCGTTATATCTTGAAAATTGTAAGCACAATGAGGGTTACGCCTCAGTAAATTTCTTGAGGCAAGAGCGAAGACCAAGGCTTCTCAAAGCTTGTTTTTAGGATCTTGAGAGACTGGTAAGAGATACTGACTTAGCTCCAGGAAAAGGTGTGCTGTATCTTGCATACTGTAATTTGGCTTTGCTGAGGATAAATTCCCAGAGAAAGGTAACATTAAAGCACACGAAAGTACTGCAGGAGAGGAGAATAAGTAGCATGACTGAAAATGAGGCGGGAGCTGTTAATAACTGAAAAGAAATGCACTGCACATCTGAGGCGCACACACACTATATATTACACACTAAAAGCCTTGTTACTAGCCCCTGGAGCCAGTTTTTCTGGATGTTAAATACTAATGCAAAATGCATTAGTTCTTGAGAGTTAGTCCATTGGAGAGTTAATCCCTTCCCTTATTTCTCCCCTCTCGCCCCACACACAAAATTACAATGGCTAAGTCAGAAATAAACTGCACATCAGCGCCATTACAAGGTTCACTCTGCTTTGAGCAGTTTCCAACCTCTGTCTGCTGGGTTCCCTCTTGTGATGAACTGGTGGAATGGTTACCATATTCTGTATCCCCCTCTAGCCATTACCCTGCACAATTGCTACTCCATGTCCTTTCTTCTCGCCATTCTCTGTCTCTCTGCTGTCCTCAGTCTGTTCTTTTCAGTCTGAGCATTTTCCTGCTCATCTTGGTGTTTTTTGTTTTGTTTCTCCTTTTTACTTTCTATTTTATAATTTTAGCTTGCAACTTTTAAAGCTCCATCTCTACAGTGGACTTCCCTCTACCCACCCCTGAGCCCCATTCACCCAAAATCTATGTGCTGCTTGGGAGAGAAGAGAGGGGCATGCCAGGGGTGGTCATTGGTAGTTCTATGGAGCTGAGCTACTTGTGAATTTGTGGCTGTGCTGAGAACCGCAGGAGCAGAGGAGAAGTTTGAGCCAGGGAGCTGCTTCCTGACACAGGAGCATATCCCATGGCTAGTTGCTTTAAGGCCCAACAGAAGACCAGTAGGAAAGGCACATAGTTTTCAAAGAGCTACCAGATACTTTAACTGCAACAGTGTTTGCAGTGGGCACGTTGTATTGGGTTGCTTTCTCTTTGCCCCTTCCCCCCCTTCAACACACACCCGAAACTAGTCTGGACACTTGCCTGCCAGATTAGGAAATGCTGCTTTAGAATCAACATTACTTTGGGTTTTGATTTGTCAAGTTTGGTATTCAGGCAGTAATGGTGACTGAAAAATATGGATATATTGAGTGGGGGTTGGGGACTGATCTCACCTCAGGGTTTCTCCATGGATTTGTTTCCAGCCTCAAGTCCTGCTTTATAGTCTGGCTAGTACCATGTTGTTTAAATACCTTGGTCTGCAAAAAATATTTTTAACACAGGCTGATCATATTTAGTTCCATATGAAAGGTTACCTGAAGGAAAACAGGTCCGAGTTCTGTGAAGTGATAGGCAAGCTGCATCAGAATCACCCCGGGGTACTATAAAGCAGGATTGTTAACTTTTAGCGGTAATGTGCCAAATAAAGCAATGAAAATAGTTTAGAATTTTTTAGAAAGCTTTTACTGTGTTTCAGACCAATGATTTACAATATGTTGCAATACATCATGTATCTTTACGTGGTGTACTATAAACTGTGTAGCTTGTAGTACTTGCTCTTTAGTTATAACATAAAATGCATTAGTCTGGATTTTGCAAAGACATTGAAGTAGCAAGCCTTGTTTGCTAGACTTTCAAATGGAAGAACCTACTTGAAGGAGAGATTTGGCATTAAAATATGCCAAACTTTCAAAAGCATAAAGAATGAGAGAGATTATGGTGTATCTGTATAACAGAGCTTTAAAACTGCTATCTAGATGTGGAACTGGATTCTGTTATGCCTTAGTTACCAAAGCTGATTGTTACGCAACATGAATCTTGCTAACCCTTTTCCATCTTCCAGGCTCCCAGAAAATTATCAAAAATCATCTTGCCTTTAAGGCTTCTAATAAAAATTGAAAAATGATGATATAGGCGTGACATAGTTTTAAAACATGGGGATGGCGCAGGGAGGGGAAGCAAATGAAAAATGTTTGTTCCAGAAATTTTGTTTATTTCATTTTCTTGGAAAGTGTATTTGATGGCATGTATCCTCTGGCTCTTTGGGGAATTTGGGTGTAGTATAAAATGTGTGTTCAAGTACAGTTATTCCTACAAGTGTTTCACTGATATTTAAGTATGTCAGTAGCTCTGGATCTGAGTTGGTATGCCGCAGGTGATTTTCCTTCATCTTACATATAAGCATATCGTGCTTTTCACAGCTAAAAATCTCAATCTATTATGAAATTGGTTTTCATTTGACTTTTAGGCTAAGTGGTGGTTATCAGTTTACTCACAAAAACCAAAAATGTGTTGAGATCCCACACTATAGTTTAGCTAGATGCTATGATGATAGGCACTAAAGGAAAAATATTACGTAGGCAGCTTGCCAGAATCTCTGAATCTTTTACATAGTTGCTTTCCAAAGACTGCTGTACAATTGCCTGCAACTCTTGCACAGTTGCCACAATTTTCGTCTCACTGAACTGTTACATGGACAAATAACAAAGGAATCTATTTGAATGAGGCTCCAATTAAACTCTCCTGTTTTGACATACTTGCTTTCTTCACTAACCAGTGCCAAGTATTTCTTCTTTATGGGTCATAATGAAAGCAAAGACTCAGTGCAGAAAAGTTAAACAAAGCTGTTTCAGCTCTCTGTTCTGTGGAAAATTATGCAGTTGGTTATCTGTTTCAAAGAGAAACTACAGTTACTGCTTGCATAAATATTTAGATAAAAGCAATAGTTGTATGTACTGAGAAACAAAGGCTACACTCGTGATAGAAATGGATAGGATATCCTAGAATGTTATGGTCCAAGTGGTTTATTATGTCTGTGTATCATAACAGTTGTAAAACAGTATACAATTTTTAAAAAGCATAATAACATTAATCCTAAACTTTAGCCTTTGTGTTGGCACCTAATTTCCTGATACTTCATGGGAATCACACTCTTAAATCACGTCTGGATCTCCTATTAGAAAATTTCTCTCCAGCTGTTGTCTGTCTCTATATCATAGAATCATTAATTTTTAGTGTACAGGAATTCTGTCAAAATGCCATCTTCACAATCTTTATTGCGCTAGCTTTCAAATATGAATGAATGATGAATGCAAATTTCTGTGGAGATTTAAGTGCCTCTTTGTAATAATTTCTTTTTAATTACAGAGCAAAGAGATTGCATTCCAGCTTCATGAAGATTTGATGAAAGTTCTAAATGAGCTTTATACGGTAAGCACATTTAGTTAGCTTCTGTTGCAAGAATTGTTTGTACAAATCGATTTCTGCACACTGTAAGTGTCCCTTTAGATGGCAACCATTGGTTCTGAAATTAGGAGTGGTGCTGCACCCCTTGGCTTAAAGTAATAATAACAAACACTAAATACATGGTTTCCATCAGCAGCACCCCCACTATAAAAATTGTTCCAGCACCGCTTATGGCAACTCGCACCAGTAGAAATAGCACAGTATTTTTGTCCAGGCAATGTCCAACCAGTTGCTTTTCCTCTCAATGTGTTTAGCTGAGCTTTATACATTTCCTAAACTAGGTAAATATGCTTAGTGCAGTGCACACCTTATTTATCAGCTGAAATGTTTTGTCTTACATGCTCATTATAGCATTTCCCAATCATTCATAATTTTTGTAAGCATTGATCCTGGAAACACTTACACTGTAAGCATCAAATAGTCCCATTGAAGTCATACCACTATGCCATGTCTTCTAATGAATATTGAATTCTGTCACAGTATTAACGTTTAAGCATGGGTTTTGTTTTAAGTAGAGCTGTCAAGCGATTAAAAAAATAATCGCGATTAATCGCTCAATGTTAAACAATAATAGAATACCATTTATTTAAATATTTTGGATGTTTTCTACATTTCCAAATATATTGATTTCAATTACAACACAAAATACAAACTGTAGAGTGCTCACTTCATTTTTAATTACAAATCTTTGCACTGTAAAAAAACAAAAGAAATAGTTTATTCAATTCACCTAACATAAGCACTGTAGTGCAATCTCTTTATCATAAAAGTTTAACTTTCAAATGTAGATTTTTTTTGTTACATAACTGCTTTTAAAAATAAAACAATGTAAAGCTTCAGAGCCTACAAGTCCACTCAGTCCTACTTCTTGTTCAGCCAATCACTAAGACAAACAAGTTTGTTTACATTTACGGGAGATAATGCTGCCCACTTCTTATTTACAGTGTCACCTGAAAGTGAGAACAGGCATTTGCATGACACTTTTGTAGCTGGCATTGTAAAGTATTTATGTGCCAGATATGCTAAACATTCGTATGCCCCTTCATGCTTCGGCCACCATTCCAGAGGACGTGCTTCCATGCTGATGACGCTCGTTAAAAAAGTAATGTGTTAATTAAATTTGTGGCTGAACTCCTTGGGGGAGAATTGTATGTCTCCTGTTCTGTTTTACCTGCATTCTGCCATATATTTCATGTTATAGCAGTCTCGGATGATGACCCAGCACATGTTCGTTTTAAGAACACTTTCACAGCAGATTTGACAGAATTCAAAGAAGGTACCAATGTGAGATTTCTAAAAATAGCTACAGCACTCGATCCAAGGTTTAAGAAACTGAAGTGCCGTCCAAAATGTGAGAGGGACAAGATGTGGAGTATATTTTCAGAAGTCTTAAAAGAGCAACACTCCGATGCGGAAACTATAGAACCCAAACCACCAAAAAAGAAAATCAACCTTCTGCTGGTGGCATCTGCCTCAGATGATGAAAATGAACATGTGTCAGTCCACTCTGCTTTGGATCGTTATCGAACAGAACCCATCATCAGCTTCGACATATGTCCCCTGGAACGGTGGTTGAAGCATGAAGGGACATATGAATCTTTAGGGCATCTGGCATGTAAATATCTTGTGACGCCAGCTACAATAGTGCCATGTGAATGCCTGTTCTCACTTTCAGATGACATTGTAAACAAGAAGTGGGCAGCATTATCTCCTGCAAATTATAACCAAATTTGTTTTTCTGAGCGATTAGCTGAAGTATGATTGAGTGGACTTTAATGCAGGTTTTTTTATATATACAGCAGGAGTTAAGTGTGGGAGGGGGAAGGGGGTTGGGGCACGGGACGGGGTGAGGCAGGCTCTGGGTGGCATTTACCTCGGGGGGGCTCCCCAGAAGCGGCAACCTCACTCTGCCCTCCAGAGCTCCCATTGGCCGCAGTTCCCATTGGCTGCGGAGCTGGTGCTTGGGGTGGAGGCAGCACACAGAACTGCCTGCCACGTCTCCACCTAGGAGCTGAGCTGTGGCATGTCGCCACTTCCGGGGAGGCACAGAGCCAGGTAGGGAGTCTGCCAACCCCCCCCTCCTCCGCCCCAGGAACCCCTTTGAGCACCCCGGGCTGTCCCCACCCCAAGATTTAGTCAGGGGTATATAGTTGAAGTCATAGACAGGTCACAGACCATGAATTTTTGTTTACTGCCTGTGATCTGTCCATGACTTTTACTAAAAATACACGTGACTAAAATGTGGCCCTAGTAATGAACAATAAATAAAACCCATAAAATTATTGCAACTTTTTCAGTGTGAAAAAAGTGAAGGGAAGCAGTTGAATTTGGTTCAGTTAGGTGAAAGGTGGACAGGTACTGATATCTCTCTCCTTTGGTTTGTTCTCTTCCTTGCATTTTTTTTTAATTAAGTGATCAGTTTCCACTTGTACAGTTGTTAAAATTAAAATCTTTGAATTCTGACTGGCATTCAGGTACCCCCATGCACCTCTGAATTCCCTGAATAAGGAGAAGGATTAAAATTTTTAATCCACTGAAAATGGTGTATGAGGAAGGGTTTATAACCTATAGCATAATTGATTATTTTATAAGAAAGGGTCATTAAAATTAAATGACTTTCCAGGTTTAAAAAGCTGCTGTGCTCAAAGATGGGTTAAAGACCATCAGAGAGAAAAAAAGTAAACTAGTTATTAGCTGAAATATCTAGTAAATGCCTCTTTGAGGAACAGGCATGGTCAGTGTAAATAAATTATGTTTTAGGATTTCTATTGGTTGAGTTTCTCAATAAGGACCATATCCTGTAAATAGATATGTTTGGGCACATCCCTGTATCTGTGCAGAGCCCCATTGATTTCAGTCGGGCTCCACGTGGCCTCAGGCATCTGCCCAGGTGTATCCATCTGCAAGACCTAACCCTTCACAAAGACTCCAGCTGGTAGGACCAGAAGCCGCCAAAGCAGGGAATTATCCTCCTTTTGACATTCTAGGCAAACCTTTCTCTGTCCCATAGTGATTGGTTGTTTATTCCAACCCTTCCCCTCTCTCCTCAGTCTCCTCACATCAGCTTCACTCCACTCCTGTCCCACCTCCCCGTCACCTGCATCCCCCTGCCTTTCTTTTTCTTTCCGTTTAGCTGACCCCTACTAAGTAAACCCACCCAAAACAAAACTAATCAAAATCATGGCACTAATGTGATGTTTGCTGCCATCACACTGTTCACTCTGCTTGTGTGTTCTAACCCTTCCCTCGCCCTACATCTGTCTTGTCTATTTAGACAATAATGTCTCATTGTTTCCTTGCACTCCCCCATCTGTCTGTGTTCATCTGTTCTCTTATTTTATACTTAGATTGTAAGATCTCTGATGCAACAACTGTCTTTTTGTTCTGTGTTTGTACAGCGCCTAGCACAATAGGGTCCTGGCACATGACTGGGGTTCCCTGGTGCTATGATAATACAAATAATAAATAATCATTAATATAATAATTCTAGCAAGCCTTAAAGAACTTTTTTAACTGCAAGTTACTTGTTGGAAAACTTTAATACTCTACCTGGTTATTTTAAGATCATTGGCTGGAAGCAAAATATTATTCCACATCCAAAGGAGAGTTATCTTTTGAATGACACAAGACAGTACCATCCACTCCAAACATTTTAGCAGGAGTTCAGGCAAGCCTGGCCACTCATACTTCCAGAATGCCCAAACTCTTTATACAGTACAACCTCATTTATCCCAAGGTTTTGTGGGACATTCAGAACTTCTTGATAAATGGGTTCTGTTGACTGGGGCTTCTCTGTGGGGATCCCTGCTGATTTTTGTTCAAAAATTTATAAATGGAACCTTTAAAAACTTAGGCTTGATCTCATGTGCAGATTGTTGAGTAACTGGTTCAGGAGTAGTTTTGGAAATAGTGCTAGACCAGATGCTCTAAGCTTTTTGTATTAGTGAGGGAGCCAGAAACAAAAGACAATTTCAAAACCCTTCATTGGAAATCAAGTCTTGCACGTCTTCCCGGGGAAGTCATTTTTAGCCTGTTCAAGGATGGCCCTCAGAGGACCTGATCTAAAGCCTGCTGTAGTCAATGGGAATATTTCAATTTAGAAAGAAGAAACTAGCCCAAGAGGAAAAATGGAAGAGAGGTCACAAAAGACTCCAAGCTATTTGTCACCCCCTATCGAGTATAGAAAAGGCTTATAGTTTTGAAAAATAGCTCTTTTTGCTCAAGGGCATTTTAAGAATTTGAAAGTCTGAGCCTATAATGAAACCCCAAACTCTGACCTTTGAGAGAAACTACAAAGTGATGTTGCTTCGTGTTCAATATGACAAAGCTTAGAACTGAAAAACATGTAAATGAGATGAAATATCTCCAAAATTCAGGCACTCTCTGGAATACTAAAAACCTACTGATGCTTTATGAAAAACAATCTTTTAGAGATCATTATGCTGATTTATACTTTCTCTATTTCTTTTTCCCTGTTTTCATTACTTTGGACGTCTCTATGAAAACAGGATTTTTGTTGCTTAGGATTTCATCTGTTCCTGCTATTTTCATAGTCACCCTCTATTTGTGACATAATTCGTGTTATGATGTCATAAACAGGATTGCGGTAATAAACAGCAGGAACAGATGTTCTTGGCCTCCAGTGGATACCCAAAGAACCATGTTGATTTTGGGGATACATAGATTCTGAGTGCTGAGTCCCCTTTTTTCCCCCAGTGGGCAAGAAGGGCTTCCCCAGAGGAATGATCTGTTGAAAATCCCACAAGGGAAACTTCAGTTTTCCTCTCCCATAAGCCCCTACTTGTGACTTCTTCTGTGGGAGGAGCCATCTGGCCCATTGTGTGAAATATTCTTGTACCTCGTACATGATATTGAACTGATTTGTGCATACAAACGTGTATTATTTCAAGACAAATGGTCTATGTATTTTAATTTATTTCAGTAAAATGACTCAAATTCCCAGTGGTTTCTTATATTATGATTCAAAACATTCTGCAGAAAATAATCAAATATTTAAACTTCATGGTGAAATATTGCAAATTCAGTACATTAAAAGTGACAACTATTTTTAATTATGTATGTACTTTCCTTTTACTGTGCCAGCCAATCAGTGTTTTCATGTTTCCAGCATCCCGGCCCAGCTGCTTCACCGCTCTCTCCTGCTCCACTCTCTACCGTTCCCTCAATCAATGTAGATTAGTAATTAGCACTCTGAGTTTCTTCACAAGTGTATAAACTGTTGGAGCTAAATATCAGATCTGTCACTGCTGATGAGACTAGAAAGGGGGATATAATGTGTTCTGCAAAGGTAAATTCTGGGGCCTAAGAGAGAGGCCTCGATGGTGTCAGTATGTACCTCTATAGATTGTGAATGCTGCACTGGAACCTGAAGGATTGCCCTCATTAAGGGGTGTGTGTGTGTGTGTGTGCGTGTGTGTGTTAGATGAGGTGGGAATATATTTCCAACTCTTGCTGCTGTTTATGTTTAGTTGGAGAGACCAGTTTTCATATATTCCCAGGCCAGAAGGGATCACTGTGGTCATCTAATCTGGCATCCTGTATAACACAGGCCATAGGACTTCCCCAAAAATAATTCCTAGAGCATAGCTTTTAGAAAAACATCCAATCTGGATTTAAAAATAGTTAGGAATGGAGAATCCACCACAACCCTTGATGAATTGTTCCAGTGGTTAATTACCCTCACTGTTTTTAAAAAAAAAAAATACACCTTCTTTCCTGTCTGAAATTATCTAGCTTCAGCTTCTAGCCATTGGATTGTGTTATACCTTTGTCTGCTAGACTGAAGAGTTCATTATTAAATATTTGTTCCCTGTGTAGATACTTACAGACTGTAATCAAGTCATCCCTTAAACTTCTCTTTCTGCAAGGTTGGGTTAATGAAGCAACAGAATATTAGTTTATACTGTAGAGCCTCTTTGCAACAGTAAAGGCTAGAGCTTTAAAAAAATAATTAAACAAAATACTTCCAGGCAGGTGAAAACATAAAAAATCTTGGAATCTGTCATTTCCCACTAGCTCTGCCCATGCTTCATCAAAAGGCTGCAGACAATCCAGTATCCACAATCCATAAAGGTACACACTCGTAACTCCCAGGCCAGGCTTTTCAAGATCTGCCCAGATTCACCAAAATGAAGACACTTCTGTCAAGGTGTTGTGCTAAATAGACATTGTAAGCAGAGGACCACTTCTGTTTATTGGGTCTCATAACCCCCTACACGTTTTCTGCCCTCCATTTGACCCAGCAAAGTCTCTCTTATCAACAGAGTCGTTGCCTGGATTCTCCAGAATCAAGGTTACTCTTTTGACAGATGTCAAGCTGTCACTGAAATGCTGAACGTCAAAAGAAATTTTTGTTTGTGAGTCTTGCTGTTGAAAAGAGCATTAATTGAGAGCCTCCAATTGTGTGGGAGACATGACTGTGTACAGGGCCAAACTAAGTTGGCCCTGGTCTACACTACAAGTTAGTTTGACATAAGCCACCTTGCATCAACCCAGTTATTCATGTGTTAACACTTAACTTTGTCTCCCCCCGATGTAAGCTAACCATTATACAAACACCATCTCCCCAAGAGGCGTTGAACCATGGTTGATGTACTGAGGTCAACACAGCGCAAATGTAGACACTACATTACCTGTGTTGACACAGCATTCTGACCTCCAGGAAATCGTCATGTTCCCCTTGGCTCTTCTTGCAGCTCTGCAAATACTGGAGGATTGTACATCCTGTGCTTGCAATGCTCATGACAACAGTGCAGGGCTATGCAGGCTCAATGCTTCTGTCAGAGATAGTTGACAGCGACTAGTCCCACATGCACATCTACCGTTAATTAAAGACGTGTTTAATCCACCACGTGGTTGTCTGCCTCCACAGCACCCATTGTGGATAAGTTTACGGGTGAAAGATTTATGGTGGATGACATGTGGTGAGCTTCAGGTGGTGAAATCTTCATCGTTCAAGGTTTTTAAGGCCTGGCCTTGACAAAGCCCTGGCTGGGATGATTTAGTTGGGGTTGGTCCTGCTTTGAGCAGGAGGTTGAACTAGATGATCTACTGAGGTCTCTTCCAACCCTAATCTTCTTCTATGATTCTTCTTCTTCATGGTCCACAGAGAAAGCAAGAAATAATTATCTTATCTCGGACCCCACTCAGTGTCAACCCGAGTTTGATTTTCCACAAAGGCAACAGACCCTCCTGAACCGGTTTTGTACCAGACATGGAATTTGTGCTGCAGTGGAATTTCGGTAGCATTTTAGAGACAGTCCACTATGTCAGTGTGGGCAGCCACAAACCCTGATACACATTGTTGAGGACTGCAAAATGACTCAATTTTCTGGAGGTCTTCGTGCATTAAATATCATTGAGAAGAACACTGTGGCCTGGCTTGCATATGCCAAATAAATAAATCAGAGTATCAGCTTTCATTTAAACACAGTAAGTCCCTCTAGACCTTATGGTAGGGGAGACAATCTTGAAAAGATCACCGGAGTGTAATGTATGCAGTGATGTCTGCAAACTGCCTGAAACAATAGCTTTAAGAGGTGTTAACTGTTTCATGTACCTCAATGGGCATTTGCTGCTCTAACTGAGAAACTGGGCACCAGGAATGTAGCTGTGAGCCTAGGGCCTTGGATTGCCTTAATCCAGCCTTGGCTATATGCAGTTTTAATAGATTCAGAGGGACTGCACTAAGTGGTAAGTAAACTGCGTTTAAACCTGGATTTAGAATGATCCTTTTGGTGCTTCTCCACTCCAATCAAACCATTTGGCAGAAGTTAAGTGATAGTAATGACAGACAATATCTGCTGTGTATATCAAAGACCAGGAATTTTTGAGGCATCCTAAAAATACATGTTGGTATCCTCGACTCAGCTGTCAAAACATTCTGCCCTGACAATTTTCATAAGCAATACAAAAACCTGTGGTATGCTGAAGTCTGAAAATATGGGGACAGTGCAAAATAAAATGAATTTATTATTAAAATAAGTAACACGGGCTGCTGTACCGATTGTATATTTCATTGCCTTATGTAATTCATTTAAAATCTCCAGTGTTTAATTTTAAAGGAAGTTGCTACAGAATTTTCATTCTGCTGCACAGGAGTGCCACCGAATACAGTGATGTTACACAGAAGCTATGTCCAACTTATTGCAGAGTACTAGAGATTTGATAAATAGTGAGGTCAGTAATGCCATGATGGCAGTAAAACATCAGTGATATTTCCAGAACTTGCATCAGAAATTGGTGTGGAAGTGAGTAGGATTATGAAAATATCTAATATCCAGTCTACCACCAGTCCTCTGAACACAAGCGTGAGAGACCAAGGAAAATGGGAAATTAGTATAAGATTTTGCTTTATTTCTCAGGGGAAGTGCCAGCTGGCTAGATTAATGAATCACACACAAACTCAATTTCCAGTAAGAAATACTACTTTACTGGAGGCAGTTTTGAAATAAATCAAAGACAGTAATTTCAGCAATGATAAGTTGGTGCTCTATTAAATGCCTATTGATGTGGACACAGCAGCAAAATGAGCACAGACACGTGCATGGAATTAAGTGGCAGACCGCAACTTTAACACAGGGGAGGGGCACTTCCCTCCCATCACCCATACTTTCATATACCAGCCATTTAATTGGTTCCAGTGCAGTACTTACCATAGAACCCATAAGGCAGGGTAGGTTCTCTTCAGCCCTACCCCACAGGATGCAGTTCTTTCTGAGTCCTAGCACCCTCCCCCACCCCTACAAGAGGGACCGAGGGTGCAGCAGAGTGAGGACCTCAGCCCACGAAGGCCAGAAGGTCTCGTCCTATCACATGAGCCCAAGGCTCAACACCAAAATCCCAGGTCTTTTACCTGTAGAAACTTTTTTTTATTCTGTTAGTTGCATTGGAAACCAGCCACAGGGAGTGCCAGCAACAAGCTTGGTCACTCTCCACCCAACCACACCACCTGCTATCGCACCACTTGCTCTGCACATGCCGTAGCTGTACATCAGCACCTCCGTCAGATGGATATATACCATCATCCCTGAAAACTTTTGGCCGATTGTAATGGATGTCCCCATGATGTATCATGGAACCCCCTTTCTCCAGGAATATCTTGGTGACCCTATTATTTACTTCCTTTCTAATCTTGCTCACCAGGCTCGGTCTGCTCCTAGCCCTTTGCTGTCAGTGCGTGCAGAAGTGGTACAAGCTGATCCCACTGCATGCCTCTTCTGGATGCAGCTTCAGCACTGAAGTTCAGCTGAGATCCATCTGCTGTCCTGGCAGCATCTTGTGGCCCCAGTGCAATATAGGGTGCCCACAAATCTAAACATTGCATACGCTCTGGGTAGCTTCTAAAACAAACAAGCACATTGGGTTACGTATATTTTGCCATTCCCTGCCATCTTTTCCTTGGTGCAGACATAAGTCCTGTAGCCCTTGATTTCTAGTGCTCTATTGCCTGCACCTAACGTGGGTCAAAACCCTCTGCAGCTACTGCCATCGCTGCCCTGATTCTGAAAAATAAATACCAAATTTACCCCGGTGAAGACCACCGTAGTGCAAGGTGTTTTTCAGTACTGTGCTGAATTGATACCTGGTCAGGAAGCTGCCATCACCACGTGAAAACAACAGGCCTGGTTGCAGGCTCTGGATTTTAGTGAGACTCTTATCATCTTTACAGGGAACAAGTGCTCGTCTGCACATTCCTTCAACACCACATAGGCCCCTCTTCCCTTCTGGTCTGTTTTTGAGTACTATAAGCCCAAGAGTTGCATATCTGTTACATTTAATGCATGCTGGGACCTGTCTGCAGCTCCCATAGACACAAGCTCACTCACTCTCAAAGCGCCAAAGACGGCAACAATAAATGCCACCTTAAATAAAATGGCCTGCCTCCCACAGCTGCAGTCCCAGGCTGAGCTTTTGGAAACTCCAGCAGGGTGGGTAACCTGTCCTCAGTCTAGCACCCATCCCTCCAGGACCACCCTTCTAACAGTTTCCTTGCTATGAAATGCCTGCATGGGTCTGGGAAACTCGCCCACCTACTCCAGAAGGATAGGCCCACTAGCTGGCCAGAGATAGTGAAGGGAGCCTACCTGTGGTGGGTCAAAGGCACCACTTGTTGTGACGCTTGATGTGTGGGTATAGGCCACCCACAATGAAGCTCTAAATTTCGCTAATTCTAAACAGCTGGCCTTATAGGTCCTCAGGGCAACCAAGTTTTCAACTAGTCCTACTGCTGTCATGAGCCAAGATCCCAAAGTTGTTGGGGCATTGGCTGCAAGTCCCTGCTGGCCAGCTGGGTTTGTTCCTGTGTAACCCTTCTGCCAGGCTGAGTTGACAGCAGCAAGGGCCGGGTTCAGTATATAGGGGTTCCCTTTCAACAATACAATACAAAACCGGCTCGAGCCCCCACCCAATGACCTGGGAAAATTACACACACTCCCCTGGGCGCCTCAAAGAGGCAATACTTCCCCTCTCGCAAGCACAGAGTCTCAGTGTAGCAAAAATCTTTAATAACATGAGGTAAACAACTCAGCATTAAATTGGGAAAACACCACAACTAGGGTTCATAAACACAAAACCATGAACCAGAAGACCCCAAGCAGATGGGGCCGTGTCATTCTCCTTTTGGTTCTTGAATCCAGCAACCCAAAAGTCACCCCTCCCACAGTTTCTGTCCTTGGTCAGTGCAACCCCCCCAGAGTTCAGAAGTTCATCTGCAGAGTTTACCTCCCAACCTGGGTGGAAGGGGGGGCAGGTATGGGGAGGACGTTACATGCTCCACTGCTCGTCTTGGTGCCCGATTGCCATGCCTCTCCATGGGGTTCTGCTGCAGTCTTCACCCTGGGCCGCTCCTCTCTGCTAGCCACTCCTCCCCACTAGCCATCCCACTAGCCGCTCCTCTCCGCCAGCCAGCCTACTAGCTGCTCACCACTATGTCTTTAGCCCCCCACATACACACTTAACACAGCTCTCAGTGATTTCAGCTCTTTAGTGATTTCAGCTGTTAGTAGGGAAGCCTCAGTGCTGGTGCACCACTAGCCCAAAGTAGGTCTAATGCTTAGACCTAGGTATCAGCAATTTTAGCTTTGCAGCATATATCAAGACTCCTAATGGAGTCAAAAATTAGCTCTCTTATTACACCATGGAGAGAGAAGGAATCAAAGTGCTGTTTGGGGTCCTCAGAAGGGGCCTATGCTACCACATACAAACATCTGTCCCCCACCTTTTTCCATTCAGAGGGTTTTGGAACCCATGTCCCTTGCCTCGCAAGTGCTACTTAGTTGAGGGCGAGTCCCTCCATCATCAAATGCCAAGTACAGTTCTACTGTTCTTGATTCGCATAATGAGGATAACACTTTATTACTCCTGCCCCAATAACAAAGAGACTGGGGATCCCACAGCAGCCAAAGTGACCATTGGGCAAGCAGTCTCATCATGCTAGGCAGGGTGGGTGTGCCCATGTAAACAAGATCAGTCCCTGAAGTCCTTTTCCATAGCTCCCCACCAGATGTCAGGGTAGAGCCCATTCTGACTCTGCTTACATCTGCAGTTGGTCATCCTGAAAGCAAGAGAGCATCGGTAACACCATTATCCACTTCTGGGACATTTACTGCATGATAAAGGATGTTAAACCACCAACAGTGTGAAACAAAGGCCATCACCAGCCTCATTTATTGTCTTATATGACAGGGATAAATCATGCATGAAAATCGTGCAGCAAAGTCGTTAAATGGGCTACTAATGCAATAAAAATAAAGTATTCAAAAGTTTAACAAATGGGGGGGCGCGCCAAAGACGCTCTTCACCTAGGGCACCATTTGGTTTAGGGCTAGCCCTGGACACAGTTCCAGGGCTACCCTCTTTTGGGTCCCCCATGTGGTTTCCGGGGGAGTCGTAATGGAATCCCTCCTGTAGCAGGCAGAGCCCCCATGCCAAGGGAGGCAGACGTACAACCTCTGCAGTGGGATAGACCCTCTGCCCCTGGGGAAAGGGGCTCCAGAATTTACCCAGAATTACCAGCCTTCCTCTGCAACTTGAGGACTGCTGTTGCTGCTGCTGGAAGCAGATGAGTAACCCTTTCTCTGCTGGAATGGAGCCGAAAGAGGTTCCACATAGTCCCTGCGCTGGTCTAAATCCTGAGATCTGGGGAATGCTGGTCAATTAGCATCCCTCTCCCCCAGCTGGCTAAATGGGTGATAGAGGCTCCTGGGGGAGGAGCTACCTATTGTCCTCTAGCAAATGTCCCCCTTTCATCACTGACCCCATCAAGTTCCCCCACCCATTGATGCAGATGAGTAGCATTTTCATGATAAACAAGGGATGACTATTAATTATGCAGTTTTATTATAAAATTAGATTTGTTCCTTCCCTCAGCAGATAATGCTACCATATGTTAACTTTCTAGTGTTACATCTTGGTGCTCTGGGCAGCTCTGATAGTTGAGGGATGGGAAGTTTTCAAGAAAATAAGTTAAAATTTTTGAGCAA
The DNA here is from genome assembly GCF_011386835.1 of Chrysemys picta bellii. Classification (NCBI taxonomy): domain Eukaryota; kingdom Metazoa; phylum Chordata; order Testudines; family Emydidae; genus Chrysemys; species Chrysemys picta. The sequence goes on from NC_088791.1 coordinate 62,628,040, forward strand.
GACCTCAATACACTACTATGAAAAATGCAGAGCGATGGGAACAATCATATAACATGATAGCAAAGAGAAAATGAAAAACAGCCTTTTCACAAGAAAACTTCCCTCCGTCTCCCCACAAAACCCAGTTGTCTTACATAGTATAAATTACTTTCATACTGATGGATCTCCACAATTAATTTGTGCGTTTAACAAAAATAATTATTCAATTTGTCTGTAATATGCCCTTCACCGGGATATGTGAGTGCAATATGCTGCCCTCGATCTGCATACTGAACTCTTATCAGTGACACCGAGGCTTCCACACTAAAATCAAGAGTAGTATGCAATCTATTTCTTTACAAATAGAACACTTGTAATTTGGTGCAGCATAACCCTTTCCAGACACTTTTAGGCTGACTTTGTGGTGGGTCAGAAATCCTTATTTTAAAACAGCTGATCTAGTGTAATGCACTTGTAACACCTGCTAAATGGGCAGAATTAAACTCATTTTATTTTATAGGAAGACTGATACTGCATTTAAAGATGTCTGTCAAATACAGAATAGGAGCACAGCGTATCTGTCATGATGACAGCCTAGCATCTGTGAAATTATGACCTTGCTCTTCCTCTTCAATGAACACTTGATGGCAGATCAATAACCACTTTGGGGACTAATTAAAGTCACTGCAGTGACAGATACTCTGACAGTATGGCCTATCAATTCAACAGTTTGTCAGGAAATTGAGAGGAGCATTGTACATTTCACCAGGATATTTGTTCCAAATAATAGATTGAGGACCCAGTTCAGAACTCTTTGTACAAGAAAATCTCTCATTGACTTCTGTAACTAAATTGGACCCTAAGAATTGCCACTGAAATATCTAAGTATTGATGAGCAAGATGGATATGTATTACTGATTATTTTTTAAATTCTGTTTTTAATTTTAAAATGTTGCTATTAGGGAGGAAATGCATCATAAATCTTATTGATCTTGTCTTTACATTAACTTTGAATTTTCCAAATATATTGTAGATTTGCACAAAAAGAGTAAAACATCTATATATTTTTGAAATTGCTATTTCTTTAATAATATTTAGAAGTGAAGATGTTTGTTTATGTTATAGGGAGGGCTTTTACTAAATAAACAAAACAATAAGAAAATACATTGTAGGATAATTTAATCATTCCAGTAGAGAGAGAAATTCTGATGGACAGCTTTAAAACTAATGGTTGTACTGAGAATTTGTAATTCATTTAAAGAGACATTGACTGGCAGTTTAGTTGCAAAATGTAGGGTGTTTTTACATTTTCATAACTTTTAAAAAAAAATAAACATTAGGTTTTTTTGTTCGGATTTCAATATTCATATGAGCATTTGCAAAATAAGCATTGCAACATTGCACTTCTGCATGAGAGCCAGAAAGTGAAACAGACTACCAAAAAAATGAAACTAACTAGTCTGTTTGCTGAATTTAGAGTCCATTCCATAAGCTTTCAGTTAAGCAGAAGACTTGGGCAAGGCAGGTTTTTACCAATCTCTTCTATTAATTGATATCATTTTAGATCCTCTAGTGCAAAGAGAGAGAGAGAGAACATCCCACAAAACATGGTAGAAAATTAAGAAAAAGAGCAAACTGTGCAACTTCACATGCAAACTTCATGTTGTCTGTCTTACTTGTGGGAACAACACCAAAAATGTTTGGGCCCAATCACCCCTCTAATCTTTTTCATTTTGTGCGAATATCTGCCTGCTGCCTCTGCAATTAAAGTGTTGCTGCTATTACTGATAAACACCCACTGGCAGAACCTGGGGAGGACTGTGCTTGTGAGCTCTCCAGAGATTTGCCTGAGAATGATGTAATAATAATGCATGAGCTAGGAAGTGCCATCAACAAAACACACTATGCACAAGCCAAATGCACAAAGTAAGGGCTGGTCTATATGCACTTTGTGCACTGATTTAATGACATCTGTTCGAAACTGACATAGTTAAAGTGGTATAACCTTCCAGTGAGGATGCAGACACATGAGATATATGTTAATGTCAGTACTGATATAACTGCATCTGCACTAGGGCTGCACCAATTTAACTGTATTACTTTCTAAACAATACGGTTGTCTCGGTGCAAACACTGTATGTAGACCAGCCCTTGGTATACTGCAAAAACAGACAAACGCAAGTCTCTTTCAATTCTAGTAATCAAGTGTTTTACTTATAACAATAGCAGATACAATGTTTTCAGATGGAAATGTGAATTTCAAATGGACTCTCTATTCCTCAGGAGACAGTCAAGGCCAGGCTGCAGGAGAGGGTGGAGTTGACAAAGATTTGCTTTTGAAGTAGTGTCTATTGGGATGCTGTGGATTCTGTAATCCTTATGTGTAAGGAGAGGTTGAGATGAAGGAGGAGCTCTCTCCAGGGATATGAGGCTTGAGGGAATGGCACTCTAGCCTGGGCTTATTGGAGTCCTCCGAGAGAGCTAGTTCCTAGCAATAGTGGCTCCTGTACTCCCTTAGTGCAGCTAACTGGAATGTCACAGCTTCTGTTTCATGTGTAAACAGTTGGTGGGGAGTGTGAGAGAGAGTTATATCTCATCCACTAGACTATAGGGGCGCTCTGGAAAATTGCTTCACATCTGAGTGCCTAGTTTGTTTGTAAAACAGCACTACTCAGGCTTAGCCACTTTTGTCAAGCAACTAGAGGTCTGCAGCTGAAAAAGTGCTAAGTGTCATTATGCCCTTTTTACTGGCAAAAATAACGGAGACAGAAAAACTAAATGACTTTCCTGTTTGGCCCGGATGGTGCTCTAAGCTAAAAGAACATGGTTTTCATTCTGGGGCTGGCAAGCTTTTGCTGAAAAAAAATATCTTGTAAGCCTTCTATATAAAAAAAAGTATCTTCTAAAGGCCACAACCCATATTTTTAATTTCCTTTTCATGTCATCTTTAATGGAATCTCATCACTTGCTGTTCTTTTGTGTTTATTTTACAAAACAAAATTCTTGAAAAATTATGATCTGTTGTATTTTATCAGTTCTTTTATTTCATATATATAATATGAATCCCTATGCATAGATTATTTCTTGCTGTTAGTAAGAATGCCAAATGTAATAGGTAAAACATAACATTCAGTTATATTTAAGCAATGTACAATTGGGACTCAATAGGCCCGCGTGGTGTTCCCAACTCAGCCTCTGCCCTGCTGTATCTCTGCTTTCTCTTCCAAACCTTTGTCTGTCTTGTCTGTTTAGATTGTAGGGTCTTTGGGGCAGGGAGTATCTTTTACTATGCATATGTATAGTGCGTAGGGCAGTGCCATGCTGTTCTGAGTGCATCCTGCTGTAATATAATAATATCTATTCCCTATATTAGGTATTTTGGCATAGAAACTAATCCTATGTTTGCAAATGTATTCAAAAAGCAACTCATTTTGAAATGCTGTACAATTTTTTCTATGTTCATTAAGGAAGGAAGTGAACAGTCTGCTGTTTTATTTTCAATATAGATCACATTTTAGTTCTATCAACAGCTTAAGTGCTAAGTAATTTAGTACTTACATACATTATGCACAATTAGAGTTCTCCAAAAGCTTTTGGGGTTTTTTGCACAAAACTTTAAAAATACATCTGTTCTACATTCACCTGAAATAGCACACAGCAGGCTGCTGAGAATCCGTGCTAAGCCATGTTTCAGCTGTCAGATGAGACTAATTCACCATTGAGCCTATTCAGCTGGGAGTCATCCTCAGTGTCTGCCAGCCTCTGGAAGCTTCTTAGGCCTTGCTGACTATTCAGCTACAGAAGCTGCTTCTATTCCAAGGGGGTATTTCAGTGTAACTCCCCAAGGGAGTCTGTTTCTTCAGCGCATCCCACCTACTGAAGCAGGAGCAGCCAATTTACTTCCTGCTGGCGGACTCATCTGAGGAGAAGGTCATCTGCATGGCCTGGCCCAAAGGTGATATCTGCCGGAAGAAGAGAGGAAGTTATCAGCTTGAGGATTCTGTGTTTTGTTCTTTCCCCAAAACCAATATAGAAACCAAAAAACAGACAGGTGCATGCCCACTCTACTTTGGGGTGGTGGGTTTACTCCATTGCCGAAAGGTTTGTTGTGAGGTGTATGTTACTTGCTTTTTTCCCCAGGATAGAGGTAAGGGGGAAAGACAAACCTGCTTAAACTAGGACTAATTTTCCATCACTTTTCTCCTTATCTAGAGTGGTTAGAACAGTGCTTTGGAGATGCAAAGTGCAGTATAAATAGCAAACAGAACAATAGCAATTCTAATGTCATGTACAGTCAACCTTGAAAGTAAGTCACATGAGCAAGGCATGCATGTCTGCTGCTAACTCTTGAGATTAAATTAAATGGAGCAGGAAGGAAAAATACAATCTAAACGCTGTTGGCAAAGATATTTATTCAAGACTTCATAAGATGGTGTTTTTATTCAGGGGCCCTGTGATTTATTTTTTTTTATGAGAAGCTTTTTTATATCCATTGCCCCTTAACTCTTCTTTGACTGTCTCTTCCGCAGGTCATGAAAACATACCATATGTATCATGCAGAGAGCATCAGTGCAGAAAGCAAGCTGAAGGAAGCAGAGAAGCAAGAAGAAAAACAGATTGGGAGGTCAGGAGACCCTGTCTTTCATATTCGACTAGAGGAGAGGCACCAGAGGAGGAGTTCTGTGAAGAAGATTGAGAAAATGAAGGAAAAAGTAAAAAGCTTTTAATGAAACCCTAGTTATCCTGCTTAATTTGAAGTAAATTCAGTTCTGAGATTCCTTTGAAGCTGTATCTTGGATGTATATGTTTCTATAGAATGGTTTGAGAGAGATTGTCCATTAAGGAAATATGTGGCATATGATGAGATTAATATAATCTGTGATAAACTAGAAGTAGCTAGTTAGATATATTAATGTTATAAACTAGTAGTAGCTTACAGAGAACTTGCAATTCAGAGATAGTGAGTGTTTTTACTCCCAGTAATTTCCTCATTACATGGCTTGTTCATAAATTACATTTTTCTATTGATGGGGTTTTAAAATTGTGTTTCTGTTAAATGCATAGCAAAAATTGAAGTTTCTTTCTAGTTGATAGTAACAATTAATGCACACTTATCTATTTTGCTGCATGATAAAGTTGAGGTATTCAAACTTTCTCACTATATTAATACACAATTTCTTTCTCAGCGTCAAGCAAAATACTCTGAAAACAAGCTGAAATCTATTAAAGCCCGAAATGAGTACCTACTAACCCTTGAAGCAACCAACGCTTCTGTTTTCAAGTATTATATTCATGACCTTTCAGATTTAATTGATGTAAGTACTTGATGTTTATACCTATATTCTGTTAGGGAATAATATGTAGGGTTTTTTTCTGCTTTTCATCTTCCAAGAGGAAGTATACAATGTTTACATTTGTCACTGATCATATAGTATATTGATCACTAATATTTCATAATGTAACCAATAGGTTTTCCTTTTAGTTTTATATTTTACAAAAACAAATGCCGGTAGGAAGGTGAGTTCATGTCTTTAAAATTTAGTGGGCAAAATTTTTTCCCTAGGTGACTGGAGAAAACATGGTAACAATAGCACTAAACACAGAAATGGTTGGACATTTCCACCTTCTGGGGGAAATGTTTCTGGAACAAGAATGAAGAATTTTAATGCTGCAAGTTAAAGACTTTAAACTGTGGTTTTACTCTGTAAAGTGACCATATAAAAATGGTACCTTACTCAAAAAACCCTGTTCTTTATGTGTACTCAGAATCACTTATGTTAATTTTAATGGCAAAAAATACATTTTTACTGATTTTTAGTCCTGTTAGCACTGCATAGCCAACAGAGTTACAATTGAGTGTACTGGATCAACTCCACCTTGTGCATCAACACAAATGTTTGATGAGTTTCAATGAGCTACATCTAGGCAAAGTCATTGAAGGCAGTGGGGTTACATGGGTGTAACTTATATCAGAATTTGGCCTGCAGAATCTGTATGCAAGTGATGGAAGGAACCCAGCTTGATTCTGAGCCCAGGATGAGGTTGTAGGCCTGACATTTTTAAAAAAAAATGTAAACTTATTCTATTAGATACAGAAAACTTTGAGACAGGAAACATCGGATCACCATATATATTATATATAAAATCACTTTTCAGAGTAGAACTACACTTTAAATTGCATATATATGTCATGCACTGATGTCAAGATGTTCTATACTATAGGACAAGCTCGCTAGACTCTTTTATAGCATGGGTTTATTGCAGACCTTGAAAAATGTACATGACACTGACTAGCCAAGGTGAAAAATACCCACTGCAATTTAATGGACTAGAATAGCTGTGTAGTATTGTGTTTAATTATAATATTGTGAATCAACTTCCTTTTAATATATATTTTAAAATGTAACTTACATAATCTCTCTTGCTTTTGTTAATATTTATTTTCCTTCTGCCTTCAAATACCTTTTTTCCTTTCTTTTTTCTAAGACATGGCATCTCTTTGCTTGCTGTGTTTTCAATATCAGTTATTTCCTTTTTCAGTATCCTCTTCTCTTCCTCTCTTTTACTCTGTTGCATGTTCTCTCTTCCCCTTTGTTTTGTCTGCCATTTCTCCCAAAATCTCTCTCCCTCAGCACCCATATTTGTCTTTTCTGTCATTTTCCCACCCACATCCACTCACCCCAATTCACCTCCACTCACCCCAATTCACCTCCGTAGCATTGAAAAATTTACCTGACTCCTAAAAGTCAGAGGATTACGTCAGAGGACTAATCTAAGATTAGAGGCTCCTCTATACAGGGACAACACTTTAAGTGAGAAATCAAGCTCTCCCAGACTCTTAGATTGCTGTCCCTGGACCCTGTTGGGGGGCTCCATTTTTGTAGCCCCTAGCTTAGGGGTAGGCAACCTATGGCATGCATGCCGAAAGCGGTATGCGAGCTGATTTTCAGTGGCACTCACACTGCCTGGGTCCTGGCCACCGGTCCCCGGGGGGTTCTGCATTTTAATTTAATTTTAAATGAAGCTTCTTAAACATTTTAAAAACCTTGTTTACTTTACATACAACAATAGTTTAGTTATATATTATAGACTAATAGAAAGAGACCATCTAAAACTGTTAAAATGTATTACTGGCATGCAAAACCTTAAATTAGAGTGAATAAATGAAGCACACCACTTCCGAAAGGTTGCTGACCCCTGCTCTAGCTAGTAGGCGTCTGACAAAGGTACACCCCGTTTATCTGCTGGAAGGAAGGAAAGAGGATATTTTCTCTGTTTTTCTACCACCACCACTACAGAGCCTCCTCTGCAAGGGTGTTGGTGATGTCTCTGCTAATCATCCCCTTCTCTGGCCTCTGTTTTTGAGTCGTCCTCCCCAGAGAATAGCTCCAGTGCCTGTTTCCAGTTTTGGAAAGAACTTTCTCAAGCTGCAGATTGGAAAATTGACCTGATTCTGTCAATTTCACTGATGTCCACAGAGTTTTCAATAGCAGGAGTGAAAACTGACCAGACCAAACAGTTTTCACTGACCTGGAGGAAAGATACTACCAGAAGCAGAAGCACTGAAGCGGTTTGTCTACGGACTTACAAAGACAACATCACATTGGCTAACATTTGAGGTTCATGTTTCAGAAGCTATTGGCACAATCATAAAGACTGGATTTTTTAATGTAAGAAAACTTAAAATCAACAGAATTTAGTGGCACTTGCATGGGAAAGATACCTATTCATAACGGATGAGTAGCTTTTCAAGCCATGGATTAATATATGCCATAACAATTTTAAATAGGCAAAATTGTTTTAAATATGACCATTCCTTAAAGAATTTAAATGAAGGATTTGATTTTGGACGCCATCTATACCATTGCTTTATGGGACTCAGCTATAATTATTTGTCACTGGAAATTGGTTCAGAGCCATATTCAGAAGTTGTTTAAACATGAATGTCTGAAAGACACTTCATATAATCAGAATATTGTCTATATAAGAAGTCAGTATAGATTTTTTTTAAGTGTTTACTATTTCACAAAAGAAACAGTGTTTTGTAAATGGAAAAGTTCTCTCAAAGCTTTTGGTTCATAATCACAATATGAAACATGCTTCCCACTGCCCACATGTTGTGGTGAATTTAAGAAATCTCATGCTGTAAAAATATTAATGCAATGTTACAGTCCTGACTTAAATTTACAAAAGTGAGGAAATTCAGAGTTATAGTTGCTTCTTCGCTCTCTGTCTTCTCTACCTTGTCATCACCTGCCCTCCCTCCCATGCACCCTTGCATGTACACATTATGAAGTCAATTCTCCACTGCATCTAAGTGCTGATCATACAGGAGGGATTGGGGGTGGGATGGAGCAGGCTTCCCACCTCCTTGCTGCCCTGGGCCTCTCGTGGTCCATCTGGGATCACACCCTCTCGCTGGGACTAACCCAGACCCTCCGCGTCGGGCCTGGGCACATCCACTGCATGTGGCCTCGCTGCCCACAGGCCCAACACGTCGGCAGCCACCTGGGTTCCTTCACCCAGCGGACTGTCCTAGGGACTCACCCCTGTCCCTCCCCTGGGTGAGGCACCCTGTCCCCAATCCCAGTAGGGACAGTCCCGTCTTACATGTCCATTCCGCCCACAGGTGTAGCAAGTCTGGCGCTCTGCCACAGGCCTCCTGGCCCTGGCACTCAGCTTCTCATACCCTTCTCCCCGTTTCTTCTGAAACTCCTGACGGAGGAGTTGTACCAGGGCCTGCTGTTCCTCCACCAGCTGGCCCAACTGTACAGGCCCGTCTCTCTCCACAGCTAGAGAGAGACTCTCTGAGCTCCTGGGCCACAGCCTTTTATAGGGCCAGCTGTGGCCTGATTGGGGCGTGGCCCCAGCTGTGGCTGCCTTCTCCATCAGCCTAGCCTTCTGGCTCCCTGGGGTAGCCCTTTCCCAGGGATGTTTTAACCCTTTCAGGGCCGGAGCAGGTGACCACCCCATTACAGTATTCAATACATAATACTGAGTAGCAACCCATGCCACTGGATACATATATCTTGCAGTGATGACTTAGCTATGTGCAGGTGTACAATGAACTATTTTGTATATGATTGTAGTAAATTGTCTAATTATGCAAATAAATTAATACAGAAGAGGTATTGTGTCAGGCTGGCCTATCTTAATGAACGCATGTTATAGGATGTGTTTAAATATTGTGTGTGTACACGTACACATTTCTGTATTTGAAAAAATCTACAAAGTAAATAATTTCTTTTGGGAGTATTGCAACAGAATGAACAGGGTTAAATTTTTCAAGTAACAGTTGACAGTGTTTATAGCACCTTAAAATATAATACAACTTGATTTTGGCAAATTCATACAGATGATCCTAAATTGTAACTCTTTAGCTGAACCCTGAACTCAGTTTGAACTCTTCAATTCATTCATTTCATTAACAAAGCTTAGTGCTTCTTTCTTAAAATGCTGCTGTGCAGTTAATAATTTATTAAGCCTTCATAAGAAAAGCCAGATAAAAATGTACCTTGAGTCTTAAGCATTTGTTTTGGGGAGCATTTTATGAAATACGTTTTGAGGCCAACCTTGGTAAAAGGAGTGGTAGGATAAACATTATTTAATATGTACAACTGTTTCTCTTTCCTTTTTATTCAAGCAGAGGAATTTGGATGTCTCTTAAATAGATTATTTCCCTTCTATTGGACCTACTGTAGATCTACTTCATATGCAGGAGAGTGTGTACATTTGACTTGTATTGTGTGGAAAAACTGGAAAAGAAATGTTTTTCAGCTAGACTGAGCAAGTTTCATTTGGTTTGTGGGGATGTTTCTTAAAACTAGAGATCTCTGAGCAGCAGTACTGTACACATCCCTGTTAATCTGAGTGCTTGTACTAACATCTTTCCATATGGTGCATATCATTGTTCAGTTATTTGAAGATTGCTATGCCATTCAGATTACAAGATTTGTCTGTTTGTAATAGGAAGGTAGGAGCCCTTTTTCAGACATTTCAAGCACCCACATAATCCAACAGTAAATGCTGAAGAAACAGCAATCAAAACAGAACAGCATCAACAGCAAATCTGCCTGTAGCCCTGGAATATATAAAATATTCACTATTCATTCTTCCTTGGAGGCCTTCTAATTATGTTCTGTAGTCGTGTTTGGGATGAATAGGAGTTTAAAGGATTTCGAACTGTTGTGGGTATTGCTTCTGACCAAACCCTCAGTGAAGTTGATTTGTCCTCTAAAGATGTCATGTCTTGTACTTTCGTAGTCATTCATACATCAAATTTGAAATAAGGCTAAGTTGTATGCAGCTCACCATCTTTATTTCATAAGTTTCTGTGATGGGGTTTGCAGACCCCACACTAAACCAAGGCATGGCATAGAGCAGTCCTGGGCTAGGGAGGCCCCACCCCTCAGCAACTGCAGGGCATGCTCCAGAGGGATAGTTTATAAGAGCACTGGTAGCCCAGTGGAAAGGGAGGAAGGAGCTACAGGCTGCACCATGATGCGTGGAGTTGTTTGAGAAGTTGCTACAGCATTGTTAAGGCTACTCTGGAAACAAACTACTAAAGTTCGATACTTTTAAATTAGCAGGTCCAGATAACTTGCATCCAAAAGCTTTAAAAAAGCTGGCTGAGGAGTTTGCTGGACAGTGAATGTTTCACTGTATCATGAATTACTGGGGAAGATCCAGAAGACTGGAAGAAAGCTAATGTGCCAATTTTTTAAAAGGGTAAATGGGATGACCCAGGTAATTATAGGCCTGTCAGTCTGACTTCGATCCTGGGCAAGATAATGGAGTGGCTGATATGGGAGTAGATTAATAAAGAAATAAAGGAGGGTAAATTAATGCAAATTAACATGGGTTTATGAATGATAGATCCCGTCAAACTAACTTGATATCATTTTTTTTTTTTGGGACGAGAGTAAAAATTTTGTTGATAAAGGTAACAGTGTTGATGTAATAGTCTTCTGTAAGGCATTTGACTTGGTGCTGAATGATATCTTGATTTAAAAACTAGTATGATGTAAAATTAACGTCACACATTATGTAGATTAAAAACTGGCTAACAGAAAGTTCTCAAAATATAACTGTAAACAGAGAATCATCATCAAGTGGGTCTGTTTCCAGTGTGGTTCAGGGATTGGTTCTTGTGTCTACTTTATTTAACATTTTTATCAATGGATTGGGAAGAAAACATAACGTAATCATTGATAGTGTGCAGATGACACAAAAATTCAGAGTGGTAAATAATGAAGAGGACAGGTCACTGATTCAGCGTGATCTAGATCCCTTAATAAACTGGGCACAAGCAAACAGTATTGGTTTTTAATATGGTAAATGTATACACCTAGGCCATACTTACAGGATGGGGGACTCTATCCTGGGAAGCAGTGACTCTGAAAAAGATTTTTGGATTGTAATGCATAGTCAGCTGAACTTGAGCTCCCAGAGTGACACTGTGGCCAAAAAAGCTAATGCAATCCTGGGGAGCATAAACAGGGGAATCTCACGTCGGTGTAGGAAGATTATTTTATCTCTGGATTTGGCACTGGTGGGCCACCGTTGGAATACTGTGTCCAATTCTGGTGCCCACAATTCAAGAAGGATGTTTATAAATTGGAGAGCGTTCACAGGAGAGCCATGACATGAGAACAATTAAAATACTCGAAAACCTGTCTGATAGTGATAGACTCAAGGAGCATAATCTATTTAGCTTAACAAAGAGAAAGTTAGGGACTGACTTGATTACAGTCTATAACTACCTATGTGGAGAACAAATATTTAATAATAATTGCTCTTCAAACTGGCAGAGAAAGGTATAACAGGATCCAGTGGCTGGAAGTTGAAACTAAACACATTCAGACTGGAAATAAGGTGTACATTTTTAACAGTGAGAGTAATTAATCACTGGAACAATTTACCAAGTGTCATGGTGGATTCTCCATCACTAACAATTTTTAAATTAAGATTGAATATTTTTCTAAAAGCTCTGCTCTAGGGGCTATTTGGGGCAAGTTCTATGGCCTGTGTTATACACGAGGTCAGACTAGCTGATCACAATAGTCCTTTCTAGCCTTAGAATCTATGAAAACCAGCTGGAACCCACTGCACCCAGAAATCTAGAAAAACTAAACACCACCTCTGGGCACTTCCATGAGTCTCTACTTCCCCATTGTCAAGCACTAAGTCTGTGTATATAAAAGAAAACTTTTATTAAAAGGGAGAGGGATCACAGCATTAATTTGGGAAAATGCTGCAACAGTGATTCAAAAGTGTGCAAACCATAAGTGAACTCCTGCCCCACACTATCTTGGGCAGGAGTCCTTTCCTTCAGTTTCCCACCTTCAGGTGAGAAATTCCAAAAGGCAAATGTCCCTTTAATATGCCTTTCCCTCACTCACAGCTTATCTGTGGTCAGCAAAGTATCAGAGTCCCAGGGTGCATTCAGGTGGGTTCTGGAGGTGATTGAGTGACACCTCGACTTCAGCTTGCCGCTGCTGTTTCTACTGCTGCTGTTGCTCATCACTGCTGCTTCTCTTCGCTGTGATGTCGTGTTCTGAGGTTCCACCATATAACCCAGCCTCCTAGTGATTTCACTGAGTAGAGAGGAACTCGCTGCTCCTGCCTGTGGTGTTTCACCACAACACTGTCCCCACACCAGGACTAAGCTCCCTAGACCAGTTTATTAGTGTGATTTCAGTTCTAGAAATCATTGAGAGGAAACAAGGATGCTCAATTGAATCCAATCAGCTCTGTATTTAAACCCTGGAGGGGAAAGGTCAAATGATAGCTAAGACCCTTTAAACAGAGTCTACACTGTGTGCCCACCCCCTCCAACTTTCACTTGGACTTAGCATCACTATCTCCACTGAGCAAGTGAGGTTGAAGTTAAGCAGTGGTGTAGCCAGGTTCTAACAGCAGAGGGAGCGAACACATTAAAAAAAGGCACCACCCGCCACGAAGCAGCAAAGAAAAAAAAAAAAGAAAAACCCAAGTCTTGCCACCGAAGACTGAAGAACCCGCCACCAAATTACCTGCTGCCGAAGACCCGGAGCGACTGAAGAACCTGCCACCGAAGTGCCGCCGAAGACCCAGATGTGCCGCCCCTGTTGGGAAGCGCCCCCGAGTGAGTGTAAAAATTAAAAAGGCGCCACTTTGGGGGAATGTGCTCCGTGGGAGCGGCCGCTCCCCTTAATCCCCCCCAGCTATGCTACTGAAGCTAAGGTAACACCTTCTCAATTAGGGCATATTAAGTACATTCTGCTGCCCTTTATTCATACAAAAAGCGTAACATTATTTTATTTTACCCGTGTCCAAATCTAAAGTGAACTTTAACCCAAAACATCCAAAATTGATCACTTTGCAAAGCAGGTCTGATTACTGATCATGAAGGCAAAGCAGTTGCATCTATGCAAATGCAGTCTGCTCCTGAAGTCTTTTGCACAGTTCCTCAATAGTTGCTAGGGGAGAGCTTATTCAGATCATCTGTCCAGCTTCAATGGCTACCCATTAGTTGGCTATGGATCTCTTTAACCACAAGGACTTCTGCTTTCTGTTATTGATGAGTGAAGCTCACAGAGGTTCAGAGGTTGAGTTCAGTTTGGATAAATGTCAAAACGTTTTGGTTGCTTATTCAAACTTTCCAGATGTCTTGGCTGTGCAGGCTAGAGTCTGAAAATCTTGAGAGAATGTGCTTTTGTGAGAGATTTGACAATTCCACTCCTAGCAGTGACAGCAGTTTATCTAAAAGTATCAGAATCTTAACAGTTTTGGTTCTAGAAATGGAGGAAGGTTAAAAAATGGTGACTCGTATCCCTTCCAAAATGGTTCAGCCAGCCCTATTTTTCAACTGTGGTTGCAAGTCCACTCTGGTGGTAGATTAAACGTTTCATCCTCTTCTTTCTTAGTAGTCTTTGGGATACTGCCTGATGAAACCTTTCATGGAGTGCAAAAATCTCTGATCCATCCACAACAAATTGTGTTTTCGATTGGGGCAGTAGTCTAGCTAGCGGGGTGCAGGGGAAGCAGCTGCTTCCCCTCAGCACATTTGACATTCCAGCACTCAGCAGAGTGCCGGTGGCTTCGCAGCATGGAGGGGCTGCAATGGGGCGCCCGGCTCAGAGCACGGGAGAAGAAAGTGAGGGATGGGAGGAGGCGCTGCCGCTGCCCGGGCACAGGTGCTGCTGCTGCTCCAGTTCTCTGGGCGGTGGGGTGCGAAGTGCCCCCTGAGCAGTGCCGCCCGCAGGGGGATGTACCGGCTGCTTGGTCTCCGTTCCCCATGGGGAGCCGGCTCCTAGGTTGCGCCGGACTCACCCATAAAACGTAGGGGGAGAGGTTTGGTTTCCAGTTACTGGAAGCAGCTTTCTCTTTTGGACTCTTTCTCATGGGGAAAGCATGGGATCAGCATCTGGGGAGTTGGGGGAAATCCAGCCAAAAGCTGGGCTACTTCTCTTTTAAACTCACTCCCAGCACCGCTGTTCATAGTGACCTAACGGCTTCGCCTCCCCCAGCGCCCGTGTTCAAATTTGTCCGTGTTTCCTCTGTACTGGGCTGAGCTTTGCGCTCCGGGGAGCTCACGTTCAGCCCCATCAACCCGGCAGGAGAGCTCAGCGGCTCTGCCGTCTGCGCCTGGACTGCTCTCTCCCGGGCCCAACGAGCCAGGCGGTGGCATTCAGTCAGGGACGCTTTTCCCTGGTGCTGTGGGGGAGAAGGAGGTCGCTCATCAGAGGCACCTGGGCAGCCAGGTAAGTGCGGACCCAATGAACCAATGAGTGGGGTGTCTGGGGAGGGGGAGGTCAGGGACCAACTGTCCGCTCCCCACTCACGTCACGTCCGAGACTCCAGCCCACCTGGAGCTTCCCGCGCGCCTCTCCCCTCCCCTTCTCGCGGCGGCCGCCCAGCACGGTGTCATGGCTTCCTCCGAGGTCGCTCGGCAGCTGGGAGTCCCACCCGGGGGCGCATGAAACTTTCTCGCCTCTTCCCCCCACCCCCTCCGACCGCACCCTAAAAAATTCCTTGACCGGGCCGCTCCCGGACCCCTCCTCCCGGACCGAGCCCCTCCGAGGGGGGTTGCAGCATGGCCGCAGCGTGGCCAGAGAAGCCAAGGGGGGTGGAACGCGGCGCGGCCGGAGGAGCCAGCAGGGGGGCATGGAGCGGCCGGAGGAGGAGCCAAGGGGGGCGTGACCAGAGGAGGAGCCAAGGTAGGGCGCCTTTTTTATGTTTGCTCCCCCTGCACTTAGAACCTGGCTACGCCACTGGATTGGGGCATTGTTTGAAAATATATATGTATATTTTAACCCAAGCCTGTGAGGTGCCAAGCTTCATAGAGTTTGTTTGGTTTTGTTTTTTGGGGGGTGGGGAGGGGTTTAGAGTGTCTGGATTTTCTTGTTAAACAAAGTAAAGGCAAATTGTCATTCAGTCAAATTTTATTTTTATTCACATATTAATTTTGAAGCACAAATCCAAATTCAAACATTAAACTCCATGTACAAATCTACTGTGCGGAAGTCTCTGGTTCAAATTCTGGTCTCATTCTCACTTCTCTTGCTGGCAATAAGAGTGCTGTGAAGTGCTAAAGAGGTTATCCTGCTTCACTTGAAAAACCCTTCAGCTTGATTCAGAAGCAGTACCGATAAGTTTCAAAGACAGTCCCAGGCAGCCTTATTTACCCAAACAAATGATGACTGTGGTTTTCATTTTTGTGCTTGATTATGATTGCTCAGTGCATTGAGGGGTGAATCCTGGAATCCTTGGGACTATCAGAAGATGAAGGTTGCAACCCCATTTTCTGGCTCTCTGGGGAAGCTACATCAAAATTCCACGTGCTTGTAATTGTGATTTCCTCTATAAATCAATAAGTTATTTCATTAATACAAATCTGAAAGTTCCTATTTTCCTAAATTCAGATTCTAACTGCCTGTAGTTTTAAAACAAGTAACTAACTGGCCACTATAGTAAAATTAGCCATTGACATTTGTATTTCTTTTTCCTCTTAGTTTAGCGTCCATGAATTTTGGCTGGAATTAATACTCATAAAATAAAAACAGCTGGCCTGATCCTCTTTCTTACCATCATTTTTTGTCTGTTTTTTCATCCAAGATAGTGAGTTGAATTAAAAAGCTTATTTAAAACATAACATAGGGAAAAACAGAGAGAGGTAATTCCTTTACAAATAAATGCTAACACCCTTATTTTTTTAGTCTGTAAACCTTTAAAATATGGATGCGGTTAGATTAAAAAGTTAGGGACTTTGGTTTCAGTAAATGTAACACAAATTTGCAGTGTGGAGGGGAAAGGCTATCGTTGGACATGCACTGGACTGAGATTGAAATCCTTCTTTTGTAGACTTAAAATGGTTCGTGTACTGTGTTTTGGGTGGCCATTATCCCATCAGCAGTAAATGACCTGCAGTAACCTCTAAGGCTGAAAGCTGTTGCTGATCAGAGCAGTTTTGTGGTCAGTAATGTGAATGAAACAAACCTTTTTTGTCACAGATTTCAGAGCAGAATTTAATCTCTTAGGACTAGTGATTAGAGTCCTAAACATGGGGCGAGGTGAAAGATTTGTTTCCATTGAAGGGAATTTTTACACTCAGGGTATGTCTACACTACGAAATTAGGTCGCATTTATAGAAGCCGGTTTTATAGAAATCGGTTGTATACAGCCGATTGTGTGTGTCCCCACATAAAATGCTCTGAGTGCATTAAGTCGGCGGACCGCGTCCATAGTACCGATGCTAGCGTCGACTTCCGGAGCGTTGCACTATGGGTAGCTATCCCACAGCTCCCGCAGTCTCTGCCACCCATTGGAATTCTGAGTTGAGATCCCAATGCCTGAATGATGCAAAACAGTGTCGCGGGAGGTTCTGGGTACATGTCAGGCCCCTCCCCCTCTGTCAGAGCAATGGCAGACAATCGATTCACGCCTTTTTACCTGGGTTACCTGTGCAGACAACATATCACAGCAAGCATGGAGCCCGCTCAGCTCACCGTCACCATATGTCATGTGGGTGCCGACAGACGTGGTCCTGCATTGCTACACAGCAGCAGCTAACTAATTGCCTTTTGGCAGTATGACTGGTAGCCTTCATCGGCGATCTGGGTGCTGGCAGACGTGGGGCTGCATTGCACACAGCAGCAGCCCCTTGCCTTTTGGCAGTAGATGGTGTATTAAGACTGATATCCATCGTCGTCATATTGCAGTTCAATCATGGGCACCTGGGCAAACATGCGCAGTCCTATCGAACTGTCTTGATGATGATGGCTATCAGTCAGTCTTAGTACATTATTTTCTGCCAAGCGCCCAGTATTTTCTGCCAAGCACCCAGAAGATACCGAGGGTTATCAGTCATGCTGCACCGTCAGCTGCCAGCTTAAGATGTAAAAAATATATTTGTTCTGTATTCATTTGCTTCCCCCTCTCTCCGTGAAATCAACAGCCTGCTAAACCCAGGGTTTTGAGTTCAATCTTTGGGGAGGGCCATTCTGTGTGACAGTTGTTTGTATTTCTCCCTGATGCACAGCCACCTCTGTTGATTTTAATTCCCTGTACCTGTACGCCATGTCGTCACTCGCCCCTCCCTCCCTCCGTCAGATACTAGTTTCGCGCCTTTTTTCAGACCAGATGCCAGAGCACTGGGATCATGGAGCCCGCTCAGATCACCACGGCAATTATGAGCACTGTGAACACCACGCGCATTGTCCTGGAGTATATGCAGAGCCAGGACATGCCAAAGCAAAACCAGGACCAGCCGAGGAGGCGATTGCAGCGCGGCAACGAGATTGATGAGGAAATTGACATGGACATAGACCTCTCACAAAGTACAGGCCCCAGCAATGTGCAAATCATGGTGTTACTGGGGCCGGTTCATGCCGTGGAACGCTGATTCTGGGCCCGGGAAACAAGCACAGACTGGTGGGACCGCATCGTGCTGCAGGTGTGGGACGATTCCCAGTGGCTGCAAAACTTTCACATGCGTAAGGGCACTTTCATGGAACTTTGTGACTTGCTTTCCCCTGCCCTGAATCACCAGAATACCGGGATGAGAGCAGCCCTCACAGTTGAGAAGCGAGTGGCGATAGCCCTGGGGAAGCTTGCAACGCCAGACAGCTACCGGTCAGTCGGGAATCAATTTGGAGTGGGCAAATCTACTGTGGGGGCTGCTGTGATCCAAGTTGCCAGGGCAATCAAAGACCTGGTGATATCAAGGGTAGTGACTCTGGGAAATGTGCAGGCCATAGTGGATGGCTTTGCTGCAATGGGATTCCCAAACTGTGGTGGGGCGATAGACGGAACCCATATCCCTATCTTGTCACCGGAGCACCAAGCCACCGAGTACATAAACCTCAAGAGGTACTTTTCAATGCTGCTGCAAGCCCTGGTGGGTCACAAGGGACGTTTCACCAACGTCAACGTGGGATGGCCGGGAAAGGTACATGATGCTCGCGTATTCAGGCAGTCTGGTCTGTTTTGAAAGCTGGAGGAAGGAACTTTTTTCCCAGACCAGAAAATAACTGTTGGGGATGTTGAAATGCCTATCGTGATCCTTGGGGATTCAGCCTACCCCTTAATGCCATGGCTCATGAAGCGGTACACAGGCAACCTGGACAGTAGTCAGGACCTGTTCAACTATAGGCTGAGCAAGTGCCGAATGGTGGTGGAATGTGCATTTGGACATTTAAAAGCGCGCTGGCGCAGCTTACTGACTCGCTCAGACCTCAGTGAAAAGAATATCCCCATTATTATTGGTGCTTGCTGTGCGCTCCACAATATCTGAGAGAGTAAGGGGGAGACATTTATGGCAGGGTGGGATGTTGAGGCAAATCGCCTGGCCGCTGATTACACGCAGCCAGACACCGGGGCGGTTAGAAGAGTGCAGCAGGGCGCGGTGCGCATCAGAGAAGCTTTGAAAACTAGTTTTGTGACTGGCCAGGCTACGGTGTGAAACTTCTGTTTGTTTCTCCTTGATGAACCCTTCGCCCCCCCAGCCCCGGTTCACTCAACTTCCCTGTAAACCAACCACACCACCCTCCCCCCGCCCTCTTCGAGCACCACTTGCAGAGGCAATAAAGTCATTGTTACTTCTCATTCATGCAATCTTTATTAATTCATCACACAACTAGAGGGATAATTGCCAAGGTAGCCCAGGAGGGGTGCGGGAGGAGGGAAGGAAAAGGACACACTGCAGTTTAAAACTTTAGCACTTATTGAAGGCCAGCCTTCCCAGGCTCGGGCAATCATCTGGGGTGGAGTGACTGGAGGCCGGAGGCCCCCCCACCATGTTCTTGGGCGTCTGGGTGAGGAGGCAATGGGACTTGGGGAGGAGGGCTGTTGGTTACACAGGGGCTGTAGCGGCAGTCTCTGCTCCTGCTGTCTTTCCTGCAGCTCAACCATACGCTGGAGCATATCAGTTTGATGCTCCAGCAGCCGGAGCATCGACTCTTGCCTTCTGTCTACAAGCTGACGCCACCTATCATTTTCAGCCCGCGATTCAGCCCGTCACCTCTCCTCTCGTTCATATTATGCTTTTCTGTAGTCAGTCATTGACTGCCTCCACGCATTCTGCTGTGCTCTTTCAGCATGAGAGGACATCTGGAGCTCCAAGAACATATCATCCCAAGTCCACCGTTTTCTCCTTCTAATCTTCGCTAGCCTCTGCGAAGGAGAAACATTTGCAGCTGGTGGAGGAGAAGGGAGAGGTGTTTAAGAAAAGACACATTTTAGAGAAAAATGGGTACACTCTTTCACGTTAAATTTTGCTGTTCACATTACACAGCACATGTGCTTTTGTTACAAGGTCGCATTTTTCCTCTTATATTGAGGGCCTGCCGATTTGGTGTGAGAGATCACTCATGCAGTGCCGGGCAACAGATTTCGGCTTGCAGGCAGCCATGGTAAACCACAGTCTTTTGGCTTTTTTAACCTTCTTAACATGTGGGAATGGTTTCAAACAGTAGCGCCCTCATTTCCCATACCAAGCACCCATTGGGTTGGCCATTTAAAATGGGTTTGCAATGTAAAAGGAGGGGCTGCGGTTTCCGGGTTAACATGCAGCACAAACCCAACTAACCCCCTCCCCCCACACACTCAATTCTCGGGGATGATCACTTCACCCCTCCCCCCCACCGCGTGGCTAACAGCGGGGAACATTTCTGTTCAGCCGAGCAGGAACAGGCACCTCTGAATGTCCCCTTAATAAAATCGCCCCATTTCAATCAGGTGACCGTGAATGATATCACACTTCTGAGGATAACAAAGAGCGATAAGGAATGGATGTTGTCTGTATGCCAGCAAACACCAGGACCATACGCTGCCATGCTTTGTTATGCAATGATTCCAGACTACGTGCTACTGGCCTGGCGTGGTAAAGTGTCCTACCATGGTGGACGGGATAAGGCAGCCCTCCCCAGAAACCTTTTGCAAAGGCTTTGGGAGTACATGAAGGAGAGCTTTCTGGAGATGTCCCTGGAGGATTTCCGCTCCATCCCCATACATGTTAACAGACTTTTCCAGTAGCTGTACTGGCCGCGATTGGCAGGGCAAATTAATCATTAATCATTAATCACGCTTGCTTTTAAACCATGTGTAATATTTACAAAGGTACACTCACTAGAGGTCCCTTGTGTGCCCTCAGGGTCTGGGAGCACGCCTTGGGTGAGTTCGGGGGTTACTGGCTCCAGTTCTAGGGTGATAAACATATTCTGGCTGTTGGGGAAACCGGTTTCTCCCCTTCCTTGCTGTGAGCTATCTTCATCGTATTCATTCTCATCTTCCTCGTACCCCAAACCCGCTTCCCTGTTGCGTGATTTTCCATTGATGGAGTCAAAGCACACGGTTGGGGTAGTGGTGGCTGCACCCCCTAGCATCGCATGCAGCTCCGCGTAGAAGCGGCATGTTTGCGGCTCTGCCCGGACCTTCCGTTTGCCTCTCTGGCTTTGTGGTAGGCTTGCCTTAGCTCCTTAATTTTCATGCGGCACTGCTGTGCGTCCCTGTTATGGCCTCTGTCCTTCATGGCGCTGGAGACCTTTTCTAATATTTTGCCATTTCGTTTACTGCTATGGAGTTCAGCTAGCACTGATTCATCTCCCCATATGGCGAGCAGATCCCGTACCTCCTGTTCGGTCCATGATGGAGCTATTTTGCGATCCTGGGACACCATCATGGTTACCTGTGCTGATGAGCTCTGCGTGGTCACCTGTGCTCTCCACGCTGGGCAAACAGGAAATGAAATTCAAACGTTCGCAGGTCTTTTCCTGTCTACCTGGTCAGTGCATCTGAGAGTGCTGTCCAGAGCGGTCACAATGAAGCACTGTGGGATAGCTCCCGGAGGCCAATAACGTCGAATACCGTTCACACTACCCCAATTCCGACCCGCTAAGGCCGATTTTATCGCCAATCCCCTCGTCGGAGGTGGAGTAAAGAAACCAGTTTACAGGGCCCTTTAAGTCGAAAAAAGGGACTTAGCCGTGTGAACGTGTCCAGGCTTAATTCGATTTAACGCTGCTAAATTCGACCTAAACTCGTAGTGTAGACCAGGCCTCAGCTATGGTAAATGGTTTGGAAATTCTTTGTGTAGATAAGACAGAGGGATCAAAGCATGATATTACTTATTACTTTCCCTAAGAGACTATAACAGTTAGAGGGAGGTGTGTATGCATGAATACACAATGGGCTTGATTCACCCTGCTGGCGTGGGGTGGGATGCAAATTGCCTTTATGCCCTCCTGCACCATTCTACCTTTGGGTTCTGCAGAGGGAGGACAGCTTTAAACTGCACCTGGGCTCCCAGGGTGACTGAAGACGACTGGGGGATGCACTGAAGTAGTATGCTTCCCAACTGCCCTAGCCATGCACCCTCCCTGACTGGTGCCAACCTCCCTTAAGGCTGTAGTGTATTCCTGGGGACACCCTAGTCAGTGGCTCTCAGCCTTTCCAGGCTACTGTACCCCTTTCAGGAGGCTGATTTGTCTTGCATACCCCAAGTTTCACCTCACTTAAAAACTACGTGCTTACAAAAGCAGACATAAAATTACAAAAGTGTCACAGCTGACTGTTACTGAGAAATTGCTGATTTTCTCATTTTTACCTTATATTTATAAAATAAATCGATTGGAATATAAATATTGTACTTACATTTCAGTGTGACACTTGAGTCTGTTTTTCACTTGTGGGCCTTGTGTGAAGCCCGAGCCCCAGGCAGTGTGGCTGAAGCATGTTACTTAGCTTTGTGGGGCCCCCTGTACCATAGAACCCCAGGCAGTTACCCTGTTTGCCACCCCCTAATGCCGGCCCTGCAATTGCAACTCCCCTAAACCCATACCTCAACCCCCCCCCCAGGGTCTGCCACCCCCAGGTTGAGAAACACTGACCTAGATTAGTTGAATACCCCCAGAAGACCTCAGAGTACCCCCAGGGGTACACGTACCCCTGGTGAACCACTGCCTAGTAGATACTGGACATTTTGTTCTGCTGCAAACACCTCCTGACAGATGTTCTGAAAGTGTAAACCAAGGCAGGATCAAGCCTGAAAGCTCTTATTTTCTTTTAAAATAGGTGTTGATGAATAGTAATTGCTTAGATATAGCTTTAAAATATTAATAAAAGATGGAAAATGCAAATCAATTAATCAAATTTACTCTGTTTTAGAGGAAAATTTTGTTCTGATTTAAACCAAAAAACATCTCAAAGAGAGGAGAGTGCTTTGGGTGTTTATCTAAGCACAGGACTGACAAACAGGAACTTTAGTTTTAATTCTGACTATGCCACTGACTTTATTAGGTTGTCTTGGAGAAGTTACATAAGGCCAGATTAAAAAAAAAGCCTCAGTTTCATACACAGAAATGATATTGAAATACCCATTAGCGTGTGCAAACTCCCATTTTTCTGTGCAACTGTGGCAATTGCACATGTATATCCAGAAACATTCACGCACTTCTGTGTAGAGGCCTCTGACTTCCCTTTTAAAATTATCCCTTAATCTCTTTGCTTCCATTTTTCCATCTATCAAATGGGAATAATAGCTACTTATCACCTTGACGTTGCTGTTGTGAGGTTTAATTAGTTAGTTTGTAAAGTGCTTTGAAGATGAAAAAAAAAAAGCACTGATGCTATAAGTTCTAATTGTTGTTATGCAGTTTTTTATGTCATGGCCATTGCAATTTGTCTCTGCTTTTTAAATTTGTTTTCTTCTCTCCTTGTTGTATTATTAGTGTTCCGATCTTGGATACCATGCAAGTCTGAACAGAGCCCTAAGAACATATCTCTCTGCAGAATATAACCTTGAAACCTCTAGACATGAGGGCCTAGACATCATTGAGAATGCTGTCGACAGCTTGGAGCCACGAAGTGACAAGCAGAGATTCATGGAGATGTACCCCACTGCCTTTTGTCCGCCAATGAAATTTGAGTTCCAGTCTCATATGGGTGATGAGGTCAGTAGTTAGTGACTTCTTAGAGACAAATAGGGTAAATCCAAACCAATAATTTCTGTTTCTGCACAAAGGAAAACTTCCCTGTTGTGAATTCTGAATTATTTTCTGCAGAATGTGGCTTTTATCCACTTCTACAAAGAATCTAGTTAAAGTGAAATGTAAGCCAGTATTATTTACGCAGACACAAATAGATCAGCAAACAAAACCTTTGGCAGATCTGGAAACATGCTATTCAGAGCTGCTCAAAATAATTCTGATGCAAGAGCACTCCTTTGTTGTTGTGTTTTGTATTACACTGTAATGACATTGGCTCAGATTTCTCTTTGCTTCCAAGATGTGCCCAACACAGGAACAGAGGCAATGATGGCTTTATATCACCACCACCCACTGGGGCTTCCCAGTGCAACTTAGAGGGGCCTCAGAGCTGTTTTACACTGCACTTGGAGCATGATATCTGGAGATTGCCAGAATGCAAGTGGTCTCCAACCATGCTCCTATTTTCCACTACATTAGGGACTGGTGGAGGCATAAAATGCTACAGCATCTGGGGATTTCCCTTCCACAAGGGAAATCTTGGATGTGCACTGCTTTGTGGCCCTATAGCCACAGGCGCCGACTCCGTGGGTGCTCCAGGGCTGGAGCAACCACGGGGAAAAATTGGTGGGTGCTCCCCACCGCGTCCCCCCGCCTCCCTCTCCTCCCCTGAGGAGGAGGCGAGGAAGAGGCGGAGCCGGGGCAGGGATTTGGAGAAGGAGTCCAATAGGGGCAAGGAAGGGGTGGAGTTGGGATGGGGACTTTGGGGAAGGGGTTGGAATGGGGGGCAGGGGTGGAGTCGGGGCAGGGCCGGGAGCGAAGGGGGCGCGAGCACCCACCGGCGCCAGGAGAAGTTGGCGCCTATTCCTGTAGCAGCCAAAAGCCATATTGCAGAGGACCATCAAGGCTGCTATCTATTTTCATAGAATATTGTGACTATTTCTACATCTCATAGTACATACATACTTTAAATTTAGATTTGCATTTTCCAAATCAAATATTTTATTACATTTTTAATAGTTTCAACAGCAATTCATCTGGCTTTAAAGAGAGTGACAGAAGCCAGCGTTGGTGAATTGAAATTTTCTCTGAGTCTAATAGTCATTTTTGATTCTTTGTTAGGTTTGTCAGGTCAGTGCCCAGCAACCGGTACAAGCAGAGCTTATGCTCAGGTATCAACAGCTACAGTCACGACTGGCCACACTCAAAATTGAAAATGAAGAGGTGAGATTTGTCTCTACTTGTAAAGTGTGATAAACAGCATTTTGGGAGAGGGAGGATTTCCACCATGGATGCTCGTATCATAGGCTAGGGGAGGCTAAGTCTCCCCAGACAGCTCGGTGTGGCCCCGCCCCGAGGCCCCTCCTGCTTGCCGCTAAGCCCGTGGCCCCAGCCCAGGCAGGCTGCTCCCCTTCCAGGAAACATGTTGGGGCTGGGGCTAGGGTGGCTAACCTGTGGGCGGGACTTGGAGTGCCTGGGGCCCCCCTGGCGCTGTGGCTGTGCCACCCAGCGTACGGGGCTGGAGGCACTCGGGTGGCCCAGAGCTGAGGGCGGGGGAGGGGCACTCTGGGCCTCGTTGGGGTGATCAGGGGCGGGGCCTCGGGAAGAAGGGGGGGCCAGGCCAGGGGCTAGCCTCCCCAAGCCCATGGTTCACCTGCCACCCCTGATTTCCACTGTGTCAAAAACTAAAATACATAATTTAGACCAGTGGTTCTCAACCTGCAGCCCAGTCAGCACAGAGCTACAGCCCATGTGAGATCCTCAGGGTCATACAGGTAGTATTGGATGCGGCCGGCAATGGTAAATATGTTGAGAACCACTGATTTAGACTAAAATGGTTTAAATCTATACACACAATTTTCATTTACAATATCAAATATCTATAAACATTTCAGAGGTTAAAAACTGTACCCCAAAGGTGAAATTATGCCTTAATACATCTCAATGCATCACCGTCAGTCAGAGGAGCTACACAGAAGGTGTAAAGCGCAGAATTTGGCCCTACAGATCATTGAGTCCCCTGTAGAAATGGATCAAACCAAAAACACCTCCATGGTTTGGTACAAACATCCATTGTTCTTTTAGGAAAGGCCTGGAATGAAGTCAATAATGAGTCAGAATCAGTTATAAGTGGTTTAAAAATGTGTGCATTTGAGTTTGTGTATTGCTTTCAGTGAGAATTCATTGTGTGTGTTTGAGCTTGTATCTATCGATTACTTTACATTTAGGATTCATTGAAAATATTCTTATTTACGTGGATATTTTTCAGCTTAAAAAAAACATGATGCTCAGTGTTTCAGCTAATGCTTCTCTTTATTTGACCCAGATGTGTTACGCATTAATTTGCTTTTTAAAGAAACACTTGTATTCCAGCCAGTGCATTTATTTTTAAACCAAATATAGTTCAAGATACTCACATTTAGGTGGTTGTCGTGGTTTTAAACCAATGGCATTTGTTGAAACTACTGTACTTTCCTTGTAACTGCTCAGTCCACCTTTACTGAAACTAATGTATTTAAGCGAAAACCACCATGTTTCAACTCTTGGCAATACATGTGCATGTCAGCCAATGAGTCTTTGTTGAAATTAGCACAGTAAATTTCCCCCTTTTCGGTACCTCATAGCTAAGGTCATTGGCAAGCCGCTGCAAAGAATCTCCCATTGCAGCTGTTTGCATGGACTTGTTTTTATACAGACGAACACAGATTCTAGATTTATTCATGTTCCATACATTTTGAATTTTCAAGTTTTAACATTATTGCTTTTATATATTTCCAGCTAGATAGATAGATTAAAACTGTTACTTTTATTGTCTCCTACAAAATGGAATTTGTCAATTTTGGAGGCAGTTGCTGAGATTCTAAGAAGTATTATTAGCAGAATTACTGAGATCTAATTATTTAATTCCCCCTCTCCTCTCTCTACCATGGATTTAACAAACGGCTATTCCCCAGATTGCCAGCTCTAAAGGGTGAAGGAATTTTGGCTGAGTTCTATGGCTGCAAGGGCAGAATCTTTGTTATGCTCTTAGCTAGAGCTGTTTATCCATGGTGATATTGAATGCCTTTCCTTATGATGGCTCACCTAGTAAAAGAAAGTTGCTCTTTTCTTTATATGCATCCGAAGAAGTGAGCTGTAGTCCACAAAAGCTTATGCTCTAATAAATTTGTTAGTCTCTAAGGTGCCACAAGTACTCCTGTTCTTTTTGCGGATACAGACTAACATGGCTGCTACTCTGAAATCTTTTCTTTAAAAAGAATAAAAAAAACTAAGGGCTCTTCACACCACTCTGGCAGCATATGGGGGCCTTAAAGTGTGCATAAATTATACTTGCACCCATTTTAAAGAAGTGTAAATGAGAATCTGTTCCTAAAACTAAAAGCCATGGCATTTTCTTACTCTATTCATATCCTGAAGGCCTGAATCAGAATCCAAATACTTATTTAATAAACTATTTAAATTCAGAAAGTAACTCAGATTCACCATTCAGGAGATGTGGGGGGAAAGCAAGATTAAAGTGAGAGAAGGTAAGAAAGGGTGTTTGATTGCTCACCACATGAGTGCACAAATATAGGGAGAAGCAGGAAGCTCATGATAGTAGGCCAGGGCATATGAATGGGGAAGCATTGTTTCACAGAGATAGATGTGCTTGTGCAAAGGAGGTATATGTACAAGTGACTTTATGGAGCAAGGATGCAGGTCACCAACTTCACCTCCAAACATATTCACTACCGCAGAGCTTGATGGTACACATGCTATCATCTGGATCTTATCACTTGTCTTTTCATTGTGGAGATGCAGTGTATCTCTTGTTCTGTTTCTAGTCATCTGTCTACTCTGAATGGCCATACTAGCTACACAATTCTGCAGCTAGTAGGAGATACTGCAATAGCTGTGTAAACTGTACCTTCTTCCATCTTCTCTTCATCCATATTGCACCTGTGGGTTATAGACATGATCTTTACAACACATCGAACCCCTTACCATAAGCTTATTGTTGCACCAGAGTTTCTCATGGCAGCACATAGTGCCCTGCCAGCCATGGCATTAGATGTGCTCAATCATATTTTAATCTGGGGAGCCAACAGTTCAGGTTAGAGTACCAGTACTGTTTCTATTCACTATCACTTTTTTTTCCACTTTATTGTTCAGAGGACAAATTCTGAGGTTGTTACTCAGTCAACAGGAGAGCAGCCTATATTTGCTTATAGTAACTTATTAAAACATAGAGACAGACCTAGGAACCAATGATCTTTTTTCTATTCTACACCAGTGTAGATCATGTCACTTGCTATTGTCATACACCGCAGTTCATTCACAAAGCATGTAAGAGTGAATTCATTTCAGTCACTAGTTTCCATTGTAAGCTGCTTCTAGAATTTATCTTCCTTTCTATTCCATAAATTGCACTTATTCACACCAGGTTAAGAAAACGACAGAAGCTACTTTGCAGACAATACAAGACATGGTCACCATTGAGGACTATGACGTGTCAGAATGTTTCCAGCACAGTCGTTCTACAGAGTCTGTGAAGTCAACAGTCTCTGAGACGTACATGAGTAAGCCCAGCATTGCAAAAAGAAGAGCTAACCAGCAGGAGACTGAGCAGTTCTATTTCATGGTATGTTGGTTGCTTCTTCAGCCATGTGATCTGGTCTAAACACCTGTAGTAAGTGTTTTCAAAAGGAATTGAAGTAACAGATAAAATTAATCCATTGATTTTCATCTCTGCAGAAATTCAGAGAATTCCTGGAAGGGAGTAATCTCATCACAAAGCTGCAAGCAAAACATGACTTACTGCACAGGACACTTGGAGAAGGTAAATAATGCAGAAGATACTGAAAAGCAATTCTAGGGTGAACCCACTAAAATATTGAAAGTGTATGCAGTGAAAAATTACAAAGCTCAGAGTCCTGGTACCCAATAAATATAGGCCTGATTTCTTTACCAGTCATAATTCAATGCAATGGTTAGAGCGTTTTCCTGCACAAGAGAAAGCTGTAAACTGGTTTTATTTCTTCAATAGATATTAGTTTGTATTTTGCAAATATAATAATGTGGACAAATGAATGCATTTGGGAATGAAACTGTTGAATGAAACATCTGTGTTTTGATTTGAGAAATAATACAATACTAGGCACATGCTGAATTAAAAGCTGTGCAAGACGTCCTGTTTTTGCTTCCTGAATTTTTTTTGCAGAGAGAGTGTTGTAAACACATAAATGGCAACATTCGGTAAGACCCCTATCCTGCAACTGGAGCCACCAGCACAGACTCTCATGCCCTGCAGAGCCCCACTGTGGCTCCACTCCAGGATGGGGACCAGCCCTTGGGAATCTGATTGCAGGATCAGGTGATCCTCAAAAGAAGAACTAGGGAAGTGTCACCAACTGACACACTGAAGAACCAGGGAGGGGGAGACAAGCAAATGAACCCATTTACCACAAGACAGCATTAGCGAGTGGGGGCCCAAGAGATGGGAGTATGCAAGATGCTGGGGAAAGCAGAAATGATGGAAATTTTGTGATAAAATCTGTTCTCAAAAAAGTTCCACCTGTTCAGTCAGGATGGCAGATCCAGATTTGCATCCAGATCACAGATACAGTTTGTATAAAAATCCAAACTCAGACGGAATCTAAAATTTTGATAGCATCTGGATCCTGATCACCCCGATCAACCTATGTCTTCTTACAGACAGATCATGTACCTGGGGTTAATATGGGATTTGTTTGTCAAAGTTAAATAAACCACCATTAAATCAATTATCAAGCGGTCAAGCCAAGCAGAATCATGAGTAGACTGACCAGACATGCAGGTGAATGAGAGACAGACACTTGGGATGGAATTAATCGGTAAGCCACAACCCTATTAATTATACCTTGCGGAGGGGAACTACAGTGCCTGCCCTGTGCTCTCACAGGACTTTAACCACAAACCAAACAATAACTTGGGTACTGCAATGATAGAGGCCACAGGGCTGGGGACTGTTTCATTCTGCAAAGACTCCAGGTCCCTCTCCTCTGCTGAGAACAAGGTCCAACAGTGAAATCCTGGGTCCTTGTTTACCTCTGGGAGCTGGCCCTTTTAGTCTTTATGCGCACAGGACACCAGCCACAATTTGCAGTGAGTCAGTGGTCATACCAGCATTACATGAATTGTGGAATTCTTCTGCTTTCAACCCAATTGTGCCTCCAGGAGGCTGCAGGGAAGGTGGAAAAACCCACTGGACCTCATGCCAGTTTGCCCTAATGGGAAAAATTCCTTTCTGATCCCTAGAAACAGGTGACTGGTTAGACCAACAGCATCATAAATGGCACAGGTCCAAATCTACAACTAATGAAGGGGAGGGAGGGGCAGCTAACAGTAGGGTAAGAGACTTTTGAAACACCCAAACTAGCTTAACAGGTGGAGGAAGAAAGGTGCATCCAGCAGCCCGCCATTCAGGTGGGCCCATCTCCCCTGGCCTAGTTAATGACTAAGTGGAGGACTAAAGGAGAAAGGAGCAGTGGGACAGCCCCCATTCTGCCATCCTTGTGCTTCGGTCTTCTCTCACTCCCTGCTGTACTGAAGGTGATGAGAGGGTAATTAGAGAAGGTGTCTTTTGAGTATAGATAAATCCTATAACAAGCATTCTTAAAATTCTTCACTGGTTTCTTTAAACAGATACATGGTCATCCTGAAAAAGGATTCTGTCTAGGTTATCCAAAAATTAACTTAAACTTCCACAGCTGTTTGGGAAACTGATTCGTCTCAATTTATATATATATATACACACCTCTATCCCGACATAACACTGTCCTCGGGAGCCAAAAAATCTTACCGCGTTATAGGTGAAACCGCGTTATATCGAACTTGCTTTGATCCACCGGAGTGCGCAGCCCCCCCCCACCCCCCTGCCGGAGCCCTGCTTTACCGCATTATATCCGAATTCGTGTTCTATTGGGTCGCGTTATATCGGGGTAGAGGGGTGTGTGTGTGTATATATATATATATAATTGTGATAATGGTAATTTATCATTAAACTGTGACATAAATTGATAGTTTATACCAGGGGTTCTCAAACTGGGGGTCGGGATGCCTCAGGGGGTCGCAAGGTTATTACATGGGGGGGTCGCGAGTTGTCAGCCTCCACCCCAAACCCTGCTTTGCCTCCAGCATTTATAATGGTGTTAAATATATAAAAAAGTGTTTTCAATTTATAAGGGGAGTCGCACTGAGAGGCTTGCTATGTGAAAGGGGTCACCAATACAAAAGTTTGAGAACCACTGGTTTATACAGACGCAGTTTCTAGGAATTTTGGTGCAAAAACAAATTGTGCATAAGTTGTAATGCCAAGTCATATATTTCTGACAAAACTGATTTCGTAGCCTCTTGAGACAATACTACGTTAATTAAGAATAGATATGGGTACACCTTGTATACATAGAATAGACTGAAAGAGAGAAAAGGAAGCTATTTTAGATGTACCTATTATATGGCTTATTAGTTAACAGAAACATGTAAAGCCTTGAGTTCTCTTTTCCCTTTGCATACATTCATGTAGCATATGATTGCTACCTTCATGACTTTCATTGTCCCACAGAATTGTACTAGAACTCTCCTGTAATACCACCCCCAAATACAATTCCTTTGTGGCCACATTTGCTGGCAGTGGCAGAGCCCTACCAAAATTAGGACAAAACTCTGAGCAGGTGGCAATGCTTTGTCAGGTTGGGTATGTCCTTAACATCACTACACTGTAAAACTAAGGTTCTGTCTACACTAGTAGCGAGGGGTGTGATTCCCTAGCTCGCATAGACATACTCATGCTACCTCTCATTGAGCGGGCGCTAAACACAATGATGTGGTGGTACAGACTAGCTGAGCCAAGTATGTATCCATGGGGTTCAGGCAGGTTTTACTGAGCACAGTTAGCCCATGCCACTACCATGCTACCATGCCTACCCTACTGAGCTAGCGCAAGTATGACTACTCAAGCTAGGGAATCTCACCCATAGCACCTACTGTAGACCGAGACTAAAACAAGCTAAACACTGCAAGCAAACGTCACCTGAAGCCAGAGGACACCAAAGGAAGCTTTTAGCTTTTTAGCTGAGGTGATAGGCTACCAAAGTTAGTTTAGTTGCTAAAGTTCGGTTTTTATTTCAGTATTTATTTATTGTGGTGAACCTGAATCTTGAGATTTGGAAAAATAAATAAGAGATGTTCGTCTTTGAGTGCTTGCTCATGTCCATTCCACGTTAGATGTGTGCGCACCGCATGTACCATTGCTGGAGATTTTTCCCTTAGTGGTATCCATTGGACCGGCTCTAGCACCCTCTGCTGCCGCACATTTATGCGCCAGTATAAAGGGCACTGCCAGCTCCACACCCTCTCTGTTCCTTCTTACCACCTGTGACGGTTACTGGAACAGCTCCTCTTGCTTTGGCAAGGTGTTTTTTCAGTGTCTTTTTTTCTCTTCAACTTAGTATGTTAGTGTAGTAGTAGTAGTGTAAATAGTATTAGTGTAGATAGTTAGTCCCCCTCCTTTAGTGTAGAGGGGCTCCCTTTTCCCCTGGGGCCAGGCATGCCCCAGTCCCCGGGCTTCAAGCCTATGCCAGTGAGCGACCCACACTCCAGTTGTCTGAAGCCTCTGGGAGAGGCTCATGTACAAGAGCGCTGTCAGATCCGTCGTGACCTTAAGTCTTGTACAAAGAAAGACAGAGAGGATTAGGGTGACAAGATGTCCTGATTTTATAGGGACAGTCATGATTTTTGGGTCTTTTTCTTATATAGGCTCCTATTACCCCCCCATCCCCTGTCCTGATTTTTCACACTTGCTGTCTGGTCACCCTAGAGAGGATAGACTGAGAGCTATCCTAATGGAAGCCGCTCTTAGACCAGCGTCCGAGCCACGCCGATTGGATTGGGCACCAAGCGCTTCAGTGCGAAGCGCCCCTCTGGCATTGCATGTTTCTCGGCACCGTTCTTCATCTCCAGTGCTGAGGAAAAAACATAAGAAACAGCACTCCAAGAGAAGACACTCCCCAGTGCGAAGAAAAGGCAAACAGGGGGAAGGCAGTGGAGTGCAACCCACATCAGGCCACTCCCCAGTCCTATGGCTGCACCGTCAACTCTGCCCCGAGAGCAGTTGAGCTCGGTGCAGGAACCCCCCGCCCATGCCAGGAATTCATTGCCAATGGGATTGCAGTGCCTTCTACCCCGGAGGCCTTTGAAGCAGCCAGGGACTTATTATCTCTCCCGGTGCTGCCGACCCCAATGGGACAACTGCCTGCTCTGATGAGCGTGAGCAGAAGAGAGCATGGAGCTCCAAGCTCTTTCCCAGCACCAGGGCCCTCAGTACCTTCCAGAGGCAAGCCAGACCTTCTTTCATCTGTAAGCTCATCCCCGGTCTGGCACTAGTCCCCGCACCCGTGGCACCAACCGGCAGAAGCAAGGGGTACTGCTCCCCTATGGTCACCTCAGGAGGCCTCTTCTTCGGAATCTGAGATGGAGTCCTACACCCGTCCCAAGAGTCACTGGCGGTATCCATCCTACATCCCAGCGGATTCCGGTGTAGGTCCCCTCACTGGCACCTGGCTGTCAGGGCAGTGGCCGATGCAGTGGCCGTTCTGGAACCTATGGGGGTTTCCCCCGGTATTGGGGCCGTCATCCCCCTGATCCTGCTCAGTTGTGTCTGAGAGGCTGGGTCCCGCACTGCTCCATTCGGCACCGGAATTCGACTCTAGTACCAAGCCTGGTACCGACGTGCAAGATGTGGGCCTGATGGAAGTAATAGGGACAGAAGAAGAGGAGAAAGCTCTCCCTCCAGTACAGGCCTCTTACTTCTCCTCCCCAGATGAGTCTGTCTCGGGGCTGAGCAGGAGAGCCCCTCAGGAGCTTCTAAAGAGAATAGCTGATAATCTGGGGCTAGAGGTTCAGATGTTCAAGAAGTTCATAGCCTCACTGACATTTTGGCTGAAGCAGCGCCATCTAAGGTGGCCCTACCCATCAATGAGGCTGTTACGGGTCCAGTCAGAGCCCTGTGGCAGACCCCATCTTCTCTCCCTCCCACTTCAAAGAGGGCAGAGGAGAAATACTATGTGCCAACCAAAGGGTACGAGTACTTATATTCTCACCCTCCTCCTGGGTCCCTAGTCATAACAGTGGCCAATGAGAGGGACAGACAAGGCCAGGCAAGTTCTACCCCCAAACAGAAAGACTTAAAGAGACTAGATCTGTTTGGCAGAAAATTTTATTTAATGAGTGGATTGCAGCTTCATATCTCTAACCAGCAAGCCCTGCTGGGGCGGTCCGATTACAATATGTGGGACTCTAATGAAATTTAAAGACTCGCTGCCTCATGATGCCAGGCAAGAGTTTTCTGCCCTCTTAGAGGAGGGAAAGTACACAGCCAGAGCCTCACTCCAGGCAGCCCTGCATGCAGCTCATGCGGCAGCCAGAATGATGGCTTCCGCAGTGGCTATGAGGCGATGCTCTTGGCTGCAGTCCTTGGGGCTACCACAGGAGGTCCAACAGTCAATCCAAGAACTCCCATTCAAGGGTACCTCACCATTTTTTGAGCAAACGGACACAAAGATCCATGGCCTGAAGGACTCAAGGGTACCCTCAGATCACTGGGTCTCTATGCTCTGGCTCTTTCAAGGAGGCATTTCAGGCTTCAGCAACTGACCCGCTTCTCGGCTCTGCCACCGCGGCAGGACCAGTTCAAGAAAAGGAGCAGGGGTTACAAGTGTTGTCAACCATCCCCATCCGCCTCAACCTCACTACCGGAGTTTCATAGATACTCAGGAGGTCCCAAGCAGAACTTTTGAAAGTGCGCCTGAGGGCACTATACTAGTTCCAACATCAGATCCTGCTCTTGACTCTTTTGATTTTGGACCAACATTCCCACTTCAGCCCAGCATGGTCCTTCATCACATCAGACCGCTGGGTGCTGAATACAGTGGTGGGGACAGTTATACTCTTCAGTTTTCCTCCACCCCTCCCTCCCACCTCCATCCCTCTTCAGGGACCCTTCTCATGAGTAACTTCTAGCCCCAGAGGTGAAAGCCCTCCTACAGGTGGGGCTGTGGAAGAGGTGCCTTGAAACTTGAGAGGGAAGGGGTTTTACTCCCGATATCTCCTAATCCCAAAGGCCAATGGCGGGAGGGTTTCTTTGACCCATCCTGGACTTGCACCTCCTCAACAGTTATTTTAATAAACTGAGGTTCTGTATGGTCTCCCTGGGCTCCATCATTCCCTTCCTGGATCCAGGGGACTGGTATGCCACCCTCGACTTGAAGGACACCTATTTCCATCTTCCAAGGCCACATAAAATTCCTCAGGTTCATAGTAAACCAGTCCCATTACCAATTCACTGTCCTGTTTGGTCTGTCTGCAGCCCCTGGGTTTTTACGAAATGCATGGCAGTGGTAGCAGCCTTCCTTAGAAGGTGAGGGGTCCAAGTCTACCTGTACCTCGACGACTGGTTCTCACTGAACAGACATCACTTGGACTTGGGCAAATTAGTACGAGTGCTTGCAGACAACACGGCAGCCATGTTCTACATCAACAGACAGGGAGAAATGCGGTCCTCCCTCCTGTGTCAGCAGGCCGTCCATAAGTGGGACTTCTGCTTGCAGCACTCCATTCACCTCAAGGCTATCCGTCTTCCAGGAGCCCAGAAAGCCCTGGCAGATCGCCTCAGCAGATCTTTCTCCTCTCACCACGAGTGGTCTCTTCACCCAGAGGGTACCAGGTTAATTTTCCAAAGGTAGGGATCTCCCCAGGTAGACCTGTTTGCAGCCAGGCAGAACAGGAAATGCCCTCAGGTTTGCTCGCTTCATGGTTACAGCCCAGCTCCCTTTCAGCCTCCTTCCTGCTTCCATTGGCAGAGCGCCTAATCTATGTGTTTCCTCCAGTTCCTCAGGTCCTTCTGAAAATCAAGCAGGACAAGGTGAGTGTTATCCTTACAGTGCTGGCATGGCCACACCAACACTGCTTTGGCATGCTGCTACACATGTCAGTAGTGCCTCTGCTACCCTCCTACTCCGCACAGACCTGATCTTGCAAGACCACGGATGTTTACTCCACATGAACCTCGTGGCCCTTCATCTGACTGTGTGAAAGCTCCATAGTTGAACCCGGAGGAACAAGCTTGTTCAGAACAAGACCGCCAGGTCTTGCTAGGTAGTAGAAAGCCATCTACTAGTGCTACCTACCTGACCTAGGGGAAGCATTTCTCTATATGGTCTTCCCAACAAAGTCTGTCTCTTACTTGGTCTTCCCTTCAATCTATCCAGGAATACCTGCTCCACCTAAAATAGCAAGAGCTGGCCCTTGCATCTATCAAGGTACACCTAACGGCGATCTCAGCCTTTCACCTGCCAGTGAGTGGCAGGTTAGTTTTCTCACACAAGATGTCCATCCGCTTTCTTAAAGGGTTAGAGACAGGGCCGGTGCATCCACTAGGCAAACTAGGCAGCTGCCTAGGGCGCCAAGATTTGAGGGCGCCAAAAAGCGGTGCCCAAAATGTTGGGGATGCTCACCCGGCGCTGGCTAAATGTGTAACCCTCTTCCCGCCGCTCTGCGAGGGGGCGCTGCAGCTTTGAGCAGCTCTGGCCGGCTGGGAAGTGATGTTATTTCTCCTCCAGCTGCCAGGGGCGCTGCGATGCTCCCTGCTGCTCTGGCTCTTCCCCAGGGCCCTGCCCCTGCTCGGCCCCGCCCTGCACCCACTCCCCTGAGCTCTGCAGCAGGGCTGGGGCTGCACTCACTGGCGGCAGGAAGTACAGAGACCCGGCCCCAGCCACGCCGCCAGTGAGTGCTGGGGGGTGGTCCCTCCCTACCCCCCCAAGCCAGCCCCGACCACCCGGAGACCTGCCCCCCCAAGGAAGCCGCGCCCCCCGCTCCCGCCTCCCCCATGGAGGCCTGGGGCATCCCCCCCCCCCCGCAGGGGGGCTGCTTAGGGCCCCAGAATATCTAGGGACGGACCTGGTACCTGCCACCCTGCCCTCAGCCAGCCCCAAACCCCTGCCCTGCCTGCAGCCACCCCGCACCCCCGCCTCCATCCAACTCCTGCAGCACCCCCCCTCCCTGAAGCCAGCCAACCCTGCACCCCATCTCCAACCAGCTCCGCATCCCCTGCCCTGCCTGAAGCCAGCCAGCCCCGCACCCCTCTTTCTCCAGCCAGCCCCTGCCGCACCCCCGTACCCAAAGCCAGACAGCCCCACACCCCCGTCTCCAGCCAACCCTGCACCCCATCTCCAACCAGCTCCGCATCCCCTGCCCTGCCCGAAGCCAGCCAGCCCCGCACTCCCGTCTCCAGCCAACCCCTGCCGCACCCCCATGCCCGAAGCCAGCCAGCCCCACACCCTGTCAGGTTATTCATTTATTTTCATTAAATATGTAGTCTAAATAATGAAATTAATAAATTTTCAAGCCGAATATATATTAATTCTGATTAACAATGCCATATTATGCAGTATTCATTTTTGAAAGTTTATAATAAGCGATGCTTCGGGGGGAGGGGAGGGGGAGTGGGAGGAGGGAGGCGTAAGGTGGAAGTTTCGCCTAGGGCGCAAAATATCCTTGTACTGGCCCTGGTTAGAGAGACTTTACCCTGAGACTTGTGAGCTGATTTTAACCTGGGATTTAAACTTGGTCCTGTCAAGAGTCAGGGGCCCTCCCTTTGAGCCACTAACATCACATCCTCTGCTGTTTCTCTCCTGGAAGGTCGCCTTCCTGATAGTGATTACCTCAGCCAGAAGGGTCTCGGAAATCAGGGCCCTTATGTCAGAACCACCACACACAGTGTTCTTTAAGGACAAGCTTCAGCTGTGTCCCCACTTGGCCTTCCTTACAAAGGTGGTTTCACAGTCCCATAATAACCAAGCTATTTTCCTGCCAGTTTTCTTCCCAAAGCCACACGGGAATTCAGAAGAGCCACAGCTTCACTCCCTGGATGTCAGACATGCCCTAGCTTTCTACATTGAGAGGATTAAGCCGTTCCATAGATCTATGTAACTCCTTGTGGCAGTAGCAGAAAGGATGAAAGGCCTGCTGGTTTCAGCCCCGAGAATCTTATCCTGGATAGCCTCCTGTATTCGAGTTGCTACGAGCAGGTGGACATTCCACCTCCTGATGTCTTGACCGCTCATTCGACAAAAACTCAGGCCTCATCAGCTGTGTTTCTGGCCCAATTCAAGGTATCTGCTGGGCTGCAACCTGGTCATCAGTGCATACCTTTTCCTTCCACTGTGCCATCACCCAGCATACCTTCTCCTTCCACTATGCCATCACGCCAGGTTTGGCACAGCAGTGTTGTAATATGCATGTCCATGAACTCCTAGGTCACCTCCTTGGGTACTGCTTGTGAGTCACCTAAGGTGGAATGGACATGAGCAAGCACTCAAAGAAGAAAAAACAGTTACTACCCTTTCTGTAACTGTTATTCTTTGAGATGTGTTGCTTATGTCCATTCCACGACCCACCGTCCTATCCCTCTGTTGGAGTTAGCCGGCAAGAAGAAATTGAGACAGTGCAGGGCCAGCAGGGCCCATTATACTGACGCATAAGGGTGTGGCACCAGAGGGAGCTAGAGCAGGCCCAGCGGATACCACTGAGGGAAAAATCTCTGGCAACGATGCACATGGCACGTGCACTCCTAATGTAGAATGGACATGAGCAACACATCTCGAACAACAACAGTTACAGAAAGGTTAGTATCTGTTTCTTTTTAATCATGTCAATAACAAATATGGGAAACATACTAATTGTCAAACTGGTTCAGTCCCGTGGCCCATCTAGTCCAGTATCCTGACTCCAACAAGAGCCAATACCAGTGCTTAAGAGGAAGTTACGAGAAACTTCATATTAGGCCTAATAATCAGCCCCTCCCAATAGGTCTCATCTTGATCTCCAGTAGCTAGAGATGGGACTAAACTTTGAAGTCTGAGTTTTTTTTAATCTCTTCCAGAATTTGTTTGCATTAACTATTATGACTCTAATATTCTTTTTAGCCATATAAATGTCCAATCCCTTTTTTAATCTTGTTAAATTTTTGGCCCCAATGACATCCTGTGACAGAGTTCCACAGTTTCAATATATAGTGTATGAAAATGTATTTCCTTTAATTGATTTTGAATTTGCCACCTTTTAATTTCATTGACACTCCCTAGTCTACCTTCTCCAGACCATTCATTATTTTATATATTTTTATCATGTCCCTTCATATTCATTTCCTTTCAAAGGTAAACAATCACAGTCTTTAACTCTCTCCTCACATGAAAGATTTTCCATGCCCTGGATCATGGGTGGCAGGTGGACCCCCACTTCGGGGAGGCTAGCCCCATGGCCCCACCCCTTCCATACGAGGCCAAGCCCCCCACACCTCTCTCCCATGGCCAGAGAAGCCCCTGGCCAGCCGGAACCCTGAGCCCTCATCGCCCCCACCACCAGAAGAGCCCCAGGTCAGCCCCAGCCGACTGACCAACCAACCCAAGCCCTAGCCAGAGCAGACCCAGACGACCAACTGACCCGAGCCTCGGCCGGAGCAGATCCAGCCGCAACGGCCGGCCCGGGGCCAGAACAGCCCCAGCCCAGCCTCCCACGGCGGCGGCTGCTGCCAAGGAAGGCAGACCCTTCCCTGGCCTATTATACCCGCCGCCCATGCCTTTGATCTTTCTTGTCACCCTTCTCTGAACCTCCTTTAGTTCTGCAAAATATTTTTTGAGATGGAGTGACCAGTAGTATACGCAGAATCCAGATGAGGCTGCATCACTTATTTGTATAATGGCACTATAATATTTTGCATATTTTTCTCCCATCTGTTCCTATGTAGCCTAACATCTTATTTGCCTTATTGACTGCAGCTACCTTCTCTAGACCATTCATTATTTTATATATTTCTATCATGTTCCCTCTTATTCATTTTCCTTTCTAAGATAAACAATTTTTATCATTGTAAAAGGTTAATAGCGGGGTGACTCAATGTTCCATGTTAAGTCCTACTTAGTTTAATATATTTAATTATCTAGAGGGAGGGAGATGAGTGGTATGAGCAGTGAGGTAGAAAAGTTTGCAGATGACTAACCTAAATAATTGTGTCAAATCCAGAGAAGACTCAGGAACTTCAGAAGGCTTTAACCAAGCTAAGTGAATGGGCAACACAATAGTAAATTAAATTATTTTTTTATAAATGCAAAACAATGCACATTGGGGAGATAAAAATTAAACTACTCATACACCTCATGGTTATAAATTAACTATATCAACTCAGGAAAGTGACTTGGGCATCACTATGGACAGCTCAGTGTGCAGCACTGACACACTCTTAAGAGAATAAAGAAATTGTTATTAGCAAGCAGTTACAGTCAAGAGCTCTCCATTTTTGGCATTGAACAAGTTTAGGCACCAGCCAGGTTGCAATCTAATCCTGGCATAGCTCTATTTTCATATTGATTTAGTCATTAAAATACATGAGTATAAACAATGGAAGCTATTTGGAATTTTGCATCACATTATTTACATTACCAAATGGTTCTTTAAGAGAAAATGTCTGAGAAATAGCTTTATACGTGGATTGTTTTGGGTTATTTAAAACTATGGAGATGGAAGATTATCTCACATTGCCCTGAATCGTTGTCCAGTTGTAAATCTTGTGAAATAAACTTGGGTTAAAAATAATTCAGGATGAATAGTAAATTGGCAAGCATAAGTATAGTTACATACAAAAATAAGCTTTTATTTCCATAAGCTACAACTGAATATTTCCTTGTTCATTGAACTCCTCCAGGTCACAGAGCTGAATACATGACCACAAGGTAAGATTTTTTTTTTACCTCTTTTGTGTTGTAGGGTGCTACAAAGTTTCAAAAATCATCTGTATAAAGAATGTGATGACTTTGAAACATGAGTATTGTTAAATAAATTGTATAGAAGCATACTTGCACCACACATTCTAGCATCTAACTAAGCTAATGCTGTGACTTTAAATTGATAAAAGACTGGCTTGTCCATCTTTTTCTGGAATTATAAAGTACTTTTGTGAACTGTTTGGTCAATGTCAAGTACCGTGAAGAGAAGAGAAGCCTTCATAAAATCTCATAAAGTTGAAACACATCAATGTAAAAGTTAATTTTTTGTTTTGGTGAATAGGAATGAAATCTTTTTTAACATTTCTGCACTCTTATGTTGTAATGCAATGTTCCAAACTGTCACTTTTGCAAGATACCTCTTCTCAAGCATAGTTTCTACTGCTACCAAAGCACTACTGTGGAAACAGAAGTTTTAGGGGAGAAGAATTTCTTTAAAGATTAATTAAAAGTAATTTCCAGAAATACATCAGCCCAGAGTCTCACCACCATTTTTTTTTACGTTTTAAAGTAATTTTTTCCCTAACTTTAAAAAAAAGATTTTCTTTCTTCTATTGGTGCCTGAAAGAGCCATAGAAACAAGGGAACCTGACTGGCTATATAGGGACACTAACTACACACCGAGTACTGTCAAGTTCACAAAATAAATTGTGAATTAGAGAAGAATACTTATTTCAGTAATCTCTTTTTGTTCTAGTCATCCCATGTGTTACATGTAACAATACTATGTAAACATTTATCAGACAAAAGTGCATCATGGGTTTTTTATGTTGATGTTATTCCTTTAATTCCTCTAGCTAAATTGCAATGTATTTTGTTTCTTGTGAAAAGAAATTGTCAGTATGAATGTGAGAGGCTAATCTGTTTAACAATTACTGGCTCCAGATGAAAATGTCCATGAATTGTTTTTTGAAGTGCCTGAGGAAAACAATGCCTAGCTTTTAATTTTCATTTGAAGTTTCTCCACCATGAGGCAACTTCTCTGCTTAATAAAATAGGTGCTTAGTATGTTGGTGTGTCATGCTGTGGTTGGCAGGATGGATTTCCGTTCCTGCTGCACATTTTGTGGATGATAATACAAAATAAGACCATTCCAATCATACACTTTTGGGGGAGTGTACAAT
The DNA here is from genome assembly GCF_011386835.1 of Chrysemys picta bellii. Taxonomy (NCBI): domain Eukaryota; kingdom Metazoa; phylum Chordata; order Testudines; family Emydidae; genus Chrysemys; species Chrysemys picta. The sequence goes on from NC_088791.1 coordinate 62,669,458, forward strand.
AAAACTTTAAAAGAGGATTTGTAAGGAATGTTAGAATTATCAGTGAGGAATTTCTTTTTAGCAGAATTTTTCCTCTCTTTATTATGTTACACTTAAATCTCGTGAAATGTCTGTTTGACAAGTACTGTTTTTGTTTTCCTTTTTTTCTCTTAAAATGTTTTATTACTTTGCCATGAGCTTACAGATATTTTATTGTATGACTTAATTCTACCTTGCTCAGTAATCATATTCCCTTCCCTTAGACTTCCAAACCTTCCCCCTAAACCCCAGAAACACAGGAAGCCCAGACCCTGATCACAATATAATGCTAAGTTGTTTAATGGTGATTCGAAATCATTTATCAAGGTACTGACACCAGCTCTCTGGGTGGCTGATCTCAACACTTCTTGCTGTAATGGTCAAAACCTCATGTAAACTGAGGCAGATCATGATGTTCAAATCTGTCTTGCCCAGCTGATCGATATAATACTTCCTAAAGTCAGAGGGAAACAGAAGAATACAATATTCACAATGAACTTCCTTACAATTTATTTAATCCAAGTATGGATGGTAGTGGCAGCCTGGTTTTGGTAAGGAATTTGCAGTTCATTAAAAGATAACGTTTAATGTTATATCCCACAATCTGACATTATTTCCTACTAGCAGTTTTAGTCACTCTAAATAAATCAGAACCCTATGTACAACCAATAGTACACTGGGTCTGAAATCCAGGTTTTCATTTCCCATGACTTCAGGAATTCATTATATTGTGTGAAATTGTGAGAAGCGTACTTCTGTATCTTGTATCTTTGCTGTATTTACTATCTTCTTCTTTTTCTTACTTTATTTCTAATAATGCTTCTAGCCGAGGACGAAGGAACTCTCACACCAGACACCAGGTATAGTTCTAGTGAAAAGAAAGCTGACTCTTCCTCACTAACAAGTTGCATTCATGCCTGACTTTAAATTAGTTTTCCAGTTGACCTTACAGGGGAGGTTTGCATTAAGAAATTAGATTGTTTCATAACTCAATTTTGGCTGCCATAGTTCTCCTAGAGAATGACTATGGAGAGATGAACTATAAATTTACAGATATTCCCTTATTCATTAGCAAGCACTTGCTCCCCACAATGTCCTGTGTTGAATGGGAATAAAACTTCAAGTGAACTCTAGTAGTAAGGTTTAGGTAATCAATTTACAAATTTTAAAAATGTTTTTCAAAATGATAACTCCTGGAAACTCAGCCTGGGATCTGAGAGGCAAGCTGGGTTGTTTTCTTCTTGTACATCATCACTGGTAGTAAATATTTTGCAGGACAAATTCCACCCTCAATGGCACAAATATGATCCCATGGTCTTCAAATTGAGCTTTCAGTGACACCTACACAACTGCACTGAAGGCTAATGGTATTACACAGATGTCATTTTGAGATATAAAGACATAATAGTAAATCATAGCACTGGGCAAAACATAAACATCGTTATCGTCAATTATCTGTGCAAAGATACAAATACACCTCTACCCTGATATAATGCTGTCCTGGGGAGCGAAAAAATCTTACTGCGTTATAGGTGAAACGGTTAGATTGAACTTGCTTTGATCCGCCGGAGTGCTCAGCCTGCCCCCCCCTCCCTCCCCAGAGCACTGCTTTACTGCATTATATCCAAATTCATGTTATATCGGGTCGCGTTATATCTGGGTAGAGGTGTAAAACAAAAATTAACACACCCAGATTAAAAAAATAAAAAGTATTCCCTTCCAGCACAATCCAGATCTTGGAACAGGCACTATGAGACAAGCTGGGTGAGAGCTCAGCCACAAGGAGAGAGGCTGTTCCCCTGCATGTCCAGTCTTAAAAAAAGAGGTAGCCTAATGACCGATTAAATAAGGCCGGGGAAAGGGCCTCTAGTCCAAGAATGAACTTTGTATGGAAAGGATGAGTCATTTTGACTGGCCCCACAACAGGATTACAGCTAGAAAAAATGGCTCATTATTACATAACTGCTTTAACAAGATGTGCTCATTGGTCCGAAATACGTGCTTGTTAATAGCAAATATTTGATCTGAATTAATGGCAGAGTAAGGGGTCAGTCTTGGTGACATCTAGCAAAAGCAGATTCCTTCCTCAAAAGATTTTTTTCCACCAATGGATCAAAAAACTATGGCCTATTACTTTTGATTAGCAATGAGTTGGACAAATGTGAAAACTAAGACTGAATGAATGTTTTAGTGTTGTGAGGCTACTCCTAAACAAGCATTAAAACTGTCATGTTTACTCTGGTAATTTCTTACTGCAAACATACCCTTTTAGCAGCTTTACATTCCTTGTATAGATAAGTATGCTAGCAGTAAATGTGATATATGTGTTCTAATATTTTGCTGTTTTGTACGGACAGCCCAGTATTTATTGGTTTTTAATTGTTGTAGTATTACTAGGTTAACTGTGCAAATCTTGTGCAAATTAATTTATCTGTTACTGAATCGCTACACAACCTGAAATGTAAATTTTGGTGTAATTATTATTGTTGGTTCTTAGCCATAACCTTCTCTTTGTCTTTTTTTTTAAATAAAATTCTAAAATTTACATTATTTAAAGTAGAATAGTTACTGGAATTATGATAAATAACCCCATTAAAGCATTATAATGTTACACACCAAAGCAATAGTTAGGTTGTCTCAGCAGTTCCATTGTAGATTTTTTCCCCCAAACATATAAGAATATATATATATTTGCCCATTGTCTTCCAGTAACAAAATAGACACAAATTGCAGAAGCGTGGCATATAGAATCTTTGCCTGGGCTTAATTCTTAGCTCTCCCTTCTTTACTTCTAATTTAGTTTAACATGAAACTAAAGGACTACTTTATAAGAAGAAAAAAAAAGGTTGTGTATTTTGAGTGACAGTTTTTATTTGTTTTCTTTGTGGTTTTGTAACTCAATCTCTTTTATATTAAATTTTGAAATAAATTAGTTCATATCTGAGATTCATTTTTCTAAAAATATTGTAGCCACCAAATAATGATTTTTGAAGGTACCTTTTGGTTATGAAAAAAGTTTATTTTGCAAGCATACGCAGTAACTATTGTTAACCATATATGGTTCATGGCCTCAGTGCATATTTGATGACTCCTTCAGAGTCCTTAATCTCCATTGGGTAAATAGTATCCAATTTTTAAAATGCCAGAATACAGAGCCCAGCAAACAGTAAACACTTTCTTGGATCTGATCCTTTCGACACCAGCAGACCTTGCATAGGGCTTGAACAACGCTCCTCCATCTCTGTCTCTCATGCTGTTTGCCGGAATGGCTACCTTTTTGTGTTTTTGTAACTTTTTTACAAGACCAGGTTGAGCCTGTGGAGGACAGACAGGCTGTTTTTTGTTTGGCCCCTACCCTTACACCTATCCAGTTTGGGTGACCCTACCAGGAGTTAAAACTCCCGCCAGCAAAGCACTCGGGGTCACTGAAACACACATGCCTTCCCACCATGTTAAATCCCCAGGGAAGGAATTCTTTTGGATAATCAGTGGTTTGAAAAATAGTCAAGTTAAACTTAAACTTCACTGATCTAGAATCTGTGCATATTCAAATACTTCCTGTTCCCTCCCACTGATTATTTTTTTAAATGGTCATATTTAATATAAATCAAAAAACCCTATATTTAGCTAAAGCCATGTTTGTGATTCAAGCACCAAAGGCAAGACATTTTAGAAATACAGGTTCTGATTCTGCACACAGATCCATACTGTTGTTTACTCTTATTCGGAATCCCACTGAAGAGAACTTTGGGATCAAGCCCAAATTTCTTACCCTCCCTTTCAGGCTGTATCGCAAATTGAGGGGTAGGTTCTAACTGGCACTGAAAACAGCCATAGTGGATCCACACACAGGAGAACACATGCTTCTAAAGCTGCATTAATGTGTATCTGTATTCTGGCTGAGACCCAGCCCTGTACACAAGCTTCTCAAACAACTTAGTCCTGCTAAGGGTAGGAATACACTGTACAGATAGCTGTCGGTGGTAGTAATTCCCAGGTCAGGAAGTAGACAGCAGACCATCCCATGCTGTCCACTTGGTGGCTCTTACTACAGACAGCCTTGGAGCAGCAGTGCTTCTGACACCTTGGAGCCAGAATAGGGGCCACTAACTTCCTTTCCCTGGCCTTTCAGGCCTGGCCATATGAGCAAGCATCTGCAATAATTTGGCCCCAGAGTGTATAAAATTCACTCCAGCTACTAATGGAAAAATAAGCTAAATTAATGCACATGCTTCATTTTCATACCATGATAATTAATGTTAATTGTATATTTAAAAGGAAATTCATTGTTTAACTCATTTTGCTTCAAGAGTCTAAAATAACTGCATGAAATGAGGTTTCATGTGTGTTAAGATAACCACATGCAATGAGATAAATTGAGGATAAAATTTCAGCCATTACTTAGAATTTCTTTGATTTGATGATTTGCATAATAACCTTAATATAACTTTTTTAGCCTCCTGGCAAAAGTGGGGAGATAATTTTGTTTGGAAGGGGTTGTTTTAATCAACACTACTGAGTCAATCTTGAATTATCAATAAAACCCATTTTCACACGTGATCTAACTTCTGTTTCTTTCAGTTTGTGATTATATTCTTTTTGCTTTTGCCAGGATTCAGGACAAGTCATTCCCCTCATAGTGGAAAGCTGTATCAGATTTATCAACTTATATGGTAAGCTCTGAAATGTCATGTCACTTCATTAGCACCCTGGCTATTTTGCATAAAGTATATTTTGCATAATGATTTTACCCCCTCATGTTTGTCATTTACTTGTTAAAAAATAGATTAAGTCTTTAGCATATGATCTCATTGCTCATCTTTTCTTCCCCACCCTTCAGGTCTTCAGCATCAGGGAATTTTCAGAGTCTCTGGTTCCCAGGTGGAAGTCAATGATATTAAAAATTCATTTGAGAGAGGTAATTGAATTTTTGTCTATATGAGCAACCTGAGATCCATCTCTTGAAAAAAAAAATCTGTTACAATTTGATAATTTTCTTGGATATTTAAGCAATTTTATGTACTGTATTCCCTGTACTTCAAGCTTTGCCTAATCATATATTTACTTGCCCAGTATAGTAATGACTCTTTCAGCGTTTTCACTTTATTCTGCTGCTAAGCACATAAGATTATATTTTGCTATACAAGTACACAAGATTTGTGACTCTTGCACTGTTTGTAAAAAAATTTATTTTACCTGTGGTGAACTGCAAAGGATGACTTGTTTGTCTTTCCTGTTTTTATTATCTTTAAGGTTCCCATAAGAAGCAAAAATATTAAATGGATAATCAGACAATATTTAACACAATTTGAGACCACTGTTACTAGGTCTTGCAGAATATGAGTGTTGGACTTTCTGGTCCCTCTGCCAAAGTGACATCACAGCCAATACAAACATAGGTTGAAAGAGTCGTTCCATTTGAAACCTCTATTTTCATTCCTAAGGCAATTTCATCCCAGAGGATAATTTGAGGAAGATGTGAGAGAATGAACAGAGGGTTTAAATGTAATTGTCTTTCAACCTATGGTAAGTCTGTGTCTGTTGTGATGTCACTCACTGTGGCAGAGGAACCGTGATCTGAAGGAGAGAGCAATTCTTAGATTGTGTTAAAGCATAGTGTTAATTACATTATTCTAAAAAAAAACCCAGCTAAGTCATCTCTTCTGGGATTTTACAAACCATTTTTTAATTTCTAGCATAACCTTTGCAGATCACCTTTTAATAAGAGGAACCCTTGGAGGAAAATCTGTCTTGTGACTAACAGCAAGAAGAAAGAGTAGATGATATTTTCACTCTCCAATATTAACTGCATACCTTGTAAAATCAGATATGATATTTGAGCAGATAAGTGCAGTAACTGTTTTTATATGATAAATGATGTAGCATCCTTATATCTGAAGACATTAATGGATTGTTATTGTCTATCTTTAAAATCCACTTTATTAAAATGGAAATTATTTCGCTACGGAAATGTTCTCGAGGTCATATAATATCATTAAAGCTAAAAATGTTTTAACATCCAGTTTAGTCTTTTAAATGATGCAGTATTTTGTTGTGAGTTTTAGTGGTTTCGATTCTGTACATTGTACTCATACAACTGCATTATGCACATCTTCTTGAGTTTCTGTGAATGCTTTTTCAATCCAAAGAGAGTTGTGCAGCTCAAATAAATCTCTTGGTTTTATATGTTCTATATAAGCTGCCTAGGAATAGTCCTAAAAGTCCTATTTCACTAAGAATGATCGCATTCTTTATTTCACTAATTGCAAATCATAATCTGTCCCAAAATATTCATTCTGAACTTCATGATCTATGGGATCATTGGGTTACATAATTTAAAGAAAGATTTATTTCAGGCTGGGTTATTTTATTTTTTTCAGTTTAATCATGGGGCGGGATTTCTAAACCAATGTTTTATTATTTTATTACCGTGCAACATCCCACACAGTCAAATCAAATCTTCATTTATTTATATGAAATACTATTAAGCAAGAATGCCTGTACGTGTTTCATTTATTCTACTTACTTTTAAGGTGAAAATCCTTTGGCAGATGACCAAAGTAACCATGACATTAACTCAGTTGCTGGAGTACTGAAGCTCTATTTCCGAGGGCTGGAAAATCCTGTCTTTCCTAAGGAAAGATTTAATGATCTTATTTCCTGTGTCAGTAAGTAAAAATTCCTATTTCATTCTCTATAGAATTACATGTTCATAAATACAGTAGCTGCCTAGAAAAAAAAACGATTTCACTGATTTTTCTGAAACCATTTGTTTGCCATCTGCAACAGTATGTGTCGATTAGTCATACTTACAGCTGTGACTGCTCCCTTTTTCCAGAAGGGTCAATGTACAGTATAAGTCTTTGTTTTCAGTACAGCAGGAAGACAATCTTTCTTAGTATATGAGATATTTAAATTTACATACACTGCCATTTTCTTCTAATCTTTAGGACAGAACAAGGGACTGATGCCATCAGTGTGCCAAGAGAATGCATTACTTCTAGCAATGGTTTCACTCTCTGCTGTTGTCTCATGCAAATGGTGGTGAATAACTATTTAATGACCCAACAGTGTACGATTCTGAGCACCACCTGTGAGATGCTTAGTGCTCTCAATTTCCACTTGCTTTTCGGGGAGTTGGGATACCTCAGCCCTTTGCAGAATCAGGCCCTTAGTAGGATAATAGTTCGCATTTTAGTTGGGAATTGGTCCTGCTTTGAGCAGGGGGTTGGACTAGATGACCTCCTGAGGTCCCTTCCAACCCTGATATTGTATGATTCTTTGATTCCAGGTGATGTTCTTGCCACTGTACACTAGGTAAAGGGAGGAAAGCAGTATAAAAGGGCTCAAAAAGCCTAGAACCTGCTGATGAAAAGTTCCCTCAGCACAGGAACTGAGACAGATGACTTCTTCACAACTCCCAACATGAAAAGCATGCCATCACGTGGCTGGAGTGGGAGGAGGTGGGACCGCAGCACCTAATGCTGCAAAACGTCTGGGCAGTACTGTTGCCCATAGGCAAGCAGGGACAGGTTACTGTAATTTAGGCAACCTTCGATGGCTGTCCAAGTTACACTGCGATACCCTATGGCCCTGGAACAGCCCAGAATCAACAGGGCACAAAACGTGGCTTTGTGAGTTCCATAGTTAAGGTCCAGCTCTTGTGGAAAACTTTCCAGCTGAATGTAAGTGTTATGAAGGGGGAGAGGCAATCTCATAGGTAGTTACGTTCAATCCCGGTGGGGGGGGGGGGATTAATTAGGACAGGCACCTTGAACTAGACTATCTAGTAAGTGGGGAGCCAGCCCAACATTCAGAACTCCAGGGTGATGTGTTCAGGTGCCCTGTGTTGCTCAGCAAATGGGCAGTTGTGCTTTGTACTATGTTTATGTGGAGCTCAGTGTGTGGTTTCATTTCTAGATGGGATAAATGGCAGTAATCTAGCATGGAGGTTATTAATGAGTGGATCACTGTGATAGCACTGTCACTTAGGAGGGGGCGCAGTATTTTGGTTATGCTGAGATGGAGGTGGGCACATTTTTTCCACCATGACTATTTGAGTCTCCAGCAGTACCGAGGGCCCCAAAACTGCAGACTAATTTAACAATCTGAGGACAGTTTCCCCCAACAGAAGGAGATGTGAGAGAAGACAAATTCTATAAAGCATCAAGTATCAGAGGGGTAGCCGTGTTAGTCTGAATCTGTAAAAAGCAACAGAGGGTCCTGTGGCACCTTTGAGACTAACAGAAGTATTGGGAGCATAAGCTTTCGTGAGTAAGAACCTCACTTCTTGCATCTGAAGAAGTGAGGTTCTTACCCACGAAAGCTTATGCTCCCAATACTTCTGTTAGTCTCAAAGGTGCCACAGGACCCTCTGTTGCTCTATAAAGCATTTCATTCTTTCTATCAGGTTGTTCACCTTTAACCAGCTGCTCCTCACCCAAAAGCAAATGTCATGGAGTCAAAAATTTTAAGGTCAGAAGAGGGACCATTCTGATCATCTAGTCTGACTTTGGGCATAAAACTTAACCCAATAATTCCTGTATTGAGTCCAATAGCTTCTGGTTGAACTAAATAATAGATACTAGAAAAACATCCAATGTTGATTTAAAGACATCAAATAATGGAGAATTTATTACATCACTTGGTAAACTGTTCAAATGGTTAATTACCCTCGTTAAAAATTTGCACCTTATTTTCAGTCTAAATTTTTCTCATTTCAACTTCTACTCCTTAGATCTTGTTATGCCTTCATTATTTTGATTAAGCATTAAAACAGCTGGGAGATAGTGGTGTTTACATGTAGACCTGGGTAGGTCCATATACTGCTGGCACTTCAATTTATGTCATTTCACCAGCTCTCCCAATGGCTTTAAATAGATTTGAATAATATGGAGAAAGAAGATTGAGCCTTATAGCTCAAATGAGGGCTTTGGAGATAGACGAACAGTTGTCCAAAACAACCTGTTAGGTTCTTTCCAAGAAGAGGAACCTGAACTGTTTAAAGTTCCTTTCCCTCCTTCCTTTCCTTCCTTCAGCTTTGGTGATTGATGGTAGAGGTCTGGCAGAATGAGTATAGATATGCGCCCCTTGTCAATAGAAAGGTCAGCTCCAGAGCAACACCATTTTGTGGCCTACAGCTTCACTGAGAGGGAACCAGGTTCATGTGGCACTGGAGACTGGCCTATCTTATCAGTCCGCTTATTTGAGAAAAGTGAGGCTGGGCATTGGGTGATAGTTTGTGGGGCTTCTAGCATCAACCAATGGTTTCTTTAGTATTACTACATGTCTTGCGGTAGGTAGTAAATTATCTTCCTGAAAGGAAGTGTTGACGGTCTCTGTTATAGTACGTCTCCCAGAAGTTCCCTGTTGTCTCTTTCTATCCAGGAAGAGCAGAGATCAGAGTCACAGATGGTAACCCTGAATGATGTCACTCCTTTCCTTGGAAAGGGTGTATTGTGTTTCTGGTCCTGCTCTTGGCTAGTTCCTCTTGTAGTTTGAAGCCATCTTGGATGTAGGTGACCTTCTTTGTGATAATTCCTCACAAAAAGAGGTACTGTGTCTTAGGGTTGAGTAGAGCCAGTCTGTATTTCCAAAATGATTTGGAGCCCAGAAAAGTTCTGCTGGGCTTCACTTTTCTGCCTCAGTGGCAAAGAGGTAGGCTCTGTTTGCCTTTGTTATGGCAGTGGCATAGGTTTGTAGAAATTCTGTGTCTGCCACTGACTACTTTCAGTTATTTCTTTCACAAGTCAACTGAGAAAGATGACTGTCTGCATAGGTGGAGGGATTGAGAGAGGGTGCTTTGGTACTAGAATGTCTTTAGCAGTGTTCTAGAAGTGGCTGTAGGACATGGCTAATTCATCTTCTCCTTGGCCGGTTGGTTGGGTAGAGTTTTCTATAAGTAAGTTTTGGCAGGATCCAAGAGTTTTTCTGGGTAGATCATGGTGGTTTCATATTGTTTTGGAATAGGGAGAGTTCTTATTCCTGTCTGGAACAGGAAGTAGTCTGATCAAGTTAAGGGGATGGTTCTTGCATTTATATTCACAGCCCTAGGATCCAGTCCAGGGATAGTCAGCTGTGAACCTACATCTGGAGCTTACCTGTGAAAAATCTAAGGTGGAAAGTTTGGATATCTTTCTTAAAATACTTATAAAACACTTACGTGCGTGTGTGTTTTTAAACACAGTTATTGAGTATCAGTGAAACATTGAGGGGATGGATAGCTCCGTGGTTTGAGCATTGGCCTGTTAAACCCAGGGTTGTGAGTTCAGTCCTTGAGGGGGCCACTTAGGGATCAGAGGCAAAATCAGTACTTGGTCCTGCTAGTGAAGGCAGGGCACCGGACTTGAGTCGATGACCTTTTAGGGTCCCTTCCAGTTCTATGAGATAGGTATATCACCATATATTTGATTTGATTTGTATGAAATTCATGGTCTGTTGACTACTTCATCCTTGAAATATTACCTGCATTAAAATGTTTGCCTGTCACAATATTTATATATTTGCTTCTTTTTGACTTGTTTCTGTTATAAGGTAGAAATGAATATAGTAGTTCATATGAAATATTATTTGATTTCCAAGCAAAATCCTATTTATTCACACACTATTAAAGCCTATCTTTTTAACCCAAGGCAATGTCAATTCATGTCCCTGACCAACCCATATTGGTGTTTGTATGCTCAAAAATAGGTGCGAGAACAAAGGAAACCAAAGCAGACTCTAAGCCTTAAACTAAGATTGAAGTAAGATAAAATGAGTATAAGGAATTAAAAGCATTACTTGCATTTTTAGACAGACAGACATCATGGAAGAGACATAGTGTAAAGCTCAGTGCAGATGTTTCAGCCCTCCAGAGAACTATTGCAGAGGATGGCTTAAATGTTCGTACTGAACTTTGCACTTTTGTTTCTTCTCTGATGTCTTGAGAACACCTCAGCAGCAGTAGTTTTAATTCCTTCTGTTGGTGTGAGTTTTCAGACCCTCTTCAGGGTTTTAATTTTGTCTCTATACTTGTATACCTAGGTTGTGTGCTGGTTTTCGAAGTATCATCTGTTTATACAAGAAGAAACTCAGTTATTTTGGAACTTACTATACCCCCCCCCTGAATTTTGATGGAACCTAGATATTTATATTTATAAAATCCTAGTCCAGTCCCGAATGCAGTTTTTACTGTTGTTTTTTTAATCTTAGACATCATATAATCTGCATTGGGGCAGACCGTTCGGGCAAAACCCAGCTCCCAGTTTGGATTGTAAATCCTTCAAGGCAGGGATACTCTCTTTCCTGTGTCTGTACAGCCCCAGCACATTGGGGCCTCCGACCAGATTGAGGTCTTCAGGCACTATCATAATAATATAAATATGTATCACTATCACTAGAGGCAATGGGAGTTTTACTAATTATTTTTAACAGGAGCAGGCACAGGCCCTTTTCCTGTAAGAGAATAGAAATGGTTAGAACTTGTTGAGATCACTGTATATAGCATGTAGATTTTGGAAAGCTTTTATTTTTTAAATGCAGCTTGCAAATGCTCCAGTTCTTATTAAACAGAGTTTGTGATAGTACAGTATGCAAATGAATATATCCATTTTCACTTGGTGTCCTTCCAAACAGCCTGTGAAGATTAATGCAAATTTATTTTACAGTTCTGTTTACGAAGATTCCTGTGATTCACAACAAAATAGGATATAGAAATTGATACAAAAAGTTGGCATTCATTTAAAAATATAAAATGGCAAAATGTCACAGATATTATCTGAAAATATAATGTTGCTAGTGAAAGAGCCTTGAAAGTGGAGTGGTTAGCTATGGATGTCAAACATATTTGAGGCTACTACCATAAAATGAAGCTTTTCACAATGTAGCCACTGAGGAATTTTTTTTTTTTTTTTGCATTAATGCATACATTTTCAAATGAAATAAATAACAATATGTTAATGCTTTTTCTTTGCAAGTGCCTTGGAAATGGTGCTACAAAAGATCCAGTGCTTTCTGTGCAATTTTTCCCAGATAAATGTATAATAATTATATAGCTAATTTGTTTTGATTTTTAAACAGCTTTAGTTTAAATTGGGGACAAGTTCAGATTGTTCCAGACCTAGTCTGCAGCAAGTGATAGGGCATAAGGAACTTGCATCATTATGGGCTTCTCCATATCGAAAGCCATACTTCAGCTGCTTCTGCTGCCTGAGCAGAAGGGAGGACACTATTGCTGGTATTCTGAGGGTATTGAATTCAGCCTGTTTCAGTAGATGCTAGTCATACTGAAGGCAATATGAGTAACTCCTTCATACCCCAGGGCCAGATTTGGCCACTGGAAGCCCTGGTGATGAAGTAGAGGGATGGCCAACTGTATCTTGCACTCTCGTTAGTTGTTTTTCCTGCTGAATGTAAATTACACTTATTTTGCACACTCGCCAACTGCCACGTCAGCACAAGTTAAATCACTTTTGTCACTTAGATCCTACAGTAAAACCTGCCTTTAATGACCACCTCTCAGGAGAGACAACCTGTCACAAGTGACTACTTGCAGAGGCCACGGAACACCATCCCTGTCTGGTGTGCAAACCTTTGAAAAGAGACCACCACTTACAAGAGACCACTTTTGCTAACTCATAGGCTCATAGACTCATAGACTTTAAGGTCAGAAGGGACCATTATGATCATCTGGTCTGACCCCCTGCATGCTGCAGGCCATAAAACCGTCCCTACCCCTTCCCTGGACTCTGCTGCTGAAGTCCCCAATCCTGTTACTAGTGACTTCAATCGGCAGAGACCCTCCTGCTAGAGATCCCTGCCCCATGCTGCGGAGGAAGGCGAAAAACCTCCAGAGGCTCAGCCAATCTGCCCTGGAGGAAAATTCCTTCCCGACCCCAAATATGGCGATCAGTAAGACCCCGAGCATATAGGCAAGAGTCTCCATCCTGACCCCTGTTAGCCATTATGCTATTTACCTACCATTGCTTGGTTTTCTTGACTACTATGTTTTACCATTAAACCATTCCCTCCATAAACTTATCTAACTTAATCTTAAAACCAGACAGGTCCGTCGCCCCCACCGTTTCCCTCGGAAGGCCGTTCCAATATTTCACCCCTCTGACGGTCAGAAACCTTCGTCTAATTTCAAGCCTGAACTTCCCCACGGCCAGTTTATATCCATTCGTTCTTGTATCCACGTTAGTACTAAGCTGGAATAATTCTTCTCCCTCCCTTGTATTAATCCCTCTAATATATTTAAAGATAGCAATCATATCCCCTCTCAGCCTTCGCTTTGTCAGACTAAACAACCCAAGCTCCTCTAGTCTCCTTTCATACGACAGGTTTTCCATTCCTCTGATCATCCTAGTGGCCCTTCTCTGCACCCATTCCAGTTTGAGTTTGTCTTTTTTAAACATGGGAGACCAAAACTGCACACAGTACTCCAAGTGAGGTCTCACCAGCGCCTTGTACAACGGAAGCAGGACCTCCTTATCCCTACTAGATATACCTCGCCTAATGCATCCCAAGACAGCATTGGCTTTTTTCACCGCCACGTCACATTGTCGACTCATAGTCATCCTGCGGTCTACAAGAACCCCTAGGTCCTTCTCCTCTTCCGTTACTTCTAACCAATGCGTCCCCATCTTGTAACTAAAATTGTTATTAGTCATCCCCAAATGCATCACCTTACACTTTTCACTATTAAATTTCATCCTATTTCTGATACTCCAATTCACAAGCTCATTCAAGTCTCCCTGCAGGATATCCCTATCCTCTTCCGAATTTACAACGCCTCCCACCTTCGTATCATCCGCAAACTTTATCAGCCCACTCCTGCAATCGGTTCCGAGGTCAGTTATAAATAGATTAAATAAGATGGGTCCCAAAACCGAACCTTGAGGCACTCCACTAGTAACCTCCCTCCAACCTGACAGTTCACCCTTTAATACGACCCGCTGCATTCTCCCCATTAACCAATTCCTTATCCACCTCTGGATTTTCATATCGATCCCCATGTTTTTCAGTTTAACCAATAATTCCTCATGGGGTACAGTATCAAACGCTTTACTGAAATCCAGGTATATTAGGTCCACCGCATTTCCCTTATCTAATAAATCCGTTACTTTCTCGAAGAAGGAGATCAGATTCGTTTGGCACGATCTGCCCTTCGTAAAACCATGTTGTAATTTATCGCAATTGCCACTAATCTCCAGGTCCTCAACTAGTTTCTCTTTCAGAATTTTCTCTAACACCTTGCACACTACAGATGTTAAACTAACAGGCCTGTAGTTACCCGGATCACTTTTTTTCCCTTTCTTGAAAATAGGAACCACATTAGCTATTCTCCAGTCTAACGGGACCACCCCCGAGTTTACAGATTCATTAAATATTATCGCTAATGGGCCTGCTATTTCCCGCGCCAATTCCTTCAATATTCTCAGATGAAGATCATCCGGTCCTCCCATGAGTGGTTGCTCTTGACAGGTTTTACTGTACTTACACTTATTTTATGACCAGCATACACCTCATATGAAACTTACACCTCTGTTTTGTCACCACTGAATTTGGCCTTGAAAGGGTAAATATTTGCCTTACATTACTGGGGAGGTTGTGGAAGAGATGGATATAGAGCCTGACCCCAGTTATTGAGTTATAACCACCAGGCTAACTCCACTTACCACATTCTAACCACTAAGTAGTGCTCCATTGCAAAATGCTTCGGTGCTCAAATGCAAACGTTTGTGGTTTATATACCTGAGCATTTATTGCCTGTTAAATGCTCCACTACTTTGGGATTATTGCTTAAACATCAATTTGCCTGATGTTGTCTTATGTTTTTTAGACAGGATATATTCTTGTCTTCATTTATAATTTAATATTGTATATTTGGTTTGGCTTTCTTGTTGGTTTTTCCCCTTCTCTGGTCTACTTTATTCCTTAGATGCAGGTTGTTTATGCATTTTGCTTTAAGTACTGTTTGCAAAAACCTCAAGGTAGTTCAACAGGTGGTTAAAATGTGCTGTCGCTTCTTAAGGAAAAGCAAACATGCACACTGGTTCTCTATCTCCAAAATGGACAAAGATGACACTGCATTATGAACCTTTCTAGTGATTTTTGAAATCTAGTGATTTTGAAAATAGTGTTTTGTGTAAAAATTTGAAGCTCTATTACACAGTAAGTGAACCAAGTCAATTGATTGGAAATACACACAACAACGCAGTAACAGCACAGCCTACCTCACCCTCACTGTATACCTGCCTATATATGGTATGCAATCAGCGGTGGCTCCAACCTCTCTGTGCTTCTTCCATTAGGTGTTATGGCCTCTGGAAAGCACAGTCTCAAAAAGACTATGGTCCCTGACCTGGTCCACCCACAGTGCTGCCCTATCACAGCTGGTTCAGAGATCTCTGAGTGTGTGCAGAGGCCCTCCTATGCAGCCACTACTCCTACAGTTTTCCTCTCCCCAAACCCTAGGCTTTTAGGGTGCAAAAGGTCTTGCAAGGCCCTCCACACCATTGTAGATTTCACTCTTGATGAAAATTTAGTTGGCTGCTGCAAAATATCCACCTCTCCACTTGACATCAGTTCCCCTGAGACTGTTTCATTTGTGGCTAATATTCCTTCTCTTCTCCAAGCACCTCCCTTCTTTGCCTCCTTCCCCACACATAGAGGATAGATTAATTCTTAATGAGGTTATCCTTGCCAAAGCCAGGCTAAATGCCTGGACCTAAAGGTGGGATTGTTGTCTTGTGATCTTTGACTCCTGGGTCATTCCTCTAATCATAAATTCTATTCCCATTTCTGCAACTAACTCTGCATTATTTGGGCAAGTCACATAGGTTGCATACCACAGTTAGCATGTTATATTAGAATTTAAATCAGCTTCTGTACCAGATGATTGGAGGATAAAAAAAATTAGCATAATATTAGCTAAATCTCTAGAGGCGATTCTGGCAACTACAGGCTAATAAGTGTAACTTCAGTATCAGTCAAATTGGTTGAAACTGTAGTAAAGAATGGAATTATCAGACACACAATAGAACAGGATTTGTTGGGGAAGAGTCAACATGTCTTTGTAAAGGGAAGTCATGCCTCACCAATCTATTTGAGGTGGTAGGTGGATGTAGTATACTTGGACTTTCAAAACAAATTTGACAAGGTCCCTCAGCAAACGTTCTTAAGCAAAGTAGGCAGTCATGGGATAAGAGGGAAGGTCCTCTCATGGCTCAATAACTGGTTAAAAGACAGGAAACAAAGGGTAATAATAAGTAGGGTGACCAGATGTCCCGATTTTATAGGAACAGTCCTGATTTTTGGGTCTTTTTCTTATATAGGCTCCTATTACCCCTCACCCCCGTCCTGATTTTTCACACTTGCTCTCTGGTCACCCTAATAATAAGTGGTCAGTTATCAGAATGGAGAAAGGTAATAGCGGTGTCCCCAGGGATCTGTACTGGGACCAGTACTGCTCAACATAATAATAATTGATTTAGAAAAAGGGATAAACAGTGAGGTGGCAAAGATTGCAGATGATATAAAATTACTCGAGAGTTAAGTCCAAAGCTGACTGCGAAGAGTTACAAAGGGATCTCACAAAACTGGGTGTCTGGGTAACAAAACAGCAGATGAAATTCAGTGTTGGAAAAATGCAAAGTAATGCATATTGGGAAACATAATCCCTACTATACATACAAAATTATGGGGATCTAAATTAGCTTTCTTGGGTGGTAATAGCTATCCTGGAGTCATTGTGAATAGTTCTCTGAAAACATCCACTCAATGTGTAGTCAAAAAGCTAACAATGTTAGGAACCATTATGGAAGAGATTAAGAAGACCGTAAATATTATAATGCCCTATATAAATCCATGGTATGCCCACACTTTGAATATTGCGTGCAGTTCTGGTCACTCCATCTCAAAAAAGGTACATTCGAATTGGAAAAGGTACAGCGAAGGGCAACAAAAATTATTTGGGGTATAGAACAGCTTCCCTATGAGGAGAGATTAAAAAGACTTGACTGTTGAGGTTAGAAAAGAGATGACTAAGGAAGGGCTATGAGAGAGGTCTATAAAATCATGAATGTTGTGGAGAAAGTGGTATTTACCCCTTCACATAACACAAGAACTAGGGGTCACCCAATGAAATGAATACGCAGCAGGTTTAAAACAAACAAAAGGAAGTACTTCACACAACTCACAGTTAATCTGTGGAACTCATAGCCAGGAGATGTTGTGAAGGCCAAAACCATAACTGGGTTCCAAAAAATAATTAGATACGTTCATGGAGGAAGGGTGCATCAATTGCTATTAGCCAGGATGCAACACCATGCTTTGGGTGTCCATAAGCCTCTGGCTGCCAGATTATGGGACTGGATGAGTGGGGATGGATCACTTGATTATCTGTTCATTCCCTTTGAAGAATTTGGCATTGGCCACTGTCGGAAGACAGGATATTGGGCTAGATGGACCATTGTTCTGACCCAGTATGACCATTCTTATTTTCTAAAATAAATGCTTAGGTTATCTTATCGGAAAAATACCAGTTCACTTCAGAGGAGTGTTGAGATAGGACTAAATTATGGTTCTTGAGCGTCAAAGTAAGATGAAGAAGAGGACTTCGACATGCAAGTAGAAGACTCGCTGTACTTGTGTGCAATGGGCTTTACCTCCTTGGCACTGATATAGCCAGTAATCCTGCCTCTCAGTAACTGATCTGCAAGCCTTTGCTATGGACACACAACAAACCCCCCCACCCCGACACACCTCCTCTGGAAAAGTAACCTTTAGAGGCAAAGCAACACTGTCTTTCCCCTTCATGGGGAAAGCAACACAGTTATGCAAGGGGGTTCTTGCATCCACTCCTTTTCCCCCATAGAAGCAGCCAGAATTTAGTCCTTGGTGTTTGAGATTCTTAGGTAAAAGATTACAATGTATAAAGCATTCTCATCTATCTTTCATTGTAAACAAAAGCAAAAATTGTGAGGGGAATATCAGTGTTTCTGAAATAAACAATGGAAAGCAGCCAAATTCACAGTTGTGCAGTGTTCAGATTTTCAGTAGAGAATGTTTTCTCCATCGAAATGAGTGAGTGGTAAGAAAATTGGAACAATTTTACTAGGAATGAGTTAAAATATATGCAGCTAATTACAGCAATGTGTGGTTTGTAATGACTTACAGTAACTGTTTTACACTGTGTCCTGACAGGTAGCGTGCTGCTGGAATGTGATAGGACCCATACTATGAAACCTGATGTTCCCTTTTTGCTTACACTGTCTATGCCCTTGGCAGGCAGTTATGAGTAAGGCTATGTTTTAGTCACAGGTATTTTTAGTAAAAGTCATGGACAGGTCACAGGCAGTAAACAAAAATTCACAGGCCGTGACCTGTCCATGACTTTTACTATATACCACTGATTAAATCTTGGGTGGTCTGGTGGGAGGCAGCCCTGGAGGAGCGGGGAAATAACCCGGGGACCCATCGTTGCTGGGAGGGTAGATTTGGCAGAGATGGCAGGCTCCCTGCCTGGCTCCATGCAGCTCCCTGGAAGTGGCAACATACATGTCCCTTCCTAGGCGGAGGGATGGCCGGGGGGCTCCGTGCACTGCCCCTGTCCCAAGCGCTGGCTTCGTAGCTCCCATTGGTCAGGAACCACAGCCAATGGGAGCTGTGGGGGTGGCGCCTGTGGGCAGAGGCAAAGTGCAGATCCGCCTGACCACACCTCCGCTTAGGAGCTGAGGGAGGGACATGTCGCCGCTTCTGGGGAGCCTCCTGAGGTAAGCGCCGCCTGCAGCACTCACCCCCTCCCGCGGGAATCCGTGACCTCTGTGACAAACCTGTAGCCTTAGTTATGAGCTGCTTGTTAAGCAAATAAAGGTACAATTTCTGAAAACCAACATACCTATCCCCAGAACTGGAATGCTGGGCTATGTGCTGCTCTCTTCCATGAGGAAAGGAATACCGCTCACCCCAGGCTGTAGAGCTTCACCACTGCTGCTATTGCAGGAGCTTCTGCAGTCCCAACCCATCCCTGCTACAGGGAGTGAAAAGAGAGGATGGAAGAATCTGTTTGTGCACAAGAGATCCCCAAAGAGCTAGACTGCATGCAATCAAATCCCTGTTCACCCCAGCCCGAATCCCCCCCACTCCGCCACACACACACGTTCTGCTGGGGAATCTTCCATGGCTGCAGATGTAGGAGCAGTGTTTACCAGGCAGAAATATTTATCTTCAAGGAAGTGCTATTGAAGTGCATCACTTTTGTTTGAGAAATGCAAATTCTGCTGCTGTGATGCTCTGCTTGTCCTCAGTTTATGGTATGAAAATATCAACTGTTAGAAACTGGATTTTTTTCCTAAGGGGAGAAATATTTAAACACTAATCAACACACATTTTACATCTGAAAATGAGACCTAATTTGTATAAAATAAGCACATCAAAAGACCAAAAATAAACATTGAGAACGCCGTCTATAATTAGCACTGACCTTTTAGGTAAGTGATTATTTTAAATCTCTTCTGTGAAAAATCTTGTATTCTGTAACAAATGGTTTTTAGCTGTTGGCTTCACCCCCAATTCCTCATTTCACAGTTTCTCAATGTTACCAAATGTCCATTGCACTGTTATTAGGTGCTATTATTCTAATATTCTACTAGGACTGTGTTTAAATTATGTGAATTGCACTATTATTTCTTGGTTGACTTAGGGGGCATTATTGAAATGTTAAATTGCTTTTAGCAATGTCATTTACACCGAAAATATCTTGAGAGAAGAGTTCAAGGATTTCTTATTCAGAATAGAGGTTTGCTACTTTGAAAGATGCTTTGCTTTCCAGATGAAGCCACATGTTCATTCTGAACAATATAGAAAATAATACATGCTGATTTCTGTTGTAAGGCAACAGAAATCAATGCTCTTGTGCTGCCTCAGTCCTGCTTTACACAGCTGTTGGTTTGTCTATTTCAGGAACATTTTGATGGACCTAAAAGAAATTATCTAGGGAAAACACATCTGATCATTGTACTTTGTATTTTTGGATTAACATGAGAAGGCATTGATTTAGAATTGACTTTAATAGATTTACAGCTGGAGAGATAGTGTTGACAGAGAAAACTAAGTCAGGAAGGCTTTACAATCAATGATCAGAAGGATATTTTCAATATGCAAGTTCAAATACAGAGAATAAGCCAGTGTTAGGAACTGATGACAGAGATTCCTAGCCTCCTAATATTACTTTTTTACCCTTGAGGGGAAAATCCTCTTATTGCAGTTTTGTGAACTACCTTACTTAGAAATCTGCAGTAAGTTAGTTTTTAGCAGACTTGGCTGGACATATTTAAAGCATCATCTGGTGATTATGTATTAATAAAGCTGGTCAAAAAGGGGAGGGGAACTTGATTTTTTCCAAAATTTTCACTTTTGTTTTTCAAAATTTGAAAAATGTTGACCAGCAACATATATTAGCATAAGATAACACCGTTGAGCTGAATGTAGTTTTCTCCTAAAAGAAGCTGAAAATATTATCGTCTGCCTTACAGGAATAGATAATCTCTATGAGAGGGCTCTTCACATCCGCAAACTCCTCCTGACTTTACCCAGGTCTGTCCTTATAGTGATGAGATACCTATTTGCCTTCCTTAACCAGTAAGTACCTTAAGGTTCCTGTCAAAATGCTGCATCTTCATCCCACTTCCACTGCTGGTGTCAAAATTTCCTTTGTCTTCTTCATAGTCTGCATGAAATTTACATTTTAGCTTCATTTAACACAGAAGAAGGTATTTTAATTGGCAATGAAAACAGAAGGAAAAGGTCCATTTTCGTACAAACTGAAGTTACTTTTCTTCTTAACTGACCACAAGGTTATGGTAAGACTGATAAAAGTGTTGCCTTGAACGCAGGGACTGCGACTAGAGCTGAAGCTGTAAAACAAAACAACAAATAAAAGACATCCACATTAAAAATAACTTGCATAATTTAGACGTGAACTTTTTCAGCTACACTCCTATCTTAAGCTGATTTTAACTTTCTGATTAGAAAAAATGCAACATACTCAAACAGCCAAATCACCTGCGAGCTGGCGGTTTGATGCTGTGTTGGAGCAAGATCCAAATTTCCTCACTGGTGCTCTTGCCCAAAATAATCATGGTGCTACAGGTGCTCAGGAACCCCACCTCTTTCCCTTCATACTGAAACACTGATATGAGACAGTTGGGGAGGTGGGGGTATCAGAAACTGGCCCATTCTGAGGGGAAAAACTGGGCCAGAGGAAAGGGTAGTGTGGGGAAAAAACATTATTTTACCTGTGTCCCTTTTCTGTTTTTTCCTAGTCCTGGTATTTTCACTGTGATATGCTTTCTTTGATCAGTGTTCTGCCCTATTTCTGGCTCTTTCTGTTTCTGTACTGCCTGCCTCCTGGGACTTCTGTTCTGCTGCTCCTTAAACCCTCCCTTCCTTCAGCACTGTAATGTGTGTTTTGGGTTGAGCTTCCACTATATCTTCCAGGATGCGAATGATAAACTGTGTTATTAAATGTTAATATATTAAATCTACGGGTTTCGTTGTTAGGTTTAAATTGTGTGTGCACATACTGTATATTTGTTGAGGCTAACCTCCATTGTACTTGTCACCAAATAAGTGATTTTCTAAACACACACACACAGTCTTTAAATATAAGGATTTGGGCCTAGTTATTTTTTCCACCTGAAAAACCCCAGCTGTATCTCTTGAGAATGGCTACAATAAGTGTGTGACAACAAGCGGTGCATGTAAGACTGCTTTTTATTTCCTGGCCTCAATCACCTAACATGGATCAGGATTATAAAAGGTAATACATATTATATGGTCTGGGTCAGTATTCATTGACCTCAGCTGTCACTAATCCACAATCATTGCTGCTCTTTGGTAGTCTCATTCTCCTCACTTAATTTTACATTCACCCTAGTAAAATCCCAATCCTCCAGTCTCCACTTTACCTCCCATTCCCCAGCAGCAATGGACCTACTACCAGCACTAGATGATGATATGCTTACTAAGGGTGCATCTACACTTGAGCTGGAGGTGGAATTTCCAGCTCAGGTAGACTGACGTAGTGTGCTAAAAATGGCAGTGTAGCCATAGCTGCATGGGCTAGCCATCTCACATACAATCCCATCAAAGCTCTAGGTACATACTTGGGACAGCTAGCCCCTCCCACCACCCAATCTGCTGTGGCTATGCTATTTTTAGTACACTAGCTCGATCAAAGCTAGGGCAGGTGTGTCTATCCGAGCTGGAATTTACACGTCCAGCTCTAGTGTAGATATAGCCTTAGTGATTGAGAAAGCAGGCCCTTAGTTAGCATATTCCTCCTTTGCCCATATTTGCTCCAAAATTGAGTGGATCTACTGGGGCTGCACAAAAAACACTTTGCTGAAATAAGAAGTCTCTTGTACTATATTCCACCAACTGTGTTATGGAGAACAGAGAGGCAACAGCATGTAGCCTTTCATATTTCATAAATCAATTATAACCACCTATGTAGCATAGTTCATGAATAATCAAGTGACTAAATCTCCTTTGTAATTTGTAGAACAAGATTTATGATATCTCAGAGTAGCACAGAGTACATTAACAAAATATGACACAAAAAAGGATAGCATGACTGATTTTACAAGCAGGTTTTGCGGGATTGGAGGGGATCATTTAGAATTCTTGACTCTTTTCAGTTTGTGTTGATGTCACAATGCTGTTGCTATGCAGCAAATGTTTTCTCTAGAAAGTATAGTTTAAAGCCTTTTAAGCTGGTGTATTTAAAGATGGGCAAACATAGCAGCTGCATCTCTAATCCTGCAGGGTGCCAAGCAGTACTGAATCATTGGGAGTTACAGGACTTCAGGCCTTGTGGGTCTGGGTCCTGAGTCCTTAAAAATGACTAATCTGGGGAGCTGTAAGCCTCAATCCTCAGCTACTGCTGAAGAGTGCACAGTTCAACTTGCAGGGGGAAAGGTGGTGTGTGTAAAGGTAGCCTTTGTAATTCTGGGCCAGGTATCCATCAGGCTGGTCCTCTAGCATGGTGGTTCTCACCCAGGGGTACACATACCCCTGAGGGTACGCTCAGGTCTTCTGGGGGTAGATCAACTCATCTAGATATTTGCAACAGGCTACATAAAAAGCACTAGCGAAGTCAGTACTAACTAAAATTTCATACCGACAATGACTTGTTAGTACTGCTGTATACACTGAAATATAAGTACAATATTTATATTGCAATTGATTTATTTTATAATTCTATGGTAAAAATGAGAAAGTAAGCAATTTTTCAGTAATAATGTGCTGAGACATTTCTGTATTTGTATGTCTGATTTTGTAAGCAGGTAGTTTTTAAGTGAGGTGAAACTTGGGGTACACAAGACAAATCAGACTCCTGAAAGGGGCACAGTAGTCTAGAAAGGTTGAGAGCCACTGCTCTAACATAACTTACAAGCAGTAGCTCCGAGGGGACGACATGGAATCCAAGGTTCAGCAAGATGTAGGAAAGCCCCAGCCACACTCTGAAAAATCGGCCTCCGATAGAAACAGACAGGTGGAGTGGCATAGCAGCAAACCAGAGGATCCCTCTGTGACCATCTTGTGGCCAGCTATGCTCTGTTTCCGATATTGGAAATTTTGTTATATACATGGCTTCATAGTAAAGCGGGGAGGTTCCTTCCCTCAGAAAGCCCTTAGCTCTATCTCACCGATGGTTGTTTGCATTTTTTTATTTTTTAAACTTAGAACAGTGTCTTTACTGTAGATCACACAGAGTCCCTTAGTAAAGTTTTCCATGGCTAAAAAATGATTAATTCAAATTCATCTCCCCCTCCCCCAGTATCTGTCTGTTCTAAATTCTCCCAGTGTTGTATATTGCCAGACAATAGAAGAACAATTTCATTTGTTTTGCTGTGTTGTACAGGACTAAGTGTCAAAAAGGGTGGGGAACATTGCATTGTGCTGACAATTTAAGGTTGTTCTGTGCTAGTTTTCAGAATTAGGATAGTCACAGAGGAAAAGTCTTTCTTTTTCTTGATTCTTTTTCCAAAGCCTTTCTCAGTACAGTGATGAGAACATGATGGATCCTTATAACTTGGCCATATGTTTTGGCCCAACACTGATGCCTGTTCCAGACATACAAGACCAGGTGTCATGTCAAGCTCATGTGAATGAAATAATCAAAACGATCATCATCCATCATGAGGCTATTTTCCCAGATGCTAAAGAGCTAGATGGCCCTGTTTATGAAAAATGTATGGCTGGAGATGACTACTGGTAAGTCAGAATATTATCTTTCTGTCTTCATACCAAAATGCTAGGACTCCATTTTACATGAATGACTCCCATGATATAAGAGGTTCTGCATAAATAAAAGAAATATGAAAATAAAAAAAATTCTAATGCATGGAAGGTTCACAAGAAAGTGGTACTGTGAAACACGTGGGGCAAATATAACCATGATGATTGCCAGGGTTTCCTAACTAGAAAACTTCAATGGAGTTAATTTAGGATTCTGAGAACTATCATATACGTGACCATCAAGTGGTTGACAGAGGTCTACATGTACAATTGGGAGTTTGTGGCCAGATGGCGTAGTCCCAGTCTTGCATTTGTTGAAGGGTTCCATAAAGAATGTCAGTTCATAATGGTTTCACCATTAGCCCAGACTTATATACACTAAATTCAGTACTGCTAGAAGGGAAATATCTAGTTACCCTCTTATCCATTTAAATAAATGGAAATGATATCTGAAGGGAAGATGTATTAATCCCTGTAACAATTATGATTTTATACCACAGTCTGAGGATTACATTGCTTCTGACTTTAACTAATATATATATATATATATATAGGGCTGTCGATTAATCACAGTTAACTCACACGATTAACTCAAATTAATCACAATTTTAAAAATGTATTGTGATTAATCGCAGTTTTAGTCACACTGTTAAACAATAGAATACCAATTGAAATTTATTAAATATTTTGGATGTTTTTCTACATTCTCAAATATATTGATTTCAGTTACAACACAGATTACAAAGTGTACAGTGCTCACTTAATATTATTTTTGATTACAAATATTTGCACTGTAAAAATGATAAATAAGATAGTATTTTTCAATTCACCTCATAGAAGTATTGTAGTGCAATCTCTATCACAAAAGTGCAACTTACTAAAGTAGATTTTTTTTTGGTTCTAACACCACCCAAAAACAAAACAGTGTAAAACTTTGGAGCCTACAAGTCCACTCAGTCCTACTTCTTGTTCAGCCAATCGCTAAGAGAAACAAGTTTGTTTACATTTACAGGAGATAATGCTGCCCTCTTTTTATTTACAATGTCACCAGAAAGTGAGAGGAGGCATTTGCATGGCACTTTTGTAGACGGCATTGCAAGGTATTTATGTGCCAGATATGCTAAACATTCATATGCTCCTTCATGCTTCGGCCACCATTCTAGAGGACATGCTTACATGCTGATGACGCTTGTTAAAAAAATAATGCATTAATTAAATTTGTGACTGAACTCCTTGGGGGAGAATTGTTTGTCCCCTGCTCTGTTTTACCCCTATTTTGCCATAGTTTTCATGTTATAGCAGTCTCAGATGATGACCCAGCATGTGTTGTTCGTTTTAAGAACATTTTCACCGCAGATTTGACAAAATGCAAAGAAGGTACCAATGTGAGATTTCTACAGATAGGTACAGCACTCAACCCAAGATTTAAGAATCTGAAGTCCTTTCCAAAATCTGAGAGGGACAAGGTGTGGACCCTGCTTTCAGAAGTCTTAAAAGAGCAACACACTGATGCGGAAACTACAGGACCCAAACTACCAAAAAAGAAAATCAAACTTCTCCTGCTGGCATCTGACTCAGATGATGAAAATGAACACGTGTTGGTCCGCACTGCTTTCGATTGTTATCAAGCAGAACATCAGCATGGATACGTCCTCTGGAATGGTGGCTGAAGCATGAAGGGACATATGAATCTTTAGTACATCTGGCACATAAATATCTTGCAACACGGCTACAACAGTGCAATGCGAACATCTGTTCTCACTTTCAGGTGACATTGTAAACAAGAAGTGAGCAGCATTATCTCCTGCAAATGTAAACAAACTTGTTTGTCTGAGCGATTGGCTGAACAAGTTGTAGTACTGAGTGGACTTGTAGGCGCTAGATTTTTACACTGTTTTGTTTTTGAATGCAGTTTTTTTTTGTACATAATTCTACATTTCATCTTTCATGACAAAGAGATTGCACTACAGTACTTGTATTAGGTGAATTGAAATACTATTTCTTTTGTTTTTTACAGTGCAAATATTTGTAATAAAAAATAATATAAAGTGAGCATTGTGCTTTGTATTCTGTGTTGTAATTGAAATCAATATATTTCAAAATGTAGAAAACATCCACAAATATTTAAATAAATGGTATTCTATTATTGTTTAAAAGCACGATTAATCGTGATTAATTTTTTTAATATTTGACAGTCTATACATACACACATTTTATATTTGCTATTTGTTTCATAAGAAAATTTAAGTGATATTTGCTATAGCAATAGATTACTCTTGTTAGCTTGGGGGGAGGGTTATGCCAAATATAGCATCCATTAAGCATGGCTTCATGTGCTAATTGCCTGTACCTGCTTAACTTTGTGTATTTCTGCAGTGATAGCCCTTATAGTGAACATGGTACACTAGAAGAAGTGGACCAGGATGCCAGTACAGAGCCCCACACCAGTGAAGATGGTACGTTCTTTATGTTACATCTTTAATCCTCTTTTAAATAAATTACATTTACAGGTTTTTCATGCAAGAAATACTCTCTTTTCCTCACTGTCTCTCAATTGAAACTAAATTACTTCTGGGAGGATGCTCTGCTGCTTACACCTCCATTTTTAATCTTCAATTTTTTGTTTGTTTTTCCACTCATGCATCTGTGTTTCACCAGCTGTTTCCTTGCACCTTTCCTGGCTTGCTCAGTTACAGGAAGGGCAAGTGGGAAACTACTTCAGTCAGCACAAATTACGTTCTGATGTAATGTTCCCTTTTTAAGTGGCCTTTTACCTTTTTTGCACAAGATAAGCTGATCCAAGCCATGTCTTTGAATATTTTAGCTTAGAGAATTGCATTCAATATGTTATATTTTGATATTTAAAAACACAACTTTCTAGAGGATTTAAGGACCCCCAAAACTATTAAACCAAAGCCATCACTATAATCTTGGCTCATGCTCACCCTTGCTGGACTACGCATCAGAGCTGGCAGTGAGGGCCCAATGGGATAAGCATCACCTATCAAATCTCCTCTTCTTTCTTTCAGCAACTTAAGACTTAGGCCTTGTCTAGATAGAGAAATATAATGGCATAGTTATTCCACTATAGCTATGACAATATATTTCCCCATATGGGCAAGCCCTTAGTGGCAGATGCCTCTTTCCCTTGTTTAGGTTAGCACAGTGGATAAAGCAGCTTGTGATAACAAGGAGGCAACCGATCAGGGGCCTGGGACCAAACAGGAAAGGGAAGGCAGATAGGGCCTGTAATCTGGTGGGGGAAAATAAAAAAGTAGTTGCAGGAGGATCTGTTCAAGGGGGCAAGGTAAGCAGCAGAGTGCAGGAAGGCCTCCTTCGCATTTTCAGAAGGAGCAGGGGAGGGAATTACAGCAGAAGAGCTTGTCTGGGGACAAAGTGGGGAAGAGTAAGAGGCCAAAATGGTATCATTGATTTTATTTAGGAGATCAGAAATATCCAAGTGTGGGGTCAAAAATAATAATTTCAAGGATTGGAAAAAGGGTCCTGTTGCCAGTCCCAGACCCACCATTTATTTTGAGCACCAGCCACAACTTGGTACTATGTGTCTCTGCCCGCCTCCCCTCATATACTAATTTATAAGACAGTTTCTCATGTTGCTAAAAAACAGACTATTTCAGACTCCTATGAAATGCTCAGGATTAAATGGATGACAGATCAGGAGGTGAAACACTTAATGATGGAGGATCCTTGAAGAAAAACTTGATTTTTCTGACATACATACAGAGGTGTAAATGATGGAAATTCAGATTCATAAATGTGCATTTCTGCAAAACTTTTCCCTGCACATGAGAATGAAACGGAGGGAAAAAACATGCAACAATCAAAAGTTGTTTTTAATCCCTTTGTACACAATTGTAAAATATTAAATGGCATCTGAAAAGCCTGGACAGGCAAATCTTGACCATCTGAAAGTAGTATGGTACTTCATTTGTGTCTTGATATCAATCCTGGATGCAATGACTGTAGTAAAGTTGTAACACAGCATTATTGATTGAGACAAAATTGACTCGAGTAACTCTCAAAGGATCAGAGGTAGCCAAGAAAGGATTACATTACTTGATCTAGTTTTGTTTATCAGGATGGCCAGCAATTAAATCCTAGCTTTTGCCATTCCTTTGTTTGCTACTTGTTGTGAATTGAATACAGAAAGTGGACAATCATGTTGTGGATGTGCATTTAAAGGGGGGAAAAGATAACACAAAGATTTGAACCTTGTGGTAATGCTTGGGCAAAGATGATGACAGCGTAGTTGGTGTGACTAGACCAGTGCATGAAGTGAGAGGCCTCCACTTAATCAGCTAGGTCTAATCAAGTTTTTCCACCAGTAAAAAAGTTTACCTTTAGATAAGCTATTTTTTATAATGAACGGTGGGTATTTTCATTGAACTGGTGCTGTTAACTGTCTTTTTGCACACACATTTGTGTGTTTGTCCCTTGAATAAAAGTGTTTGCAATACCATACGCTGTGATTGGTAACAATTTTACTTCGATCTTGAATCACAAGGCTCAGATAATTGATCTTTTGTGGGGGAACAGGAAAGCTTCCACTAAAGGAAATTTTTGAATTCAGTAGATTTATTGATTACTAGTTTGTCACACCAGGATCCTGATATACATGTGTAGGAGAGTAAGGTAATGTTGAACTGAGCTTGCTACTACTAACTGGACATATTGTACTTTTGCATTTCCTCTGTTAGGAGCTGGACAGAGCCTACTCTAAAAATGTAAATCTTTATTATATTGTAAATCTAGTTAGTTTTATACTGAAGGGATTTTTTTCTCTCAAACCCTCTAGTCCCATAACAATACTGGGCAATTGAAATGTAATCCAAAGGCTATAATTAAAAGCAAGAGGATTTATTTTTCTGTTTTGATTATTTTCATTATAAGAACTACTTGCTGTATAAGGTTAAATTACAAGTCTTTCTATACCTACAAGAAGTCAGTTTGTATATAATAACAAGGCTGAGCAACTGTGGGGGAAAGTAAAGGTTTATTCATGAAATTACAAAGCTAACATAATTTTTTTTTAAATAAGGCAAGTATATATAAAAGTGTAGGGATAAAATTAGCTTATCCTCTATCCTTTGAAGGTTTGGGGCATAAAATGATGAAGTATACAAAAGCTACATACATCCTTAACTGTAAACACGTGAGTCGTCACAGTGACTTTATTGGGGCTATTCACATGCTTCTCTGAATCCAGGTCATAGTGAAGAGTTTTTTGTAAAGGTAAAAAGCCTTCACTATAAGAATTTTTATTTACATTGTCTACTTAAAAGAAGAGCATTCCTGCTAAATAGCCTTTTCCCCTAAATCTGAAAACATGAACTTTTGCGCATTTCAAAGAGTTCACCTTGTGCCTCAGACATTCGCCTGAAAAATAACTCTTAGAAAAGAGTATAAGATTCAGGGGATACATCTTTATGCTTAATAAGCAGTTTTTGTGCAATTTTCTTCTGAAATTCTTTAACGTTGAAGATATTTTACTCTAGTTGGATGAATATAAAAGTTGACTAGATCTGTTTCCTAAGGAAATAAGAGAATTTCCTGAGGAAGTCTCAGACACATGGGTAATTCCTGATATAAAACACAAACATGCTAACATTTTTATTGCTGTTCATTGACCACTTATGATGCCTTACATTTATAAATCAAGAAAGTAGTTCTCACACAGATGGGGGTATTAAAAGACAAATAAGGCTGAGAGTTAGTGCTGTTGCGTCCCTGAATGGTCACCATTGCAGATATGACTACTCTAAAATAATTCATACTATGATCAACTTTTTGCCAAGTTCTGCTGTAATAGTAATTCACAGCCTTGTTTCCCTTTGTTGTTTTCCAGTGAGAGAACTGCCAGCGAACTTGAGGATAGATTGTTACTGTAAAGCCACAGCCCTTTGTTAAGATAGAAGAGAGCATAGGGATCAGGATGTCTTTTGCTTAAGACAAGCACAATGCATGTGAGAGAATTGGGGGAGCACAGAGCAGGGGCTGCTCTGATGCACCCAGTGAAAGGTACAGTGGACGTTCTCATTCTGCTGGCTCAGCTCCACTTGCCTCACTGGTGTGGGGTGTAGAGTGGCCAGGTGCCTGGTTTTTTACCAGAAAGTCCAGTTGAAAAGGGTACCTGACAGTTTCCTACCTATGTTGGGTGACTGCAGCTCCCAGTCCCCAGGTGAGTTCCTCCCAATTGGGGGGGTGAGGGGGAGGGAGAGGGAAGAGGAGTGAACTGGGGTGGGCCAGGGGCAGGGCCTCCGGGGGAAGAGACGGGATGGGGGAGGTTCCAGCACTCCTGCTGGAATATCTGGCTTTGGCAACCCTAGCACTGGGGTGGGATGGCATAGCCCCACCCTCATACTGCCACCTTTAGAGGAAGGCTAATGCTGTGGTTGGCTCTTAAAGTGCAGGGATAGAAATAGCGACTAGCCTTTGTGTTTCTTACATCTTTCCCCTTACCACCTGCTGAACCTGTACAGAGCTATTTACAGTGATTTTTACATGAAAGGCACCATAATGTGTCACTGAATGGCAGTCATAATATTAGCAGAATTTGAGGTCATAAGTACAAAACTGGGAACAGAATCCCTAGAGCTCTTCCCACAGTTCTTCAGCTTGTCCTAATATTTCTCCTTCTCCATCTTTGTCTGAATCACTAGAGATCATAGCTAGTGATATCTCAGATGTCATCATATATTTTTTGCCATAGTTAGCAAATGCCTCAAGGTAAAGGACAGAGCAGTATAATTATATTTCCCTCTGAGCTGTTTTAATTTTACTGTTAGACCCCATGGCTCAGTATCATGCAGAATTTCAGTTACAAATCATAGATTTGTAACTGTTGATTAGCTCTATTCCCTTTCCTTTAGTTGTGAAATGGCTCCCTCCCATTCTCAATAACCTTGACATTATAAATCTTTTGGCTTTTTTTATGTCCAAATGGAACTGTCAAGGTATTTTTATATTAATTGTCAATGTTCTACGTGTTAACAGGTGAATTAGTATTTGAAAAATAAAATCTGAGAACTGTCTGCTGCAGAAATGTGCTGTTCAAGTAAAGGGCACATTTTTGGTAATGAAAGTTCCTATCAGAATAAAAGATCAATTTATATGAGCTTAATACAAGAATTTCATTCAGGAAAGCAATTATGTCAGCTATAAACCACATTGTTCTGAGAGAAAAGAGTATGTTACATAGGAACACATAAATCGTATGTCTCAGAAGTCTCACTCACTGTCTGTAGATTAACAGTTCAAATAGCTGTTCCCAGTGCAGCAACTTCCCACAGATGTCTGAGAAAGCACGTCCGTCTATAATGAGGTACAGGAAAAGGAAGAATTCAACATTCCATAGGCCTGACTCTCTTCATACACTAGGTTTACATAGGTGTGGAGTTACTTACTTCTGATTTACTCTGGTGTGCGGTAAATGAGAAGAATCAAAGCCTGTATACTCAAGTCTTTAATATCAAACAGTCCATTGAACTTTTAATTGTAGTATGGCTCACCCAAAAAGGAATTGCCATATCTGATCAACACAGTGGTCCAATATCCTGCCTCAGAATGCTCAATACCAGATGCTTCAGAGCATAGGCGCCAACTCCATGGGTACTCCGGGGGTGGAGCACCCATAGAGAAAAATTAGTGGGTGCTGAGCACCCACCAGCAGCTCCCCGTGGCCCCACCCCCCTGCTCCAGCTCGCCGCCGCGTCCTGCTCCCCCTCCCTTCCAGCACTTGCACCACGAAACAGCTGTTTTGCAGGGCAGGGAGGGAGGGGGGAGGAGGGGGAACGCGGCGTGCTGGGGGAAGAGGCGGGACTGGGGTGGGGATTTGGGGAAGGGATCCAATAGGGGCAGGGAGGGGAGGGGAGGGAAGTTGGAGTGGGGACTTGGGAAAGGAGTTGGAATGGTTTTACAAAAGGTAGATTGTGCCAAACCAACCTGATCTCCTTCTTTGAGAAGGTAACAGATTTTTTAGACAAAGGAAACGCAGTGGATCTAATTTACCTCGATTTCAGTAAGGCATTTGATACGGTTCCACATGGGGAATGTAGTTAAATTGGAAAAGATGGGGATCAATATGAAAATTGAAAGGTGGATAAGGAACTGGTTAAAGGGAAGACTACAACGGGTCATACTGAAAGGTGAACTGTCAGGCTGGAAGGAGGTTACTAGTGGAGTTCCTCAGGGATTGGTTTGGGGACCAATCTTATTTAATCTTTTTATTACTGACCTTGGCACAAAAGTGAGAATGTGCTAATAAAGTTTGCAGATGACACAAAGCTGGCAGGTATTGCTAACACAGAGAAGGACCAGGATATCATACAGGAAGATCTGGATGACCTTGTAAACTGGAGTAATAGTAATAGGATGAAATTTAATAGTGAAAAGTGCAAGGTCATGCATTTAGGGATTAATAACAAGAATTTTGGTTATAAATTGGGGACACATCAGTTGGAAGTAACAGAGGAGGAGAAGGATCTTGGAGTATTGGTTGATCACAGGATGACTATGAGCCGCCAATGTGATATGGCTGTTAAAAAAGCTAATGCGGTTTTAGGATGCATCAGGCGAGGTATTTCCAGTAAAGATAAGGAGGTGTTAGTACCATTATACAAGGCACTGGTGAGACCTCATCTGGAATACTGTGTGCAGTTCTGGTTTCCCATGTTTAAGAAGGATGAATTCAAACTGGAACAGGTACAGAGAAGGGCTACTAGGATGATCCGAGGAATGGAAAACCTGTCTTATGAAAGGAGACTGAAAGAGCTTGGCTTTTTTAGCCTAACCAAAATAAGGCTGAGGGGAGATATGATTGCTCTTTATAAATATATCAGAGGGATAAATACCAGGGAGGGAGAGGAATTATTTAAGCTTAGTACCAATGTGGACACAAGAACAAATGGATATAAACTGGACACTAGGAAGTTTAGACTTGAAATTAGATGAAGGTTTCTAACCATTAGAGGAGTGAAGTTCTGGAACAGCCTTCCAAGGGGAGTAGTGGGGGCAAAAGACATATCTGGCTTCAAGACTAAGCTTGATACGTTTATGGAGTGGATGGTACGATGGGATAGCCTAATTTTGGCAATTAATTGATCTTTGATTATTAGCAGGTAAATATGCCCAATGGCCTGTGATGGGATGTTAGATGGGGTGGGATCTGAGTTACTACAGAGAATTCTTTCCTGGGTGTCTGGCTGGTGAGTCTTGCTCACATGCTCAGGGTTCAACTGATCGCCATATTTGGAGTCGGGAAGGAATTTTCCTCCAGGGAAGATTGGCAGAGGCCCTGGAGGTATTTTGCCTTCCTCTGCAGCATGGAGCACGGGTCACTTGCTGGAGGATTCTCTGCACCTTGAGGTCTTTAAACCACAATTTAAGGACTTCAATAACTCAGACATAGGTTAAGGGTTTGTTACAGGAGTGGGTGTGTGAGATTCTGTGGCCTGCATTGTGCAGGAGGTCAGACTAGATGACCATAATGGTCCCTTCTTACCTTAAGTCTATGAGTCTATGAATGGGGGCAGGGGCGGGGGCAGGGTGGGGCCAGAGAAAGTTGGCGCCTATGTTTCAGAGGAAGGTGAAAGGAAACCGTGAATACACAATTATGAAATAACCTGACTATGTTGAAGTTTATTCTTAACCCTCATCAATTAGAGATTGGCTTGTGCCCTCAAGTATGGGAGTTTATACCCCCCCCCTTTTTATTTAATCTTATATAATGTAACAGCATGTTCCTATTATTCATACAAGCATCTGGTCTAGCTATACTTATGAGCTAATCCTGCCTCAGTATTCGGCTGGGGGGGTGAGGGGGGAAGAGGAAATAGACTAGATAATCTTGAGGTCCAACCCTACATTTTTATGATTTGAGGAATATCTTTTTACAGTGAGCTCCAAAGGCTAACTTTGTGATATGTATAAAAATATTTCCTTTCTGATGTTAAATTGTTGCCTTTCAGTTTCATTGACTATCCCCTTGTATTATGATGCAGATAAACAGGAGTGTTTGATTTTCTTTCTCATAACTAATCATTAATTTGTATACCTTTATCATGTGTCTTCTTATTTGTCTCATCTTTAAACTATATAGTCCCAATCTTTTCAGTCTCTCTTCAAGTGGTGGAAGCCTTTCCATACCTATAATCATTTTGTCACATCTCTGGTCCTCTTT
The DNA here is from genome assembly GCF_011386835.1 of Chrysemys picta bellii. NCBI lineage: Eukaryota > Metazoa > Chordata > Testudines > Emydidae > Chrysemys > Chrysemys picta. The sequence goes on from NC_088791.1 coordinate 62,703,959, forward strand.
GCTTTCTGTTTATATACTTTTTTAGATAGGGTGTCTAAAACTGAACACAATATCCAGGTGAGAGCATGCCACTGATTTTATATCGTGCCATTGCAATTTTCACTAATATTTTCTAGCCTATTCTATATACATCTTACCATTTGGTTTGCTCAGTGTGCATTGGTGGTCAACAAAGCAGAAGTTTTCATTAAGCTAGCCAGTCTTTTTCCTGAATAAATACAGTTAATTTAGAAACTAGCAATGTGTATAAGTAATTGAAGTGATTCCTGCCAGTGTGCCTTACTTTGCATTTGTAACACTGAATTTCACTGCCATCGCCTCACCTAGTTGTGTGTAGGCCTCTCTGAAATTCTTCAATGTTTGCTGGTCTTGACTACTCTAAACAAGTTGTCATCTGAACTATTGCAAGTTTTTAACCTGATTGACTCAAGATGGCCAACTACAGGACAGTCCTCTACAGGTTGGGCAAGTTATTTGGAAATAGCTGCAAACTGTAACCTTAATAGGGCACAAGGATTATATTTCCACTTTGCAAGATGGAAGTTAATTTTAAAGACATTCCAGCACATAACATTAATGCATAATAAAGGGGCAGGAGTCTTCATTATAAACCAAGTTTTTCAGGGTATTACAATGAAGCAATTTAAATTTGCACCAAGCTAAGACATGATACGGCAGTCATCAGCCTAGCTGTTAATTTCTTTCTAAATTTTGGTTTAATTGTATAAGGTATTTTTCATTTTGGATGGCTTTATTTTTGAGCTACTCAAAGCAAACAAAATGTATAATTCGAAAACTGACATTTTGCGGGCATTAGTTCTTAATGCTTTGGTTGGTATTTTGATACTGAGATAGATTTAACCTGACAAATGTGATTTCACAAGCATTAGTTTTTCATAACTTTTAGAACAAACTAGACATTGCCAACATCGTACAATAAAATCGTAGCTGTTCCATCAAGGTCCAACTGACAAAGTAGCAGCTCCAAAGACATCAGTTAAGATTTTATACTCATTGGCCCCAATTCTGCAAATAGATATGCTAACAAGGGACCCTTGAGGCTGCACAGAGGCCCACTGATGTCAGTGGACTCCGCACAGGTGTTAGCAGAACCATGTCTACTTATAGGATAGGGGCCATTGTCACTATGAACTTTGATATATCAGGAAGTTTTGACGGGAGGGAGGTTTTAATTCTCATTTTCATCCTTAAAATGATCTCTATGAAGATAAGGTTTTTAAAATCCGTTCTTGTGGAGGGAGAAGCTTTACCACACACACTCACTCACTCTTTCTGCAGGGGCCAGTCAAAACTGCTGTAGCCTATGCCTGGCTGCTCACAGAATCCAACCCAGCAGCCAGTGATCACTGGGAGCAGAGGGACACCTACACTTTGTCCTCTTTCACCTAGCTATGGCCCCATACACTGGGGTGTAACAGAACTATCCTAGCAGCTCTATGCCATACAATGATTCCTCATACTCAGATGTACTCCTAAAGGAGTTGGATCTGTCAAGTGTTTGGTGGCTTTGCACAAACTGGAGCTTCAAAAGAAACCAGAGGAGGCCCAAGAACAGGTCCCTGTATTTTGTAAAATAGGAGGTTTACACTGGATCTGCACTCTTAGCACAGAAGTGACAGAAATGCTAATAGAGTTCTAAAGCTATTAAATTGACTCATCAGACTGCTCAGGCCTAGAGCCCTGCAAACCCGCGGATAGCCACGGACCATGTTTGCGGATCGGATGGGAATACAAATTTTGTATCCGCACAGGGCTCTACTCATGCCTAGTCTTGCTGAGGAAACCCCTATCTATTGATTCCTTTTTCACTGATGATTGTTGTGGCACATCTCTTTGGCTTGTTCACCTGATTTATCAGGCTCCCGGAGGTGTGGTTTTGTTTTTTTATTGCCTGTAACTATTCCCCACCCACCACATAACTTTTTATATTAGGAGACAAGAGCTCCGCCCACTTTCAAATGTTGAGCATTGAATGTATTGTGTGCTCTCTCTCATATTCTCTGTCTAGAGGTCTTTAAAGCAGCCCAGTTGCTTTATACTTGGGGCACACAGACATGTGGCCACTGCCTGAAGTATATCTTGGTTCAATATCTGACTTGTGTAAGCTTTGTTTGGATATGAATGCTGAGGGGTTACATTTTACAACATTGAAATAAACAGATAAGTCTATTCTGGAGTCTGAGATCTTACTTTTTCCCCCTAGAAGGTGAGCCTATAGAAGCGATAGCCAAGTTTGACTACATTGGAAGATCTGCACGAGAACTCTCCTTCAAAAAAGGAGCCTCCCTGCTTTTATATCATCGAGCATCTGAAGACTGGTGGGAAGGAAGGCATAATGGAATTGATGGCCTAGTACCTCACCAATATATAGTGGTGCAGGATATGTAAGCATGTCTAGTTATATAATATACTTGAGTGATTGCTCCTTGTTGGGAAGAAGCTTGTTGAACGAGCTAGTGGGGTATCTCCCAAATGTGAGAGGGCTTTGAAGACTTTGAAGGCTCATAAACACCTGGGAGATTTTGCCTCCAAACGGGCAAGAGGTGACATGAGTGAAGTCAATAAATAAATAGGTCATCAATGAGAGTTCAGCAGCTGGAGATGCAATTATATGTCTAGTTTTAATTCTATAAGAGGACAAAAACAGAAGAGCCATGATGCCTGCTGTCCTACATACCTCACTTCCTGGAAAGTGACTTCTCAATCTATATCTTCCTTTCAGGGATGATACCTTCTCAGATACGTTGAGCCAAAAAGCAGACAGTGAAGCCAGCAGTGGGCCAATAACGGAGGACAAGTCCTCATCCAAGGATATGAACTCCCCAACTGATCGTCATCCTGACATATATTTAGGAAGGTAAGGTTAACATAGCAACATTTCTGCATTGCTTTGCAGCCGTTAGATTGCTTCTGGGCTCATGCAGTGGCAGGATTGCTTCACACACACCTTGTTAAAAATGCTAACATCCTATGATTTCTACATTTGTGTAGGCAAAGAAAGAGATCAGAACCACCTCCTCTAAGACGCCCAGGCAGGACCAGTGATGGCCATTGCCCAGTACATCCACCACACACACTCACCAACTCATCAGTGGAGCTAGGTTCCCCCAACATGGCAAGTCATTGCAGTCCTCGAGCACTTCTTCACAATCGCAACCTCAACGCAGACAGCCCCGAAAGACGACGTAGACCTGGGCATGGCAGCCTCACCAACATTAGTAGGCATGATTCACTAAAGAAGACTGATAGTCCTCCAATTAGAAGATCTACATCATCTGGTCAATACCCAGGTTTCAATGACCATAAGCCACTGGACCCAGAATCAATAGCTCAGGTTGGTCTCTTTTCTTTGCCTCGGTGAGGAGCATAGTCAAATAGATGTAAATGAACATTTGACTTTCACAACACAGAGAGTTTATTTTTTTATTGAAAAGCTGTATCGGAAAAGTATCCCACTTAACTTTTTGCCATGAGAGCCTAGGACAGAGATGTGTTAAAGAATCATGGGAGAAAGGAGGGCAAATAGGAATAAAAGTTGCAACAGCATTACAGTGAAATAATTTTCAGTTGTACTGAAATGAAACTTTGTGCCACTCAGAACATAGGGATAATGTACAGTTACTGTTTCTCAGTTGTGTAAACCCGTGTGCTCTGATGGAAGTGGGATTAGCTTTCATAATTACTGTGCGATTATTTCTGAATCTTACAGTATGCAAATCTGTGCTCCAATTGGCTACTAATGTCCTCAGTCACTTGAAAACATAGGAATTAGCATTTCAGAGTCTGTTTTTTTAACATAGTTTTTGTATAAATGTAGAGATTTTTAACTCTTGTGCCTATGGAACATGCTAGGTAAAAGTGCAAATAAATCTGAATAAATAGACCGTGCCATCCGTAGGAGAGGCGGCTAGTCTTTCTCAGCAGCATAGAGGTGAGAGGGATAGAATAGCAGAGACAGATAGCACCAAGAAGCAAGTTATTAATTCTGTGCTACTGAAGTGTGCTAACTCAGTAATAGCCATATCTTGGGCTAATAAATACTTCTGTCCTACTCAAAGCTCATTTCGTTTAAAATATGGTCATTATGTAAACACTCAACACCCTCAAATTACCATCTGATTACAAAAGCATTTAAAATAATCCTGCACTGACATTTCAAAATGTCATGTAACTTTTGCTTCCAAAGTCTCTGCTGCTTATGAAGTGGGAAGAGAGAGTCTCAGTTGTTGTGAATGACTCAGACATCAATTTTCATTGTTCTTATTTCAACAATTTCTAATCTTTTAAATACTAGGTTAAGCTATGTTCCTTATTTACTGCCCAGGAGCTATGCACAGCTCTATTTGGCTTTAATTAAATTTGTACACACCTAGACCAGACAGAGACAGAACTTGAACTTTGACTAAATCATGTAAATGCTGCTGTAAACAAGCATGAAACACCTGATAGTTTTCTTATTTAACCCACTTGTGCCTCACCAAAACTGAAAAATTAACCACAAACCCAATCTTGGCATGTCCTTTTAGCAGATGTACTTTAAGAATAAATCTAAATGTGCAAAACAAACATATGGAAATATGCTCATAAATGATCTCACTAAACAGTATCTTGCATGACAACTTCTAACCATGTCTGATATTCTTCCTTAAAATTTAAACTACAAATATGAGGACATTGGGGGGCACATCATCATTTATACATTAAAAAAAAATCTATTGAATGAACAAGTCATAAGAGATATGTAGGGCCCTTTGTTTTCAGTTTTTATTTTAATTTTTCCTGGGAATTTATCAGTGTTTATTACCACAACAAAAACCGGTGAAAACCAGTGCAAAAACTATTAATTTTTTTAAGTAAATATAGGTGTTTGTTTTGGTGGACAGAAAGACAGAGGAAAAAAAGTATTCAGTAGATTAATCTTTGAATTCCGTTATTCAATGTGGTTTGCTGCAGAACTCAAAACACAATGCCACCTCTGAGTTTAAGAAAACAATATAGGTCTAATCCTCAAATAAAACTTTTCATTTGAACAAACAGTTTACTGTTGTAGACTTAGAACTGTTTACATTTAATAATTGGGTCTCACAATTTGCCGCGCATACACTCAACTTCATCCTTTTTGTATTTTTAAAACTTTTGAATACTTCCTTGTGTACTGAAACATATTCTGATACAGATTTTCATTTTCTTCCCATTTTAGTGTCAGATCTTTAACCATTATCTGCTAACAGCTTGAAATATGTATGTGGTGGGCGTGAAATTCATCAGTAGGTTCAGATGCACACGCACTTCAGAGTTTGCATGTGTGTCTGTTTGTCTACTGTGTGTATCTTTCTAGACTAATACATAGTCTTACTTCAACAGGCAACTTTGCATATACACAGAGACTAATGTATTGAGACATATCTCATGCAATGCATTGTATTTGCCTACTAAAACAAGTTATTTTTTTTATAAATTTGAATGATACAAAAGTAGGGTGAAAATCAGAAGAAAAAAAAAAGAATACTTTTTGTAAAGCCTGGGAATTTTTTAGTAAAAATCAGTTTAAACTGAAAACGAAGGGGCTTACATATATGGCAGTTTCCTGCAATATTCTCAAAAGAACTGATTCGTATTATTGTGGGCTGGGATTGTATGCAACCTCTCTGGGAGGAGATGTGACAGATATTGCAACTCCATACAGTATCTTAAGGTCCATTGTTTTAAATTAATGGTTTTACTGTTTTCTATGCCATCGGGGGGTGGGGGGGCTACTGCAGCTCCTCCAGGAACTAAAAACAGTGGATGATGATTAAGGCAAATCAGCCAGGTTATAACCCCCACAGAGAAGTGCCAGCTCCTTGGGAGGCTCACATATATATTTCAAACTAGATTCTCCAGAGACTAACTACAAAGAAAGGACTTTTGGATAAATAGCCTGAGTTTAAACTGACACAGGATCAGATCCAGCAATTGACAGGACCTTCTGTCCAAGATGGGGCCCCAATCCTACTAGGGCCCTCTGCTAAACTTTTTGCCTGCTTATGTGAACTTTTATGTTTTCTTTGTAATGCTTTTACCTTAAGAATAAATATGCTTGCTTAGAAAGAGCTGTGAGCTGTGTGATAGCTTATAACTGCTGGCAATTACACTGGTCACAGCCCTTAGAGAGAAAGCAAAGTGCAGGTGCTGGCCTTTTTAGGCAGTCTGGCTTACTGGGGATATCACAGCATAGGCAGGGAACTGTGCAACCTTAAAGATCCACCAGTCACAAGGGAACAAGATGCGAGTCCCCACCCAAACAAGGTGATGGCTGGGAACCAGAAGCATAGAATGGGTACCCTTGAAGGGCAATACAGGTGTAGTTGCCCTGAAATTGTGATATAAGCAAGCAGCGCTCACTGCCACAAACACTTTTAAAAGCTGGAAAGGTGGCCTTTATCTTTCAAGATGTCCCTGATTCTTAATACTAACCACCAACTTCTCTCTCCACCTAACTGAAAATTATCAAAAGCACAGTTATTTTACCATTTGTCTTGAATTACATCTTTATTTAAAAAAAGAGAGTTATATAGGCCAGGATTTTCAAAGCCAAATTGGATGTCCAAGTCAGTTTTCCAACTTCAGTTTTACTTTCATTAAAAAAAAAATCCCTGTGCTAGAGTATTGTTCCTGAATATTTCAGGGTAAGATGAGGAGTATAGCACATAAGCTCTTAGGCTTTACATTTATTTAAATATTGTTGCAAATCAATCATCAAATATTTGTTCTCTTAATAGTAATTTAACAGCAAGCAGCAGAGTATGTTTTTAATGGCCTACCTGAATTTTGACCCTCTACCATTAAGTTAATTTATGTTCAACACAAGCTGCCATCTTGTTCAGGAAGGCCACTTTTAAATGAGGTTGATGTAAATACATGCAGTGTTTGGTGTAGCCATGTTGGTCCCAGGATAATAGAGAGACAAGGTGGGTGAGGTAATATCTTTTACTGGACCAACTTCTGTTGTGAGAGAAGATTTTGAGCCTTCTTCTTCAGCTCTGGGCTGTAAATGGGCTTAATACTGCTTCATAATATTTGTTAGAAATGAATGGATGGTTTATAACTGAAGTCATGCATTTCTCAAACTTCTCCCTTGGCAACTACCCTTTGCATTCAGTATTTAATGACTTGCTGCTCTGTCTCTCTGCTCTGACCAGGATATTGAAGAGACAATGAACACTGCTCTGAATGAACTCCGTGAGTTGGAACGTCAGAGCTCTGCGAAACACGCCCCTGACGTGGTGTTGGATACATTGGAACAAATGAAAAACTCACCCAGCCTGGCCACCTCCACAGAATCACTAAGCCCTCTCCATAGTGTAGTGCTAAGGAGCACTGAGCCTCAGATTCGACGTAGCACTAGTTCTTCCAGTGATACCATGAGTACTTTCAAGCCCATGGTGGCCCCCAGAATGGGAGTGCAGCTAAAACCCCCAGCTCTGAGGCCAAAACCCATTGTTCTTCCAAAAACAAATCCTACCATAGGACCTTCCCCTCCTTCCCAAGGTCCAACAGACAAATCTTGCACAATGTAAAAGGAGGTGGAGTGTGTTACAGAAAGGAACGGATTAGCGATAGAAGTCAGGGTTCCATAACACTATTAGTTCATGTTTATAACTGGAGATGTTTTGTTTTTCAATGTTTTTGAATGTAATGTCTGAACTAGTATCATTAACATGGGCATTTGTATTTTGTATAATTTCAATTTTTTAAAAAAACTGGACAATTGTGTGTCATTTTAAAACAGACTTGAAAACTTGATGCTGCACCATTTGTAATAAAAGGAACAGATCAGAAATGGCTTCCCACTTTGTACAATATTTCATAGTCTTATTGTAGTTTACTTAATAAGGGATCCTAAACAAAGGTAACTTGAAGGAATTCGTAAGTGGATGTGGAACCCTTGACCACTAGATCACTGGTTCAAATCTCAATCTGGTTGGTAAAAGCTAAAAGTTAGCATCTGAGGGATTAGTCAATGGCCTGTGTGAAGTGTGTATGTAATCTCAGTCCATATAAATTAAAATAACACTTTCACAGTTGGCACTAAGTATTTAGCATATTTTTGGTAGTCTTATCAAAAGCCAAGTGCTGAGTAAGTATGGAGACTGAATTACTCTCTTTCTGACCTCACTCCAGGTCAGGGTTAAAGTATATTGCCTGGATGGTATGAAGTTTCTAATACTGCCACTTGTGCTGTACCTTTCTTTTGAAGCTAAAACTTCAGTCCCCAGGACTGTCAGACACTTTTCACAAGCACTAAATTCACTTACAGTTTACAATTCAGTGAACCAAGTAACTGCAGCTATACAGGTCTGGGGATCTTTCTGTAGTGTAATAAAAGATTGAAAGTATCAGTTGAACAATAATTCAATAAAACATTCCTTGGACCTTATTGCTCAGTATCCTCTTCAAACAAGTCGAGCTGCAATAACCACAGTTTCAAGCTGCTGTATCCTCACTAGTTATCCTTCACAGTGCAAACATTGTGCATGATTTCTCTATGATGCTTACTAAACTATTCTGCTCCTTAGTTCTTGAATAACTTCTCTCAATTACACAGGAGGTTGTTAGAACCACAGAAATCTCATTTGCTATTCTCTAGACTAAACCTAAATAAAATTTGCCAGAACCAATTTAAAAAACAAAAAAAAAAGTCTATACCTTTCTTGGGTCTGTGTGTGAGTGAAGATTTTATCAACTTTGCTTAGTGCTCCATTATTAAATTTTCTTATACCTGTGAATTAATTAGACAGCTGTTTTGCACATTAACATTAAGCCATAACATCATTTCTGTAATTATTTTTCAATATTACTTGCCCAATCTATAGGATCATTTATAGCAGGTTTTTAATTTACGCAGCCATGCAAACTATTTATAAAGAATACCCCATTGGCTGTTACCTAAAATACCATAGCCAAGAAACAATATCAGCTTGATGGTCATCTATAGGAATAAAACTGGCTTCAAATAAGATTTCTTTCCTCATAGCATTTGTTACATTAGGATCTTACCATTCTTCCTATGGAATGTTTTAAGTTGTACCACTCACTATATGGAAACATAATTGGGGAGAGGGAAGAGTTAGTATCTTGTAACAAAGATTTGATTAGTGTATTATAGTCTATATAAAGTCATAGAAGCCATGTCCTGTTGTCATTTGGGGATTTATTTATTTCCACTGTGGTTTACTAATTCTAATCACTTGATAAGGAACTCCAAGCCCTGGACATGACAAATATCCCATAAACTGCATTTGAGAGCAATGCTGTCAGGGCCATTTATTGTTGCTGATATTTGCAGCCCAAGGACTGATCCAAAAAAATCCAAGGAATCTATAAGTATGTCTGTTTGGGGGCTACCACATATATAAACTCTTAGCTAGCACAGTGGACTCTTGAGGTGTCAGTCAGTTTAATCCACTGAGGCTACCACTGTAACAACTTGTCAAATTTATGTTTAATCTTGTATTTCTTGACTGTACCCTGCCGCCTATAGTCCTAAACTCCAGGGCAAGGTTCTAACTGAAGCTAGTCCCCATTAAAGGTTGGCCTTAGTCTATTGGTATGTTCACCTGTCCAGGACCAGAAATTATTTTCAAGTAAGTTCCCCAAACTTATTAAGATCAATGGAACAAACTGGAATTCCAGCTCTAATTTCCATAATGTTTTTAGTTTAGTAATTTGTTCAATACCAGTGTGGCATAATTGAGATGAATATCTGTATCTTTAAATTATATAGGGAATTTTGTATGTTTAAATAACACTACTGGACTCCATAATGCTTATTAGAAATTGTGTAGCAAAAGAAAATATTAGAAACAGTGCATTTAGTGAATGCATCCACTTAGAGCATTCACACAAGTTAAATGTGTAGTTTGATGGTTATTATAGATACTTAACGTATAGTAAGTGGATATGTAACAGGAAAGACTGACAACTACAAACATACTAAGGGGTAACTCTTGCACACCTAATCAAATCAGTATTGTCCTTTACTGTCAGTTTGATAAATTACAGTACTGGTAGCTTCCTGCTTGTTGACTGTTACCTAATTGTGTCAATGTACATCTGTAGTATGTACATGTGAAAGTGCCTTTAAAATTTTAGAGGAGCTTTAGCCTTGCTCTTGTACTGTTGCATTTCCATTGCATTCACTCTGGCTTGTATACTGTGCATTTTCATTGCATTCATATCTGCTCTTGTACAGCCACATTCCCTCCATTTTCAAAAAACAAAAAAATTAAAAATACACAGTTATGGAAGAAAAAATGTACTGTTAATCTGTTGTGACAATGCACTTTTATGTATAGTACTGTACATTTTGGCATGTACCATCACAGGCTTCAGTATACATTCAGGTTTGTTCCCCATAGTGTATCTTTATAATAAAGAAGATAGTTCTGTCTGCATTTGTGTAGTCTAATGGTGTGCAATCCTCAGTACATTTTTATATGTGTATCCCCAAATGACCCTTTCCTTCTTGGTAATGTGAAATCAAGAGGCTTGAGAGGTTCCCCCCCACCATTTCCCACTAGTTTTATCAATCCCATTAGTCTTCCCAATTTTCATTTTGCCCCCTTTCCCCCAAGTGGCCTTTCCAGATCAAATCTTACTCTGAGACTAGATGACCAGATCAGAGGCACCTGCATGGGCCTTCACAAAGCCCTACCTTATCTCCATAAACATCCCCCGACTTTTTACCCTTCCCTAAAACTTACCGCTGTGGCTCTCCTTTGGATGGGGCTTCGTGCCAACTGCCAACACCAAGCCTTATTCTAAGGTCAGCTATCTGGAAGCTACAATACTTGCTCTCCTTCACTAAGAGGCTGAAAACCTCAAACTGGAATAGAAGTGGCTATTAGGGGCGAGACGGAGCTCAATCTGGGTTAGCCCCGAGCAAGCGCTGTCAGTTGTGCCAACGGCCATATGTTCATTTTGTAATTGGCTTAAGCAGAAACCGCTGAAATATCTCATCTCTTATTTGGAAGCTGTGGTTACACTCACATTAGTTTAAAAGAAACACAGTCAATGTTTTATCCACAAACCAGGCACACAGTTGGCTTTAGATTTTTCTGTCAGAGTATCTCTATGGGTCAGAGGGCTCCTACTCAAATAGACCTTCCTGAGGGATGGCCTATTTTTAATCTGGGAGATGTTACCCTGCCAAGCTCTTTCTGACCTACTTTATCTTCCTAGCTCTTCCAGGGCTTTGTGGAAGCATGAACACACAGAGCACCCAAGCCGAAATCCTGCTTAAAAATAAGTCAGCAGCAATCAAAATTGTCTTTTCCCTGGCTGTAGCACTCAAGAGCTGTAATATGGCAGGGGAGAATCACTTAACAGGCTACAGCAACAGGTAGCACTCCCAGGAGTTCTCTTCCCATCTTCCAATGTTCAGAGGATGCCATTCAACAAGAATTAAGCATCTGTAGCTGATGCTTTATGCAGTAGTAGGCTTACCCATCAGCCCATGTTGCAAACCTTTGCATTCCACTGACCAGTACCTGCCTTATGTATTTCTACTCATCCCTTACTACACAAAAGTAAAGATTCAACCAGGCAGAGCAACATGTCATACTTTACTCAAGGCCTCTGTACTCCACAGCAAGCATGACCTAAATTCTGTAGCAAAACCCTACGCTACAGGGATTGCGGATTTTGCAGCAGTTTCAGATCAATTTTATGTTGACATTTTTTATTAACATCACTAATGCAATCACTATAATATCCCCGTATTATTTAACTTCATAACCAATTCAATGTTGTTGTACCCTGCATTTTTAATTTTCAATATGCTGCAGAATTTTGTATTGAAAATGTTTAACTATTCTAGAAGTTGCCAGGGAGCGATGAAGAGGGAGAAGGGAGACTTTGACAGATGAGCTGAGGCCCATTGGAGCTTCTGGCAGTTGGGAATGTGAGAGGTACTGTTTGGTTTGCTGGGGTAGGCATGTTGTTAGAACAGTAAAATGATCTGCCATGAATTAGTTGATGTTGACACTGAAAATTACATCATTCGGGCAGTTCACACCACTGAAAACTAGTGTTTCAAGCTACCTGCCCATTCAAGTGGCTAGTGCTGCCTCATTTTCACTCAGTTCATGTTTGAAAATGCGGGGGGGGGGGGGGGGTCCAAGCATGAGAAACTTATTTTAGTTAAAAGCCTAGATGCTGGAGCACAATTCTGCAGCAAAGGACAGATTGCTGCTGCAATGGAAACCTAGACTCGATAAGGCTCTAATTATAGGCTCCTGTATGGCCAACAGGTACCCAGGTCAGTGACTGCTCCACTGTCTGAATGCAAAAAGAGATAAAGTTCTATCATAACACAGCAAATCTGGAGGGGACAGATGGTGGTTTATATGGTGTGAAGGTCTCAGGAGGGGGATTTAAAACTGTCCTGGCAAAATGGATTATCTGATTAACCACACTAACGCCCCTAGGAGGTAGAGGTACTGTACCCATTTTACAGGTAAGAGAGCTGAGGCACAGAGTCAGGAACTTTCCTATCATCATCTAGCAAGTCAAGGACAGTTGGTAAAGGAAACCAAGACTGCACCCTCACAGTCTCTGTTCTTGCACTCAAAAACCTGTATCTTCCTTCTATAAAAGTTCACACTAAAGTCTACAGCATGTCACAGAGATCAGCCTGTCCAGCAGGATTCAAGACTCATTTTACTAAAGCCAGATGCTTTTCAGTGGACCGCACAGGCTGAAGCTGGGCCAGGGTGTAGTGTGTCTCTGGGCAGCTGCTTATGCAGCCTCAACCCCACTGGTGGTAGTGCAGGGAAGGGGCTGGGAGCAGTGATGTTTGCGGGGGGGGACATCTCCACACACCCCCGCGAACAACCTAATGTGTCTCCACTTGCCCTGCCCCTCCAATCGGAGCAATGAGGTGTCATGTGCTCACTCTGCAACCCAATCAGAGGGCAACGCTGTCTGAGCCCTAATTCAAATTCTTCTCTGCTTTCCCTGGAGCCAGCAGGGCTGGTTGGGCCATGGGAGTTGTGACTTGTGGGCCCTCGGCCCTACGAGGCAACCCAGCTGATAAGTACCTAATGGAGTCCCACAGCATCTGCTTGTGCCAGGGCACTGAGCACAGCATGCCCCTCCCCCAGATCCTCCACCTGGCCTCATGCCCCCCCACCCCTGAGCAGTCCCCAGAGCCCCCCACCCTGGCCTCGTGTCCAATCCTTGGAGCCCTCTCCAGCCCCCCACCCCAATCAGCCTCTTTCCCTCTCCAATCCGTCTCCAGGCACCTGCTTCTGCCACATAGCAGCCCTGGGGAGATAGGGGGAGGCTGGGATCTGGAGTCTCCTTGATCACTCCCATTACCCAGAGCTTCCTTCCTGCGGCTCTGCTATCCCAGCCCCCAAAGGAGCATCGCACCACTAGCTGGATCATTGTTCAATAGCTTCACCTCCTGGCTCTGAGTTCAGAAGTACTCACTCTCGCACCCTGCTTTGCTGCCCAGATCCCAGCCCCTACCCATTCCTCTCCCTCCCAGCCTATCTCGGCTACTTGGCTCACTTGGGGACAGGGAGGAATGTTTGTGGGGGAGGGTGAGTGGCAACACCAGGTGGCTCAGGCCAGCCCTGTACATCCTGTTTTCAGTTTAGGGAAATAAGGCCACCCTGCTCTCCAAGCAGGGAGCTGGCGGGCAATCGGGGGTTAGAGAAGGGGAGCTGGACCTTAACTGTACCTTGACAAAAAATAATTGACTACCCCTGTCCTAGTGCAAAGGATCAAATGCCATCAGTTGCTCTACGGTACCAAAGAGTGACAGGGAGGTCTAGTTTTAAAAAGCATATACACCAAAACCCACAACATTGCTCACCTTACTCATGTGCTTAGTCCCATGTGATTCAATAGGGCTATGTGCAGGAACAAGGCAAGCAGAATTTGGCTGTAAAACTGTGGAATAGGAGAGTGAGCTCAGCCAATACTCTGTGCTACCCAGGAGAACACACTACAATACCATAATATCATTGGAGAGTCGGGTTTTCCTCGCATTGTTTCCAATACATATTTGTGAGAGAAAATGGTTGGCACAAGACATGCATACCCGATGTTGAAGTAAAGTTCATTTGTGGCTAACGTACTGCTCAATGACAGTCCCTCCTTACTCAAAAATTGACTCAGTTATGTTATCAGTCAATCTCAGCTTAGGCTAGTCACAATACACAGCTGAGGGTTGTTTATTTTTTAATTAACACTATTGATTTTTCCAAATATTGTAGTAATGGACTAACAATGAGAAGTACAAACTGAATCAGAGTCAATGATAAAATATATAAAAAAGGAAAATTATGCTGTTCTAAGCCAGTCACATGCTTTCAGGGTTGAAATCAATACTAGATAGTACAGTGGCATAGATAAAATAAAACAAAAAACAAACACTGTCCATCCTTATTCCCATGGAGCATATTGGGTTTTTTTGTTTAATATCTGCTGTATACATTTTCAGTACTATGCATTAGAATCTATAAAACATTGACCAAACAGAGAAAGGGGATTTCCCATTTATTTTAATGAATTGCTTTCCAGGAGAGCTAAATCACTGAGACCAACATTCCGCTCCATAGTTGAAAAGAAAGGCCATTTTTTAAGTGTCTTTTTGATCATTAACGAAGTAGCATTAACATGAAGATTGACTCTGAGGTAACATCGAGATTAAATTTCAAATGCCCTAACAGTGAGGAGCATCGAGCTCTCTTCATAACTGCTAATAATAAATCATGCTGAACAAGGCAATGATTCCCAGATATATTGGCCAGTGTAATATGTAGTCCAATATTTTCAAAGGCACCCATTACCATGATATTCTGGCATGACTTTATACAGCAGAGTAAAAACAGAAAAGGTTAATACCAAGGATATTCCTAATTTTCTGCCTTCCAAACAGAATTTCACTTTGACAGTGATCTCAGCTCTTTAGTTGTTTTTCCTAAAAAATTGTTTCAAGCAAAGTTTTGTTCCTACAGACATTCATGGAAAGTGAATTCCAGCGCTGTAGATTTTCTTTTAATTACAAAATGAAGTTTGTTTTGTGGCTGAATTAAAATTATTCTGGGCAAGCCCAGTTTATCAAAGGTTAGGTCATCCAATCAGGGAATGGACACAATACCAATTCAGATTTAGGTGACCCATCACACAATGTGAATACAGAATACGAGTAGCAAACAAGTTCAAACTATCACAGGCTGCGAATGTGCACAAAACATTCACTCAATCCAGTAAAAAGGGCTAAATTTTCTGAATAAAGTATTTACTGCAAATTGTTAAGAGACAGTATTTCCTAAAGCGGGAGAGAATGCTCTTCTTCTCCTGGTGATATCCAATACCACTTCTGAAAGACCAGGCTGAGGTGATAACCAAGCAGAGGGCCCAATTTCTGGGAGTACAATACACATAGGAAAGAGCCTGAACAAACAGCTATCCAAAAGTGAAGCAAGACTCTGGCTCTGATGAAACTCTGCTGGGAATGAATTCCATAACCAAGGGCCCTCTATTAGGAGCTCACGACCCAAGGGCTGTGAGTTGTATGGGCCCGTGGTGCCCGTGCTCCAGGAATATTCAGAGCATGTGGGCCCGGCTCCACCAATGTTTGGGGCTGGGTCTCTCCCCCGGCCCGACCTACCGCCCCCATGTGCCTCCTGGCCCTACCTGCCACCCCCGGGCGATTTAAAAGAGCCCGGGGGCCCCCACTGCCACCACCGGCAGCGCAGCAGGGCGAAAGCGGCTTTCAGCCTGCCCTCGCTCCGCACGGCGTGCCACTCCCAGAAGCGGCCAGCACGTCCCTGCAGCCCCTGGGGGAGGGGTTCTCTCCATACGCTGCCCCCACCCGGAGCGCCGACTCAGCCATTGGAACTGTGGCCAATGGGAGCTGCGGGGGTGGTGCCGGTGAGCAGCAGCACGCGGAGACCCCTGGCCTCCCCGCCTAGGAGCCGCTTCCAGAGGGGTGTGTGGGTCACTTTTGGGAACTGCCCGAGGTAAGTGCCACACCCCTTCCCCACACCTCAACTCCCTGCCCCAGCCCAGAGCCCGCACCCAAACTCCCTCCCAGAGCCCGACCCCTCACCCCTCCTGCACCCAAACTCCCTCCCAGAGCCTGAACCCCCCCCACACACACACCCAACCTCCCTCTCAGAGCCTTAGGCAGGTGTGGGGGAAGGGTGGGACTTGGAACCATTCTGGGCACCACCAAAAATTATACAAACGTGACGCCCCTGTCATGACCTTCTCCAAGTTCTATCCTGGAGAATGTCGCCTCCCTACTAAATGCATACACAAAACTCCAGGAGCTTACAAGTTATCAAAAAGGTTTCCTAGGCGTTGCATTCAGGAGCAGGTCTGCTAAGAATAGGCTTGGTTTGCTCAATTTTCCTTCAGCCACCCAGCACCTGATGTCTACACACGGCCAAAGTAGGGTTGCACAAAACCAAACATCCTAGCCCCTCCCCTCCCTGAGGCCCCGCCCCCTCTCACTACATTCCCGCTCCCTCAGTGGCCCGCTCTCCCCCACCCTCACCAGACTGGGGCAGGGACTTGGGGTGTGGGCTCCAGCTGGGGGTGAGGGCTCTGGGGTGGGGCCTGGGATGAGGGGTTTGGGGTGCAGGAGGGGGCGCCAGGCTGGGGGATGGGGCCGAGGGATTTGGAGGGTGGGAGGGGGCTGTGGGTTGAGGCAGGGAGTTGGTCTGTGGGAGGGGGTACTGGGGTCAGGGATGAGGGGCTTGGGGTGCAGGAGGGGGCTCCGGGTTGGGGGGTTCAGGCTGGGGCAGAGGGTTGGGACACAGGCTTATCTTGGGCGGCTCCCAGTCAGCGGAGCAGCGGGGGGCGGGGAGCTAAGGCAGGCGGCCTGTCCTGACACCGCGTTGCGTGTGCACCAGAAGTGGCCAGCAGGTCCAGTGCTAGTAGGCGGGAGAGAGCACGAGGCTCCAAGTGCGCTGCTCTCACCTGCAGGCACCACAACCCCAGCTCCCATTGGCCAGTTCCTGGCCAATGGGAGTGCAAAGCCGATGCTCAGGGCAAGGGCAGTATGCAGAGCCCTGTGGGCCCCCACCCCCGCATAGCAGCTAAACCTGCTGACTGCTTGTGGGGTGCAGCGTGGTGCCCCAGGACAGGTAGAGACTAACCTGCCTTAGCAACGCAGCAACGCCAACTGGATCTTTAACAGTCCAGTCGGCAGTGCTGATCAGAGCCGCCAGAGTCCCTTTTCGACCGGGTATTCCAGTCGAAAACCAGACACCTGGTCACCCTAGGCCAGGCCTGCACAACATGCGGCCCAGGGGCCGCATGCGGCTCGCGTGGGCTCACTGTGCGTCCCGCGGGGGGTGAGCTCACTGTGCAGCCCGCGGGGGGTGAGTAGGCAAGCAGCGGGTGAGGGAGGGGGGCTGAGGAGGCGAGTGGGCGGGCAGTGGTGGGGGGGCAGGTGAGCCGGCAGCTGAGGAGGCGAGTGGGCAGGCAGTGGCAGGGGGGCAGGTGAGCCAGCGGCGGGGAAGGCGAGCGGGTGGGCAATGGCGGGGGGGCAGGTGAGCCAGCGGCGAGGGTGGAGGGCTGAGGAGGCAAGCGGTGAGTTGGTGGCTGACCTGTTCTACTGATCTGGTCTTGCTCCAATCCCCTCTCCAAGGGTTGCAGCTGTCTGGAGGTGCCTGCCTTCCACGCCTTCCTCATTCACACCTCATTCATTCAACAGGGCAATTGATTACAAAGTGGGGGGGAAGATCTTATTCTACTTCTAGCAAAAAGACAGTTTTCTTTTACCTTAATTATACTACCTTAGGGGCCCGCTATAACATATTACCAAGGTTCAATAACGCTGTTTTGATGGGGCAGCGCTAGGGAAGGAGAGTTTGTTTCTGTGGGGCGGGTGGCGCTGGGGGGGGGGGGTTGTTTCAGGGGGGCTGAGCAGTGTTGGGGGGGTGTTTCGGCAGCGCTGGGGGGGTTGTTTCAGGGGGGCTGGGTGGCGCTGGGGTGGGTGTTGTGTTTCAGGGGGGCTGGGTGGCGCTGGGGGGGGGGTTGGCGGCGCTGGAGCGGGGGTTCGGCCCTCAGCTGTTTTCTTTGGAGTAATATGGCCCTCGCCGCTTTACGAGTTGTGCAGGCCTGCCCTAGGCCAAAGTCATGTTCGTGTTACTGCAATGAGATTTGGTTTAATGTAATCTAAGCCCATATCTTCAACTCATGCATCACATTTCTAAGACTCCCGTCACCATAGTACCAAGATGCCAAATATACAATGTATTTTATTTTCAAAACAAATCAAAGAGCACCGATCCAAGGCTCTAGGGACTATTGACAATATTTTCTGCTTCCTCAATCATTGCCTTTAATCAACAAAGGTCAGATTTTTTAAAATTAACACCCTACTCTCACAACACTTGTCACCCACATAAAATTCTTCCCCGTCACAAAAAGCCAGGGGAATAAAAGGTGTATGCGGCATGCCCTAAAGATCACCAGATTTGGGCTATTTGAGACAGGGACTGGGAAACAGTGAGGTCCCACACAGATAGAAGCCCTCATGGAGAATGCCCTGCCAGCTGCTCTCACTGTAATACAGAAGAGGCCCCAGCTCAAGCACCTCTGCTGATTGTGGCTGTAGCTGTATAGCATAGGGAGTGAGATGATCTCTCAGATTCATAGAGCCCAGGCCTTTTAAATGCAAACAATCACAATCCATTCCTCTGTTGATTTGCTGCTGTTCAGCAGTCCTTCTCCAGCTTGTTTGTTTCCTGGGGATATATAGCCAGCCACTCTGTCATTGCCCTTATTGCAGGAAGGCTTGGGCAAACAAGAGCATCTTGCATTGTGCCCTAAGAATAGCAAGGCTCAGGCTTATTCTGATTTCCAGTGCTAGGTGGATTCCATGAACAGAGGCTTGAAACAGAACATCTAGGGCCCACCTCCCCAAAGCTCTGCCATAGGCTTTCACCCTTTCAGAATTTTTGCAGTTGCAGCTGCTGAGGGTGGTCTTGCACTGAGATAAAGTCCCAGCTCACCAACGGCTTTGAATATTAACACCAGAACCTTTAAATAGGTTCAGTATTGAACAGGGATTCAGTGTACAGCCCAGAGCAACGGTGCTCTTTTCTTTTTGTACTGCTTAGTAGGCATGTTCAACTGTTTGGCCACATGTAGTTTCCAAGGGGCCCCCCACCTGCATCACCAGATAAAGCATGGTAGAGTAGATCATCCTGAAAGTGATGAATGCAGAGACTACTGTTGCTAGGTCCTCATTTAATAGGAATGGGCTCAAGTCTGCTGGGTAGACAAAGATAGAAGAATATGGTTTGGACTTTTACTGCTTCTTTGGGATTTAGGAGCTGAGAGGAGTCCCTCAGATGAACCCCTTCACCTTGATCACCAGAAAACAGAGACCTTCAATAGAAAATGGTCACTGTACCTAATAACTCCTCATAGTTTCCCTTTTGCTATTAGCATCACTTCAGTTCTATCTCTATTAAGTTTCAGATAGTGTCTGCTAGCATCCAGGGACCTAATGTGCTCAGATATTTGGGTGTCGGTGGAGCAGTAATGTCCATATTCAATACAAACCAATGCAGAGCTGCATGTCATTGGTACTGAAGCATGTGTCATCTCACAATGTCCATAATGGTTTAACAGAAATGTAAAAAGGGGGCTAGGTGGGCCCCAGGACTGAATCTTGTACAAGTCTACAAACCAGAGTTTTTGAGAGGGAGAAGAGACACTGCCAAACATCGCCCTTCAGGATATATCCAATGGGTATGAGCACAGCAAGTTCAATGCAACTCCTTATACCCTGGACAGGTCTCATAGATATGGATCTCATGGTTATTTCCTTCAAAGCCTTTCGATAGAATAAAATAAGCACTGATGTTTTTCTTTCACCACCATCAGTAAGACAGCCATTTGGGCTGCCGAATCTGCCTCTCTACCATAACCTAGTCTGAATCCCAATTGGCAGGGCCTTGGATAATGGCAACATTGAAGAGCAGCTTGGCTCAGCCCACTACCATGTCCTCAGTAATAACCTTTCTCAGAAGGCAAGACTGAAGACAGCATGGTAGTTTGCAGGTTATATGTTTTAAGGAAGCTGGCAGGCTGCCCCTCATGAAGGAATAATTGACTGTCTTAATTAGTGGTGTCCCCAGGTTTTCTTTGCTTTGTTGACTAACTATTGAAGACTATTGAAGGGCCCATATCTGATGTGGTGGCTCAAATTTTACCCAGTACATTTAAGACGTCTGCTTGTTCAAACGTACTAGGAATAGCCATATGCAATTGCATAAAGGCAGAGTATTCCGGTGCCAGATAAAAACACCAGGCAGAGAACGACATTTGTGCAAGGCACAAAACCTCTTACAATGAGACTGTAATTTTGGGAAAGACTATATATAATACTTTGTCATTAAGCTTGCGTCTGGGGAAAAAATATATTGTAGTGCTTCTTACCTATTGTATTGAGTACTGATTCCAGGAATAATCTGCTTTGTTCAACCTGGTATCTTGACAGAAGTTATGAAGTGATGCTCTTCTGTCCTAGGTCATTTGTAATTCAATCTTGATTTCTGAGAGACACTACTCTTCATATCTATCAGCTGTGTATCAATGCACTGCAGTGA
Organism: Chrysemys picta bellii; assembly: GCF_011386835.1. Classification (NCBI taxonomy): domain Eukaryota; kingdom Metazoa; phylum Chordata; order Testudines; family Emydidae; genus Chrysemys; species Chrysemys picta. The sequence continues at coordinate 62,724,610 of NC_088791.1, forward strand.
AAAAGTGATAGCAGACTCGTCCTGCACTTTAATAATGGGTTAGCATGAGTGTTTAACAAATATAGATGGAAGACAAAGACTAGGTGGGAAAGGAACCTGAATGAAGAATGTTCTGAAGACAACTGGGTGGACAACTGTGAGTAAACTAAGACAATAAGTCTGATTCTCCTCTCACAGTGGTGAAAACAGCTGTAAGTCCACTGAGATCTATGATTATGCAGCTGTACAACTGCTGTAAGTGAGAACAGAATCCAGCTCAATATAAATTAATATGAGAGAGAACTTTTTCCTTGCAACATTATTAAACAGAATCTACAGCATCTGCACCACAATTAGCTATAAGCATTTATCAAGGCACCAACTACTTAGGTAGTCAGTCCTTGATAAATGTTTATTGCTAATTGTGATGCAATTCTTTTTAGTAGGTTTGCATCTCACCAGTACAATTGTTACTCTCTCCCTGACAAACATTTCTTAGAGCTGCTGCCTACAGGGCAACTTTCTTGGCTACCACATAGAGAAAAAAATATTACAAGCGTCAAAACATTACAGGCTTCAACTCACAAATCCTTTAGTTCTTAAAAAAAATCTGACAATCATTTTAAATTTAACTCTATTGTGGGGTTCAAAACCTGAACCACTATTATCTCTGATATGATTCTTTTTGCTGTTGAAGCAGAAGACTACAGTCCATTTCTTTACACCAGCTGGTTTATTCCTTGGCACTGAAGTTTAAAGGGAGAGATCTAATCACCAGGTTTCTGTTTCTCCTTGGGGTAAGTGAAAATAGAAAGGCTTGTGGGCAGGGAAAAAGCTCCTCTCTGAAGTGGTTGCCCAAAATAATAATGTTAAAGCCAAACATTTTATCCTATGCATAATACATAATTGGGGAGAATAGTAAAGCTGCTGCATGGTGTTTCTTCTCAAACTGCTGCCATCAACTGGCCTCACATTCCTTCCCTTCATCTCATTTTTTGCACCCTTCCACACTTCCTCCCTCTCCCACTCTCCTTTTCCCTTTCCACCTCTACCACTCAAACCAATTCCGGGATGAAATCATGCCTCTAGCCTTCTCCATCCCATCATCAAATACTGGTGCGATGTTACACCCCATATTCTTTATGGAAATATGCTTATGATATGGCATAACAGATATATTTTATGCAAGATAGGTCTTGTAAGGTATCATTGGAAAGGTTATAATTTCCTGAATGTAATTATCCAATTTGTATGCATGTATCATTTCTGTATCTAAAGTTAGTTGTAATTGTTACATAGTCAATATTCCTTTGTGTGTATTTGGGAAACCCACACCAGATAACAGGCCATCAAGAAGAAACAATAAGATTTTGAACGTATAATCTCTCTCCTTCCTAAGGCATCCTGGGACGTAGCTGTGACACTACTACGTCAGATGGTCCTGTCACCTGGTACTAAACACCATCTTGGACTTCTAGTAATTTTCCACTAAGAGCAGTGGGAGGGCAAGATAGGGAAACAAAAGATTCCTGCCTTATGTAAATCTTATTTAAGGCTGGGGAGTAAGGCAAAGAGGATTCTTCTCCATTGCCTTCCTGCCCAAGAAGAAAGACTCCTGAAAGTACCTGAAGAGACTAAGCTGAGGGATAGGCAAGGGCTGAGTCCAGACTGAGACAGAAGAGTCTAGTCTGTAAAGAGAAATAACTGGAACTCTAAGCTACAGAAACTCTGCATCCTGCCTAAATCAACATTTAGGGTGAGAAATTACATTTTGTAACCAGTTTCTTTACGATCTTAAGCTTAGTATGTGTGTTTTGTTTTATTTGCTTAGTAATCTGCTTCGTTCTGTTTGCTATCCCCTATAATCACTTACAATTTGCCTTTTATAGTTAATAAATTTGTTTTGTTGATTATTAAACCCAGTTTGTGCAATTTCTAACGGGGGTGGGGGGAGCAAGAAGTTGTGCTTATCTTCCTCCACATTGAGGGAGGGGGCGAATATATGAGTTTACATTGTATAGATTTCTCTACAGCACAAGACAATATTATTTTGGGTGTACATCCCAGAAGTGGGGTCCAACCTGTCACAACTGGCATCTCACCAAGTTAAATTCAAGGGTGGGGAGAGGGGGAGACACATCTGGAAAATAAAATGAAGGGCAAAACTATGTGAACCCTGGAATTCTGATAAATGCCTCATTGAACACTGAGCAGTGTGAAACAGGAAGTGTTTATCTGAGGAAATGATTATCCCAAGCCCTTGATTCCTATTCACTGCCTTTTCCTTTGGCATCTGATGCCACAAAATCCCTACCAAAAATAGTTTACTGGATAGAACTAAATTGTACAATATTACTGACAAGTCACTTAATATGTGGGTTCAACAAGATTATGCAGACTGCTAGGGAAGCTGAAGGACTATTTTTCATGGAATCAGTCATATTTTTCGGTGACTATCCACCCTTTTGTAAAGAACTGGAGAATATTTTTGTTTGTTTAGAAAAGGAATAAAATGGATTATTCCCTTGTATCCTGTATGATAGAAAGCCATTTTTTCCTCTTCCCCAAGGAAGCTACCAGGTTTACTGCCTAACAGATAACCCCAGGGGAGGAAACAGTAAAGGTTCAACCATTATGGTAGTTATGGAACATTTGCCTCTACAAGGAGTTACTACTACACAATAGATGAGAAAACAGAAGCTGCACTCAGGGATTGCAGCTGCCAGTCAGCAACAGGAAAGAAATGTCCGGGGGAGCAGAGGCAGAAGAGAACCTTGTGGCAAGCAAACATGTGAAGGGGGAAAGAGGAGGAGAAGGGGAGTGGCAGCAGAGAAGAATCTGCAGGAGAAGTTGGGGAGTAGGGGCAAATGAATTGATAGGTGAGGGGGAAGATAAAATGAAGCATTAGAGCAGACAATGTGATGAAGTGTGTGGTTCTTTCTGGAAAAAAGTTAATCACATTAAAGACAGCTAAAAATATACACACTTTCCCATTTTAACTGCAAGGTAAGCAGTTGCTATAGGTATGTTATGCAACCATAATTGGAAGGGGAGGTAGCCCACACAATCCTGCATAAGAGGTGGTCTGTGCAATTGCAGATGGGAGCAGGAAGGTGTCCACAAGATACAGTCTATGACTAGTGTGGACTACAGGAGAGATATTCAAGGGCACAAAGAGCAGTTAGGCACCAAACTCCCCTTCAAAGTCAGCTGGTACTTGTGCCTCAGAAAATCGCCCTCTACACCATAAGAGATTTTAAGAATCCCTGCTCTGTACAATTTCATCAGTAAGAACTACATGGCTTTATACTGGATATTTTTTAAAGCTCCCTGGACAATTGATGCTTTCAACCCACAATAGGGACCCAAAATGACTTGAAAACTATATTAGTGGGTGTTAAGACCCTGTCTGGATGCCTTATGACAGAAAGTGTTATATATGAGATAGATACACGGGGAAGTTCTACTTATGGATGTTGCACTTGTTTTCACTTGTGTGTTATTTTTTATTATGCAATATCCTTTATGTAAATGTTGCAAATATTTTTATAAGGAATTCTTACAGGTATGAATATGCAGTTCTTAGTCTCATCCCATTTCAATAGGTGAACTAAAGGACACAAAAGTATTTAATAGAATATTGCTGATGAGCACACATTAAAGGAAAAAAACAATACTTCGGTGAAAAGGAAGATGAAAGGGATAAATCTTTCAGTGAGACGATACCACAGTGATAAGCAGGATATTAAAAAATAATTGAGCAATGGGAGATGCAAGCCCTGTTCTCTTTCCATTAAGATAATTGTGTAATAAATATTAAGTTAACATAATAAGGCTTTAAGATTTTAACACTTGACTAGATTCCCCAATCCCAGGTGATTCCACTGGATTATGTAGTGACTGAGGGCAGCTACCCTGAAGTACAAGGGAGGGTTTAGGGGCACTTGGAGGAGTAGCTGGTTTGTGATTTTCAAATGGACTAAGTCATTATACAAACTCGTATCTCCCTGAGCTGCATTCCCAACATAATGCATGTCTTCTTGCTGCTGGTTCCTGCCTTGAATCTCAAACTAGGATCAAGCACCTGGTAGGTAGGCCACATCATGAAGTTAAACAAGACTGAAGAGGAACCAGTATAGGAGTCAGAGCATTTCTGTGAAGGGAGGTAAAGCCAATGGGTAGTAAGTACAAGGCTGTTAACAGTGGGACAGGGTCCAATGGAAAGGACTGGGGAGGTTGAAGGGCTCTTGTTCTCTGGGGGAAGAAGTAGTAAGGAGGAGAGAAGCAGGACACAGACAATCCAGGAAGTTTTTGGGAAGTGTAGAGGACAATTTCCTGGTGCAAGTGCTGGAGGAACCAACTAAGGGCAGAGCTCTTCTTGACCTGTTGCTCACAAACAGGGAAGAATTAGTAGGGGAAGCAAAAGTGGATGGGAACCTGGGAGGCAGTGACCATGAGACAGTCGAGTTCAGGATCCTGACATAAGGAAGAAAGGAGAGCAGCAGTATACGGACCCTGGACTTCAGAAAAGCAGGCTTTGACTCCTCCAGGGAACTGATGGGCAGGATCCCCTGGGAAAATAACATGAGGGGCAAAGGAGTCCAGGAGAGCTGGCTGTATTTTAAAAGAATCCTTATTGAAGTTGCAGGAACAAACCATCCCGATGTGTAGAAAGAATAGTAAATATGGCAGGTGACCAGCTTGGCTTAACAGGGAAATCCTTGCTGATCTTAAACACAAAAAAGAAGCTTACAAGAAGTGGAAGATTGAACAAATGACCATGGAGGAGTATAAAAATATTGCTCAGGCACGCAGGAGTGAAATCAGGAAGGCCAAATCACACTTGGAGTTGCAGCTAGCAAGAGATGTTAAGAGTAACAAGAACTGTTTCTTCAGGTATGTTAGCAACAAGAAGAAAGTCAAGGAGGGTGGGGGCCCCTTACTGAATGAGGGAGGCAACCTAGTGACAGAGGATGTGGAAGAAGCTACTGTACTCAATGCTTTTTTTGCCTCTGTCTTCACGAACAAGGTCAGCTCCCAGACTGCTGCACTGGGCAGCATAGCATGGGGAGGAGATGACCAGTCCTCTGTGGAGAAAGAAGTGGTTCGGGACTATTTAGAAAAGCTGGATGAGCACAAATCCATGGGGCTGGATTCGCTGCATCCGAGGGTGCTAAAGGAGTTGGCGGATGTGATTGCAGAGCCATTGGCCATTATCTTTGGAAAAACATGGCGATTGGGAGGGTCCCAGGTGACTGGAAAAAGGCTAATGTAGTGCCCATCTTTAAAAAAGGGAAAGAGGAGGATCCAGGGAACTACAGGCCAATCAGCCTCACCTCAGTCCCTGGAAAAATCATGGAGCAGGTCCTCAAGGAATCAAGTATGAAACACTTAGAGAGGAAAGTGATCAGGAACAGTCAGCATGGATTCACCAAGGGCAAGTCATGCCTGACTAACCTAACTGCCTTCTATGATGAGATAACTGGCTCTGTGGATGAGGGGAAAGCAGTGGACGTGTTATTCCTTGACTTTAGTAAAGCTTTTGATATGGTCTCCCACAATATTCTTGCCGGCAAGTTAAAGAAGTTTGGGCTGGATGAATGGACTATAAGGTGGATAGAAAGCTGGCTAGATAGTCGGGCTCAACAGGCAGTGATCAATGGCTCTATGTTTAGTTGGCAACTGGTATCAAGCGGAGTGCCCCAAGGGTCGGTCCTGGGGCCGGTTTTGTTCAATATTGTCATTAATGATCTGGAGGATGGTGTGGACTGCACTCTCAGCAAGTTTGCAGATGACACTAAACTGGGAGGAGGAGTAGATACGCTGGAGAGTAGGGATAGGATACAGAAGGACCTAGACAAATTAGAGGATTGGGCCAAAAGAAAACTGATGAGGTTCAACAAGGACAAGTGCAGAGTCCTGCACTTAGAATGGAAGAATCCCATGCACTGCTACAGACTAGGGACCAAATGGCTAGGCAGCAGTTCTGCAGAAAAGGACCTAGGGGTTACAGTGGATGAGAAGCTGGATATGAGTCAACATTGTTCCCTTGTTGCCAAGAAGGCTAACGGCATTTGGGGCTGTATAAGGAGGGGCACTGCCAGCAGATCGAGGGACATGATCATTTCCCTCTATTCGACATTGGTGAGGCCTCATCTGGAGTACTGTGTCCAGTTTTGGGCCCCAACTACAGGAAGGATGTCGAACAATTGGAAAGAGTCCAGCGGAGTGCAACAAAAATGATTAGGGGGCTGGAGCACATGACTTATGAGGAGCGGCTGAGGGAACTGGGATTGTTTAATGTGAAGAAGAGAAGAATGAGGGGAGATTTGATAGCTGCTTTCAACTACCTGAAAGAGGGTTCCAAAGAGGATGGATCTAGACTGTTCTCAATGGTACTGGATGACAGAACAAGGAGTAATGGTCTCAAGTTGCAGTAGGGGAGGTTTAGGTTGGATATTAGGAAAAACGTTTTGACTAGGAGGGTGGTGAAGCACTGGAATGGGTTACCTAGGGAGGTGGTGGAATCTCCTTCTTTAGAGGTTTTTAAGGTCAGGCTTGACAAAGCCCTGGCTCGGATGATTTAGTTGGGAATTGGTCCTGCTTTGAGCAGGGGGTTAGACTAGATGACCTCCTGAGGTCCCTTCCAACCCTGATAGTCTATGATTCTAAGGCTCCAGATGGAGAAAGACAGAAGAAGGGGGACTGAAAATGAATTCTCTCATCCCCAGTGTCCTAAGGGTATGCTATAAATATATTTTCTTGGGTGACTGTTTGTAAAATGACCTCATTGAATTCAAAGTAAATTGTCCTTTGAAAACTTCAGTCCACTTCAGGCACAGTTACATTAATACCTACAGTATGAATTGTAAAGTAATTTATTTTAAGCTCTAGCCTGTACACTAGAGCACTAGAATTATTAAAAATTCATGTCTACTCATAATAGTTGCTTACCATTTACATGAGCTTTCTGTAGAGTTTACCTTTTTAAGAGAGTTCTGAATGCATATTTCATGACCAAAGTCCTGGCTTTTGGCACTTATTGAACTGCATTCACCCTGAGAATGAGAGGGGAATGCTCCCACACATATCCAAACAAGCAGCAAGCCAAAAAGGGTTTACCTGCTCCAAAGAGCAAGAACGAAGGACATAGTTATACCTGCCTTGCACTTGGAACTTTCTACTTAGACATTGTGGGGACATATTTATTTTGTCCCTCTGCAAAAGCATTAAAAAATTATTTTGAATGAATTTGGGTTACAACTTTTCTAATTATTTCGTAAGTGATGCCCTCGAAACTAGAACATATCTTTCCAGTCCAACTGGGTTCTGTGAACCCGAAATAATAGTCCAATTGGGTTCTGTGAAATTTCACATGGAAGCAATGGTCTCAAGTTGCACTGGGGGAGGTCTAGGTTGGATATTAGGAAAAGCTATTTCACTAGGAGGATGGTGAAGCACTGGAATGGGTTACCTATGGAGGTGGTGGAATCTCCATCCTTAGAGGCCTTTAAGGCCCAGCTTGACAAAGCCATGGCTGGGATGATTTAGTTGGAGTTGGTCCTGCTTTGAGCAGGGGGTTGGACTAGATGACCTCCTGAGGTCTCTTCCAACCCTAATCTACACACATGCTAATAAACTTACCGGAGATCACCCAACTCCATCAAGGGCTCTGGCAGGTGATCAGTCCTTCAAACCCCACACAGGGTTTTTTCTGCAGTTACAAATTCAAAGAACAAGCCCACGCAGTAAACTGACATTCTGGTCTCTCACATTGTTTAATATAGTCCTTTGCTCATCCAGACCCACAATAGTACATAACCTTCGCATTTAATACAATGGATTCCAAAGATACTTAAACTTAATACAGTAAGATCCCCCAAAGTTACTGCAGGAAATTGCCATATCTGTCACAGTAGGTACTAGGTAAAAATCCTGCCCTCGGTGTATGTCTGGCCACCAGTGTGAGTGTTCTGATGATGATGTTAAAAAAAATACAAAAATGTAGGACTGCAAGGGACCTTTATAAATCCATGGTACGCCCACATCTTGAATACTGTGTGCAGACATGGTCGCCCCATCTCAAAAAAGATATATTGGACTTGGAAAAGGTTCAGAAAAGGGCAACAAAAATTATTAGGGGTATGGAACGGCTGCCATGTGACAGATTAATAAAATGGACTTTTCAGCTTGGAAAAGGGACGACTAAGGGTGGGGGGAATATGATAAAGGTCTATAAAATCATGACTGGTGTGGAGAAAGTAAATAAGAAAGTGTTATTTACTCCTTCTCATAACACAAGAACTAGGAGCCACCAAATGAAATTAATAGGAAGCAGGTTTAAAACAAACAAAAGGAAGTATTTTTTCACACAACGCACAGTCAATCTGTGGAACTCCTTGCCAAAGGATGTTGTGAAGGCCAAGACTATAACAGGGTTCAAAAAAGAACTAGATAAATTCATGGAGGATCCATCAATGGTTATTAGCTAGCATGGGTAGGGATGGTGTTCCTAGCCTCTGTTTGCCAGAAGCTGTGAATGGGTGACAGGGGATGGATCAGGTGATGATTAACTGTTCTGTTCATTCCCTCTGGGGCACCTGGCATTGGCCACTGTTGAAAGACAGGATACTGGGCTAGACAGACCTTTGGTCTGAACCAGTATGGCTGTTCTTATGTTCTTACCTCAGTAGATCATCTAGTCCAGTCCCCTTCATTGAGGCAGGGATAAGTATTATCTGAACTTTTGAGACAATATATGTGAAGTGGATTTCCTGGGAAATATTTAGGGGGAGGTGAATACAGATTTTGCCCCCTTGTTCCCCACCCAGTTATGTAAAAACCCAGCCTTTTGAATCTATGCCCTGATGAGAGGCCAATTGGCTGCTGATTACCTATTGCCAGGGTCCCAAGATCAAAGACCCAGACTGTACAAAGGAGGGACTCACAGATTAATGGGTGGGCTTGTTCTGAGATAACAGCTGTTAGGAACTTGTAACCACAGAAAAACCCATGTGGGGTTTGAAGGTCTGATCACCTGCCAGAACCCTTGATGGAGTGGGGGTGATCTCTGGTAAGCTTATTAGCATATGTGTAGGTTCGTTTATTGTTTTCAATATGTTTTCCCTGTAACGCCTTCATACTTTAAGAATAAATGTGTTTTCTTAGAAGGGCTGTGTAGTAACTTATATCTGTTGGCAATTACATTGTTTGTAGCCTCTGAGGAGAAAGCAAAGCAGACCTCCTTAGGCTATCTGACTTATTGGGGAACTCCCAGTGTGTGCAGGGAGCTGTGTAGCCTGGAAATATCCCAATTAGGGGTGAGAGACACACAGGTCTCCACACAAGAAAGTTGACAGCTAAGGAGCCAGGAGCGAGCACCCTTACTGGGCCACAAGGAGGAAAATACAGATCCAGTTACCCTTAACTATGACACCCACCTACAGCTGTTGATTAACTGTTTACTTCACTGTATGTGACCCACATGAAACAAGGGATGAAATTATTTTTAACTAGTTTATAGTTTGTAAGTATTGTGATAGACCCAGACCAGTTGGGAACAGCAGAGTAGCAGAAGGGAGATATACTGGTCACTGGATAAGTAGTTTTCTGTTCCCTGAGTGACCAGAGCAGGGGCTGCTCCAGGCTAATAGACCACCTGACTCCAATTAACCTGCTAAGAGTCAGGTGAGGCAGTTAAGCACCTGACTCTAATTAAGGCCCCTCTGATGCTATAAAAGGGCTCACTCCAGTCAAGCTAGGGAGTGTGAGGAGCTGGAGGACTGAGGAGCACAAGCATTATCAGACATCAGGAGGAAGGTGTTGGGAGGAGGCCATGGGGAAGTAGCCCAGGGAGTTGTAGCTGTCATGCAGCTGTTACAGGAGGTACTATAGACAGCTGCAGTCCACAGGGCCTGGGCTGGAATATGGAGTAGAGGGCGGGCCTGGGTTCCCCCCATACCTCCCAACCCCTGATCAAACACAGGCGGAATTTACCTGGACTATAGCTTCTACCAGAGGGGAAGGTCTCTGGACTGTTTCCTGACCCACAGGGTGGATCTGTGAAGTGAGCAAATCCACCAATAAGCGCAGGACCCACCAAGGTAGAGGAGGAACTTTGTCACAGTATGCCCATTTATTCTGCTACAAACTTTTGATACTTTTTTTTTAATAAATTCATTAATTTCCAGTGGTGCCACCCAATGGTTAGCTGTTAAAGTGCAAATGCCTGTGTTTTGCAATGATCTACTAAGAACCTCTGCTTTTTTCACTTTTGGGCAGGCAAGTTCATTAAACTGCAGAAGTGTTATAAATATTTTTATCTTTTTCTGTTTCTGCTCTGTATTATCATGATCAATTACTTGTGTACCTGAGAAATGTAAGAACTGATCCTGTTCTCTCTCTGTCAGGTATCCCCGTTGCAGCAGGAGGGAGAGCCTGGGAACAGACAAAATTCGGTTCTAGTCCTGACTTTAACATAGATTCTCTTCACAGCTTTGGAAAAGTTTCTTACCCCCATTTTACAGAGGCAGAGAGGTTAACATTTGTTAGGTGTTTTGTGGGTATAAATTCATTTTTGTAAAGGGCTGTTAGGTTGTTATACCACTGAGATCTCTGTTTGAAAGTTCTCCAACACACAGTGTGTATTTCCTGGTATTTGCAGTTAACCTGTAGGTTAGGTTACTTCCATTTGAGTATTGATGTCTTATCTCTTCTTGTCTGTCTTTGAGCCTTTCGTGATCAGCATTCTTTGGCGAAATTGCCACTTTAGCTAGACCAACAGTAAGGGTCATGATTGCTTCTTGGCTCCGAGAGAAGTCATATTACAGATCCAATTTAAATAGTTCTTTGTAGCATATTGCAACATATTATACACTACCTGCCATGTAAAGGACCAGCAACTTATACATTAATGATTAGGAATTCAGGTGAATGCTTATTGTAAACAAAATAGCATCTGTTTGGAACCTTTACTTCTTTGCAGTATAGGTACCTAAATTCTGCTGACTGACTATTAGAGTGAAGGGAGAAAAAAAAAAAAAAAAAACTTCTGAATCAGGCATTCATTCACCAGGACTCATTTATAGCAAAATGAGAAAAATCAACCACTTCCAAGCAAATGAAATATTTTAAATTTTTGATTGCATTATCCAGATGGGGTGTCTTTGAGCTGTGCAAGCTTAACATGACTGAAAAGCCCTCTTAATGCTTGCACAGGCTAATTCATTGGACGGGACAGGTGAGAACCCTAGGAGCAGCTTAGCAGGGAGGAGCATGAGCAGCAACAGAGCCAGCTGACATGTCTTCAGTCACATTAGCCTGCACCTTAAATGAACTTTAACAGTGCTTTTCAGTAGCTTTGAGCTAACACAATTGAAAACAATACCTCTGTAGCCCATCAAAACATGGACCCAGATTCCAATTTGTTTTGCTTTGGTTTTTTGGGAGGGGGAAGAGAAGAAACAGAGCACTTAAACAATGACCAGATTCTCCTCTAATATGCTACAGTGTAACTCCATTGATTTCAGAGTTATTCTTGATTTATATTAGTTTAAATGGCCGGAAAAGCAAGAGGCAAGAAGAAGATAGAGGCAAGTTCTCAGTTGGCCCTGCTATGAGGTCTCAAGAGGTTACTTGCTAATATCACATACAACAGTATTTGCAGAGTAAGAAAGCTTCTCTAATGAAGCAAACTCACTAAATTAATAAACCTTAAGAATATGCTGCATGCCAAGTGGGTAAAAAATACCTCCCCATATCGCCTCCTTGAGATCATTGCCATTAAGGTACCACTGTCATTTAGCTGCAATGGACTAGGTTTTAGACCCAAATATATACCATGGTAACATTCCTGAGAGGAGCGATCTCTTATTCTGACTACAGGAAGTCATTTTTGCTCCTTTGTATCAGAATTCTATATTATATTAACCTGAACAAATATTAATCCAGTAGAATCTCACTATCTTAAATAATCATTTTTAGTATTTATAGAAATGTCTAAAGAACTGGATGGGTATTTTAAAAATGATTGGCCATGACACAGTTTACATTTTACCTCCTGTTTTTTCCCTTGGTGGGACACGGTCAAGTCAACAAATTCTGACTTTAACCCTACTATTCATCTACCTCATAGATGCTATTAAGTATAATGTAGTCTATTTTGTAAATAAAAATAATGAAATCTTTGTAATACAAAACCTTACTACAGCATCTGCTATTATCTCTTTGATAAGAGGTGAAGAGATGCCACCACATTTTTTGTGGCTTTTTATAAAAGTGATGGTTTAGCAAAGCGCAGATTAGCAAGGTGTTACTGTATAGTATGTTTCTACAAACTTACAATAGAAGTGTTAGACCAGTGCTATGGGCTAGCATCATTTTGGGGAGCCTTTTTAAAGCTGTTCACAAGGGAGAAATAACATCGCTGCTGCTATTTGTAGATGTTTATAATGATGCTCCATTAAAGATGGAACTTGGTTCCAGGAAATTGGAAAGTGCACGCCACATGTGTGTCTGTGACTGACCTCTTACATCTGTCACACGCAGAAGTTACATGCCAATCAGTGGTTTTTAAAACAAAAGGGACATTTTCTTTTAATGAATTGAGCTTATGTTCTTAAATCCAAAGAAAATCAGCCTCAGCCACAAACCCTGATCCTAACCCACCATTCTGCAGGCCTAAACTCTAACAAATAATTTCTGAGCCAATATCACTCCTGTTCTGAGGGGTCATAAAAGCAGCTGCACTGGTATAGCCAACGTTTATTTGCTGAAAAGCACAGAGCACAATAAGATGTTGAGAACCTATTAGAAATGTTCATCCTATTAGTATGACTAATTTGCATATCTCAGTTTCAGAATGTTTTCTGTTCCCAGGTTGCCTAATATGTGCAAATAGGAAATATCTTATGAAACCAACATATACTTCTTGTCTGAAGTAGTGCCAATATTCTTTTCAAACTCCACCATCTTGAGGGGTATGGTTTAGACTGGGAAACTTAAGTGTGGGAAGGGTTTAGGAGTTTTGAAAATAGTTGATTAGCTGAGTGGGTTGTTTAGTTTTTTAAACATCATACTGAGAAGTTGAATACACCTTTGTTTTTTAAGGCTAAAAAAAAAAAAAAAAGCATGATGAAAATAAACCACACTCCTAACTCTTGCAAAATTCCGTCTTACTGGCAAAAAGGTTTAGTAATATATATTTTTAATAGTGCATTTAATAGTTCAGTAGCTGAACATAAAGAGAATTTCTGGAAAAACATTATTGCTTCTTTAGGATAGTTATAATATTCTGTGGTTCAGTTTAGACTTATTTCTATTAAATAAGAATGTACATTCTGCAAAATGCCCTTTTTTAAATCTGAGAAGTCAGTTTCCTATACAGCAGAGAACTGGCAACTGCCACCTATCCTGTTTGTTTCCAAGGGGTTAAAATAAGCAGTGAGAATGAGTTACCTTGGGTCTCCTAAGGAAAGAGATTATTCAAACCAATACAATTTATGTACAATGTACTTTTCCTGTTGATGACCTACATGCACAAAAAAATCCCCAAGGGAAACCAAAGCAATGTCCATGAGACGGGAAAAACAAAATGTGTGTGTTTTTTTTTTTTTAAATGTGGATAGTATCAGAAAGCAGAGGCAATTCAAATAAAATTGCAACAATAAAACAAAACATGCAGCACTGTGTCTTAAGAAAAGAACATTTAAAGCAAATTTATTTATGCTCATTCACAATCTAATATTTTCTAAATGGTTTTGTTTAATACCCAACATCCTGTTAGCTATATGAGTATTGTAGGCAGATAGGAAGAGCACATGCAAGACTAAGGAAAAATCTGAAAATGGCCATACTAGTTGAATTTCTGGTTAACGTGCTTCACATAATATGGTAGTCATAGCAGTTTCTGGCTTAGCAGAGATTTTCTTAACTTTATAATTCTGAAATAAAACCTCAGCATCAGGATTCAGAAGATAAGAAAATAACTATGAAGGCATAGGTATACATTATCTGCAGTGGATTTAGGTTTAAGAAAATACAAGGTAATATGATCAAGTTTAGAGACCAAAACATGCATGATCATGCTCTTGAAAGAAATTGACAAAAATTCCACTTCATCACCATGACAACTAGTAGTACATCATTGCCATAGTAACCAGCTGAATATCATTAGTTTTTAAAACAAGTACCGTGATTGGGTGAGAAACATACTAAAGAGAAGTTGTTGCCACTGTCCTCTGAAAGTGATGATCAGCATTCATAATTTCCAGTTAAAAACCATTTCCCAACTCCAGTGCACAGTGACAGAATATTTAAACTCCTATACAACAGTTTCAGAAGGTCGCTGTCTTGAATATATCAATATTGGAGCAGATGCTTCTTGTCTCATAATATCCCAGGAATATGAAGCTGTTATGATAGCCAGCCACACCCTCTCTCATGACTTGCAGTTTAATTTCATCATCATTCTATGTTATAGCAACACTAACTAAATGTAAGTCAGACACTAGCAATGTACTATCTTTCATATTCTATTGGCCTATGGTATAAAAATGTCCTTCACAGTTAGGGCCACTATAGAGTACAGTTTACTATTTTTTCCAATTATCAGGCTAAGATGAAATGTCACAATAGTATACACCTCCTGATGAATCATTGAAAAACTATTCTATTAAACTATGATGCATTACTTTTTGCACAATGTGAACATATACACACTGTGCCTGTTCAAAGAAATCATCTTGTTCACCAAAGAACAGTTATGCTGGCTTGTTAACAGTGCATCTACTGTCCATTACCAGAACCCTTATAATATTTTTTTTAAAGTATTGGTTGGAGCCACTCTGCTGCCCTTCTGGCAGAGTTCCACACTGCCACATAGGAATATACTAGTTAGAGATGGAACATACCTAATAAATAATAATTTGCATTTTATGTATTATAACCACAATACTTAGCTCCTGTATAATACTTTCCATCCTTAGGTCTCAAAGCACTTTACAAAGAAGGGTAAATATAAGTATCTTCGTTTTACAGATGGGGAAATAAACACAGGATGGTGACATGACTTACCCAAGGTGACACATGGAATCTGTAGCCATGTCAGGAACAGAACCTAGGTTTCACAGCTCCCTGCCCCACACACTAGACTATAGATCAGGTATGATCTCTTGGAAGAGAAAGTCTGTCCTCCTGCAGGGAAAATATCTCCACATATAGAGGAACTGTGGTTACAATTCTCATTGCCTCATTACCTTGAAGGGAACATTTAAGAGGGTTAATTTATTTCCCTTTTACGGGACAGGAGGGAAACAGGAAATCTCTAGTACAGTCCTGAAAATCCTAGTAGACACAGTTCATCTCCTCTTTCCCCCACTCTCACCCTTGGGGGCTCTTCCTCACAACAGCATCCTTTGAATTAGCATAGAAACAAACACCACCACTTTTAATTGGCCAGGAGGGTAGTAGTTCAATTAAACAGGGCATTCTTCTGTGGCACTCTCCAGGACAGCGCAGCTCACAGTAGATAACCAGATTGTCCCAACAAACAGCACTGTCCTCAAGCCTTAATTCACTTCAGAAAAGGGCAGTTACATCAGACACCCGAATGCCTGAGTGGTCAAACACACTTGGCCTTAACATTATACTTCACAATGGACTCACTGTAGATACATCTTGCTCTGTAGTTTCACTTAGAGCAGGGATCAGCAACCTTTGGCATGCGTCCCGCCAGGGTAAGCACCCTGGCAGGCTGGGCCGGTTTGTTTAGCTGCTGTGTCTGCAGGCTTGGCCGATCGCGGCTCCCACTGGCCACGGTTCACCTTTCCAGACCAATGGGGGCGGTGGGAAGCGGCAGCCAGCACATCCCTCGGCCTGCACCGCTTCCTGCCATCCCCATCGGCCTGGAACGGCGAACCGCGGCCAGTGGGAGCCGCGATCAGCCGAACCTGCGGATGCGGCAGGTAAACAAACCGTCCCGGCCCGCCAGGGTGCTTACCAAAGGTTGCTGATCCCTGGCTTAGAGAATGTTCCACAAATGTTCAGCATAAAAGTGTGGGTTTAGTTTAGTTATTGTTCAAACAATACTCACCATGGCGGCTAAGTCTGAGTCATACAGATCATCACAACTCTGAACTAAAACCATAGTAAGTAACTCAGGCTGGCTTTGAAGCTGGATCCTTTTGCGTCACAGTTCTTTGGTGTAACATTCAAGCTACACTACCTCCTTATAGGTTGCTATATTTCTTCCCACAATAAACAAAGTTTAATCAAGTCTATTTTAATCAAGACAACCCAGTGAGGGAGAGAGAGAACAAGTTGGGAAGAAGCCTTTATGGGTCCCAGAACGATGATCAGATGTCTCCACATTAATGGTAGAAGGGTGGAAGGTTAGAATATTTCTACCATTCTAACAGATCATGTTGGAGAAATAAAAAGACTGGGGGAGGGACATGAAAGGCTTTGGAAAGTCAGTTTAAAAGATGTGACCTTTGTTAGATTCTATCAAACTTGATGATGATCTTGAATTTGCACTAGATTTCAACATCCTTTCACGGGGTGCCATGGATATCAGGGTTCCCAGAGGATATCATCATACTTCCCAAAGTAAATTTTGACATTTAAAAAACAAGTTCTCTCTATACTGTATTACCCCTGGGTTGTCTGGAAATAATACATTAGGCCTTCTGCTGAGCACAACCATTTTTTCAAAAGAAACATTTTCCTTTCCTTTGGAGAAATTAAAAACAGATCCTTCTGATGGAGTCAAAAGCGAGTACGCATTTTCAAGCAGAAAAAGCTTTCTTGATGGACTAATAATTTGTGAATGATTGATTCAAGTGTTTCACTCACAAAAGAGAGAAATGGAATTTATTTGTGAAAATTCAGATTAAACTGATCGGCTAAATTAAGGTCCTATTTTACTACTGAACCTGTCATTGTTTACAGCAGACATGAATTGCATCAAACATTGGATGAAAGACACTAAACTAAGTGTTACTAAGGAACAAAGTGTATAATTCAACCCTTTTTATAACCTTTTATTACGTTAACCTGAAAATGTTTTTGTATTAACACCGCCCTCTAGTGGTAGTTTCTGTGCTGCACTTATTTGAAAATTCAGTCTTGTTTGCTAAAGTTGATTTTCAGAAACAGGAAATGGTATAAAAGTTACAAAGAACTAGTAGCCCATCTGAATTGAATTTGCTGATCTCAGTTCAGTTCCCAGTGAAAAATATAGTAACTGTCACACCATTCCAAGCCAGTGGTCCATCTAGTCCAGGAGCCTGTCTCTAAAAGTAGCCAGTATTAGATGCTTCAAAGAAAGATGTAAAAAATGCCATTATGTACAATTATGGAATAGCCTGTCTATGAAGAAGTTTCTTCTAGATGCAAGTGGTTGGGTTGTGCCCTGAAGCCCGAGGAGTCAAAAATCTAATGTATTGTTTTTATCCTAACGCAAAAATCACAATTCCAGTTGACAACCCTTTGGACCAGGGGTCGGCAACGTTCGGCACGCGGCTCACCAGGGTAAGCACCCTGGCGGGCCGGGCCAGTTTTATTTACCTGCTGACGCGGCAGGTTCGGCCAATCGCGGCCCCGGGCCAATGGGGGCCGCGAGAAGCCGCAGCCAGCACATCGCTTGCCCGCGCCGCTTCTCGCCGTCCCCATTGGCCCGGGATGGCGAACCACGGCCAGTGGGGGCCGCGAGCGGCCGAACCTGCCGCGTCAGCAGGTAAATAAAACTGGCCCGGCCCGCCAGGGTGCTTACCCTGGCGAGCCGAATGTTGCCGACCCCTGCTGTAGACAGTTACAGCAGGGAAGCCAAAGACTGAGCTACCTTCCCACCCCATAGAATTGGTCTCCATTAGTCAGGGGTGAGGTAGGTCAGCAAGGGAATGGGGAGAGAACATAGGAATGTCCATACTGGGTCAGACCAAAGATCTATTTAGCCCAGTATCCCGTTTTCCGACAGTGGCCAATGTCGGGTGCCCCAGAGGGAATGAACAGACAGGTAATCATCAAGTGATCCATCCCCCATCACCCATTCCCACCTCCTGACAAACAGAGGCTAGGGACACCATCCCTGCCCATCCTGGCTAATAGCCATTGATGGACCTATCCTCCATGAATTTATCTAGTTCTTTTTTTGAACCCTGTTATAGTCTTGGCCTTCACAACATGTTCTGGCAACACTGCTACTTCTGGTACTGTATCTCTTGGGTAAATGAACAGAAAACTTAATTTTCTAGGCCTATCAATCCAGTACCTTTCCCAAGCTGCAAATTCAATTTTTTAAAGACTATAATTACTTTTAAAATAATAATGTTTTTCATAATACATTTTGATTTTTTTCCCCCTAGGTTACCAGTATGATGGAAAGCAGTAACCAAAAGTAAATTCTACGCAGCTACAGAAAAGAACTAGAATGCTCCTTTCCTAATGTCCAGTTACTGTAACAACAGATTTATATTAGAGATGGACCCACAGTACAGAAGCCAGATCTAGATTTAGAAACCTCTATGTCCTGAGGTGTTTGGGACCCAGGTTTCAGTTCAGCCCAATAAGATGGCAAAATTGCAACCTGGCTCCAGATTCCAGTAGTCTGATCCAAAGTTCATCTATATTTATAACTAATATATAGCAATGAACAATGCATATTGTTAGAAATTCAGCTACTGTCCTTCTTGCTGTGGGCTACAGTTAGCAGTTCAGTAGGGGCTGGAGATAGACCCATATGAGTATTGAATATGTTTTAGTGCCAATCCAAGACAGGTACTCCAAACACTTAAGATAGACAGAACACATCCCTTGAAGGAAAACAGAGTTTTGTTTTTAGGATAAAGCCTTCCCCTTGTGTCTGGGGAAGATGCTGCTAGTATTTGTGAAGTTCTTTGAGGACCTCAGCTGAAAGGCACTATAGAAGTACCTAGTATTATTTAAACATGGTAAATGTTTGGTGTGAGGGAACCAGTATGCTAAGTGTACAGGTAAAAATGGTTTATCCTAGCACCTGCCTACTTATGTAACACGATGAATGAGGGAAATTTGTTCCCAAAATCTGTTCTCTTATTATTGTTTAAAATTTATTATTGCTCACATCTCAGTATATATCCATGAAAAAGAGGGAAAATGATAGTAACACTTAATTCTCATACAGCACTTCTCTTCCATAGATATCAAAGCGCTTAACAGCCTTTTGCCATAAAGTGCTTAAAAGAACATAAGAATGGCCCTACTGGGTCAGACCAAAGGTTCATCTGGCCCAGTATCCTGTCTACTGACAGTGGCCAATGCCAGGTGTCCCAGAGGGAATGAACAGAACAGGTAATCAACAAGTGATCCATCCCCTGTCGCTCATTTCCAGCTTCTGGCAAACAGAGGCTAGGGCAGGGGCGGGCAAACGTTTTGGCCTGAGGGCCGCATTGGGTTTCGTAAATTGTATGGAGGGCCGGTTAGGGGAGGGGGTCGTGGCCCAGCTCCCTCCTCCTATCTGCCCCCCCCACAGGACTCCTGCCCCATCCAACCCCCCCTTTTCCCTGTCCCCTGCTGCCCCAACCAACCCCCCCTCCTTTCTGACTGCCCCCATTCAAACCCGTTCCCCCGACCCCTATTCACATCCCCATCCCCTGACCACCACCCCAAACTCCCCTGCCCTCTATCCAACCCCCCCGCTCCCTGCCCCCTTACAGTGCTGCCTGGAGCACCGGTGGCTGGCGGCGCTACAGCTGCACCACCCAGCTGGAGCCGGGCCACACCGCCACCACGCAGCACAGAGACTGGGTCAGGCCCCGGCTCTGCAGCTGTGCTGCCCCAGGAGCTCCCAGCCCTGCCACCCAACGCACTGCGTCGGCAGAGGAGCGGGCGAGGTGAGACGGAACAGCAGAGTGGGGACAGCAGGGGAGGGGCCAGGAGCCAGGCAGGACGGTCCCGCGGGCCAGATGTGGCCCACGGGCTGTAGTTTGCCCACCTCTGGGCTAGGGACACAATTCCTGCCCAATAGCTATTGATGGACTTATCCTCCATGAATTTATCTAGTTCTTTTTTGAACCCTGTTGTGGTCTTGGCCTTTACAACATCCTCTGGCAAGGAGTTCCACAGGCTGACTGTGCATTGTGTGAAGAAATACTTCCTTTTGTTTTAAACCTGCTGCCTATTAATTTCATTTGGTGACCCCTAGTTCTTGTGTTATGAGTAGTAAACACTTCCTTATCTACTTTCTCAACACCAGTCATGATTTTATAGACCTCAGTCATGTCTCTCCTTAGCTGTCTCTTTTACAAGCTGAAAAATCCCAGTTTTATTAGTCTCTCATCATACGGAAGCCATTCTACACCCCTAATCATTTTTGTTGCCCTTTTCTGAACGTTTTCCAATTCCAATACATCTTTTTTGAGATGGGGTGACCACATCTGTACACAGTATTCAAGATGTGGACATACCATGGATTTATATAGAGGCAACATGATATTTTCTGTCCTATTATCTATCCCTTTCTTAATTATTCCCAGCATTCTGTTCGCTTTTTTGACTGCCGCTGCACATTGAGTGGATGTTTTCACGTGCACAGAAAATCTCAGTACTTTTGCAGCAAATAATGCATACACACTGCTAAAATTTTGTGCCACTAAATATTTTATCCTATCAGCAGTGAGCTGCAAAAACAGCGGCATATTGCTCTACTTTTCAAATGTCAAATGCTAACTCAGAACAAAATATCCCCCCCCCCCCATTTAAGAAAGGGTATGCAGTGATGCTCACCTTAAGCAACCACCCAGTACATCATCAGCAAAAAGCAGTTACCTAGCAGAGGTGGTTACCACCTAAGGATTTAACAAAATTTTTCTGGAAACTTTGTGGATACTTCAGAGAGGTCACGTATAAGAGGCAGGTGCTTACTGCAGGTAGAGCATAGTGCAGATTTTATGGTATATAAAATATATATAGATTAATGTAAAATTAGGCCAACAGTTCACAAGCTAGACTACGGAAGGGCCAATGAAAGTTCCACTCTGAAGTTCTGTCTCCACTGCCGTTCTTTTACTTCAGCTATCCGCCCCGCCTCTTTTCTAAAGCTACTGTTATCTGCCCCCACCACGTCTCCTAGTGACCTGCCTCCTCCTCAGATTCAGCTTTGCTATTCTTCTCTCAGCTTTATGAACCAGGTTGCATTCAGCTCCCAGCTGTGACCTAGGGATCTTTGTGCAGGTTACTGCAGCACCTCCTTTGAAAAACAGCATCTGCAGCACAAGATCCTGAGATAGGAATGCATCTTCGGTATGTGCCACTGCAATGAAACTAGCAAAGCTGTCTCCAAGAATGGGCCAGATAACTGCTAATATTTTTATTAAATAAATAAAAATAAGGTGTAAAGGTGGGGGGAGGGAAGAAAATAAGAAGGGGTTGATCCTGGCAGTCAGAAGAGAGAATAATTAAAAAATACATCTGTGAGACTACTGATCCTAAGAGGAAGGATTTATTTGTCTTATCTTTGGGCTCAATCCCCTTCTAAAGGAAGAGGGAAAGACAGGCCTTTTGATTTTGGGACACTGCTGCCCCTTTGATAGCATTTGCAGGGCTCTTGGATCCTTTTCTTATACATAGCTGCTGCACCTATACAACCTTGAGTAGGGGATCCCTGCCTCTGCCTGGCAGACAGCAACAGCCAACAGATTGATCTGGAGCAGGAGGTACTGCAGCTGTGCACAAAAGGGATCCCAAAATAGCTGATATCAGCTGGGCCTTTGGGACAGCACCTGGGGGAAGTGAGACTGGCTCATGAGCTTAGTGTGTGGTGAGTAACAGAGCAGAGAGAACTGGAGGTGAACCCTTTAGGAGAAAACAATAGGATGGGAGATGGTCATGAAATTATTTACATTTATAATGTGGATTTGTATAAAAAAATTAAGTCAGTGAATTAGGTAAACCTTGAGCTTTAGTGCTTTCTGATAGGATAGAGGGTTGTTGTTTTTTCCATCAACATTAAAGTTTGAATAGCAGGAGTGTTGTGCTCAGATTAAAAACTCCCTAGAGCACATCATAAAGCACCTCACCAGTTTCAACTCTCAAATTGCTCTGTTTTCATAGCAAGGAGAGGAGCAGGACAGATATTTTATTTAAGGAAAATAACACTGTACATAAAAACCTTATACAACGTAAGTATTAAATATGCAAGAGAACTGAGAATACTTTTTGCAGTCAAATCCACCTCTCCCCCGCCCCCCACAGCCAAGTAGTTTTACATTAACAGTTCTACCAGAATCCTTGTTGACTCAAGTAAGTGACTGGGATATGGAGTTTGGAATGTGAAAAGCTTTTAGGTTGCTATTCTAAGTGACTTGAGTTGTACTGAGTAGATCAATGCCTCGATACCTGTTTTAATCTTTTAAATACAGCCAGAAGTGTTGGCTCCAACTCTGTTTCCATAAGTACATTTACACTGTCTATGTAATGAAATAGTCTGTACAAGTACATTAGCACTTAAAAAACGTACATACTTAATTCGGGGAGGTCAAGAGGAATGGGTGGCAGATGGATGTGATGAGGCCATTCACCCACTAGTCCTTACAGCCCGAACTCTCTCATTTTCAATATTAAAGTCAACCCTGCACACATTTTGCTGAGTAACCACACTTGTTGCTATGTCTGTTGTCTGATCCTACTACTCCTTATTTGGGAGTTTGTTTTGATAGTGCAGCTTTTTATTGACATCCCACCAGTACATATCATACAAAATCTATCACCCCTTTGTTGTGTGATGTGTCACGTAGCATGTAAGCTCTTCAAAATGGGCACCAGGCCTTATTAGTGTTTGTATGGGGCCTAAAACATTTTTGGACATTTAATTAATACATCCCCACCCAAAAAATTGTTTTTAAGATACAACTCTTCTCCCACAATTCTTTGGACTATAGATCTGCCTTTCAACTCCATCACGTTGCTCTTGTACACCACTGCCTCAACTCCTTGTCTGCAGAAGTCTCCAGATGTCTCCTAACCCTACGGCCTAAAAAGTCTCTGCTCTCCCCATTCTACTACTTTAAGGCCTTGATCTACCAGGACAACCCTGCAGGCAGATGCTGGCACTCAAACAGAGCCCCACAAGTGTTTGCCTACACAGTTCTCCTTGCAGAATCCAAACCTAAAGTTTGCATAGCACAGTGAGAAGTTCTCTATGTGCCAACAATTAAGCATTACGTGCCAAATGCTGCAAAGTTCAGAACTCCAAAATTCAGGGCAGTTCAGAGCTGGGGCTCTGGTTTAGCACATTAAAACAGGGAAGGGTCAATGCTAAGTTCAGAACTAGACTTCACTATGTGCAGGAATTCAGCATTATTTGGAAGAAACTATATCAAACACCCATCATTAAAAAAAAAAATTCTCCTTTTAGAAGTGTGGGTGGGTGGGTGTGTGTGGAGGGGGTCAGTAATCCACAGATATTTGAAATTTTGCTCCAATACTATAGTTTCTATTTTCCTGTCCCCACTGAGTACTGATTACTTTTATGAAACCAAACAACTATGCTACATAGATAGGGATATATTTCATCTACAGTATTTTATTTCACTGTTTCTATTAAAAATCATTATTGTTGTTCTGTGTTTTACTATAACACTGAAGAAATTTAAAAGAGAAATCCATCTTCCAGATTTACTTCTCCAGCTTAGCAGCCTGAATGACACAAGTGTCCATGCAATGGAAGTTTGTTTGCAAATCCTGCTATTAATGTGCATCAGCATATCATACACTGTTCTAGGAAACATGTGTTCTTTCCCATTTACTCACGGAAGGGTGGCTTTAGAGCTGAACAGCTGCTGTGAATGAGTAAGTATGTTGTGTACCAGTTAAAATGTTAACACTTAAAACGTACACACTTCCTGTTTTGTTTTTTTGGTATATTCAGAATTTGTAGCAACACTGTAGTCCCAACACCCTGGACAGAAATTCCTTCCCACAGACAGCAGGGATCCTCACCAAGCCAACCCACCCCTCCCCCAGATATCACCCAGTTTCTAATTTTCTTTGAATCCCTGATACCACAACCATACAACGCTTCTCTCAAAGCTCTACACAATTTCCACTCCCAGGCCATATCCAATCCCTCCCCCACCCCAAACCCACATATCCAATGCCCCCCACAGCTTGACCTCCTGGGCCACATACAATTCTCCTCCCTCTCTTCAGCAAGGTCCCACACATTTACCCCACTCCTCCTCTGGCAAACACCTATGCTCCTCCCAGCAGCCAACACACCAGCCCCTTAACTCCACCCTGCTCCTCTTGCTCCAGCTAAATCTGCAGCAGCTCTTACCTGAAGCCTTCACTGGGCATCATGCTATTTCTATAACTGCTCACCCTTCCAATAAGCCACCATGAATGCAGGTAGGAAGCTATAACATGACTCTAAGGGGCTTTTTACAACACAGGAAAGCCTCAGAGCCTTTAGCTTCCCTCAGAGCCAGCAGAGGGTGAGCTGGCGAATGCAGCAAGTCCCACTACTCCACCACAGGTGCTATTGAAGAGAGAGCCCTGTAGGGAGAAAAGCCCAGGTGCACTCGCTAGCCAAACTCAGCAACTCTGCTGGCAGCTGCTGCTCTGCTCCCTATGAACAGCAGGTCTGGCCCTTGCCTCTCTCTCCATGACCTCTGTGCAGGCACAGCTCAATCTGCTGCTCTCTGCCTCCCAAACACCAGCAGAGAAGGTATTTACACCCACACCCCTCCACCGAAGCCCCAGTTGCTATCAGGGGCAAAAGTGGCAGACAAGGTTTGTGCAACAACTCATTACCCTAATGAAGGATGAAGCCACTGCTGATGACAGCACCTTTGCTCATATTCAGGCTAAAAGAGACAGGGCTGGAGCATTCATTGATTACAGTTGTTTGTTTTGGGATTTGTGGAGCGGGGGTTGGGTTGTTAAAATGGTTTGTCTAAAAGAGGAAAAACACAGACACCATCTCCACATTGGGGCCCAGATTCTCAAAAGTACTGAGGCACTTAACTCCTATTGGTTTCAATGGAAATTAGGAGCCTAAATACCTTTAAGGACAAGGACCTGGGTCCCTGAAGCAAGAGCAACATTCCACCCTGTTAAAAGACAGTGTGATCTGGAAACTGTAACACAGCAAAGTTAGGTGCTGGCCATGTCCCACCTTGCATATTTTCACATTCTAGCACTTTCCAGTGGCAAGCAATAGTCTTTCCAACCATAACCTGTGTTACCATTGCTAATTTAGGACTAGCATAGATAGAATACAAATTTTCTCAGCTAGATGGACAATATGTTGAAGCACTTACAATAAAAGTATGACATTTGAATATAATTCTAATGAAGTTTGGATGGCTCTATTTAACATTTTATAGGGAAGCAAATCACATTGTATATTTTCTCCTCATATGCATGCAACTGCCCTGGAGGCTAAGAAAAATGATATATGCATCAAGGGGGAAAGGTAAGTGCACTATCCTTATAAAAAAGAAAATGAAAACAGTTGCTTTCACTATGCTTGCCATATGAGGTTCGAGTTGTGCAAGTCTTAATGGAATGGGGCAACCAAAATTTTGGCTTAAATGACCTACTTTACATATAAAGTAAATCTGATGATGTGCTTATTACACCTGCTTACCATCTATGAAGTGCATCCATTAAGGTTCAACTTTACTCACCTCATACTTTATGATTAGTCCCACTTGATTTCCAATGAAAGTGCTTGTGGAGTAAGGTACTGATCACAAGGGAGATAGAATCACGCATTATAAGAAGGCTACAAGTACAGACAAATGATTTTTTTTAAATAATAATTGGACAGGAAATGGAGAGCACTCATCTAGCACAATGACTTTAAAAAGCTGAGAGGGGAACTGTCTTTTTTTTTAAACTAAAAAAAGTAAAGTGGGAGGGAGACATTTCAAAACTTGATAAGCTGCACTGCAAGTGTTGTAGAAGGTCTTAGGTCCTAGTACCAAAACAATTTTGGCTTTTATCTTAACTGGAAAGTTATTTAAAAATGTTAGTAATGATATCTGAACAGAAAGCAAAACTGAAGATGTACTAAAGAAAAAATTGCTATGAAAACCAACAATAGTGCAGCCTTACTCTAACTGTAAGAGAGTGTAAATACATGACTTTTTTAGTTTTTGGTTTGGATTTTTCTATTGCATTGTCATCAGAAAGACAAATGGATGAAGGAAATATAAGGGCTTTGTTATTTTTCCACAAGATTATTTCAAACTACCTGCAAGTACTAAAGTATCGGCACAAACTGAAGCTACTATCTTCAATTTCATTCCATAAGCAGAAATTTAAAACCTAGCATCCCGTAGTTTTGACATTACCAGTGTACTTTATAAGCTGTAATCGTGTGGACATTGCACTCTATGCTTGTGCTGCAAATTTGACTTTTTTGCTTCTATATCCTGTAGAATTATGGCTAATCTGCACACTTTATAGTTCACAATATTGGCACTCTCCCCCTAGTTTAGTGGGGATTTAAAAGCGAATGTCAAAGAAAAGCCTCATTGCTCAGACTTATTTTTCAAGTTTTTGTATAGTGACATATTAGTTACCAAAATAAGAGTACATTTTATGATGTATTGACTTTATTGCAGTTGTTTGCTTGAAGATCTGCAAGTTTCCAATAATCCCCAATGAGTATCATTGTTAAGAAATAAGATTCCATTATAGTTCCTGATAGTTAGTGTAACAGCAGTGTGTCCTGAAAAGACAATTTAATCATTCTAACCAAGTTTTCAATAAATTCTGCATAAGTTATAGTCAATGATCAGCATAATATAAAGTGCATAAATTCCACTTAGTTAAGGACAAAATGTCATGGACTGAAAAATATTAATTCATACTGTGAATAGAGCACCATGCAAAAAAAATACCTCAGCCATTTTGGTGCACCACAGCTAAGTCATTCCCATGTGCACAGCCTAGAAAATTCTTTCTATATTTTTATTCAAGTGTTTTCATTAGCTAAAAAAGCATTCACAACAAATATTAAAATAACGGTTCCTTTTTAAACAAACTCTGAGAATTGTGAATCAATGTATTCCTTGAAAGCAAGAATATTTATTTTTTCCAGTCTAATGTATGGCCTTGCAATCTGCAACTCAATATTTATTTTATCCTTTGGATCCCGGCTTTAGGCCTGCAAAAGCTTTGGAGTTCTTGAGGGAATGTGAGATTTCATTGAGAAAAGAGATGAAATGTGAGTCCCTCTCTGATTTCTTAGCCTCAAAAATAACTACAATGGTAAAATGAGGTTCAGGGCGTGTCAGAAAGTATGTGCTTTGGACTTTGTCATCATAGAAGTGAACAACCTTGTCCAAACTGTTGAGGTCAGCGGTTCTGTCAGTCATAATCATGATTACATTGGGCCAGTGCATTACAGGCCTGTCACTGGGCAGAGAGACCACAGCTGGGTATTGATCCACCCCCTTTGGGGCTTCCCTGTAAGAGTGAGGATGATGGTAGCCATGTCCCTGGAAGCTCTCTGACCCACGGTTGTCAAAGATAAGAGAAACATTAACCGCGTCATATTTCCTGATGAAGCTGGAAATTTTCCCAAAATAATCAGGGTTAGTTTTAGCAGTCAACGTTTTCATTTCGGATGCAGTTGTTTGTCGACTGAGGGCCTCATGAAAGTAAAAGCTAAACTTGGCAAGGAGAATGTTTTTGAGTTTCAGCAACCAGAGGAAAAGGTGTGGTGGTTGTACGGCCTTCTGAGACTGCCCTCCAAACAGATGTTTCTTGGTCTCTCGCTGTTTCTCAAAAATTTGCCCCCACGTCTGCAGCTTTGTATGAGCACTGTGCAAGTTGACTAGGGATGGGAGAAACTTCCACTCTGAGATCTGAGCCTGAGCCTTTAAAAGATGTGCAAGCACATCCACTTCCAGCTGGAAGCTGCTTTCAAGAGGACTGAGGATTGGATGGTGAAATCTAGAAAACAAAACATTTTTAAAAGTGTGATGGATGTTGCACATGATAGCAAAAGTTTTATATTCACTAGTACACCAACTTGCAGGCAAAACATCACTGAAAGTCAAACAGAAAGTGTAGGCAGAAGAATTCTATGTTGATTAGTTTAAAAAGCATGACTTTTAACATTGTTTTTGCATAAATATTTTAAATTAAAAATCTAGCATCTCTTCATGCCTGATAAAAACAAATGATACAAATGTGTGTGTATCAACTGAAAGAATTTGATAAGTTCCAACACCAATGCCACTTCCCTTTCCAACCACTAAGATGCTGAACTTTAAAAAAAAAAACCTGCTAATTATTTTAATATTCCATAACTACTGGCAATAAGACACTTTTTGATGGTTATGGTCTAGTTACCCAGACATCTCTGTCAAAGCAATTAACACACCCAAAATTGCACGATCGTTGTCCAACTAGGCTTCCTCACAGTCACTTGTTTCCTCACAATGAAATAGGAACAGCAGAGGCTGAATAGGGGGAATTGGTAAATAAAACCATAATTGACTGCATCTGCTGCCAAACCTGCTCTCAAACTTTAAATCACAGCAGCTGAGGGGCAAGGTCTGATGGAGGTCTGACCAACATCACACTGGAGCTGCTATCATGGATGAATCCATCAGACACCAGAAATTTTAGGACAAGATCATCCCTTCACTTATACAACAGAAGTTGAAGGAAAAAAAAGATAAAGCTCTTAATCTGAGTGCCATTACACGTTTTATGCACAAGAGGGGTCCTGCCATGTCAGAGCAGGCCTGGGTGAGATAGGACACAGGAAATTAGAGAATGAACCTCTCACTTTTCTTAAATTAACTTGAATTTTTAATATGCCTCTTATTTAGAGGAAGCAGAGCAACTCCATGCTCTTGCATGTGTGACATGTACAGAAACTCAATTTCCAGTCAAGTAACAAACATGTATGTTTGGAACTTACTTTAGCTAGAGGTGGAAACTCATTATAGAATATCCCTTCAAAAACATAGCTGTATGCGCAAAATCGGTGACTGGTCCTACAGGCACTGCAAAAGAATTCCAACCACCACGGATTTGCTCCTAAGCGGATATCTTCCCCAATCCCAGCATTTAAATCCTCATTTTGAATAGGTGCAATGTTTACATGCAATTTTCCTATTCAAAAGTAAATATCAAAATTACCACAGGAAGTTTCTCATCAGGAGCCTATCCAAGATGGTATGCATTAGTTGTTCTGGTGGAATTTCCCAGACCATCATGACCACTGATGGTGCTGTAAGAGTCCTAAGGCAGCAAGTGAAACTAGCAGAGTACAACTATTGTATCTTCACTGATACAGTAATGTGATCTTGGTTTTGAGTCAAGATGGAAATTGCATACAAGATCTAATATACTGTACCATATCACATAAAATGTGTTGTGCTGTCACACAGAAATTGCTTTACTGAATCAGACCAGTGGCCTCACTGGTGTAATATTCTCTCTCTGATGGTGGCCAGTACCAGATACTTCAAAGGAAGTTGCAAGAAACCCCTAATGGGAAATTATTGAAAAAAATACCCACATGGAAAGTTTTTTCCTAACCCCTCAAAATGAGTGGCTAGTTTATGTCCTGAAGCATAGGGGTTTATATTCTTTCTAAAATAAAAAATAAATTTAGATCTAATGAAAGAGAGAGAGAAAACTCATTTCTCTCTCCCTGTTATAATAAATAACAGAAGGGGGAAATGGGTGTCCCCCCCTTGTTTGCTCCTGTTTGATACATAAAAGTCTGTGTGGTTTGGGTTCTTATTTTCTTTCTGACAGAATTAATTCAGAACTTGTCTATCCTGTTTTTCCTGAAGGAGTCAGCATGTTATACCTTGTTCAAGTAAGGTCTGAGAATGCTCCCAATCAGTTTTTATGGGCCACTAAGCAAAAACAGGAAAGACAAGATGTAATATTCCTTATATTTTTAAGGGAAAAGTAATTAAAAGGTAGATTTAAGCTGGCCAGGACTCATTTAAGTCATCTTAAAACAGCAAAAAAGCACATTTCCACCCACCCCAAATTTTTGGCAGGTATCTTTAAGGGAAACAGGAACCAGTATAACTCATCTCTCTAGTGCATATTAACATTGACAGTCTGAGACAAAAACCTGAGAACGGTGTTTGACAGATTATAGAACAGTGTTAAAGTAGCCATCAGCAGTTGGTTGTATGGCATTAATACATCCTTTCTAGCTTGGGGGGGAAAGGAGGGGAGGCAGTTATTTTGAAAGAAATCTGGCAGATCACATGATGAGCACTGCTCTGAAGATAAATTAGACAATTTACCCAACATTAATGCTTTATATTAACACACATTTTAGCTTTCTACTGCAGCAAAGATCCAGGGTTTACTGGCTATTTCAGATGGTGGGGAGCCACAGGTCTATTAGAACACTTCTGAGAAAATGAGTGTGCTGATTAATAAGAATATTCTACCACGTACAGCATTATGTATTTATTTTCACTGATCTGCTGTTCGCTAGCATCAAAAAGAATACTGTCCTGTCTTAAGCGAATTCATTCTTCTGAAACCCTATTCCTTCTAAATAGTCTCAAAATGTGCTATACTTAGACCATCAAGCGTTTGAACACTTATTATAGCGATATTGACCTATGAAGGTTATTCATCATTAACAGCAGCTAAAACATTCATGTAAATGCAGTTCTGCCAAGCCTTGGGATTAACATTATGATGTGCAGCTCCCAACTCCCACTTTGCTTCATGCCTCATAGTGATCTTTTCATGTCTCACTACATAGCAGGATTCGTTAAACCGTTTTAATCCAAAAATACACATCAGCCTCAACTAAAAGCTTGAAAATATGCTGACTGCAGAATAAATGGACAGTTATATGCCAAGAACATCTGCTTTAATTAAGTCTCATAACACAGAAATGTCTTGAGGAAGCGTAGCATTGCATAAAACAGACAGGATTTTTACAACATTCTAGTAGAACACCGACACTGTACCTCAAAATAACACCTTGTACCCACATATTTATCACTGTTATATGTTTTATACTAAGTATGCCTTGTAAGGTATCATTTGAAAAATCTGTTGAACATTACTATCCTGTTCAATTGTATGTATTACCATTGTATGTGAAATTAGCTATATGTTAGTTATTGCAACATGTGAGTTTGGGAGATGCCCAAAAGCTAGCTTTTCTGTGGTAACAAAGGAGCAACTAACACCCCCAAAATAGATTTACATCAGGACTAGCCTGCCATGTATAGATGGCTCATTAAGAAGAATCTATTCTCCAGTGGACCCCTCCCGGAGTCTCCTGTGAGAGAACATACACTATGGGGGCTGTCTAACCCCTGTGACACAGCAATGATCTTTCCAGCACCAGGTAGAGAGTATAAAAGGAGGGGCAAAGATGTCACCTCTCACTTCCCCCATCTACTCTGAAGGCAACAAGAATGTCTGGAAGACTTTGAAATGGGGAGACTGGTCCCAGACTGAGCAGGGAATTCAGCCTGTGTATTAAGAACTGTGAACTGCTTACAACACCTAGTTGTCACAAGGCAATATTTAACTTTTTGCTTTGTAACTGTAAAAAAATGTTTGCTCCGAAACCATGAACCCAGCCAGGAGGGATCTACTCCTCCTATCAAATCATAACATTCAAAAACCAGTAGGAGAACACTTCAACCTCTCTGGTCACTCAGTAACAGACCTAAAGGTGGCAATCTTGCAACAGAAAAGCTTCAAAAACCGACTCCAACGAGAAACTGCTGAACTTGAATTAATATGCAAATTAGACACCATCAACTTAGGTTTGAATAGAGACTGGGAATGGCTGAGCCATTACACACATTTAATCTATTTCCCCATGTTAAGTATCCTCACAGCTTCTTGTCAAACTGTCTTAAATGGGCTATCCTGATTATCACTGCAAAAGATTTTTTTCTCCTGCTGATAATTGCTCATCTTTATTAATTAGCCTCTTAGAGTTGGTAGAGCAAATCCCACCTTTTCAAGTTCTCTTTATGTGTATGTATATCTCCTTGCTATATGTTCCATTCTATACATCCGATAAAGTGGGCTGTAGCCCACGAAAGCTTATGCTCAAATAAACTGGTTAGTCTCTAAGGTGCCACAAGTACACCTGTTCCTTTTGGAACCATAAACTAACTCATTTGTGTATATGTGCCTGCCCACTTTAACCTTGTAGTAAATCTCTCATTTCTTTTCTTAGTTAATAAATCCTTAGACGGTTTACTATAGAATTGGCCACAAGCGTGGTATTTGGAGTGAGATCTAAGGTACAAACTGACCTGGGGTAAGTCACTGGTCTCTTGGGACCGGAAACAATCTGAATCTTTTCTGATCTTTGGTGTATAGCAACCAACTATCATTAAATCCAGCTTGCTTAGGTAGCAAGAGAGACTGGAATGCCCATGGGGATTGTCTGAGACTCTATGGTAAGACTGTTATAGCGCTTCAGGAGTTCACACTTGTTACTGGATTGGTGAAATCTAATTGCCGAACATACAACTAGTTTGGGGTCTCTGCCCTGCTTCTTGACAGTCTGCCCGGAGGTTGGCACTCATGGTCATGAGCCACTCCAGACAGCATGATACCTTGCTCCATTTTTTATGTCCATATACATATTTAATTTTCCAAGTAAATAAAATGAAGGAAGGAAAGACAGTGAGGTCAGATGAGACAATCATAGTGGTCCTTTCTGGCCTTAAAAACCTACAAATCAACTAACTAATAATGGCCCAGACTTTAAGATGCAGATGAAGAAGATTCACATACTCCCAGGAAGGGGACAAGGAGAAGAGATGGCACAAAGGTGGCTTTATTACACTCCCCCAATTTTGAGATTGCTCTAATATATGATAGGGACTGATCAGCTGCAATGTGAAAACTGCTCTAGTCTACACTTGCTGGCAGTAGGCTGCAGAGACTGCTCTGGCAACTGAGGAATGCCAGAGTTGAAGGAAGCCCTAACTACACCCCCTTTTGGCACAGAAGCCTCTACATTGACTCTATGTCACTTTCGGATTCCTCCATCATAGAGGCAGCCATCTAATCCAGAGCAGGATCTGAGCTACTATCTAAAGAACAGAAAGCATGAAAAAATACATTAAGAAGTTATAAGACTAGTGACAGGAACATGAAATCTATTGTTAAAAGTTTGACATTTCCAGGTATTACCCATAATCTCTTTGCCAATTTTGGTCATTTTACATTTCTTAGCATGTTTTGCTCTTCCAATGACTTGTGAAACAGGCTACACAAGTGCTGTCAACCACACAGCATAAACCAAATGGAAACAGAAAGATCTTTTTCTCCGGTCTTAGATAATGCTAAAAGCATTAAGAGGGAAAAGTTTCTGAAACATACAATTTTTAATGTGCATTGTCCCTTTAATGTTCTAAGCTTCCACCAGTTCCAAAGTGATTCTGCCTATGTTTCTTACAATATGTTATTAGTGTCCTTTTTATCTAACCATTTGCACTGGTAGCCAACAAGAGCTGAGTCTGCAGAAGTTGCATTGAAATGGTAAATTATTAAACTGCAGTGCCTAGATCTGGAATGTTTTAAGGCAGCACTGCGAATTATGTTGATTCTTCCTAAAGCATGTGTCAGTTTAAAATCTAAGTTAGCTTCCTGACATAGGAACCCCTCAAATGTATTTCTGATGAGAATGTGATTGTTACCTAGAGGAGAAAGTAAACTGAACACTTTTGTTAGCTTTCAAAGACTGTCTACAACAGCTGACTATTTTAAAACAATTGTCATTGTTTTATTCTATATACTTTCAATTTTATCCCACAGTACATTTCAAAATCCCTATCAGTGTAAAGGCTTCTATGTTTTAGATAACTAAGAAACAGCCTCTCTTTGTATGGACCTTTGTGTCAGCTGTGATCAGGTTGGGGGCTCCTGCTATCATCCATAAATTTGATCATCTACACAGTTTGCAGCTAGAGGGCATAGAAACTCTGGCACTTGCTGCCCTGTTGGTCCAGTAAATCTCAAGTTGACTTCAGGGTATGGTGTAAAGTATCTCCAGAGTGGCAACAATGGTATTCATAAAGAAATATATCCTGGAGTGAGATTTTAGTTTACCTGTAGATAAACTACACATTATTTTAATCTCTACATATGCTTCTGGAGAGTAGGTGATGGGCACATTTTCCAGTCTAAAAACAAAACTGCTCAGATGCAAGTATTTGTATCTTATTTCTACACTAATTCTATGTTCATCCTCATAAACTTAAGTCCACTTTGAATTTAACATACATTTTTCACATGAAACACTGCTGCTGCAAAACTCCCTTCACTGCCTATAACTAACACAACTCTTCCTATTTGCTGAGTGCAGGAAATGACTGAGAAGACAATTCTGTGACCATGATGAGCTAAAGTATCTTCACATTTTCTTGCAAGAAGGGTTATGTTTTGAGTACTGGAGAAATGCTGTGTTACTCATGTCACATTTGTTTAATGCATGAACTCAGGTGGAAGACTGTGCTGCTTAACAAAAGCATAGGACAGCAAAATTATTATACTTGCTGGAGAGGACTTGCTTAGGCCTCATCCTCATTTACAGTACTGCAGAGAACAACATGACACATCTGAGTATTTAATTCTAATAAACAAGAACTCACCTTGAGCTGTATTTCTTTAGGATGGATTCCAAAATGTTTACGAGTTCCTCAGAGTTAATGAACTTTTGGGTGCTGAGGGTGAACATTTTTTCATAGAAGTCAGCAATTTCCATCCGAGCCTGAACAAAAAAACAGAGCTGTTCAGACAGGTGAGAAAGCAGCTCTTCCAAGTGAGGAGCTGTTCCTCCTAGTGCATTGCGACCCGTCGCCACCACCTTCTTCAGCTCATTGTGCAGAGATGTGTAGATGGTTCGGATGGAGTCCTTTCGGCTGAAGAATGACTGACCACCTGTTCAGATAAATATGGATGTATTACCAAAACCCAGGGATGGCAAAGATAGACAACAATACTGGGAAATGGTGAGCAACCATGCCTCCTTTCAGCTAGGTGCTCCTAAATGTCTACATTAAGATATTTCTCTGAGGTATTTTTCCACTCACAGAATACCTTTCAGATAAGTACATTGGGAATAAGCATTTGCATAGGCACTACGCATAATTTTGTTCAGTGACTGGCATAATTCATGCTTGTTGCAATTCATTTTTCAACAAGGGACTGGTGTAAGACTTCCCCTCTCTGCCTGCCTGCCTCCCTCCCACCCATCTCCAATTTTCAGGAAGGTCACAGTATATATAAGTTCTCGCCTAGCCTTGCTAACATATCAGCTGTGACCTGGAAACACTCCTTTCTCTGGATACTAGACACACGAGTCACGGCCCAATTTTAATAATCTATGATACTATTAATAACACTAGACCTTTTAATGTGACAATGCCCTTTAAAAAATGAAACATTTAAAATTTGTAAGACAGAATTTAAATGCGAACCATACAATTGTGCGTATACCAAAAGTTTTCAACTCCCCGAACAACCCAACTGCAAATCAAAATCCCAGAGGAAAACAGTACCCACATACTTCAGAGGACTGCATGGCAGGTTATTCCATAACAAGACAAAACGCAAACAAGTACATCTTAAATTATTGAGAACAAGGGGAATGTGGGCTTGTATTTTCTCAACAGCTGCTCGACACCAATTGGGATTTAAAAGAACGAATAAAAAAAAAGTAAAGATACTTCATCAGATGCCAGGAACGGACCGCATGAAGGCACCATTTCACTAGCTCTAGTTAATAATCTCCACTGAAGGCCACCTGTATTACTAAATAGATGCATGGATCTGCTGCAGAGGTGTCCTTGCTTCATAACAACTCGATGCTGCAACAAAGGGCCGCTACCAGCATGAATGGAGCAGAAAGAAAATGTATTATGTATGGATGACAGGATGCTAGGACCCAAGAGATAACTTGGGGTGAAACAAAGAGCAAAAAGACTGTTGTCCTACTAAGCTGTTTATCAATCACAAGCCTCCCCTGTTGTATTGTTGTATGTCATTATATGCCCACACCAACTACCTTCCCATGATATTTAACCTGTTTCGAAGTAAAGTAAAATGTTTTAAAAGTGACCTAGTAAAAGAAAAAACTGTTGTGCCTGTGCTCGTTTTGCTTCTTTATGAGGTAATAAAGGGAGCCTGAAAATTTTGTTAAGCCTTTACTGTTTGATTTTTACATTATAAATTTAGGTCTTAACTATTTTTATCCATTCTATAGTGACTGGAGAACTAGTGAAATTAAATATAGAGTTGAAAGGGGAAGGGAATTTTAGATCCTTTAGATTCCGTGACTTCCAAAGACCTCTGTGACTTCAGCCAGCCCTGCGGGGCTGGGAACTGCAGGGTCCCCCGCCGCCCCAGGGGGACCCCTGGAGTTCAGCGGGGGGGGGGGGGGGGGGGGGGACGACCCTGGAGCTCCCAGCCCAACCGCAGCTGCCCAGGCTCCTCATTTTACCATGGATATTTTTAATAAACATCAGGGATAGGTCACAGGCTTCTGTTAATTTTTCATTATTGTCCATGACATTTACTAAAAATATCCGTGACAAGAATCTTAGCCTTACTAATAAACTGTATTTTGGATGCTAAGCATACTCCATTATAAAAAAAGATTCTTGGGACTTTTTTTGAAAGGAAAAAAAAACAAAACAGAAAAAAAAAAACCACACTTTCATTGTCTGCAGCAGGACTTTGAAATTTGCCAGGCAGTAATTCCTGAGGCTAGAGAAGCACCTTTTCTTTGTCCCATGAAATTCCTTTCAGGGTTAGCAGAGAGAAACTTTTTAAAATTGCCATTTCCCTTCTGTTGCCAAATTCTTGCTGACAATTCAAGCAATGTGCCACAGCAACAAGGTGAACATGAACATTCTAAATCTTGGCCCAGGTTGCCATCAAAGCAGAAGTAGAGAATACACAACTGCAGAATAAATCCTGTGAAAAATATAGTATGTAGTTTTGTCATTAAAGACTGTCAAAGTACAAGGGGGCCAAAATAAGGTTGCATAAGCAACTTAAATTCTCATTTCCTAACTTCAGAGGGCTTAATTTTACAATCTCAATAACATCTTTCCAACATACCGGTAATAATGTATTACATGCAAAAAATTAAGAAGCAAAAAAGGGCAGACTTTCTTTAAAACAAAAAAAAAACAAAAAAAACAGCTTTTGCAGGCCACTTTTAAGATGCTGCATTACATTATGAGGACAGACTCCACCACAGGTCATGTAACATTATGTACAGTGACACTGCAAACCTCTCTCCCCTCTTTTACAAGTAGGATTCTAACCATAAATCTGGATAAAACCTTACTCACTGGCTATATGCATTACTTCCACTTACATCTGCAGCTTGCAATCATGTCAGTTCACTGAACCAGGCAAAACCACCTGAAACTCTCAGCAGACAGCAGGCTCAACACAGAAGGCAAAAGATTCAACATGCACAGAGCACTTAGGCCCCCATCTTGCAGGAGAATCTACTGGGGCTAAAACAATGCCCGGGTGGAACCTCACTGACTTCAATGGGACTCTATGCAGGCGTCCACCCCTAAGGGATAGATTGCAGGATCAGCACCTTTGTTCCAATCGGATTCATTCTGGGAAAAGTAGTTGTGAATTTTAAGTTCACAGTGTGCACCCCTTAAAATGGAATTCCCTTCATTTTTTAGGCTGAAAGATATGTTAACATGTTAAGGAAAATCCATGTAACACAAATAATATATATTTTAAGAACACTACTTCAAAGACTAGATTTTATGCAGATATTGAAATAGTTTCATTCAGGACCTCGAGTTTTCAAATACTTTGCAACTGCAAACTTGACAGAGAATTTTTCAAACACCAGAGAAACAAAATGAAAACCCCTGTCTCTGCTGGCCCCCAAAGTCCACAACAAGCCGTTTGAACAAATGATACCTGATTATCCAAAGTCAATTTAGCCTGTTATCTGATGTCAGCGGGTATGACATATTAGCCTGAGTAGTAACAAGTTATCTTGCTTACATTTTAAATTACAAACCTACGTAACGAAGTTGTGGCATTGGATATGACTGATCAGGTTTTGGTCATAGAATTACTCATATTGCTGATTATAGATACTGAGAGACGAAAAAGAATTGTTTTCTTAAAATGCCTCTCACGCACCAATAGTGTTAAAGAGAGCGCCCATGTGCATGTCCAGCCACAAAGCCTAGAACTTTAAAATCTGTTTTAGTGCAAGAAAGAATATCAGCAAAGTCAATAGAGATATCATTATCCCATTCTTTTAGAGAAACTAACCAGGCTACTTTGGTGGCTGTTGAGTTTAAAATATTTGCAGAGCTGGTGTTATATTTTTGAACACACCTCATTTTAGTGAAAGATGTGACAATTGTGTGAAACCCCAAGGACTGGGCTTATGATTTTTGCACTATTTTAGAACAGCATCATACAGCACTCTCCCCTGGATACAGACAGTGGACAGAATCAGACGACTACATACACATCACCACCCCAGAATTTGCAGTAAGTTACACAAAGTTGTATATTTACTTCAGAATTGCAGCAGACCATACCCATGGTTTTCATATTAAAATCTTTAACTCAATCATGTCCTATTATTTCATCCCCCACATCTCAAATACAGTACTTGAGGAAAAGAATTGCAAAACCAGACTGCACCTCAAAACTACTTAGGAAATTTGTAATTACAAAAGGTTCTTTTCACATCAAATCCACCTCAGGTGATTAAAAGTTGCAGGTATCCAAGTGAAAAGCGACCACTAACAACAGCACTAATTTGCATTCTCTTTGGCAGTCTCAAGCAGAGAACTGAATGGGCATGAAATTTTAACTACCTTCTTAAGCATATAAGTGGTCTCCCCATCTCATGGTAGGGGCATAATCATGGGGGAGCATGGAGAAGAACATAAGAATGGCCGTACTGGGTCAGACCAAAGGTCCATCTAGCCCAGTATCCTGTCTACCGACAGTGGCCAAAGCCAGGTACCCAAGAGGGAGTGAACCTAACAGGTAATGATCAAGTGATCTCTCTCCTGCCATCCATCTCCACCCTCCGACAGAGGCTAGGGACACCATTCCTTACCCATCCTGGCTAATTGCCATTAATGGACTTAACCTCCATGAATTTATCCAATTCTCTTTTAAACCCTATTATAGTCCTAGCCTTCACAACCTCTTCAGGCAAGAAGTTCCACAAGTTGACTGTGCGCTGTGTGAAGAACTTCCTTTTATTTGTTTTAAACCCGCTGCCCATTAGTTTCATTTGGCGGCCCCTAGTTCATATATCATGGGAACAAGTGAATAACTTTTCCTTATTTACTTTCTCCACATCATTCATGATTTTATATACCTCTATCATATCCCCCCTTAGTCTCCTCTTTTCCAAGCTGAAAAGTCCTAGCCTCTTTAATCCCTCCTCATATGGGACCTGTTCCAAACCGCTAATCATTTCAGTTGCCCTTCTCTGAACCTTTTCTAATGCCAGTATATCTTTTTTTGAGATGAGGAGACCTCATCTGTACGCAGTATTCAAGATGTGGGCGTACCATGGATTTATAAAAGGGCAATAAGATATTCTCTGTCTTATCCTCTATCCCTTTTTTAATGATTCCTAACATCCTGTTTGCTTTTTTTGACTGCTGCAGCACACTGCGTGGATGTCTTCAGAGAACTATCCACGATGATTCCAAGATCTTTTTCCTGATTAGTTGTAGCTAATATATTATACTATATTGTATGTATAGTTGGTGCCTAGAGAGTTATAGGACAGATCTTTGGCTTTCAATATGCCGTGTATGCCACTTCCAGATGTAAAAGGGAAATCAGCTGCCTTCAACAGGGCATCTGGGATGCCCCCGCATAAGAGGAAATCCCCAGATGGCATAAAATCAGCATAAGCAAGCAGAGGGCAGAAGGGATTATTGCTAGAGATTCTTATGTTCCCGCCATCCCCATCTGTGTAACAGCTTTTAGAGGGCTGTTAGCAGCCTGGTTAAATTAAAGCAGCCCTGAGGCTGCTCTAACTTTAGCCTCTAGGGCAGAGGTAATCAGTTACTTTTTTGTCAAGGTCCAAATTTCTTGGTCAGGTTATAGTCAAGGTCCAGACTCCAGAGAAGGAGAAAAAAATAATGATAATTAAATAAATATTTTGGGGTGTGTTCAAAAGCATCTGAAAGTCCAGATTTGACCCAGTCTGCCTACTGACTACCCCTGCTCTAGGGCCATGAGTGCAAAGATTACATGAACCCTCTGTCCCACCCCTTTTAGGCACTGCACTGAGCACAGTTTGGCCAGACCCATGGCCACAGTACCTAATTGTGGGGATTCTTACACTTTTTGCCCAGTCTCAAAAGCCATACATTGTTAAGTTGCCAGATGAATAACTGCTGTGCCTTATACTATCAACTCACATGTTTTGCATCTACCCTCATACTATCATATACCCAAGGGTGGCCCTACAGGTATAATATCCTGCATTGGTTTTTTTGTTTTGTTTTTAATATATGTATATAAAGTAGGGTGAAGATTAAATCAGGGGTTCTCAAACTTCATTGCACCACGACCCCCTTCTGACAATAAAAATTACTACACAACCCCAATAGGGAGGGCTGAAGGCTGAGCCCACACATGCCCCACTGACACAGGCAGGGAAGCAAAGCTGAAGCCCAAGGGCTTCAGCCCCAGGTGGGGGCCCAGTAACCTGAGTCCCAACACGCAGGGCTGAAACCTTCAGGCTTCGGCCTCGGGTGGTGGGGCTCAGGCTTCAGCCCTGTGCCCCAGCAAGTCCAAGCCAGCCTTGGCAACCCCATTAAAATGGGGTCACAACCCACTTTGGGGTCCTGACCCAGAGTTTGAGAACTGCTGGATTAGATCACCAAATATTGTGTGTATGAATTTAAATGCTTGTAAATTATAACTCTGGAGGCCAAAATCCTAGTATATGTACAGGACACATTGAACGTGGACAGAGGTAGCACCACCTTTCCCCAGTGCACTGCTAGCATGCTCAACTCTGACATTAAGAGGCAACTTCTAGCAGATTAAGAGCTGTTCAGTCTGAACAACCAGTCAATCATTGGCCTTTCTGCTGCGACTACACAGCAGGATGTAAGGGATGGCTGTAATTAGGACAGTCAGCTAGAAAGCAGCCACCACCTCTCTGCGAGCAGTACACGTAGCCGGGGATGCTGCTGTCAATGGCCACAGGCGGCAGCAGGGAACCTTTGCCTCCTCGGGCATCAGGTCCGGTGGCTGGACGGCTGAACGCTGGCCCCGGCTTCCATGCAGCAGCGGCACCGCCCCTGCACTGTCACCGCACCAGGGCAGCCGCCACCTGCTGGCCGCCCCTGGGGCCCGGTCCCCTCCCTGGGCAGGCCCCCCAAAGCCCAGGGGCGCTGCCAGCCGGGACCCCCAAGCGGCAGGAGGAGGCCGCCAGAGCGGAACGCCCAGGGCGGAGGCGCCCGGCAGCCCCCGAGCGCCGCGCGGCCCGAGCCCGGCGGGTACCTAGCTTCTGGCCCAGGAAGGTCATGCTGTGATAGGCCTTCTCGGCGGCGGCCAGGTGCGCCAGCCCGGCCAGCAGGGAGAGCCAGCTGGCTCCCGCGCTCTTGTTGGCCTCCCGCTCCTTCTCCACATTGTCCTTGGCCTTGTCGTACGAGAAGATGCCCAGGTGGGAGAAGAACGTCTCCAGCACGGCCTGCTCCAGCGGCACCGGGGCGCCCAGCGGGATCGACTCGCCCATGCCGCGCCGGCCGCTTCCAGCTTCCCGCCGGGCACGTGATGCGCCAGGCCACCCCGCACGCCCCCCTCCCCGCCACCGCCTGACACGTGAGCGGGACGGGGCGGGGCGTCGCCGCGCTGACTCCGCCCCTCGTTGGACATGTGACGTGCGAGGTTGGGGGGGGGAAGGGGAGCAGTATGGACTAAGGCGCATGCTCCAAAAAAAGCCGGGTGACGTCGGCGGGTAGAAAGCCCTTCACTTCTGTGGGGTTTGGGCGCGGTTGTCTCGGGCGCTGAGTGTGGGGAAGGGCGGCTGGTGGGTGCCCAGAGCGCGGCCCAGCGTTCTCATGGCTCCCCTGTGGCAGGGGAGGGCAGCCTGAGCCTGATCCCGCGGGCTTTGCTCAGGCTCTCGCTGCCTCAGGGATCCCAGCACCTTCCCCGGCAGCGGTACCCTCTGCTCTGCCTCAGGGGTGAACAGAGCCTTTACTG
Source organism: Chrysemys picta bellii (assembly GCF_011386835.1). Taxonomy (NCBI): domain Eukaryota; kingdom Metazoa; phylum Chordata; order Testudines; family Emydidae; genus Chrysemys; species Chrysemys picta. The sequence continues at coordinate 62,766,811 of NC_088791.1, forward strand.
CTGGGGGATTCTGCGCCACTGTGCAATGCAGAAGTGTGCAGAAATTAACCACGTGTGCGCAGAACTTCCTTTCCCCACAGAAATGGGCTGCAGTGATGTTGAGTTTAGCTAGAGGCCGCTGGACCCTGTAGAGCCTGGCTGGGAAATAGAAGACTGGGGCAGCCCGGAAGCAGGGGAGGGAACTGGAGGGTTCCCAGCAGTTGCAATTCTCAGCACCCCCTGAAGGAAGGGGGCGGGGGATGACATTCAGGAAACTCCTTGCAAGCTTGGGAACCCAGCATCAGGCTGTTTCTCCCTCTGGATTCCTGGGCTCTAGGAGGGTAGGGGGCATGAGGGGGTGAATTTCTGGGGAGGGGGGGAAGCAGAGAAACAGGAACTAGGCTGTCATAGGGGTTTATTTAAGTCTCTACTCCTGGGGGAAATTTTGTGTGGCTGTATTGTTACAGATATCTTTGCTGACAGTATTTTTAAATAAATTACTAAATGATTATATAGTGTTATTTTGAGAAATAACATTGGCAGAATTTTAAAATATTGTGCACATTTTGTTGGGTTTTTTTGGTTTAGAATTCCCCGAGGAGGAACCATTGAATAGAAAGGGAGCTGGGTCGTATAGGGGTGTCAGGCCAGAAGGGACCATTAGATCATCTGCTCTGACTTGCTCTATTCTAGGGAGCCACTCATCCAGTTTTATGCCACACAGTCTTTTTGGCTTGTTTGTCTGGTGGCCAGCAGTGGGACAAAACCAGTAGGGTTGCCAAGTTGCTGAGTGCAGAAAACCAAACACCCCTGCCCCACCCCTTCTCTGAGGCCCTGCCAGCACTTACTCCATCCCCTCTCCCTCTATCACTTGCTCTCACCCACCTTGCTCACTTGCTCATTTTCACTGGGCTGGGGCAGGGGGTTGGGGTGTGGAAGGGGGTGAGGACTCCAGCTGGGGGTATGGGCTCTGGGATAGGGCCAGGAATGAGGGTTTGGGGTGTGGGAGGGAGCTCAGGGCTAGGGCACAGGGAATCTGTCCTATAACTAAATATACTGTAAATGCCACACAAGGGCCAAGCACAGTTGAAAGTGTGTACAACAGCAAACCTAGTACAAATAAATTACATTCTGAGACAAGAGAGAGATGTAGGGAGTTATCATCCAACATCAAAACATAATGCCCAGCCAAGTGGCTGTATACCATGTACAGCACTCTGAAGGCCAAGGCAAATGACTCATATCCTGTGTATGTGCAAAGGTTAAATAGAAACAATATTTTATCTTCCTGGGGTAAATCCCATAAACAAAAACTCAGGTCCTGGGTTGTCGGGCTCAGCCTGGGTGAGGAATAGTGTAGCTGAAAACTGGTAAACAAAAAAGTAAAATATTTTATGGACCCGACCAAGATGATGGAGTATCTGGCATGGGCCTCCTACTGCTTTGTATGGCACATAGTAAGTATTCCTGCATGGGAAGAATAACTGCAATTTTTAGAATTATCATTATCAAACAACAGCATTATTATTTGTATTACAGTAGCACCTACTGACCTCAAGCAAGGTTGAATTGGGCAAGCCTCTGTAAATACAAATAGTAAGAGACAGTCTCTACCCCCAAACAATTTACTATCTAAATAGACAAAGACAGACAAAGGGTGGGAGAAAGGTACAGTCATCATCTCATTTTACAGCTAGGGAACTGAGGCACAGAGATATTAAGTGATTTACCCAAACCAATACAGGTAATCTGTTAGGGCTGGAAATTGAACCTAGATCTCCTGAGTCATCTTTCTACCCCCTTCAGTTTTATTACAGATGTAACCCTTCTGCCATCAGAGTTGGTAGCAACAAGGACCGGGTTCAGTATACAACACAAAACCAGCTCGAGCCCCCACCCAGTGACCTGGGACAATTACACACCACCCCCTGGGCACCTCTAAGAGGCAACACTTCCCATTTTGCAAGCACAAAGTATGAATGTAACAAAGAAACTTTTAATAAAAGGAGGGAAGTAACCCAGCAAAAAACAGACAAAAGGAAGTACTTCTTCACACAAGGCATAGTCAACCTGTGGAACTCATAGCCAGGGGATGTTGTGAAGGTCAAAACCATTACTGGGTTGAGAAAATAATTAGATAAGTTCATGTAAGATAAGCACATCAATTGTTATCAGCCAAGATGGTCAGGGATGCAACACCATTCTCTGGGTGTCCCTAAGCCTCTGACTGCAAGAAGCTGGGACTGGATGACAGGGGATGGGTCACTTGATAATTGCCCCATTCTGTTACTTTCCTTTGAAGCACCTGGCATTTGCCACTGTAAGAAGAAAAAATATTGGGCTAGATCAGAGGTTCTCAAACTGAGGGTTGGGATCCCTCAGGGGGTCATGAGGTTATTACATGGGGGGGTCACGAGCTGTTAGACTCCACTCCAAACCCATTTTGCCTCCAGCATTTATAATGGTGTTAAATATATTAAAAAGTGTTTTTAATTTATGGGGGGGCAGGGCACACTCAGAAGCTTGATATGTGAAAGGGGTCACCAGTACAAAAGTTTGAGAACCACTGGGCTAGATGGACCATTGGTCTGACCCAATATGGCCATTCTTATGTTTTTGTAACCCTGGAGCCTTAAATGCTCTGCTGTTGTGTCTCACAGCCCAGACACCAATAGCGAGCAGGCAAGTATGCAATTCCCTGAGTGGTTGTGTGCTGTGCAGCCCTAGTTCAGGACTCTGACCCAAGCAGCCTGCCTACAACACAACAGCCCCACCCTGATCTCCTCCAGTCTTGTTTGCTACTTGCAGGGTGTCTCCAACACACACTCAGTCCCAAATTTCCCCCAAACCATCTGCCCTGAAATGTCCAGCCCTCTCCTAGCACACTTGGATAAATAATAAGGGTCATTGCCCCTTTAAAGAGACAAAAGCACAGTTTCTTACTTTAACTGGAGTCGACAATCACTTCAATTCAAACATAAGGACTGGGTTGGTTGAGATTATAAATAAAACAAGTTTATTTAATCAAAAGAGATAGGTTTTAAGTAAATTCAAGTACAAGGGATAAAGACAAAATGGTTAGAAGCAAACAAAATTTAAAAATACACTTTTCTAATGGTTAAGATGTAATTTAACAAGCTACCGTCTTTATTCAAGGTAGATTACTTACCAATCTTTCTGCTTTGCAACCACGGTTGACTTTCTCTCAGTCAGGATCTTCCTAGGTGAAAGATGCCAAAATGGCTCTTTTCCCCTTATATTTCTCAGAGTTTATTGACTCTGTTTCAAGAGACAGGATGACTTCATGCTGTTCTTTCCTTCCTGTGGACTTTCCATCTTCCTAACGATTTGATTGTAAATTGGGCTTCCATTGTTTTGATTCCACAATATTACCTTCCCTCCTGTATGGGAGAAAACCTGTTTCACCCTTTGTTTGGTCAGACTTTAAAGCATAATATCAGTAAGTATCCATAATTCCTTGTATAATGTATATATATATATATTTCACAATGATCTTGATCATGTAATATGTCACAAGCTTTCAAAAAGATGCTGCTTGATACACTTTTATAATACAGCAAAAGTATATACAATCAGTTGATTCAATTGCTTATTATTTAAGGTTCAGACCCCCTCCCACACTCACTAGGTTGATGGTTTTGTTTACCTTTTATGTAAAGGTACCTTAATTGTCTCTGCCTGATGACCAGGCTGTCAGACAAAAACATACACATTTCATTGTATATGGGGACTGAGCTTTAGCATTGCTTGCCAAACAAACATAATTTTAGCACATATCCATAACTTTTGGTGTACACACCACATATATACATTATGCAAGAATATTAATGATCAGTGAGTCATTAGTTTTCCAATGATATATTACATGCCATCTTTTGGGTATATATAACATCACAACAGAGTGTTAAGTGTAGTGAGTCTGTCAGTCCTGACAAGAGTTGCTGACACACTGTAATGAACCATCAATGTGCCTCTATGTTACAGTCACCTCCTGATGACCTGCCTTAACTCCAAAACCTTAAGAGCATAATTTTCCATATAGATTAATAACTTCTTAATTATGATCTGTACATACATTTTGCAATGATTATGCTAATCAGTGGGCTCTTGGCAGAGACCTGACATGCCATGCTTTGCTAAACTATTATGCAGCTATCCAACCTAAGGGATACCTGTAAAATTCTACGCACCCTCTGTGCCTGCTGCCAGTTTGCACCAAGGGGTAGCTAGGTCACAGTGGGTACCTTTTATTCCTCAAAATTGTACTATGAAGAATAGCACCAACTGGAGCTTGTCGCATCCCAGATTTGGCATGGGACAATGGGTAACTGAAAGAGCACAGATGGGCAATGCAAATAGAATCAACTAATATTTTACCATGTTCTTCACTTCTTGTTGTCTTTTCATTTTGAGGAATAATGGGATGAGATTGCTGTAGTGTTTATTGTGATACTAGCATGATTTGACTATAACAATACAGATTCAGTGTAATTTGTGGCACAGATGTCTGCTGGAATCATTACAATGCTTACAGGTAAGAAATAATGCATGACATGAAATAAATGTTTCAGGTATTTAGTTTTGAAATGGTCCATCTATAGTTTTGACTATAATTAAATCAGCAGAATTTGAATTCTCACTGGTAACTGCATTTTCCAGTCTCAAGACATTTGTCACAAATTACTGCATTGTGTAGTGACCCAGACCTACAACATTCTGCCAAATTATGTAAAGCAATTATAAAACTCTCTCTCCTAGCTCCTCCTTTTCCTTGATGTTCTGCTTAAATGTGGTTCTTGTAGCTATTCAGTTCTTATCACAATGTAATCTTATAGCCTGTTTCTAGTTGGAAAGTCTGCCTTGTGTTTCTGTGTGTTCTAAAGTGATGATAAATAAAATCTGCTTTTCCCACTTTATCAGAGGAGTATTTTTAACAGAGTAAAAAAAAAATAATCAAAGGTGAGGTTATTCTGAACCTTTCAAATCAGTAGTTCCATATGGATAATTTTTCTTGAGTAAAATTAAATTGTTCTAGAGAGGGAGTTCAAATAGCCACATTGCAATCATATGTACCTGTGTATGTGAAGTGTGACAGTTTCAGTCTGCTACTTAAATTATATTGATTTTTGTGTTTAGTTTGCTCCTGTTGCAAAGTATTTAGGCAGCTGGCAGTTCAGATACCACACACTATTATAGATTGCAAGAACCGCAAGAGCAGAACCTCAAGCTCAAGTAACTTATATTACAGAACCTGGTTTTCAGAAGTGCTCGTCACTTGCAGCTCCAGAGTGCTTAGCAGCAGTTCTGAAAATCTGATCCCACAAACACAAGTAATTTTACACACAGAAATAGTCCAAATGAATTGAGACTATTCAGACATGTAACATTACTTATATGCATAACTATTTACAGGATTGGGGCCTAAGTGTATAAACTGGATTTTTGTCATTCCCTTGCATCTCCTTGTGGTCATAGCTATTACTACACAAATTTCATACAATGGGAAGTAGTTGAAAGAGGCTGCCACTAATGTAGCCTGTTCAGTGAGAGTTTTTTATTATGGGAGGAGCTAATTTTTGTAAAAAGGCTTAGCTCTACAAGACTCTGCAAAGCTAATAATATAGTACTCTAACAATTATGTTTTCAAAGGTGCTGAATTCTACTCAATTACCACAGAAGCCAATATTTATAATAGGCATTCTATTGATTTACAAAGAAATACAATATTCATACTAATAGAGACTTGAGCATCTGAACTAGTATCAACAGAGGGATAGCCATACATGTAATTTACTTGAATCATCAGTGCTATCAGGTAATAGTAGTCTGACTATGGTAACTACTTTAAAATATATTAAAGTTTTAACCCTGCGGCATAAGCAACCTAGATCTTCAGAGTATTGCAAAATGCTTTTAAAGAGCTTGAATCCATAAAGGCTGCATAAGGCTGCATAGACTTCTGCATATAAGTTTTATTGATGTTAATATGATGCAGCCATGAATTCTTACTTATCCTGATGAGAATGTACTAATGAATTAAGAATAGAGTTTGGATACGCAGGAAAGATTTGCAAAGGTATAGATGGGAATTAAGGCCCAGATCCTCAAAGGTATTTTGGCTCCTAATTTAAATTGAAAGCAAGGGAAGTTAGGAGCTTAAATACCTTCAAGAGCTGGATCTAGGTGCCCAAATTTCAAAGGGAGTTGTGTGCCTAATTTCCTTATTTCCCTAGAAAATCTCCCCCTTATTTTTTTCTCACCATACCAAATAAGAATCTAAAAATATAATTGTGGCTTCAAAAATCTTGTGGCCTAGAGAAGAAATGTTTTGACGGCACTGTTCTCTGCTAATGCCTCATTTACTGATGGAAATGTCAGATTACCCATCCATAAATCTGGTAACCTAATCAAGGCTAGCCAAAAAAAAAAACTAGTCAACCAAATCAAATACACATTTTGTGCTAGTTAGACTAATACTGCTTAACTCATGGCTCTTGAGCCAGATGCAGACTTTCATAACAAAGAAAACATCTGTAGTCTTGGACTTGAATAAAGCATCACACCACAGCCTAGTTCACTATAACAAGAAGTATACTAGAGAAAAAAAATCTTAAAATGTATATTACTAGAATAAAATTAAATGTTCTAAGTGCCACCTAATGATTTAAAATGCTGAAAGTGAACACATAAATCTGATAAATACATTTAATGTATCAATCTACAGTTCTCCACTTGAGGTAAAAATCACTTAGTCTTGATGGGTGCTTTCCTGTATCTTGGGTGACAAAAAAGAAGTGTCCTTATTCTTTGCTCTGCTAAAGCAAACATGATAAACTAAAGTAGTAAATAATTTATATTAAAATTGTATTTGCATTAACTATCACATGAAGTTATTTTAATGGCTCATGTTTCTCAACACTCAACTTGCACAAAGATCTTGTTATGCTCTTGTTAATATGGACCAGATTCTGATCACCTTGCACACACGGAGTAGCATCTTACCCTGCAAGTAGTCCGATTGCGCAACTTGTACAATAATATGCTATTCAGCATGATCCAGGGGATCAGAATTTGACCATACATGAATTTAAAAAATCAAGTTACATTAAATTGTCTGACAATCATGAAATAAATGGGACTTGTGTGATAAGCATGTTGAGTCCATTAAAGTATGGTGAAAACATACACCTCATTCCTTTCCTATTTTTACAAAAGTACCCTATCAACAGACCTTTTAAAAATATTCCTCCTCAGTGAAACGATTTATAGTGTGTTCCTGATAAGAAAACAATTGCACACACTGCTGCACTTTTCCCTAAAGACTCATTCAGGGATTTAGTCACATAAATTGCAAATAGGGAGGCACTAGGTTCCACTACATCAGTGGTCCCCCAACTTTAACAATCTGTGAACCCCTTTCACTAGAATGTCAAGTCTCGCAAACCCCCTCCTAAAAATTAATATTTCCAGGGATTTTCTCCTTTACCTGAGTACAAATTATAAAAGCAGTAATCTTGGAAATATAAAATTTGTTTTTATGACATGCTTATTACACACTATTTATTATTTATCATCGCAGTATTTTTATTACATTATTAAAATGGAAACACTCTTCCAAGATCTCACTTTTGTAGCTTGTATCACTTTGAATAAACCTGTTATACGACAAGGCTCGTATGTTTCATCAAGGAACACCAGATGTGAAACAGCACGAAGGTATTTAAGAAGCCAACTCAAAGAGTTCCTCCTACACAAGCTTTCAGGTCTTGAGCAGTCTAGGCAAACAACGCACGTTACAACAAAGCTTAAACTTGTTCTTCATAATAATTTTAAAAACAATACTAGCTGCCTATTTAATTTTAAGAACAGCAAAAAATATCCACCTCCCTTTCCATTTCTTATGAGTCTTGAAGTTTAAATCTCCTCAGTGTGATAGAGATGCTTGCTTTGATCTGCTTAGCTCCTGGAAGTCCAGGGGCTCCAGGCTGCTGGCCCTGTGCTGCCCAGAGTCCCTAGGGAATTTTTTCCCCCGAGAACCCCTGTAACATTTCATGAACCCCCAGGGGTTCACGAACCCGTTTGGGAACCACTGCACTGTATCTACAGCAGGTGAATACTTATTATTTACATTTGTTGCCAGTGTAATATAACTTGCTGCAGTGTTTGTTGATTTTTCAGACTAACATAACAGCAATTCCCTTAGGACTTCATTAACATTATGATAAAGCAAATTGGGAGTAGATGTCCCAAATTTTTTTCAGAGGTGGGACAATTCAACTCCCTGTATGACTGATCAGTGTGGATCTACAAGCATCATGTTTTAAAAGTTATTCAATGCACAATCCAGGAACACTAGAAATATACCCATCCCTAGAGGAAGGAAATAGAGGACACCATGGTACTGAGCACGTCTACAGTTACAGCATTGCGGCTGCCCCGCTTTAGCGCTTAGTGAAGATGCTACCTATGCCAACGGGAGAGCTTCTCCCATTGGCGTAGGTACTCCATCTCAAGAGGCAGTAGCTATGTTAAGTATCAGAGGAGTAGCCCTGTTAGTCTAGATCTGTAAAAAGCAACAGAGAGTCCGGCACCTTTAACACTAACAGATGTATTGGAGCGTAAGCTTTCGTGGGTGAATACCCACTTTGTCAGACGCACACACAAAAGCTTATGCTCCAATACATCTGTTGGACTTAAAGGTGCCACAGGACTCTCAGTAACTATGTTGATAACAGAAGTCCTCCTGTCAACATAGCACTGTCTACACTGGGAGTTAGATTAGTATAAATGCATTACTCAGGGGTGTAAATTTTCCACATCCCATAGCAACATAGTTATACTGACATGTTTGTAGTGTCCAGGCCAATGTAGCTTGATTAGGAGCTGTATTCAGGCCTCCTTTTTTATGATATAGTGACTAATTCTAGCTGATGTGGTATAGTTTATTCATAATAGCAGGGCAGAATGACATACTGTTATTTTCGGTGAGTCGGTTTAATGTAGGATGTTCACAATTTTCATAGTTAACATTTCCCCATTTGAGCTTCTGCTTAGCATGAAAGGGTATTTGTGTCATACTTCAAGTACATAATGGAAAGTAGTTACCATGATCCAGGATGCTACAGTAGCATATCCCATGTTGAGATTGAAGTTTATAAACAATTGTGACCCAATTGTTGATAACTCCAATTGGTCAATTACCAGGTTCCATTTTGTTTCAAAACAAACTTTCCATAAAGATAATAGTTTTGTATCTTACACTTTAATCCTTAAATATTAGACCATATGTCCCAGCACAAATGAGATTGAGCACAGGTTTAATCCAGATAAAACCAGATGTATGAGTATGCAGAGAAAGCACCCAGAACAAGTGAGTAGCAGTAAAACAGCATCAGCTAGAAGAAAGGCACTAATTGTAAAGCAGACTAGTCACTGAGCATCTTTTTAAAGCCTGGACTGCAAGTAGCAGCTTTTTTCCCTTTGTGCAGCGTGACCTTTGTCACTTATGCATTAGCTTACTGTGCTCTAGTCCATTCGGGTACTGTAGTCCAGAATTCAGCACCCTGTAACACCAGTACTGTTTCAGCTGTCTGGTGTTTTCTGGCTGACATTAAAAGTGCAAGCTTTTATCTTTAAAGGTCCAAGTAGTTTGGTCTAGGTCATGAGACCATCCCTTTCCTTTTGTACATGGAATCAATACAGGCACTAGTGCTTTATCTTTACAACAGAAAGTCGTAAGGTGTTCTCTTTGAGGGACTCTCAACTGTTAATTCTTTCTTCCCCACTTGGTCCATATTTGTGGACATTCCAGACATACTGGAAGACTTTTCTCCCCACAGGAGACAGTTGAAGGAAGAGACAGGAGGAATGTAGAATTTCTTAACTACGGTAGAATGGGTTTATGGGGTGAGAATACATTTTGATTATATAAGTGGTGAAAAGCAGATGTGGGTAGCTGAGTTTAGTTGCCGATTATGTTTTAAATATTGAAAGTGTAGCTATATTTTAGATCAAATGAAATGGAACATTGGAAAGGTTCAATAGGCAAGCAACCATCAGTAGGGAAGGCTGTTAACTCCAGGGATGAGGGTCTGTTGAATATTATAAATTCTGACATTAAGTTTTCATTGATGTGCACAATAAATGTTGACACTAAGGGCATGTCTTCACTAGCAACATGGCCGTGTAGCCACGGCACCAGCAAGGGGCGCTCCCAGTGCTAGTGCACTGTCTACACTGCTACTTTAGAGCACTGAAACTTGCAGCGCTCAGGGTTGTTTTTTCACACCCCTGAGCAAGAAAGTTGCAGCGCTGTAAAGTGGCAGTGTATACAAAGCCTAAAAGTCATTAACTAAGTGCACAACAAAGGTTAAAATCCCTTAAACTGAAAAGCTCAAAGCAACCGTTACTATGAACTATACACGCCTCTATATTCACACTTATGCAGCTTTCACATTATGAAAAATTAAGATGCAAGACTGTTATAGAATTACAGCAACAAGCCTCTCAGTTGGAGTTTAAACTTCTTCCCTCCCATGGCTGTCGGTGCAGTAGTAAGTGTTCTCAGCAGCATTTCCTTCAAAACTAGGTCTTGCAAATTAAAGAGTCAAAGAGCTTTCCAATAAGAATTTTTATTGTAACACAGAGCAAACAGAATGTTCTTGCATTTAGAAGAATGTATTTGGTCTCTTGGTGGTGAAACGTGGTTTGTGCTGACGACGCAGAACTCTGTGTGGCAGAGGGAACTTGATTTTCGAATCCTGTAAGGGAGAAAGTGTTAGTTTTCATTTATATCGATCTTGCAATAATCTCAAGTCATACACACACTATGGAAAATAAGTCACAATATGTGAATTAGAAAATTCGACTTCTGACCTTCATATCTAATCTGTATTAGAGATCAGAGCAACAATCATTTCCATGAATCAGGGTTACTAGAAGATAGAAACAACTGAAGGTTCCTGTTTCTAAGCTCTTTGGGAAAGGGAATGTCTTTATTCTGTGTTTTTACAGCACCTCACACAATGAGGTCCTGGGTATTACAAATATAAAAGACATAACTACTAACACCTTTCTATACAGAGCTGCCTTTTCTGCAAGTTAAGATAGGCTTATTTCAATATAGTTGTTTCAGCGTAGCTGTAAGACTAGATGTACTTTTTGTATTTAAGACAGCTCACTCACTCAAAGCACGTAAGTACTGAAAAATCAAACCGATTTTGATCAGTAGTTTCACTCAACTAGTTCTAGCACTAAAGGGACCATGATTCCAAGTTACAACAGCATACATTCAAGTTTGACTCAATACATCTCTGCTATATAAAATAATTGTTGGACTGCAATGCAACACTCTGCATTTTTAATCAGCATAGTACATCCTGTAAACTTAGTGCAAACTTCTAGGTAAGAGATTTTGTCCCATCTTGTGTGTTACAATGAGCACCACCAACCACTGTTTTACTTTGTTTCACTTACATGGAATTGCTTGACTGCAGGTCTACGGCACTTGCTAGCAGCAATCTCCTCAACCTTCATGATCTGAATAGAGTGAGCACGGGCACGATGGCGGGCACCCATATCACGGTCTGTAACATACGGGTGATGTTAACATTCTCTCATTTAGTTTAAACAACACAATTCACAATTTTTTCATCTCCCTCTGCAGTTTGAAATTGCTTACATGTAGCATGTTTTCTTAAACAGAGGTCCTTATGAAATTCACTATTCTTGCATAATATATTTAACAGCTGACTTGCATACTATAATTTAAACTGCAGCTTGGTAATACATTTTTTCCTATACTTTCCCTACAGTTATTCTAGTCAGGAGGATTATTAACAGAGGAGCAACAGTCTCTACTGAAGCTTTTCATAATAAGTCAGAGGTGCTGACACCTCCCACATACACCAAAATTCTTCAAAAAAGGTACAATTCCGCATGTGTAGTCCACATTTTTTGGGCAAGAAGTTAGTGAATCAGGAGCTATACTTAAAATTATGAATACTGGAAGATGTAAGTTGGGTACAATAACTATTTCCATACTTTCAAATGGCTGAGTTATTCTTTAAGTATAACCCTACGTTTCTAGCTTTTTAAAAAAAAAAAAATCACCAACTTTAGCATTGTTCAAAGTACTCAGTTAATACAAGAAATATACCAGGGACTGATAGACCTGAAGGTTCACATTTGAAACAGATTCTCAAAGAAATCCGAGGCCATCTTTATACCTCTCAAAGCAAGGGCTCCAAATTTTGGTGCTCATCATGTATGAACCACATACACAACATTAAGTACAGTTTAACCTTTTTGTTCAGTAATTCTGTGGATATCAGGATCTCAAGTGCTAATTATCAGTTTCAAAAGACATTGCTATCTCACAATATTATTGTGCCTACTACAATGCTCTCGAAGGCAAAACACACATTTCCATATAAATCCTCAGCTTTCAGGAGTTTACAACTCAGATGTAAGATGTGCATTCAAGGAATTCTGAGCAAGCTCTCAACTATATTGCTTGAACCAGATTAGATATCAAAATTACCCACAGAATAGTAAACTGCTGTGTTTAAAACTTAATTTGATAAAATGAGTTAATTTAACAGATAGAGAATATGCAGAAAGTTTTATGTTGGACCTTCAGTTTCACTTTCAAAAGCACGTCAGCTCTTGAAAGGCGACAAGGTACATATGATATTTGCACACATGACAAGAACACTATTACTAAAAATAATATTCTTTGGGTTTTTGTGTGCAAAGTGTTTTAAACACAAATTAAAATGCACAACTATTGTTATATTTAGAATGAAAAAATATCACCCATTATAGTAACTGCACATAGAATCTGAATTAAAAGGTAGCCCCAGATATCTCAACACAATAATAGATCATTAGTCTATCAGATATTAAGGTCTACTTGTGACCCTTTGTAAACAGTGGCTATGAGGTCTTTTTGGCCAACACACCAATTATCTTCTATACAAAAGATTTCAGGCAATTCAGTTCCCACAAAAATTCACTCTGTTACAAAGCACAAAGGTATCTTCCACATGGCATGGATGATAAAGTCTTAATATGCTCCATATGGCCAAATGAAATATATCAGAATTTCCTCACTTTGGTGCTTGTAAGATTTCAACAAGAACATTAAAAAGTCATCAAGTCCAAAATACTATTAAGTGTTGTGCAGAAAAGAAGGGTGAGCCTTAGTGATTCTTCCAAAAGTATCAATTTCTGAGGAACCAATAACTTTTATTTTTAAAAAATTTTGAGCACTCAAGTATGATGCAAGAAATAACCTGAACTGGAAGAGCACCAAACTACAACTTTACACAACTGTATAACCAAAACAGCTTCTTTAATTTTATTAAAATTTAAAAAAAAATTGGCAGAAACTAAGCATAAACAGTTTCAGAAGGTTATGTTCAAAAGATCTTTAAGGGAATAAGAAATACTGGTTAGGAGGAAAGTCTCCAACAATCACTGCTAGTCAGTTGTTCAACCATTTTAATTCGCTTTTCAAAGAATCTAGTTGTACTGTTATTTGAATGCAATCACCACCTTCACCAAGGTTTTCCTATATATCTCTATTTCAATTTCTCAAATGCTACGTGAGGTCTTATACATACCACTGCTAAAAAAATATTCTTTGTTCCAACAAATAATTACTTACAGCACTGTGTAACAGCACCAGCAGTTGTCAGGTCCCTGTATTCCCTGTACATGTTGTGGGTTCCACTACGAGAATCATAGCGTAGCCAGATACCAAAGTTTTTCACCCGCAAAGGGGACTTTTCAAATACCTGAGGTTATAAAAGTGAAGAAAGAACCAGAGATAAAGACACTACCTCACTGATGCACTGTGTATTGAATAATAAAACAACAGTTTGGGAGAATACCACCTTAAACTTCTAGTTGAAGCATACTGCAGAATTCTATCATCTTGGGAGTTTTTTGTCTTCATACACACGCCCCCCTCCACTCCCAAATCATTTTTTTCCCCCCCATCAATCATGGTAACGGGTAGGTGAGTAGATTTTTCTATCCAGGTAAGTAAGCAGCTTTCCAAAGGGATAAGGAAAGATTTTCCAGAAATACAGAGTGATTTAGGAGTACAAGTTCCTGTTAATTTCAGCAGGACTTGTGCTCCCTAGTCACTTTTGAAAACTATGCCTCAATTATCAGGTTAGCCCAAAAACTTAGATTTTATATTTTAATATAATCAGGTTAAATCTAATGGTTTCAGTTACTTTTTAAAATTCCAACTGAGGGAAGAGGAGGTAAGAGTGAGTGTGCCAATGGCGAAAATATGTTTTACCAAAGGAAAATTTCATTTTAATATCATGGACTTTGCAACAAGGATGGTATAGAATTACAAAACAGATTAGAATTAGAAGGTTTAGATGAATCTCAAGTGACATATACCAAAGCAAACTAGGGAACTGTTTTAAAATTATGATGTTGACTACTTAAAAATTAAACTAATTTTGAAAACAGAACTTAGAACAAGTATTTTCTAAGTAGGAAATAAAATATTAGTTCTCCATTACTGTATTTTTTGGAGGTGAGGTAGGGACCAGCAGTAGCCTAGATTATGTCTAAGGATTATCTGTCATGATTTTGCAAGGCTGATCTAATGCATTTACTTTTAAATTATTCATGGTTCCTAATCATTGTGGAAAGTAGAAGTTTGATTTTCAGGTACACAAAATGTGACCGGTGAAAAGTTTAATTTCACTGTCAGTGACATGATGAGCTCTTTTATAAATAATTCCATTCCAATATATAAAAACATCTAAAATCCCAGAAACTTCCAAGACTACTTGTCTTTTTTTTCCCCCTTTTTAAGACCATACCTGTCCACAGTACACAATTTCTCCAGAAGACTTCTTCATCTTCTTCAGCTGAGACACAAAGTACCAGAAACGGGACTTGGCAACAACATGATTAGGAGCAAAGATACGCATCCGATAGAGGGGTGGCGTTGGACATTTAGGAGTAGGAAGGCATCGCCCAACAACTTTGTACTCCCTCAGCTACAAACAAGAGAGAGAGAGAATGAAAAAACCCTCCAATGTTCAGAGGCGAAAGCAAGACAGTGTAAGCTGTACAGCAAGGCACGAGATCGCATGAGCAGTGATGTAGGAAGCCCACAGCTACTTCAGACAGCAATGTTGAGGGAAGCACCTTACAGCTGAGAGTCCCACGGATAACAAACACTACCGCCAGTCCAGCTCTCCTACAGGATCTCGTCAGGCCCTTCGCTTCCACGAGCGCTTGGGCTCCTGAAAGGCGACAAGGCTCCTCTTATTCCCCGCGGAGAGCATCACTCAGGAAGACAGGGCCGTCCTTAGGCATACGCAGGTGAGTGCGGGGAGGTTAGGGAAAGGCTCGCCCCCCGCAATCACCGGCGACGGGAAGCGGAGCAACGCGGCCCCAGCCCGCTCCGCTTCCCTTGCCCCCAGTCATGTCGCGGGGGGGGGGGGGGGGGAGTTGGGGAAAGGTTCCCCCCCCCCCCCCACGGGAAACGGAGCGGGCGGAGTAGAACGGGCTGGGGCCGGGCTGCTCCGTTTCCCGCCGCTAACGGTGAGTGCGGGGGGATCCCTTCCCCCAAGCCTCCTCCCCTGAGCAACACGGCTGGGGCCCGTGGGAGGGAAGCGGAGCGGGCTGCTCCCAGCCCCACCTCCCCCCCAATCCTCTGGGCCTTCGGGCTTTGAGCGTTGTACACAGGGGTCAGAGCCCCTTGCGGGACTTGCCCTAACCAGAAAGCCGCGGTTACGGGGCCTCGAGACCCGGCGTCCTGGCCCGGCCAGGCCGAGCGCTCCCGCCATGCCTCAGAGCAAGGCCGTGGTCTGGGGTACCTGAAGGGGGAGCGTCGTGGACACACGCGGCCTGCGCGGAGAAGAACCCAGGCCCGCCTCTCCTAACCCCGCGCCCGAGGCCAGCCCCAACGAAGGGGGCGCCTGCTGGCTGCTGCGTGGCTCCCCAGCCTCACGTTCTTGGCGGCCGCCATGTTGGCCGCCCGCTCCCTGAGGAAAAGATGGGGCGAACCAGGCGGGCGGGACCCGCCAGAACGGCCCGAGTACCAGTTACTAGCCCTCCCCACCCCCAAAACCGGGCCGAGGCCGCCCCGCCGCAACCCGCTAGGCCCGGAGCGCCACGCTTACAGTGCCCGACGCCTTCATAGTGCTGCCTCGCTCGCCGCCACCCAGAAAAGGAAGGGACGCCTGCGCTCCAGCCTCACGTCACCCCCTCCGCAGCACGTAACGCCCTCGTAATCATGCTAAACACCGATTGGTTACAAGAAAGACTCCTACTGGATGTAGCATCAGTCAATCAAAGCTCAGACAATCTTCTATTGGTCTCTTTAGCGACCGCCATAGCTATACGTTATGCTCCAGCGGCGCGTGGTGGCCCACTAGACTAAGGGCCCCGTGTGTTGTCCCTACAGTAATGGCATATCCTCCAACATATTAAGCTATGGCCCTGGTAATGAACAGCAGTGAATTCAACGCCCGTACCTAGTCCCATTCCGCAACACTGCTATCGTAGGTAGCCGAGTTCCCAGCATGCATTGCAGCGAGCACATGTGGCCGGCCCACTTCGACCAGGATAGCACACTGCATGCTGGTCCTTGTAGTTTCAGTGGTCTCGCCATAGGAATTAGGAGGTAGCTAGGTGGGTGGGTCTGTTTGTCTCCTCACGCACACTGCTGGCTTCATTCCCTCCATGTTTGCGGGCGGGTGAGCGCTCCCCTGTTTGGACTGGAGGTCTTTCACTCCCATGTGCTGAGCGGGGTTGGATTTGCTGTCGCTCTTCCTCAGCACCAGCTTTGTTTTGGTGATGCCCCACATAGGCTCAAGCTCCCCAGACTCCTGGACCGACTTGAACTCAGGCTTTTAGTCTTGTGAATCCTGTGAACAAGGAGGAAATTGATACCAAAATTGAATTTCACAAACTCAGCGCCTACATTTTCAGGCTCCCTAGGCACCAGTGGTTCTACTTCTGGGCATGGTGCTGCTGTCTCTTTGTAAGCATCCAGATGCCTATCTCCCACCCACCTAAGCCCATAATCAGCAATATGTATGATATGGCTTTTAAAAACTAACTTTATATTTGTGAATAATCTAAGCACTATATCCAGATGTACAGACACTCTTTCCCCACAACCTATGTGTTATATAATTTTTTAACATTGGCTTTAATACATTTTTTAAATCTGTTCTTATCAGTTTAATATCTGTCCCCCCTACAGAGCTGGCTTTAGGAAGTGCGGGGCCCGATTCGAACAGTTTTGACGGGGCCCCGGCAGGGATGACTGGGGGAAAAAAAAAAAAAAAACACGTAAAAAAACATGTGGGGCTTGTACTCACCGGGCGGCACTCGTAGTCTTCGGCGGTTTGTCCTTCACTCGCTCCGGGTCTTTGGTGGCACTGAAGGACCTGCTGCCGAAGTGCTGCCGAAGACCCAGAGCGAGTGAAGGACCCGCCGCTGAAGTGCCGCCGAAGACCCAGAGCGCTGCCGGGTGAGTAAAAATTAAAAAGGAGCCTCTAGCCAGGGAAGGGATTCTCGGCCACTTGCCCCCACCCCGGCGGCCCTGTCACTGGGCGCGGGGCCCGATTCGGGGGAATTGGTGGAATTGGCCTAAAGCCGGCCCTGCCCACCTAAGCCCCTGAGTGATCCACAAACTGGGAGGAGATATCCATGATCTGTTTAAGTTGTATGCAGAGCCTGATCCAGTAGGTGAGCTCAAAGACTCTACATACCAGACCACTAACCAGGGACATGGGAAACCCAGGTGCCATTCCTCCCTATCTGCCAGAGGGGGAAAGAAAGAAGATACCTTTTCAAATCCTATCTCTTCCTCAGGAAACTCTTTTAAAACTCTGGAATTAAAGTTATCCAGACCTGCTGATTTAAAAATGCCTAAGTTTAGTAGGTGCTGTTTAACATCCTTCCAACACACTAGTAGGGTGGAAAGAGTCTTATTAAATATGTCTGTTCTTTTCCCAAATACAGAACAGAAATATTGATTGAATACTTCTGCCTGTTCTGCATTATTACTGATAATTCTACGATTTCCGTCTAGTAATGGTCTAGGGAGAATGATTCTGTAGTCCTGTGGTTAGGGCTCCCACCTAAGAGATAGGAGACCCAAGGTTCATACCCCCTTGTCCAATCATTCTTTCATTATCCACAGGGGAACAACAAAAGGAGAGACTGAGAGGTCCTAACATCAAACTATCCCATAGGCACGACGAAGCCATTTAGGTTGACTTAAAGGGCTCTTAACATCGATTTTTGTACTCCTCACGAACGAGGGGATTAGCACTAAAATCGACATCGCTGGGTTGAATTTGGAGTAGTGTGGACGCAATTCGACGGTATTGGCCTCCAGGAGCTATCCCAGAGTGCGCCATTGTGACCGCTTTGGACAGCACTTTCAACTCAGATGCACTAGTCAGGTACACAGGAAAAGCACCGTGAGCTTTTGAATTTCATTTACTATTTGGCCAGCGTGGCGAGCTCATCAGCACAGGTGACCACGCAGTCCCAGAATCGCAAAAGAGCTCCAGCATGGACTGAACGGGAGGAACTGGATCTGATCGCTGTATGGGGAGACAAATCCGTGCTATCAGAACTCCGTTCCAAAAGATGTAATGCCAATATATATGCCAAAATCTCTAAGGGCAAATGTGAGGTGTTTACAATGCTCACAACTGCAGCGGTGATCTGAGCGGACTCCCGCTTGCAGTGCTATGGTGTATGCATGGGCAATCCAGGAAAAAGGGCGAGAAATGATTGTCTGCAATTGCTTTCACGGAGGGAGGGGTCACTGCAAAACCACCCACAGTTACCTTGTCCATTATCTCAAATTTTTGTAATTAATAAAGAAAGAATGCATGGTTTCAAAACAATAGTTACTTTATTTTGAAGGGGGGAGGGTGGTTAGTTTACAGGGAATTAAAATCAACAAAGGGGGCGGGTTTGCATCAAGGAGAAACACACACAACTGTCACTCCATAGCCTGGCCAGTCATGAAACTGGTTTTCAAAGTCTCTGTGATGCGCAGTGTGCCTTGCTGTGCTCTTCTAATTGGTGTCTGGCTGCTCAAAATCGGACGCGAGGTGATTTGCCTCAACCTCCCACCCCGCCATAAACGTCTCCCCCTTACTCTCACAGATATTATGTAGCACACAGCAAGCAACAATAACAACGGGAATGTTGGTTGCGCTGAGGTCTGACCAACAGCGCCAGCGAGCTTTTAAATGTCCAAAGGCACATTCTATCACCATTCTTCACTTGCTCAGCCTATAATTGAACTGCTCCTTACTACTGTCCAGGCTTCATGAGCCAGGGGTAGGCGCGACCGTGCGGTGCTGCCGGCTGGGAGAGCAGCCTGAGGCAGAAGCCTCCAGCTCACATGATATTCCAGGCAGGACTGAATCTACATGAGACGAAACTTAAAGAAGAGAATGACCTGGAGTCACTCCCATTCGGTGCTCTAAGAGGAGGATAGCCATGTCTGTCCAGGCACCCTGATCAACCTCACTGAGGTCTGCCAGGAGCACCCAGGAGACGTACGATGGCTATCAGTCCTACTGCACCATCTGCCGCAAAGGCAAGAAGCTGCTGCTGTGTAGCAATGCAGTACTGTGTCTGCCAGCAGCACCCAGGAGATGTACAGTGACGGTGAGCTGAGCGGGCTCCTGCTTGCAGTGCTATGGCGTCTGCGCGGTTAACCCAGGAAAAAAGCCGCGAAACAATTGTCTGCCGTTGCTTTCATGGAAGGAGGGGTGACTGACGACATGTACCCAAAACCACCTGCGACAATGTTTTTGCCCCATCAGGCATTGGGAGCTCAACCCAGAATTCCAATGGGTGGCAGAGACTGCGGGAACTGTGGGATAGCCACCCACAGTGCAACGCTCTGAAAGTTAACGCTATCCTCGGTACTGTGGATGCACTCCACCGACTTAATGCGCATAGTGGAGACACACACAATCAACTGTATAAAATCGATTTCTAAAAAATCGACTTCTATAAAATCGACCTAATTTCGTAGTGTAGACATACCCTTAGTAGAGAGACGTATCTCCCTGCAACCTAGATTTAGGGTCCTATCTGTCAGAGAGGGGTGGGTCTTAGCGCAGACTAGTTTAGGCAGCTCCTCACCTAGCACGCTAGTTTTTGTGGATTGTATTCTAAGGCGCTTATCTCTCCCCGTTAAGCTTATAGGGAGACTAGATGGCTAACTGGGCATTGTAGATTGCAGTGTTGTTCTGCTGATATTCTAGGTGCCTAAAAGTAAGCACAATGATGCTCAGTGTTGCAACACCATGTCCCTTCATAAATCCCACCCCTGGTGATTCAGTAAGTGGCATTCTTCTGTTGGAATAAGTACCAGTTTTAGGGTTCGCTGGGCCACTGGAGATGTCATCTTTCAAATGAAACATATCAGTATTCTTATTCAATTGTGGTCATTAAACATTTAATAGTACTTCTTTTTAAGTAAATTACATGTTGCAACCCCAAATTCCTCTGCAATATCAGTTTGCTACAATATTCTTCACACTTGTCCTAAACTGTGTTGTTCCTGTCTATAGTTAATTAGAAATGTCTGTATTTCAGCGGTGGGTGAAATGATCTCCTTAAATGTTGTATATGTCCTATTTCTGCAAATTGTTGTGCCCAGGTGGAACTTGTTGCATGATTGCAGCCATAACCTGCAAATCTCTTTGGCATGAAAGGCACTGAATAAGTGTAAGACATTAATATTGCTATGGTCAGATAAGTTATTCTTTAAATATTTGCATTTTGTTACTGCACTTATTTGTTTTCTGTGTTCAGAGTTTTTGATCCTGCAAAAATGCACATTTAACTGTTAATAACTCCATTGAAATTCTATGCAGGCAGAACCATTTGCATTATTGATGCCTTTATCATATTTATGGGAGTCACTGAAGTCAATGGGACCATTCACATACTTAAAGTTAAGCATGTGCATAAATATTTTGTAGGATGTGGAGATATTTTGTAGGCCATTTACTGAACAAGTTTTTCTAGTCAGAACTACAAAACCAACACCACTGTGGAAAAACAAGTTGTATTTTGTCCTGTCTGGCATGTAATTAATATGATTACCAGCTAAATTCTAAAACGAAACCTTTTACTATTGGTGATGCATGAAGCAGGAAGAACACAACTTGATTTTCTAATTCCAAGCTGAGTTTATTGTGCAGCAGATTAATCTTATTTTGACTTGTAAACTGAGCAGAGAATTAATACGCAATCATGCTGTAAATGAAAATAATTATTGAACCCACATCATATTTATAGTAATATTTGTGACTATTACCACATTTTATAGGTGTGTATGAATAACTGTTCTTATTTTATGGCTATTTTTCAATAAACATTTTAGAAAACTGGAAATTTTTGATAAACAGGTTGTGTTTTGGTATGTGCATCACATTTTTAAATCATACATATGCATGAGCAGCAGGTGAAGCTTCCCCTTGGGGAGGCTAACCCCATGACCTGCCTCTTCTTGGCTGGCCCTGACTCTTCCAGCCAAGGTCACAATTCCGCTTGCTCCTATCAGTCTCTCCCCGCAACCCCCCGGCCCCGACTGGGGTAAGGAGGCTGAGTGCTTGGCTCCTCTCCCCCATGACCCTAGCCTCAGTGGAGAGCTTGGTTGGGGCCTCAGGAGGGGGGCCTGAAAGCTTGGTCCCAGCTGGAGTTGTGCTCTCAGCCTCAGCTGGGATCATGGCAGAGCTCTCGGCCCGGGCTGGACTGCTGAAGCTCTGAGCCTGGAGCCCCTCTGCCATTCTGCCCCCCTCCTCCTGCAGTCCTGCCCATGTCGACACCCCATCCCATTCCTTCCCCTGTGGCCCCACCCCCGTGCTGCCTCTTCCATCCCAAGGGCCACTCACTCCTCTCCTCCTCCCCACTGTGGCCCTGAAACCAGAAAAGCTCTGTGCCCCTGCCATGGCCCCGGGGTCATGTCAGGGGAGAGATTTTTCCAGGGGCTCCAAATCCACCCTCCTCCCTGGTGGTGCAAGGTTTGGGGAGGCTTAGCCTCCATTAGGTGCCACCTATCTACATATGCAAAGCTTGACAGTGTTAACCTGAACATGCTTCACCACCCATCAAGCTGAACCTACCCAGAAACTGTAACTGATAGAAGTTTCCATCATTTTGCTTGTGCGCTTGTATAAAAAATAAAATGATTAACCGCTATTGTATTTGTGCATTCCTTGTTGATTAAACTATATGAGTTAGTAAATCAGTGTGTTTGACTGGCATCCTAGAGACTACTCTACTGACAGTTTCTATAAAGATTATTTAACATATAACTAAGCTTGGCAGAAGTTATTTTTTATAATTTTGACATAACACAGATGTTTATTTTAAATATTTTTTTCAATTTGTATTGATTTAAATTTTCAGTTGTAGGAAATCGTACAATGGGAAGAGGACAGACTAATTTTTTTAATGACAGTAGACATGGAACTTCAAAAAGGTAAAGCTTTATAACCATGAAACCACACATTGTCAGCATCACATGTCAAAATGCACGAAGTAAGTATCCTTAAATCAACCTTTAATAAGTTCCCAAGATTACATCTAAGCAGGAGAGGTGGCTCTGTGTAATTATCCATTCCACTTGCCAGGCCAAGTTTCTGTGCAGCACCTCCCTTTCCCCATTCAGTTCGCCTCATCAGCAACTACAAGGAAGGCCTTGTCACTGTCAGAGGCAAAGGAAACCAGAGGGCAGCCTGCAGCGGGTTAATAACACCAAGATTTATACAATGTGTCACGCAACAGCCGAATTTTTGAGGCCTGCGGACACTACATATCCCAACATGCCATACATCCTGTGGGGACTATATATCCCAGCATGCAAGGCGGCACTCTGGTCTATTGGAGGAGGAAGGTGAGTGTCCGGAAGGGGAAATACCTCTCGCTCTCTTTCAGGGACTGCTTGGAGCGTACGCGAGCCGCAGAGCATGCTGGGAACTATAGTCCCCATGGTTTGCCTGAGGGGGCGGGGACATGCCTGGTTAGAGACTCGCCACCACATTACGCGCGCCCCGGACACGCAGCCAGCATCACCCGCGCGGCCGCCCCGCGCGCTCCAGTGGCGGCGGCGTCCCCTCTCCCTGCCGCCGGCAGAGGCGGCGCGCGGGCGCGGCGCGGCGAGGCCCGGCCCGCTCTCTATGGTTGTGGCGGTCTTGGAGCTGCGGGAAGCGGAGCCGGCGGCGCTGCCGGGATGGAGTGACCGGGAAGGTACTAGGGGAGCGGGGGCCGGACGGGGGACTCACGCGGCTCTGACTCAGCCTAGCCTTCGGCTCCGGTGGGAGAGGGGCGCTGCCCGCGGCTGGGGCAGCCGGCCGGCGGCGTGGGCCACCGCGTGTTCGCGGCTGGGTAGGGGAACGTGTCCCAGCAGCAACCGCTGCGGGCCGCGGGGCTCCCTGCCGGGCGGGGCTCCCTCGCCGCGTACTTGGCTGGCTCTGGACCGGGCTTTTCTGATGCCGGCGCCTGCCCGGCCTTCTCTCGGCAGCTTTGAACTGGGGAAAGGCGCTAGAGGGCTCAGCGCCTTTGCTGCGGCAGGCTGGGTCCTCCGCCCGTGCGGCATCGCTGGGGGCGTTGTAATGGGGCTGCTCGTCCGCCTGGCAGCGTCACGGGAGCGTTTGACTTGGCCACCCAGAGCCCTCCTAGATTGCCGCCTGGCCTGCAAAGGTCCTGGGAAATGGGAGTGGGTTTTCTTTAAACTTGAAAAATACCCTGTTGTACGTGTTACTAACACCTGTCGTCTCCAACAACATCAATTTCTGTAGAGTTTCTGCTTTAATTTGAAATAAATCTCTAGCGGTTGTGGTTGCAACCATCACCTTCAACATATGAACCACTGAAGTCTCCTTTTCTCACATCTGTATACAGAGTGAAATCAGCCATTCTTCAGAATCCAGCATGCAGTAAGGGAACTGACTAATCATTTCAATGTCCCATGCTCCTTGGTAGGCGCTAGGGTTATTCCTTCTGCCTTACAACAAGCACAATATGTACTGCTAGATGGGTGATCAGAATTTGCCTTAATCCTTTGCCAAACACTGCAGAGGTTTCATGCTGTAGGACAGGGATGGGAAAACTATGGACCAGGGGCCGGCACTCCAGACATTTTAATGTGGCCCTCGAGGTCCCGCCAGGGAGCAGGGTCTGGGGCTTGTCCTGCTCTGCACAACTCCCAGAAGCCGTGGCATGCCCCCCCCCTCCCCCTCATACATGTTGGGGCAGCCAGGAGACTCCACACACTACCCCTGCCCCAAGTGCCACCCCCGCATTTCCCATTGGCCAGGAACCACAGAGAATGGAAGCTGCAGGGGCGGTGCCTGCTGACAGGGCAGTGTGCAGAGCTGCCTGGCCACGCTTCTGCATAGGAGCTGGAGGGGGGACATGCTGCTGCTTCTGGGAGCTGCTTGAGGTATAAGCACCACTCGGAGCCTGCACTCCTGACCCAGCCCTGATCACCCCCCTCCCCCCCGCCCTCTGAACCTCTTGGTCCCAGCCCGGAGCACGCTCCTGCCCACCAACCCATCATCCCCAGCCCCATCCCAGAGCCAACACCCCCGGCAGAGCCCTCACACACACACCCTGAACCCCAACCCCCTGCCCCAGCCTGGAGCCCCCTCCCACACCTTGAACTCCTCATTTCTGGTCCCATCCCAGAGCCCGCACCCCCAGCTGGAGCCAGCACCCCCTCCTGTACCTCCTCCCCCAATTTTGTGAGCATTCGTGGCCCGCCATACAATTTTCATACCCAGATGTGGCCCTCGTGCCAAAAAGTTTGCCCAGCCCTGCTGTAGGAAGAGAGTGCTGTCACTCCTTATTGATGTGCTAGTAACAGATAGGATAGTAACTTAATTACATCTGTATTTCCCATCCTGAGCTAGGATAACGGGGTGGAAATACCTCACTTCTTTCACTGGCAGTCCTTTGAGTTACTAAATAATGGTGTTGATGGTCTCCAAAGGGAAGGAGGGGGATTTGGGGTCTTTGTGACGAAGCAATATTAGTACAGCCATTGAGGAGGTAGAGAACCCTATTTCACCACAAAAAGTTAATAACTTCAGACTTATTCTGTTAATTTTCTTTCATTCCAATGTAATTTCCTGTTAAGGTGGCTGATTCTGGTTTGGGAGCTCATCATAAGAGCTCCCAAACCAGTAAGGCTTTGTGCATTTTTCATTGAAATGTAATAACTTCTAATTAATAGTACATCCTGTACTAAGAATACTACCCTAGAGCTTCAAAACGTTGTGTTAAATGAGAACTGTATATTATACTGGGGCTTGCTAGCAGGAGCACCAGGCAAAGGTACAACTCTTACATTAAATAGTGTGTCATTGAAGAATTATTACACATGGGATATTGCAACAAATCTTTATTACACAATGTATATGAATAGTTAAAGCAAGTTGTTTTTCTAAGGAAATAACTGACCTGTCCAAAATTGCAGCATAAGTACATTGAGAAAGTGTTACTCCTACAGAATGGTCTGCTAGTTCAGCGTTTCTCAAATGCCGCCAACGTGGCCCCAGTGGAATTTTGTGGCCATGACACGCTCCTGGGCCGGGGCAGGGGAGGAGGCAAAGCAGTGGCCCCTCCCTGCAGCACCGAGCTGTTGCTCCTGGATGAGCCACCTTGGTATTTGCTGGCACTAGTAGCAGGGATTGGTATCCTGCACCGCACAGCCTCCCAGGGGGCTCCGGGTAGTGTCTCTGGAGAAATATGGGCTGGTGTGTGTGGCACCAGAGGAACCTGGGACTCTGCAGGCGGCCGTTGAGTTCCTGACCCACTTTCCCAGGGATGGAGGGCTCAGGCTTCAGCCCCAGGGCAGCCACCAGCAAGAGTTGGTGCCTGCACTGAGCCCACCAAAAAATGTGTTGTGGGAACCCCCGTCTATGCAAGTCTATTTCTAAGACTGAGGGAACTCTCTCTTTCTAATGGCAGCCAGGATGCTCTCAGGAGGGAGTCGTTGTAGAATTAACTATCACTGAAGATCAGGCTGAGAGCAGGTCTACACTTGAAATGCTGCATCAGCGTAGCTGAGCTGCTGTAGCACTTTAATGAAGATGCTCTGTGCTGACAGGAGAGAGCTCTCCTTTTGGCATAGTTCATTCACCTCTGCAAGAAATGGTAGTTATATCAGGCGGAGAAACGTAGCTGTTTAGACCAGCGCTTAGGTTAGTATAACTGTCGCTCAGGGGTGTGGATTATTCACACCCTGAGTGATGAGTTGTATCGAAGTAAGTGTAGTGTAGACCTGTCTTGTCTGCACTAGGAATATGTCTTCACTAGAAATGCTGAAGCTGCACCCTTGTAGCACTTCAGTGTAGAGACTACAGTGGTGGGAGGGGCTGTAGTTGATACACCTCCCTGTCCCTATATTTCAGGGGTTGGAAGACTTTGGCTCTCGGCCCGTCAGGGTAAGCCGCTGGCGGGTTGGGACATTTTGTTTACTTGGAGCGTCTGCAGGCATGGAGTCCCTCAGCTCCCTGTGGCTGGGGTTCACCACAATGTATTAGATCAGGAATCGGCAACCTTTGGCACGCGGCCCACCACGGTAAGCACCCTGGTGGGCCGGACCGGTTTGTTTATCTGCCGCGTCTGCAGGTTCGGCTGATCATGGCTCCCGCTGGCCGCGGTTTGCCACTCCAGGCCAATGGGGACTGCGGGAAGCGGCATGGGCCGAGGGATATGCTGGCCACCCTTCCTGCAGCCCCCATTGGCCTGGAGTGGCGAACCGTGGCTAGTGGGAGCTGCGATCGGCCAAACCTGTGGATGCAGCAAGTAAACAAACCGGCCCGGTCCACCAGGGTGCTTACCCTGACAGGCCAGGAGCCAAAGTTTTCCAACCCCTGAAATATAGGATCGGCTTATGAAAGGGTCATACAGTTTTTGTTATTTGTACCTATCCATTTTGGGGGATTGGCTTATAAACGAACGGACTTATGAACGAGTATATATGGTATTTGAGTTAGCTACACAAACTAAAATTTTTAGTAAAGAGTTTCAGGGTGGATTTGATTTAAATCACTAGTCAGGAAGACTCCATTTAATCATGGATTTCTGCATGAAAGTGCATTCTTGTTGGTTGTTCTAACCGTAATACATATTCTTCTCACAACTCAGATCGATGTAGGTTTCATTTGTAGAAGGTACACACTGTTTATTTTGAAAACTTTTCAGATTAGATTTACAGCTATATCAGAAAATGAATGATTGGTTATTTCATTTACCAAAGGTAATTGAAGCAGATATTTATGAAGTCATTGGGAGGTTAACCTATTGAACTGGAGATAGTTCATCATGAATATTTGGAGGATTTTCTTGCCATGCTGTATTAGGAGGAGAACGTCACCAGACACGTTTAAATTGTTTTATTTAACTAAAACAACGACGTGGTGTATTCTGGATTTTTTTCTTCAACAGCAAAAATATAATATTTTAACAAAACCATATGAATTTTTGAATTTAAACATTCAAGTTTTTTAAAATCAGGTTAAAATAGTTTTTAACTAAAATAGTTAAATGAAATATTAAAAAAAAAAAAAAACAAATAAAAATTAAATCGACTGTGTCAGCCAGGTCAACATGAGAAACTTAAAATATTGGCTTCTGCAGCTAACTCAGTTGTCTTGACATTGATTTTCCCATTGGTTCATAATCTGGAAAAGAAAAATAAGCTTTCCTGCTTTTTCTGGTCCCAAACGACTTCTCAATTTGGAATGTATTAGTCCAAATGAAGAAAATATTATTTCTACACCGGCAGAAGAAGCTACTGCTGTTTAAAAGTGAAATTATCACTTCAACAGTCTCTGAATCCAAGTGCTTAAGTGACTTCCACCAGTTCACTGGTGTGACTTTCTTTAAAACATCAGCAAACATCTATTTCTTGAATGGTTCACCCTTAGCCCTGAAGTTTATTTTAGTTGGCATTATGGAGGGATGATTGCTGGATGTCCATGTCATAGCCAACTCCTCTTCTTCAGCAGTTAAGGTTTGACCCTGATACCGAGTATTGAGAATATTTGCAAGAAAATGAGCTGGAGGTAGTGCTTGTCCCATTTTTTTTTTTAAATGCTTGTAATTTAACTCTGTCATTGTATATTGCCTTTTTAAGCTCTCACTCAGTTCCTTCCAAATTTCAACAGCATTAGTAATAAAACAGCTATTTCCCTGCATTTTGTTCAAGGCTACAGAAATAGGCTTCAGGGTACTCGGCATGTGTTCAACATTTCTCTTAAGCCCAATGTTGAGAACTTTGTCTGTGTCATCAGATTAGGCTAGTTCTTGATATAGTGCTCAAAACAGCCCACTACTGAGTTCCATCACATGTCATGTGGAAGAGTTAGCTTGGTTCCTCCCACTTTTTTTTTCAGAGCAGCTGCTGCAAAGTGGTTGTTACAGAAGTATTTGCAATTTCAACAACATTAGCCTTTATTTCTGGAACACTGAAGTCTTTGGCTAGGAGGTGTATGAAATGAGCACTGCAACCGTATGTTGTTAGCTTGGGACACTCTTCACTCTCTTCTAAACTTCTTCTCATCTTGGACACTTTTGCAGCATTATCTGTGACCAAGCTGCGTACTAGACACTTTGAATTTTTTTTCAGTTTGTTATAGCTTTTACTGCTGCTACTTGTAAATATTCTGCTGTGTGTGCATTTCCTGATGTATCAATTCTTTCTGTAAGGAAGACATTCCCTTCTTCTGTTGTCACACAAGCATGTACAACAGGATCATTGTGGACATTGCTCCACCCGTCAAGATTCAGGTTAACAATTTTACCTTCTAGACCTTTTGCACACTGCTAAATGTCTTTCATACATTTTATCCAGCAATTTGTCTGCAACATCTGTTCTGTTGGGTGGAGCGTATCCTGGTCTTAATGACTGAACCATGTTACTGAAATGTGGGTTCTCAATCATATGAAAAGGAGAGTTTGTTGCATAAACAAACCGGGCGATTTTTTTCATCAATTACTTTTTGTAATGTTGTGGTTCTTATCACAAACTTATCTATAGTTTCTGGATGATGGAGATTTTTTTTTTTTTCCATTTTGCTGCAGGTGATATACTGTGGCTATGTGACATACATGCTCTGACTGAAACGCTATCATTGGCAGATAACTCTGAAACTAACAAATGATGGTGATTTTGAAGGTGGATAGTCTTCAGAATCCTGTATGTTGAGGATGGATTCTCCTAAACAAAATAAGTCAATGCAGTTATTTAATTATTATTACCATACTGCTCATTTAGTATTACTCATTGCATTCACCTACGCTTAGTACTACTTTAGAGGGGAAATTGTAAAAGGAAGATCTGCCTATTTCAGCTATTTATTTTTTAATCATAACTGCATCTAAAATGATAGTACCATAGAGTAACAACTATATCTTTTTGTTCAAACATGAGAATTCAAGAATGGTCCAGAAGGAAGACAGGCAGTCCTTAAGAAAGAAGTATGAAATAAGTTTGCCAACCTGAAGATCCTGCGTGTTCAGACATGTTCCTTTCATCATCTTCAACATAGCTTCCTCCTGAGAAGGAACACTTCTCATGATGTTGTTTCATTCAGGGAACAAGGCCTTGGATCACTTTGATGCACTGTTTGCATTTTGCATGTATGCCTGTCTTAACCACAGGTAGAGGAACTTTATTTAAAATATTCCCAAACTGGTTATTATAGGTTAAAAAATAGGGGTCTCTCTCTCTCTATCTATATATAAAAAAATAGAACTGGAAGGGACCCTGAAAGGTCAAGTCCAGCCCTCTGCCTTCACTAGCAGGACCAAGTACTGATTTTTGCCCCAGATCCCTAAGTGGGCCCCCTCAAGGATTGAACTCACAACCCTGGGTTTAAGCCAATGCTCAAACCACTGAGCCTGGTTTCCCTGGGCTGCTTCCTACTCTCCCCTGGGATGTACCTGTGTCTGTTGTCTTGGGGGGCCTCTGGCCAGGCCGCAGGTGGCAGCTCCTTGGCATCTCGGTTGGCTGGCAGCCCCGGGGAGATCCGGCCAGTCTTCCGGTGGCAGCCCGGGCAACTCCTGAGTGTCTTGGTTGGCCAGCGGTCCCGGGAGCTCTGGCTAGTTCTCAGGAGGTTGACCCAGCAGCTCCTCTGCAGGCTCCAGCAGCAGGCAGGGTGCATCCATCTCCTGTGGTTGCTCCACTCCAACTGAGCTGCAGGGCCTGCTTTTTATAATGTCTCCTTCCTGTCCCGCCCTTCCGTTTTGGGAGGGATGGGGGTGCGGGGGAAGCAGGCGCAGACTTGGCTCTCCCGATTTGGCCCACAGGGGGTGTGTTGTGGTCCCTCCCTGTCTCTCTCTGAGAGAGGCCATGCCTCCTTGCTACAGCACTATTGAAATAACGTAGTTAAAGCATAATCTAAACTGGAAAAAGTTTGCTAGTGTAGCTATGCCTGCAAATCGCCTATTGTAGATGCAGTTTATAATGACAAAAGCACTTTTATGCGAGCATAACCAGATCTACACTAGTGTATTTCACAAAAAAATCACACCCCCTAACAGACATTGCTAAAAGTTTCTAATGTAGACCTGGCCTAAGGAGACTTTGTGCCCAGAAGTTCAGAACTACCTCCATATGAATTTACTTGGTTTTACTATTAGACCTTTTAACTACTTTTAAAAAGTGTTCTATGAACTTCAAAAGTATAGGTGGGTGGGGAAAGATTGTTTCTATGATTTTTGATATCATTAAGCCCCAGATCCACATTGCATTGTTAGTGCAATTGCTCTAAAACAAGGCTGAAAAATCTGTAATTGAGAAAGCTACAAACCTTTAAACAGTTTTGAAAAGTCTTACTTTCAAAAGTCTTAGAGGTTTGCT
This sequence comes from Chrysemys picta bellii, assembly GCF_011386835.1. Lineage (NCBI taxonomy): Eukaryota > Metazoa > Chordata > Testudines > Emydidae > Chrysemys > Chrysemys picta. Next base: position 62,797,724 of record NC_088791.1, read on the forward strand.
AATAAGAAATGAAACATCTCACCTCTATTGTTCATTAAAGGGACACAGCTTGAAATCTTGTCTCTTTCCAAAAATGAGTTGAAGTAGTCTTGGGTCCTAAACTTGCCTCTGAGTCTCCTTGCCATGTTTGTAGTCTTGGGAACATATTTTAAAATATGATCACTGTTTAATATTCAAGATAATTACAGAAAGAGGAGAAACTGGAAAGACGGGAAACAAACTGACTGCAAAATGCTGTCTAATGGACTAAATAAACATTGAAAAAAAAGAAATTATCTGTAATCTTTCATTTGTTTTGGGAGCTATTTCTAACAAAAAAATTTACGAGAGCTGATTTAAAAAAAAAAACAACTTTTTAAATCCATGAAGATCATCTCTCCAACACAGGATAACGTGGCTCAATGTGGGAAGCTTGTTGTGTTGTCATATGCATCATTCCTGTTTTGAGGATTTTTGCTTCCATTTCTGTCAGAACTTTTAAGGACTAAATTCACTTCATAAGAAAAGTTGTACCTGTTACATGTAGGTAGCTCATCATTACAAACCTTTATACATGCATTTAGTTTTATCTATTAAAAACCATCCAGCTGCCTTCCAACCAGTTTTATAACACACTATATCAAGGGCTGAGTAGAAATTTATTTTTGTCTTAATTTCAAGTACAGGGCTTCCCTCTCCCTGGGTCCTGCCTTTTAGCACTATGGCTTACCCCTGACAATGGAGCCCCAGCAGGAAAATGTATGTAAGATGTAAATACCAAGAAATGGAAGACTTTACCAATAGGGTTTCAGGCATTTTTTTAACTGATTTCCTCTGACTTAATCTCTTCTTCCTATTGTCTTCCTTCCTTTCCCTCACCTCCCACAAACTATCAGGCCTGCAGTAGATTATATCACACAAATGAAGAGAACAGACTTAGTGGCAGGTCTACACTACAGCCGGGATCGATGCTCTGAGATTGATCCACTGGTGGTCGATTTAGGGGGTCTAGTAAAGACCCGCCAAATCGACTGCAGATCGCTCTCCAGTCAACCCCTGTACTCTACCCCTGACGAGAAGAGTAAGGTAAGGCGACAGGAAATTTTCTCCTGTCGACCTCCCATGGTGTAGAGCCTGAGAACTTCCTTTGGGACATAACTATTGTATAATCTACCCTGCTGCTTTAATGGCATCTTGATATTTTGAGCAAGTCTTTTGGTTTGTCCATTATATTTGGTAGGGTTTCAAGTGAAATCTGAGCTTTACAGAATGGCCTGTATATTCATTCTGCATTTATTCTCAGAACAATCTTGTTGGTTTTTCAAACCAAGCTGTAGAAATTGTTTTACAGGATTCATAGTTTATTCAATCTGAAAATTCTTTTTTATTCAGAACTCCAGAAAACAGCATTTCAAGTAAATTGGCATCACTCTAAGAAAGTGGTTTTCAAACTTTTTAGGCTGCATGCCTCTTTCCAAATATTGTAGTTTATCGCATACCCACCTCTGACATAGGGTCATAATATACCTGATTAGATTGTCAAGTCTTACTAAATAAAATGTATTGTCTGCCATTACCAGATTTTTCTCATGTACCCCCTGATGAGAGCTCTTGTACCTATAGGGGTGATAAGTATCCCAGTTTGAAAACCACTGCCTAAGAATAAGTGGACTCTTTCTGAATAAAATGTATTTTGTAGCTAATTTATCACCTTGTTCAGGAAAAAGGTAGGATGTGTTTTGTGCAGTTGGTAGGGAACAAGTCCTCTCAATATCTTGACTACTATGGAGAGGTTTTTATCAACAAATCCATTAAGTATTAGTAGAAATAGTAATTGAAGTTGCTGATTACTACAGCCATAAGGTTAGAAATACTAGAAAATCGTATTTAAAAAAAAAAAAAAGAATAGCTTAATACTGCACTTGAATCAAATGTGGGTAACCAAAACAAAAAAGCAAAATCCAACATTCTCTATGCATTGTAAATTTGAATCTGTATTTGAATTAAATACAGATTTTCTGATATGGAGCTTCTCTGTTAAATTGACAGGAAATTCTTTTGTGGTTTTTATTACAAGATGAAAGTTCAAATGTATGAAAAACTTAAATTTATTCATAGTATAAAAGGAAAGCTGGAGTACTTTCTGGGCCATAAGTGGTGTTAGTGAAGGACATGAAGCCCTAATGTCTACAGTAGACCATATGTACGAGTGTGTGGCTGTTAATAGATTCCATGTTCCTGTGCATTTTAAAGGCTTACATGCATTCTGGCAATCGTGATACTTCTGCTATGATTATGCTGAGAGAGTTTGCTGATGTGTTTAGTGAATATCGTTTCTTCCAACTTTGCTTTTTTTCCCTGTTTGCAGATGTTTGTAGTTTCTACTATAGGAGAAGGGGGCAAACCAGTTAAAAATAGGAAACAAAAAGTATAGCAACAAAGATGGATGAACAAGCCCTTCTAGGGCTAAACCCAAATGCTGATGCAGACTTCAGGCAAAGGGTAAGTTTGTTTTTACGTATGGCAGCCAGTTACTATGCAACTGTCTAATATCTTATTGATTTGTCTGATTATTTAGATAACTGAAGTAAAGGGAACCTATAATTGTATTGTCATTATGTATGCATGCTAGATGCAGTCCTTCATTTTACATACATACTATTTTACCATTTACTATGTACATACTGCCATGCTAAGCATGGCTTTTCTCACTGTAATTCATCCTTGTTACATTTTTTCATTCAGTAGATTACACTTAACTCATTGTTTCTACTGAACACTTATGAGGTAAATTGTGGTTTATGTATTATTAGTGTATAGTTTAAACTAGTTACATAACAGCACTCTTCAAGAATATGGTTCCATTTTAATCAGAATTTAAATATAAATTCCATTTCTCAGACTCCTTTTCAGCTTTTAATTGATGTACACATTATCTTAAGTTATATTGTTTAAACTTTAGTACATTTTTAAATACAGCCATGTGTGGCTCTCAACACAAATTTAAAACCTTCTTTTACAGCACTTTTAACCTAAAATCAATAAATGCTGGGTCACATAAAATTTTCATTAAGCTTCAGCTCATTTCTCCCTGGTCACTATTAGATGTACAGTAACTCCTCACTTAACATCCTCCCACTTAACGTTGTTTCAAAGCTACGTCGCTGCTCAATTAGGGAACATGCTCGTTTAAAGTTGTGCAATGCTCCCGTATAACGTCGTTTGGATGCCTGCTCTGTCCACTGCTTGTAAGATTCTGTGGAAGAGCAGCGACTTTACAAGGGAGCATTGCACAAGTTCCTCTTCTCCGCCTCCTCCCCCTCCCTCCCTCCCAGCACTTCCCTGCTGCCAAACAGCTGTTTGGCGGTGCTTAGGACTTTCTGGGTGGGAGGGGGAGGAGCAGGGAAGCACTGTGTCTCCACTCCTCCCCTTCCCTCCCAGAAAGCCCTAAGCGCTGGGAGGGAGCGGGGGAGCACCGCATCTCCGCTCCTGCCCCTCCCTCCCAGAAAGTACTAAGCGCCGCCAAACAGCTGTTTGGTGGCGTTTAGGACTTTCGGAGGGGGGAGGGGGGGAGGAGAGGAGGAGTGGGGATGCAGCATGCTCCAGAGAGGAGGTGGAGTGGGGGTGGGAAGAGGTGGGCCTGGAGTGGAGCGGGGACGGGAAGAGGTGGGCCTGGAGCATCCCCCGGGAAAGTCAGCACCTGTTCTTCTCCGGGGAAGCTGCTGCGAAGGTGCTTCCTAGCATCCTTGCCTGCAGCGGGCTGTGCTTATGTGAGGTAAGCCAGGGGCACTTCCCAACCACAGTAGAGTACTGTACAGTGTATATAATGCCTTTTGTCTGCCCCAAAAAATTTCCTTGGAACCTAACCCCCTGCATTTACATTAAATCTTATGGGAAAATTGGATTAGTTTAATATTGTTTCACTTAAAGTTGCCTTTTTCAGGAACATAACTACAATGTTAAGTGAGGAGTTACTGTATTGCTTTGGTGCTTCTAGCTGGTAGGAAAAGCCATTGCAGCATGACAGGTTTCAAAGCCTACTGGACAGCTCAAGAGATGTTATCTGAAGTGTGTGCATGGGTGTGATTGTGCAGCTTCCCAAATCCTAGGAGTATGATGTAGTAAAATCTCATTCTGTGGTCAAATTAGTGATTGAAAGGTAAGGGAGGTGTCAGTTGATTTGTAAACATCTATGGAATAATAACTTCAGTGGTGTCATCGTCTGTGATATGGCAGGGGGCACTCACTCCTCCCCTTGCACCAAAGGCTCCCTGCTCCAGGCCCTCTGGTGGAAATTTTGATGTGTTGTCAGAAGTTGATCAAGTTGAGTATCATTTGAAAGCCCTTTCTCCCGCAAACACAATGTTACCAAACTTGACAAACCTAGAACAATTATTTAGCTATGTATTTGAGAACATGTTTAAAAATAATTTTTTGTAATTATACTTTAACACAGGGATGCATTGCTTACATAAAAATATACACTGATCTTTGGTAATATTAGGGAAGTTAGACTTGACATGTAGTACTGAAAACATTTATTCATCTAAGTCATCATCAGTGTCGTCTCCATCTAGGGCTCCACTGCTAGATATGTTGTCATGTTGATTCTTGTCCATGCTGCTCTTGCCTGTCTCTATACAAGGCAGCCTGCTGGCCAAACATCTGCAGGGTAGTGAGCATGGGTTTTGCACATGAGCATTTGATTAGCTGAAGAATTGATTGAAGAGTGCATTGTGTTTCACATCTAACTGGTGTGATTAGTCCATCCTCCAAGACCCATCCATGCCCGAAAAGGAGGGTGGTTTTGGATGCGGTCAATCATCCTGGAGCATTCCATTGCTTGATAATTCGTCTTCTTGAAAGTATATATAAATGTTCCCCTCATTGGTGTCAATTTTCTTGGTTTGTCTGCTTCTTTGAAAATGTCATATTGGTCTTCAAATAGTAAACTTGGCATGTGAGTGCCTCCAGTGCATCTATAAGATCATCAGTGACTTTCTCAGCTGTTCTGAGCACCTTCAGAGCAAGGAGAGAGTCTTCAGAGGCTGAATCCAGTGCTTTCCACTAAGATAATCTGGTCTTTCCAGCCCACCTTCTGGTAGTGTCACATCCTGAAAGGGTGTGGAAACCTGGCAGTGCGGTGTCCTTGAATGGTCTGAGTGATAGGAACACATCTCTGAGGGATATACGGTGATTCTGTTGCCTGGCAGTAGGCACAGAAACAATCTTGTGGAAATCTTGGGTAGCGTCTTTCAGAGAGCACTGGGACATCAGTGTTTTGTGCAAAAATTTGGAGTTTAGTAGCACCTCTCTATTGCATTGATGGCATGCAAAATAAATATAGTATCAGCCTTCTTTTGGGCACTACAAAGAAACTCCACTGAATGGTGTGAGGCAGCAGCTTCATTACACTATGTCACAGTGAAATTCTTTGAGCAATTTTTCAGATGCTGTAATTTTTTCCTGCAAGGTATGCAGTTAACTTTCCCTTTGTGTGAGTACAAGACCGGAGTTTCTTCATTGTGACATAGGAGATGTTCATGGAGTCAATTATTTTGTATTGGACAGGTGCAATACCATGGAGTTTCTCCTTTTTGATAAATTTTAAATGGCCGCCTGCATGTGTCAAACGCAAGGTAGATGTCATTATAGGTCTTTTCTCTGGAGTCTCATAATGCAGTGTTTAGACAAATCTCGGCAGGTGTTAAGTTTCTGGTTTGTCGAGAGCCTGTACCTCAGCCATAGCATCTATTATTGCTATGCTGAAAGGTCATTGAGAACAGCATACATGGAATGCATGGAACTGACCTTGCAAGTCCTGTGCCCTTTGGGAAGTGACTTCACACATCCGTATGCTTTTCAAAGAAGACACGTAGGCAGCATTTTTGAAGGGCATCAAGTGTTCAGGTGTATGCTTCTATAGCAGTTGCAGCTTTCTCCCTACTATAATTTGGTTCATAGTATTGTTGCTGTATCCCCCAGATCTCAAGGATATTAGTGCCATCAATGAAGGAGCCAGTTGCACGTATCTCTGTAAAGAATGTGTATAGTTTGCCAGGACATAGAATCCACCCTTCAGAGATCATTACGGGACACTATTAGGCCCATGTCTAGTGTCTCAACACACTTTGATTCAGTTCTGCAGATGTATTTGCTCATGTGTTCAAGGTGTGTAAGGAATGTTAATTGAATTGAAGGATCAGTGGGGCTAGCAAGTATGATTGGCAGGAGGAGTATACATGGGTTGTGCACTCTGACATCCTGTATAGAGGCAAGTTAAAGGTTGGCTATCTTGGAACGTACCTTTCTCCTGAAATGGTGGTCTGTCCTGGGTTTTGGGAGCATTTGAGGGAATGTCTTTCATCTCTTCAGCTAAAACTATACTCTGATTTTTTTCACCTCTGTAGTGCATCCCACTTTTGCACAATAACCAAGTGAGTTCAGGGTTAGTGAAAGTAAAAAGCTCTATTATAGTTGATTTAATTGCTGCTTCATTGAAAACTGGACTTCTTGGCTTCAGAATTTTTGGACCGTGATAGGAGAGTGAGTCATGAGGTAGGGAACCTCCTTAAAGGAACAGTTCTTTTGCTGGTCCTGACAACACTTGAGGGGAACTAGTCCCAATTAAAATGCTCCTGATAGCAGACCATAACAATAGCATGAAAGGTACCTTTGCTATTTGCTGGATCTTCAAAGAAGTCTAAGTTATTGGCAGCACAAAATATAAACCTTACTTGGACAGGGTCTGGCAGAATGTACAATCCTTCATTCAGTTACATGTGTCCAAGAACCTCATTTGCAATTGCAGTCTCCTGGTAGACTAAATTGTAGTCAGTGGAGGAGCCAATGCTGTGCATAAGCTACACAATTTTGTACGGGTTTTGGAATGAATTGTTAAATCAACAGCCAATTTTAGTGGTAGATTACGCATATGCTGCACAGTTGTCGTGTATGTTGGAAACCTGCCTTTTACTCAAGCACTTGTACATGAGGCGTTGCGATAAAATGGCAGCCTTCTGCTGTATCTGCTTACTATCATACTTGCTGCAGTCACTACAACCACCAATGAACCACTTAAAGAAATAGTAAAGGTCACGCAGTATTATTTTGTCAGGTTCGACGTCAGCCATGAATCCCTGAAACTCCCACATACTACAGGACAAAATGCTTTTTGGTAAAAATTTAGCAGCAACAAACAGTCTTCATGTTACCTTTGATAGCTCTTTCTTCCGCTTTTGATTGCGCTATGGCTTTTGCTGCTTTTAAGATATGCATTGTGATTCATTTCCACAGATAAGATTGCTAAAAACAGGTTCATATCCCAGAGTTATCTTCAATAAGTGCTTTAAGAGGCTTTCTGCTAAGCATTTTGTTCCTCTTCAATTCTGTTCAAAACACATATTTCTGTGTACTAAGCCTCTCCATTGGCCATCGCCACCACTTTCCCGCCCATGAGAGCAGGGATGGGGAAACTTTTTGGCCTGAGGGCCCCATTGGGTTTCCAAAATTGTATGGTGGGCCGGTTAGGGCATGGCCCAGCCCCCACCACCTATCCGACACTAGAGCCGCCCAGCCACACCACTGTGCAGCACAGAGCACCAGGTCAGGCTGTGGCTCTGCAGCTGCGCTGCCTGGCTGCCCAGAGCATTGCGCCGGTGGCGTAGTGAGCTGAGGCTGCGGGGGAGGAGGAACAGCAGGGGAGGAGCCGGGGGCTAGCCTCCCTGCCCAGGAGCTCAGGGGCCGGGCAGGAGGGGCCTTAGTTTGCCCACCTCTGCATTAGAGCCTCTGTGAGGCAATTTATGAACTCCAGCTGAGTTGCATAATTTTCAGTAGTAAAATCAGTATTTGTTTGTTATTTTTACCTTTCGATGCAACATTTTACGTATGTTCTCGGTGTATCACTGGATGTGATAGTGTCTTGTGAGGGCATCTTTTGAGTCAGTGCTCCTCTTTACGTTCCATGACTGCAGAAGTAGGTGTTCTTCTTGAAATACAGCATTGGGACCTAGAATAAGGCACATCTTGGTCACAGCTGGCACTTGTCCTGGCATCTTCAACTTTTCCTGATGCCCAATACACTTCCTCTCCAACCTTGCCAAATTCAGGTTATGGGTGCACTTCTTATAGCTTATAAGGTGCTACAGAGTGTTGTGTTTAAGTCCTCTGCAGTGGCATTCTCCAAAGGTTCAGCTACTACTAGTTGGTGGTGGTAGTTTCCCATTAATGCCTAAAAATGGTCAAAACCAAAGTAAAAACAAGGAGCTTTAATAAAATACTTTGGGATTATAATTGTTATGTAACTATGTGAGTACCATTGCAGATGGATTCTCGTAATTTCTGGCTGGATGCTGGCATCTTAACCAGCCTTGTTGTTATACCTCCTCCTCCTCCCCCCCCGCCCCCCCCCCCCCAAAAAAGTTGTAAACAAAGCTGATGATCTGTACCAATAAACTTTTTTGCTGATGTCAGATCATCTTGAAGCATTCCTTCCATTTATAATAATCTATAACAATAAAACAATCAGTTATCATATTCTGAAAATTAACTGATAGTCTGAGGGCCACCGTTTAATTTTGTGAGGGCTGCATGTTTGATGTGATACTGTTAAACTACAAATAAAAATGTAAAATAGTAATGTTGATTTTTTTTTTAAAACATTTTCTTGGTTATATATCTACATAATTGTTCTATGTTTGTCATGTTTGGTACATGTTTGTGTTTGTGGGAGAAGGGGCTTTCGAATGATACTCAACTTGAGCCATTTCTGACGACACAGTATTATCAAAATTTCCATCAAGCAGAGGACTTGGAGCTGGGGGAGTGGGCAGCAAGTCCCCCTGCCCGATACTACAGGGTGACTCCAGGGAATTTATAATTCTGGAGCTTTTATGAATCAAATGATGCCTCCCTTACCTTTCAATCATGAACTTGCTTGGAATTACAGATGCTTTACCTGGTCCTTGGCAATTCTAAATAAAATGTTTTGGGATGATTGCAGGCATTGGCCTATTTTGAACAGCTGAAGATCTCCCAAGATGCTTGGCAGGTCTGTGCAGAAGCATTAGCCCAAAGAATATACAGGTAATAACTATAAATCCATAAAAATAGTTTAGCATTCTCGAAAGTATACTGAACACTGTGCTTCTTTATGGCTTTTTTTGTTGCTAATCAGATTGTATAAATGGGATTGATTTATAATAAATTACTTTTTATGGTGTTTTTGTAACTGACACTTTCTGTCATCGATTTATAACTCTCTTATAACTGGCTTCATGCTGAAGCTACACATAGTGTAAGATTTCCACCTAGAAGCAGACTTTTTATTAAAGTTGGTCCAGATTATTTGGCAATTTGACATAGCTGTTTTTAAAACACACAAAAAATTAGTACAGGTTTCAGAGTGGTAGCTGTGTTAGTCTGTATCAGCAAAAAGAACGAGGAGTACTTGGTGCACCTTAGAGACTAACAAATTTATTTGGGCATAAGCTTTCGTGGGCTAAAACCCACTTCATCGGGTGCGTGCAGTGGAAAATACAGTAGGATCTTATATACACATAGAACATGGAAAAAATGGGTGTTGCCATACCAACTCTAACAAGACTAATCAATTAAGGTGGGCTATTAATAGCAGGAGGAAAAAAAAACTTTTGTAGTGATAATCAGGATGGCCCATTTCAAACAGTTGACAAGAAGGTGTGAGTAATAGTAGGGGAAAAATTTAGCATGGGGAAATCATGCTTTCCTCCCAGAATGCTCGCGGCTCACCTTGGACCAATGGATTCTCAACACCATCTCTCGGGGTTACACCCTCCAGTTTACTTCCTCCCCGCCCAACCACCCCCGTCCCTCCTGGGGGACCCTTCGCACGAAGCTCTGCTTGAGCAGGAGGTGGGGTGGCTCCTAGGACTAGGAGCAATAGAGGCGGTGCCTGAGGAGTTCATGGGCAAGGGGTATTACTCCTGTTACTTCCTTATCCCGAAGGCCAAAGGGGGGGCTCAGGCCCATATTCGACCTACGGGGTCTGAACCAGCACGTGGTGAAGCTCAAGTTCCGCACGGTCTCCCTGGCCTCCATCATCCCCTCCCTGGATGGATGGGACTGGTACGCTGCCCTCAATCTACAGGATGTGTACTTCCACATCCACATATTCGAGGGGCACAGGTGCTTCCTCTGTTTCGTGGTGGAACAGAGTCATTACCAATTTACAGTCCTACTGTTTGGGCTGTCCACTGCCCTGAGGGTGTTAACAAAATGCATGTCGGTGGTAGTGGCCTACCTATATCAACAGGGAGTCCAGATATTTCCCTATCTGGATGATTGGCTTGTCAAGGGTACCTCCTGGTCTCGGGTGAGAGATCACGTGGCACTCCTCCTGTCCATGTGCACTGCCTTGGGCCTGCTGGTAAACAACACCAAGTCCATGTTAGTCCCGGTCCAACGCATAGAGTTTATCGGAGCGCTCCTGGACGCTTTGTCGGCCAGGGCCTCTCTCCCACCAAACAGGTTCGAGACCCTGAAAGGTCTCATCGACTTGGTCACAAGGTTCCCGGTGACAATAGCCAGGGTTTGCCTGTAGCTCTTGGGTCACATGTCGGCGTGCATGTACATGGTCTGTCACGCCAGACTCGGGATGAGGCCCTTCCAGCTCTGGTTGGCCTTGAATTTCTCCCAGGCCACGGACAGGATGGACAAGGTCCTCACCATGCTGGACTCTGTGATCACCTCCTTATGGTGGTGGTCCGCCCCAAACAACATGCTCCAAGGGGTCCCGTTCAGGGACAGGGGCCTGTCGCTGGAGCTGGTGTCCAATGCGTCAGACCTGGGTTGGGGGGGCCCATGTGGGGAGCTTTCAGACCCAAGGCCTGTGGTCAGCTAAAGACCTGACCCTACACATAAACGTCAAGGAACTCGGGGCGGTGCAGCTGGCATATATGGCCTTCTGCTCACACTTGGAGGGCAGGGGAGTCAGAGTCCTCACGGACAACACGGCCTCGATGTTCTATATCAACAGGCAAGGCGGGGCCCGATCCTCTGCCCTCTGCCGCAAAGCCCTCAGGCTGTGGGACTTCTGTATAGGCCACAACATCCACCGAAAAACCTTCCACCTACTGGGCGCCCGGAACGAGAGGGCAGATTGCTTGAGCAGGGACTCCTCTTTCCAACATGAGTGGTCTCCTCCTGGAAGTGGCCCACCGGCTTTTCCAAAGGTGGGGAACTCCCCAGGTGGACCTGTTCATGACTCGGCAGAACCGGCAATGCCCCTGGTTCTACTCCGGGGGGGGGGGTCTGGGGAGGGGCGCTATCTCCGATGCCTTTTTCCTGTCCTGGTCAGGCCAGCTTCTCTACGCCTTTTCCCCTTCTAATCAGCAAGGTCCTGGAAAAGATAAAGTCGGACAAGGCCTGGGTCCTCCTGATTGGCCCGGCATGGCCTAGGCAGTACTGGTACGGGACCCTCACGGGCCTGGCCGTAGCTCTGCCGTGGCCGTTGCCCCTTTGCCCAGACCTGCTCTCACAGGACCAGGACCAGGGCCACTTCCTCCATTCCAACCTAGCGGCTCTTCAGCTCACGGCGTGGCTGCTCAATGGCTAGGGGGAGAGGAAAGGACGTGCTGGGAGCAAGTTCAGCGCGTCCTCCTCGAAAGTAGACAGCCCTCAACTCGCCGCGCTTATTTGGCAAAATGGTCTCGATTTTCTAGGTGGGCGGCGGACCAGGGTGTCTCCCTGGTGACTGTCCCAATCCAGCTTATCCTTGATTACCTCCTCCACCTGAGGGCCCAGGGACTGGTGCCCTCATCAGTTAAGGTGCACCTGGCAGCCATATTGGCCTTCCATCCGCTGGTGCACGGACACATGGTGTTTTCCCATTCTATGCCTGGCTGGTTCCTGAAGTGTCTGGACAGCCTTTTCCTGTATTCTAGACCTCCCTTCCCCCCAGTTCCGCAGTGGGACCTAAACCTGGTGTTGTCTTGTCTCACGGGGCCCCCTTTTGAACCACTGGCCACGTGCTCCTGGTCTCACCTCTTGTGGAAATTGGCCTTCCTGGTTGCTATCACGTCAGCCAGGCGAGTCTCGGAGCTCAGGGCCCTGACCTCTGAACCGCTGTACATGGTCTTTCATAAGGACAAGGTCCAGTTCCGCCCACACCCAGCATTCCTCCCGGAGGTGGTCTCCGTCTACCACATGGGTCAGGATATTTTTCTTCCTGTCCTCTGCCCCAAGCCTCATGCATCCAGTGAAGAGCACCGCCTCCACACGCTCGATGTGCGGTGGGCTCTGGCTTTCTACGTCGAGCGGATTAAGCCGTTCAGAAAGTCCTCGCAACTGTTTGTCGCCTCAGCTGAGCACGCAAGGGGCCAGCCGATTTCCACTCAGCGGCTTTCCAATTGGATCACTTTGTGCATCTGTTCCTGTTATGAGCTGGCGGGCGTCCCCCTGCCACCCATTGTAAGGGCACACTTGACATCGGCTGCCTTCGTGGCCCACGTTCCCATCCAGGACATTTGTAGGGCCGCCACGTGGTCTTTGGTTCACACATTCACCTCGCACTATGCAATCGTCTCCCAGACCAGGGATGACGCCAGGTTTGGCAGGGCTGTCCTCCATCCTGGGAACTTGTGAACTCCTACCCACCTCCAACAGATATTCCTCCAATAGGAATCACCTATTATGGAATACACATGAGCAATCACTCGAAGAAGAAAAGACCAGTTACCTTTTCCGTAACTGGTGTTCTTTGAGATGTGTTGTTCATGTCTATTCCACATCCCACCCTCCTTCCCCTCTGTTGGAGTTGTCTGGCAAGAAGGAACTGAGGGTCGGGGGAGCGTGCAGCAGGGAGCAGGTGCCATTCCAGGGGTCGCAGGCGGCACTCCCCCGTACAGGTACTGCTAGGGAAAAAACTTCCGGCATCCGTGCACATGGCGAGCATGCACACTTTTGTGGAATAGACATGAGCAGCACATCTCAAAGAACACCAGTTACAGAAAAGGTAACTGTCTTTTCCTCACCTCCTTGTGTGAAAAAACATGTCTGGAAATAGACTGTCTCTTTTGCAGCAGCAGACCTGCTGATCATAGAATCATAGAATATCAGAGTTGGAAGGGACCTCAAGAGGTCATCTAGTCCAACCCCCTGCTCAAAGCAGGACCAATTCCCAGCTAAATCATCCCAGCCAGGGCTTTGTCAAGCCGGGCCTTAAAAACCTCCAAGGAAGGAGACTCCACCACCTCCCTAGGTAACGCATTCCAGTGTTTCACCACCCTCCTAGTGAAATAGTTTTTCCTGATATCCAACCTGGACTTCCCCCACCGCAACTTGAGACCATTGCTCCTTGTTCTGTCCTCTGCCACCACTGAGAACAGCCGAGCTCCATCCTCTTTGGAACTCCCCTTCAGGTAGTTGAAGGCTGCTATCAAATCCCCCCTCATTCTTCTCTTCTGGAGACTAAACAATCCCAGTTCTCTCAGCCTCTCCTCATAAGTCATGTGCTCCAGACCCCTAATCATTTTTGTTGCCCTCCGCTGGACTCTTTCCAATTTTTCCACATCCTTCTTGTAGTGTGGGGCCCAAAACTGGACACAGTATTCCAGATGAGGCCTCACCAATGTCGAATAAAGGGGAACGATCACGTTCCTCGATCTGCTGGCAATGCCCCTACTTATACAGCCCAAAATGCCGTTAGCCTTCTTGGCAACAAGAGCACACTGTTGACTCATATCCAGCTTCTCGTCCACTGTGACCCCTAGGTCCTTTTCAGCAGAACTGCTACCTAGCCATTCGGTCCCTAGTCTGTAGCAGTGCATGGGATTCTTCCGTCCTAAGTGCAGGACTCTGCACTTGTCCTTGTTGAACCTCATCAGGTTTTTTTCTGCCCAATCCTCTAATTTGTCTAGCTGATGACCTGGCCTGTTTGAGTTCTAATTTATCAATTTTTAATTTCTTGTATGAAGACAAGTTTTGAACTTTTAATGTCATACTAAAATCTTTCTCCTGGTATTTGCCATTTGGGAAAATATTTGTTACACTGTAAATTATGTGAAACTCAGGAATAAACCATGAGAGGGAATGGAGTGTTTGCTCTGTCTCTAGTACATAGTGTATCCTGAGAGGAGTAGAGCCTTTTTTGCCCAAGATGGAACAGCTTAGTACTATACCCTGAAATGCCTTACTGGGATTAAAAATGTGATTTTTATTTAAAAAAAAAAAAAGTTAAAAGTAAACTATGTGCTGTTGGTGTCTTTAATTTTTTTGTCAAGAAAAATAGGTTATATTGGCCTGAGATAACTATATCATCCCATGTTGAGTGATGATTTTTAGCTTCAAATTATTTCTGTTACTGTGGAACGTATTGGAGTCTTCATACTGTCATAATTTGTTTTAAAGTTATCTTGACTGTCATTACAACTCCTCTCCTCTCCTTAACGGCCAGCTACAACTTTCCTTTAATGGTTCACTTACAGTGATGGTACTCCAAACTTTTCAGAACTTGTTTATAAAAATAGTTGAGTTGGTTTCCACCTCTCAATCACTTTGTAATAAGTGAAATTAAGCAGTTAGGTGATGTACAATTGAAAGCTGGAGCCAGGCTAGTGGTTGCTATTTTGTAAACCATCCCAACCATTACTTTCAATAGTGCCTCAGCTGAAGCCTCAAGTGAATGCCATTGTGATGGGTTTAAAAAAATTTTGCTGCAAGGAGCTGGAATTAGACTCTTACCTTTTGCAGCATAATATAAAACAAAAAAGCTTTTAACTCTGCGTCAAATTCTGTAATTAAAGCACCCCTTGACTGTGTGCTGTAGTTAAAATATAACAATTGAATAAACTAGGCAATATAACAAATGAGTTGTTAAAAAGGAAAACAAATAATCAAAACTGGTTGTGTGTTTGTTAATGTGTATTTGTAATGACTCTGCTCATTTTCATTTTGCAGCAGATATACCGGTAACTGATTTTTCTTCTCTATAGTAGAGAAGTTCTTCATAAGAATCGATAACTGATTACACAGTTCCAGGAGTGTAGTCTTCCTGGAGAAATGGGCTGCAATATTTCCATTGTGTTGATTGTACTTTTTCTCTTCTAATTCCAGGGATGATCACATCAAATTCTTCTGCTTTCAAGTTATAGAACATCAAATTAAATTCAAGTGAGAAACGCTTTTCTTCTTATAGTAATAGTATATAGAATAATTG
Source organism: Chrysemys picta bellii (assembly GCF_011386835.1). Lineage (NCBI taxonomy): Eukaryota > Metazoa > Chordata > Testudines > Emydidae > Chrysemys > Chrysemys picta. The sequence goes on from NC_088791.1 coordinate 62,812,896, forward strand.
TTTTCCCACTCACATTCTGTGCAAAGAAATTAAAAGCTTGATCAGTAACATTCAAAATATTTTGACTTTAATAAAAATAAAAAAAACCCACACACCTTAGAAACTTGGCTTATGTTATTACTTTTTAAAATTGTAAAATTATTCTTAAATAGTGGGGAAATACATTTATTTATGAAGGTGTTTTGCTTCAAACTATGATACTTTTATTTATGTATGTGTGTTTTATTTTTATTTTTATATATATATATATATAGAGAGAGAGAGAGAGAGAACATTAAGTTGCAAAGTGAAGAACTCAAAAGTTAGGAAATGCCAGATTTATGGTTGTTTATGCAATCTTAATTTGGCCCTTTTGTGTATATGTGTTGTGATACAAGCTTTAATTATGTGTCCACATTATTTTTTCCACAGGATCCCTGCCTTATTAAATAAATGAGTAGTTATTTAATAGGTGTTTATCCTCTTCAGTGTGTAGCCCCAGTTTTTATTTACCACACACCATTCAAATCCTGTCCTGAATGCAAAATTATGTCCTCCTGGATGTTTCTGTGGTGCACTCTCCATAAATTAATGAATGGTTATGAAGCACCCCAATATTACCTTCACAGTGCTCCTGTGAAAATAGGTATTATGATGCCCATTTAACAAATAAGTAAGTGAGGCACAGATTGCTTAAAGCCAGAAATGTCAATTAATGCTGAATGCCCAAATACTTCCCTGGTTTTCCAGAGTTCTTAGCATTTTTAGAGCACATATGTCCAAAGCATAGCTCCAGTTGACTTCAGTTACAGTTGTGAGCACTCAGCACTTACGCAAATTTGTGCACCCAGAAAATGAGCAACACAAAGTTCGTGACCAACTCTGAAAATCTTCATTTGAATGACTTGCCTGGCATTACATAGGAACTCTGGCAGAGGCAGGCATAGAATACAGTTGTTCAGATTAGCATTCATTTGCCTTTTTTCTGAAACTTTCTTTTACTGCAATCCCCTGCCTCCTTCACAACATGCCTCCCAGTTTCTGCAACAAATATGGCGGGGGCGCTACAGACAAAAGCCTCATTCAGTACACCATCCTGGTTGTATGAGGCTGGGGTATTGTGGAAAACTTGCTTTTGACTGTTTTTCTTTTAACATAAGAAATTACATTAAAAAAACACAATTTAAAAAAAAAAACCCACCCTGAAAAAACAGAAGTTCCATCTCATAGAACCACACTGATCCATCAGTTTGGGTTACCAGCAGGGTTTGGACCTTGAGAGCCACAGCATAGACCTCTACCACTTGAGCTAACAGAGTAACTGGTAGCTGTTGTTCTCGGTATGTGGATCAAGCATTAAAGGAAGATGAGACATTTTGCCAGTGGGTTTTACAGCTATTGGATATCAACAGAGGGGAATGTAAAGACTCGGAACTCCTGGGTTCAATTCCAGGTTTTGGTGCAGGGGAAAGGAGAGAATGACACTTCTCTAGCAGACTCCCCTGTCTCTGTCCCTCTCCTCATCTGCTGCCCCTCCAGGTGCCTGTCTCCTACTAATTGTCCTCATTCTTTCTACCTTCTGCTCCTGCAATATCTGCTCCCCGAGTCCTTGTGCTCTTTCGCTTCTCTCTCCATTGCTCACTCTCTGGGTTTGAAGTCAAGCTGCATCTTTCTCTTTGCTGTGTCGGCACCAACAGTGGGAATATTGAGAGCACTGTTCTGGTGTCTGGTGCTATAGGGGCCTGGAGCAGCACTTGCAGGGAATGTCCTGCTCAACACTTTGCAGTGACAGCATGGAGCATGCTCGGTTTATATGGGGATGGCATATGAGTAGTCCAGTCACAGGTTGGAGCTGCAGGGTATTTGAGCATGCTTAGTACAGACAGAACCTTTGGAGACCTTAGCAACCAAACTCTGTGGGTATTTAGTGAGTATATGCAAACAACGATTTTTCAAATTCTTATAGCTCAGACAAATTCAAGCTTTTTTTTCTGCAGAAACAGAAAAAGGCACACCCCTGACACCAGGGTGACCTCCCTCAAATTTCAAGTATCTGTTTGAAAGGATGAGGACTGTATAGCTTCTTTAAAAAAATCATTATAAACAACTCATTAACATGGGCAAAATAACATTTCCCCTTACTGTTGTTCCCAGAAACAGCTGAACCATTTTTGCTGAAATGTTCTAAAAAATCAGCCTAAAGTGGACACCTGGGATGGAAAACTTCAGCCCAAACAATTAAAGTTTGGCAAGGTTATAAGCAACTGAAAACAGGGTTTTCTAATGGCCAGACAACCTTAACTGTAGCCATTGCTATGTGTGCTGCCCATAATGATGAGTCTCTCTACAAAACTTGGCAGCAGGAGCCTAGGAAGTGGCCAGAAGAGTAGACTTGGCCCCTGAATAAATTGTATTATGGGAGAGTGTGACTCAGTTTTAAAGGTTGAATCTTGCCTGGTTGTAATACTGCAACTTTAAAATAATGATCTGTATAAAATTTACCTTAAGATATGGAATTAATCAGGACAAAACTGAATTTAGTAACAGAGAGCAATGACAGTGGTAGTTAAAACTACCCTTTGGTCCTTCAGTATTAATGTCAAATGGGATAACTAATGGCTTTGATGTAAATACAATATTGTAATAACTGCTCACAGTTAAGGAATGACCACAATTGAGACAATGAATTTTTTAATGTCTAATGCAATTTAATTTTAATTTTAATCTTAATTAAAAATAATAATCCCAGTCAGCATGGACAATTCTTCTTTTTTTTTCTTATAAGTCTTAAAGGTGATATTAGAAGACGGGGAGGAAATGTAATTGTGTAGTAGAAAAGCTATGGCAATCTGACACAAACAAGTAAAATTATTCCCATATGGTGCAGAATGGCTTTCATTAAATAAGTTGCTAGAAAGTATTTTAGAACTCTAATATGCAAACAGTTAAAAGAATTCCTTCTGTGGTAAGATTGTATGTAGATTGCACAGAACAGTCTGCGTATGAAGGCAATACAGATGTCTAAGTAATTTAGCTTTTGCCTTTTTAATCTTTGGAATAGAAGTAAGCAAACTAATAAGATATAGGATCGTTTTGATCTGAATGATTTGTTTCAGATACTCTGAACTTACTGAAGTCCAACAGCAGCTAATCAGGGAAACACTCGTAACGTGGCTACAAGCTCAGGTAAATGTTTTTTTTCTTTTACAGCAATTAATAATGCTCAGCAGGCTTATTCAAGGTTACTAACTGGTACCAGATTAAAGGTTTGAAACTAGGTTTAAAGCTTGCTTCCTATTTACCCCTGAAAAAGATAAGCTACCTGATGGCAAAATGTATTCAGACATATGATTGACATTCTAATTCTTCAGGTTTTATATTTTTTTAAAATGCTTGTGTTGAAAACAAGTTTGTAATTGTGCTTAAAATAATGTTTAAATTCTTGTTATCTCTGCTTTTATTCCTATCCTACACCTCAGTTAAGAAATCAATTGTATCAATTCTTTTGGAGCATTACAGATTTCCTTTTTAGGGATATAACTCAACTTCCCCTCTTCTTTCATTGTCTGAAGTTGGAAGCATCCTTCTTCCTCTTTTGGAGACTCCTGTCCATCAGCCCTAATTTCTGGCTACTGGGAGGGTGGGGAAAAAGTCCTATAGAGACAAAAAAAGATTACTTATTCCATCTGTTTGACAATGCACAATACACCTCTGGTATATTGAGTAGTAGTTTGTCCAGTATAGCTTTAAATGTAAAGCAAGACAATTTCCAGAATTTTCCTAGGGATACTCTGCCATGGTCAAATAAATCATTGCCAAGAAGACTTTTTGAATGTTCTCTTAATTGCACTCCCAATTATGTCCCTTTGGTTCCTCACTAAATTATTTCTCTCCCTTCTTGATACACGTAACCTTTTGTAAACTGTTATCCAATACCACAGTGATAGGCATGATATAAATGCCTACATAGAATCCATCTTAGTCATCACTTAGCCAAACTCTGAATATTTTAACTCTTAATTAAATCTCTCCACTTTTGCTGTTCTTCACTGAACTCCTGAAAGAAGGTGCAGTTGTATCGTGGTGTATTAGACTCTTATTTTATTAGAGATTGAAGTTAGACTTGTGGGGTAAATGGCAGGATCACTCATCTTTCCTCTTTTGAAGAGAGATTCCACCTTTCTGATTTCACCTTCTCTTCATTGTAGACCAGGCACAGGGGCATACTTCCACCTTACAGAAGTTGATACACTTTTATTAGTTAGTGTTCATTTTGTTCACCTCTTGAGCTCTCTAAAATTAGTTATAGCAAGTGGAAATGCTGGTCAGTGGCATCCAGTAGCTTGCTTGAAATCTGCTAATATGGGTCAGTGTACGTAGTTAGTTAGTTAGTTTCCTTTTGCAGAAGGCTGCTACACGTGTAAGGAGCTTGTGAAGGGAGATGAGGAGAAAAATGTATAGTAACAGAAGGATGGGGGAATTGGGTACCTGCCCAGTTTTTTCTCTGAATAAAGGAGAATTGGGAGCAGCTTCTCATCACCTGCAAAAACAGCAGCCAATTGGGGTGACAAAGCACAAGTTGAGAACCAAGTGTGGGGTTTTTTTTTGTATTTGTAAAGCTCTTTTTTCCAAACCATCAAGATAGCCAAAAATTGCATGATTTTCCTTTTCTCAACTGCACATAGTACCTTTGTCCATATCCTATAGGAAGAATATTGTCACCTAAATTGTCTTTAAACTGAATCTTTTTCAAAAACCTTAATAATGTTTAAAATGTAAGATTTGGGGGGGGGCAGGGGGAAGGTGGTTTTTGTTTTGTTTTTTGTTTTTTTGTTTTTTGCACACTTGTTGTATTTCACATAACCTGTATGACCGTGAAATGGGAGATGGTGTTTGCGTTGATTAAGTACAGGGGACAACCAAATCAGTCAGTTATTCTCTTCTAATGTATAAAAGAAATATAAAGAAAATATTCTATTTCTTCCAGATGCTGAATCCCCAACCAGAGAAGACTTTTATTCGCAACAAAGCAGCACAAGTCTTTGCATTGCTGTTTGTCACTGAATATCTCACAAAATGGCCCAAGTTTTTTTTTGATATTCTGTCAGTAGTAGACCTTAACCCTCAAGGAGTAGATCTGTACCTCAGAATCCTTATGGCTGTTGATGCTGAGCTGGTAGACCGGGATGTAGTTCATACATCAGAGGCAAGTTATGTCATGTTTTTTATGTTGCATCATTTTAATATTGTTTGGGGCTTAAGGACTGTTCATCTTATTGGCAGCAAAAGGGATTCTATTTTTCACCAAGAGGATTCTGCCTTAAAAGAATTACAGGGTAGTTTACATTCAACAGCTGTGTATATAAAACTTTATAAAAACCTTTTTTCACGAGTTCTTAAATTTAAATTAAAACAACTAGTGTTTGAATTTTAAAGAAACTCAGTAATGTTTGTGACCCGTAACAGCAGCATTTTGCTTGTGCATGAGAAGTAGTGTAGGAAGTCTAATGGACTGTTGTCCACTTGATGTTTTTTAAATTGGTTAATTTTTAAAATGTTCCGGTTTCTGATGAGGCATCACTTATAAGTCTTCATGATTTAAAAAAAAAAAGGGTTTGGAAGTCTTTCTGCTTCCCTTTTTGGCATTAAGTGTCTCTTCAGAAAAGGAAATTGCTGACTGGAAATTGTTTTGAATTATTGTGTGAAAGGAAGGGGAAAGGAAATAAAACAATGTACTGGTTTTGCAAGCAGACTGGAAAAGTAGGTGCGGTTTTGGGGCTACCAACTTTTGAGTAAGCTTTTAAAGTTAATAAGCAGTAGGAAACAAAATAAGGAAAACAACATAAATGTGGATTGTGAATATTTGCATCTTTCAAGGACATGAACTGTTCCAAGTGTTTACATTGATAGTGAATGTGCAAAAGCTACTAATCTATAGAAAGATGAACATGTGCTCCTGCTGTATTTATAGGAGGCTCGCAGAAATACTTTATTAAAAGACACCATGAGAGAACAGTGCATTCCAAGCCTAGTGGAGTCGTGGTACCAAATCTTACAAAATTATCAATATACTAATGCAGAGTTGACATGCCAGTGCCTTGAAGTAGTTGGAGCTTATGTCTCCTGGATAGATTTGAGCCTGATAGCCAATGAAAGGTAAGGTTTCTTTTTCATTAGAAATCTTTGCCTTTTGGATAGTATTTCTGTATGCAGTCCTGTCAGCGGCATGGTAATATGATTTACAATACCCTATGTCAAAAATCTGTTCTAGAAATAACACACAAAAAAAAAAATTGTGCCACCCAACTTCCTGTTATAAGTAACTTTTTAATACTTGCTGATTTCTCAGCGATTTCACAGAGCAATGTAAGCCATAGTGTTAGAAGGGTCTGACTACATCTATAAATGACACACGTTATTGTCTAGATCTACAAACCACGTGCACTATATAGGCTTTTAAATTTAATTTAAAGTGAAACCACATTGTAAGTAGGAAAACATACAAATTATGACTTCGCTTATGCATGTGGTGATGTCTATATATTAACTTGTTTTCACCTTTCTAGGTTTATAAATATGCTGCTAGGTCACATGTCTGTAGAAGTTCTTCGGGAGGAAGCATGTGACTGTTTGTTTGAAATTGTAAATAAGGGAATGGACCCAATTGATAAAACAAAACTGGTAGAATCTTTGTGTCAAGTGTTACAGTCTGCTGGTCTCTTCAGTATTGATCAGGTTAGTAAATTGATATTTTGGAGATAAGTCACACAGCTACATAAATAAGATTTGATGATCAGGGGAATAGAGGGCCTATCTTCTGAGGGGACTCTAGAAGAGTTTGGCTTCTTTAGCCTAACAAAAAGAAGGCTGAGAGGGATATTGCTGATCTCTCTAAATACCAAGGAGGGTGAAGAGCTAGTTAAGGTAAAGACAAAAACAAATTAATATCAACTGGCCATAAACAAATTCAGACTGGAAATTAGAAGGCTTCTAACCATCAGAGGGGTGAGGTTCTGGACCAGCTTCCCAATAGGAGTTGTTGGGGCAAACAATTTTTAGGAGAGAGCTGGATAAATTAGAGTATAGTTTTATGTTGGGGTTGTTTGTGATGGTAGGAGACAGGGCTCAACAGCCCTGGGGCTCACTTCTAGTTTGTCTTATGTTCCTAAAGCTCATGCTTTGGGGTTTCAGCTGGCCACCGGCAGGGGTCCAGAAGGGATATTTTTGCCTCAGTGTATTCTGGGAGGGTTTTTTACCATCTTCTGAAGCATCAAATATGGCCATGGCTAGAGATGGAAGATAGTTGGGGGTGAGCCAGTACTCTGAGGTGGGAGAGAGACGCCCCCTGGTGGATGGAACCAGGAAGATCTCGGCCACTATGCTGGAAGCGGAAGGGTGGTACAGGAACAGGAAGTGCAAGAGGTGGGCCCTGCAGCTCAGATAAGCAGGAGCCACAGAGGGAGACAGAGGCTTCCAGTTCGCAGCTGGAGCTGGAACCCGTGGAAGACTTCTGCTGTCCCGAGGACACATCCCAGATACCCGAACTGCCAGGCACGCTTAACGTTGAAGAGCTGCTTGGATTGCCACTGGCAATATGCCCTTGAGAGATGGAGGACGACCCGGGCTTCAGGTACACCCTGATGGGAGGAAGTGGCCCAGGGGCAGCGGTCTATGTGGCTACGTTGCTGACTCTAGGTCAGCACGTTGTGGGCGGATCCCCGCTGACCCAGTGGCAGAGTGTTAGAGCCCTGGGCTGGGATGTGGCGGAGTCAGGTAGGCCCGCGTCCCCCTAGCCTCTGCCACCCCACCTTTTGGGCTGGCAGTTTCCCCACCTCAGGCCAAGAGACCTGGCCTAGTTTACGTCCAACAAGCCAGGACCGTAGATTATTTGCTGGCGGTCAACCCCTGCTGGCACCTTAGGCTCTTTATTTGGTGCCCCACTCTGCCTGAAGGCCTGGGCCTCTGAACTATTTGTGGCTCTACCTTGCCTAAGGGTTGGAGTCAGAGATAGTTGACTTCTCCCCTTTACTTAGATTGTTTCAGGAGCATGTCAGCAAAGGGGCGTGGCCTCCTTCAGAGACTGACAGTGAGGGAGAGCCATACCTGCCTACTTGCTTACAGGCACCATGCATTCTCTCAGGTGTTTTGCTGGCTGGTTCTTGCTCACATGCTCAGGGTCTTAACTGATCATGTGGGGACTGGGAAGTGACTATTAGGGGTGTTTGCCTTTTTCTGCAGCATGTGGGTTTAGGTCACTTGCTGGAATTATGAGAGTACCTCAATCACTTCCCTGCCACTGCAGGGGCCTTGAGCACTGGTGCACCTTGGTTCCTCCTATTCTCTACTTGTAGCACATAAGTCTAGTCAGGGGTGGCAGGTTTGTAGAAAGTTTGGAGGTGCCCAGAACCTGCCCCCTGCAAACTCTGCCCCGCACCCGCCTAAGGCTCTGGGAAGGAGTTTGGGTGGGTGAGGGAATCTGGGGTGCAGGCTCTGGGATGGAGTTTGGGTGCAGGCTCCAGGCTGGGGCAGGGGGTGGGTGTGCAGGAGGGGGTGAGGGGTGCAGGCACTGGGACGGAGTTTGGGTGCAGGCTCTGGGCTTGGAGTGGGGGTGTAGAAGGGGGTGAGGAGTGCAGGCCCTGGGAGGGAGTTTAGGGGTGGGAGGGGGTGCAGGGGTGAGGGCTGTGGGGTGGGGCTGGGGATGAGGGGTTCATGATGCAGGAGGGGGCTCAGGGCTGGGGCAGAGGGTTAGGGTGCAGGGGGATGAGGGGTTTGGGGCATTGGAGAGGCTCAGGACTAGGGCAGAGGGTTGGGGTGCAGGGGAGGTGAGGGCTCTGACTGGGGGTGCAGGCTCTGGGGAGGGACAGGGATGGGAATGAGTTTGGGGTGCAGGCAGGCTGCCATGGGGCTGGGGCCAGAGAGGAGGACTCCCCCCAGCCCTCTCCCCGCCGGCAACAGTGAGCTCTGGGGGAGGGGCCCCCATCTCCCCTCCCCCCACCTCACTCCTGGCAGCACACTCACCCTGCACTACTGTCACTTCTCGTGCTCCTAGGACCCCTCTCAGGTCCAGGAAGCTCCCTCGCCTCCCCTGTGGTGGGTGCCGGGGTGGTGGTGGGGGTGGGCTTCCATCACATGTACGCCTCCTCCCCTGCTGCTGCCCCTCACGGTAGCCTCACGGGGGATGAGACTGCCCCTTGCCCAGTGTGGGGCAGGTGCGGTGACTGCGGGCAGCGGGGGCTCCTGTGCTGGTGGAGGGTCCTGCCAGAAAAGGGAAGGGTCTGAGGCAAAAGGGTAGGGTAAGGGCAGCCTGGCCTGCCACTATGTATGGGGGGCACTAGGACCCTGCGGCAGCAGTTGATGCCGGGGAGCCAGCAGAGCAGGGTCAGCGTGGAGCTGCAGGTCCCCGGGCAGGTGTGCCAGGGCAGCGAGTAGGGCTGGGGGACACTCGGGGGAGGTGCGTGGGGGTGGCAGTTGGGGCCGGGGGAGAGACCCAGCCCCAAATATTGGTGGAGCAGGGCCCTGAATATTGATGGAGCCCAGGCACCACGGGCCCATACAACTCGCTGCCCCTGAGTCTAGTCTCTTGTGAGCTGTAATACTTCAGTCTCATTTCATTTGCGGGGTTTAATGTGTGGGTGCATGGTGGTGTTGCTGTCCTGTGATGTACAGGGGAGTCAGACTGGATGATATAGTGATCCCTTCTGGCTTTGAACTCTGACTCTAACATTCTTCTCCCTGCCTCCCCTTGTTTATTTTTTTCCTCCTCCTCACTCCCCCCCCCCATTCTGTACTCTTCTAATTTATCATGTCACGTGTGCCTATTTCCTCTCACATAGGGTTTGAAAATGTTACCAGATGCTTAATAGCCAGAGAAATAAACTTACTAGCAAAAGATGGACTCCCTTTTGTCAGAGCAATGCTTAAATGAGAACCTAGCCTCCCATACCCAGCTATAGAGAAAGGAGAAGATGCTGCAATTCCTGCTCAGGTTTCTGTCATTGAGTCTCCAGATTGTAAGTGTCTGAAAAACTGGACGCCTCCCCCACTATTCCTCCCTGGCTGCTTGAAGGCAGAAGGAGCATTGCTGCTTTCTGTTCCTCAGACCCTAGACTCTAGAGCAGAGTTTCTCAAACTTTTTCTCTCCATAACCCTATTTTGAGACTTACTGTTTTCTGTGACCCCAGACAGTAACCTAGTGACCAAGAAATCCAAGTAATTTGGATGCAAGCTGTTCCTCCATCTGATGAGATGCTCAGCTCAACCATCACCAGTGTGGGAGGCTGAATAATTTTGTTGTCAGCCAAGAACTTGCAAAGCTGTGGAAAGGATTCATTGTTTGTCTTCAAAAGATTATTCTTCCAAAAAACAATTGTTTTCATGAATGCTTTGCTTTGATCACTAAGGTAAAGGTTGTGAGCTTTCCTTGCAGACCTGTATTCAATTTGTTCAGTTTCTCAAATGTGTCTGAAATAGGCAAGAAGGCACATCTTGCTTTGGTCACATAGAAAATTCAGTGAATTCATTCTTTGTCCATTGCATAGGCATGCAGCTTGTCACAGTTGAAAAAATTGTCCCAGTACTTTTCCTCTCAAGAGCCAATAAGCTTCAGTGTGGATAGTCACATCATGATCAGACCCCATGTCTTCACATAGTTTTCCAAAAAGGCATGTGTGAAGAAGCAAACACTTGATGTAGTTTACAATAGACAAGACCTGCTGCAAAATTTCACTTAGCTCTGGACTCAAAGGTTTAGATGCCTTTTGTTCTCTGTGAATCATGCAGTGAGTCCACACAGTAGACAGCAACTTTCTTTACCTGTGCACTCAGACCTGCTTTGTGGCCTGCCATAGATGGAGCTCTGCATGATGGGATTTTGCACAGATGATCACATGGGATATTTTTGTCTTGCATGTAACATTCAGTATGCCATCTCGTGTCTGGAAAGATGGAGGCCCAGAACAGAAAGTCTTAGAGAATTGCACCCTTCCATGTGCATTTCAGAAAAACCAAGAAATGTGCATCATAACCCTCTGTGCTCACATCAACCTGAAGAGCAAAAACGTGTTTTTTCAGATGTTTTCCCTGATCTGCTGCTATCATCTCAATCCTTTGCTTCACTGAGATGTTGGAGAGTGATCTGGCTTTGCTTGTTTGCCTCGCTTTCTCCACACATTTTTCACCATATCGATTGCAGCTGTCAAATCCAAGTCTCTCTGATTGTGTGAGGCTTTTTGGCCTATGCAATGTGGTAACTCACCTCAAATGATGCCTTTTTGAGCATGGTCAGAGACAAATATGGCTTTCTTGAATTCCACTTGTTGATGCAAAAGTTCTTCTTTTCAGTTCTGGAAAATGACCTTGATTTTCCTGTGTGTTCCTTGTGAAGGATTTCCAAGTGTCATTTAAGTTTATTAGGCTTCTAGCTTTCACTAGTTAACACTGTGTGATGTAACAGCCATTTTGGCCTTTCTTAATTCTTGACAAACACTGGTGAAGCCCTACTCAAAGAAAGCCGTGTCATATTTGCAAGCATGTGTCTTGCACTCTTGGTTTTTTTGTTCGTAACTGCATCACTAGACTTACTGCTGGAGGTTGAAGCAGATACTGTGTAAAAATGAGTCCATTGTGCCTCTTATCACAAATCCGAGGAATTCACTGTTAAGCAAATGAGGCCAGGATTTAGTAAGGCCCTGTGTGGTGATAGTAGGGCAGCACAGTCACTTACAATGATTCTTTATTGAGTACCAGCAGGATACTCAAAGTGGCATAAAAGAAGATATGGCCCTGCATTAAGGAGTTTGCAAGCCGCTGCAGATTCCCATCTCAGAAAAGGCTATCCCAGATTCCGACCAACTCAAGCACAGAGGATACTCTGTTAATAAGATAAGGATCTTCTGGATTAAAGTCTTTCAGCTGGATGCTTGCACGGCCAGCTGATGCAAATGGCAAAATACTATCTGCAAATCCAGCGTGTCCAGACCTAGTCCACAAACGCTGCGTCAGGAGGCTGTGATTTTACAAAATGGCCTCTGCAAAACATGGCCTTACATGCACTGTATGTGTGAAGTCAAATGGTGGCCTTCTGGTACGACATTAGTGAAGCACGTCTGGACACATTTGGGGGCAGATGGAATATTGCTGGCTGATTCTGGCTCGTTGGACCTGCACTCCATTTGGGATCACAACCCACAGTTTGGGAACTGCTGCAAGAGCCTCTACGCTGCTTCAAGGATGAATGGGGAGATTCCAATATGCAAACCTTCCCTCAGTTGCTCTAAAGAGGATCTCTACTACTCTACCCTGATCCAGTGTGTGCTTTAGAATGAATGGCTTTATACATATGTAAAACATTTCATATATGTAATGAAAGGTGACAATAAACACATTCCGTTCTGAGAGGTCTTCTAGCAATTTTACTTGAAGTGGGTTGATTCTGCAAATACAGAAACATGTCTGCTATGTTTATCTTCAGAAGAGAAGAGTTCATCATAGTGTGGTGTTGTGTTTTTTTTTTTTTTAAAAAAAAAAAAAAAAGTCTGCCAGCTATTTATTACTTTTGAGTATGAACTTTTCCCATAGAAATCACTTGGGCTTGTGTACTTAAAATCATACAGATTTCAGGGGAGTGAAATGTATAAGTAAGATCACTTTTCATTTTGAAGTAGAAGGGACAGGGAGACTAACATGGGAGAGGGAATTGGTTGTTATAATAATGTGATGCTCATTTGTGAATATATTTTTTTACATTGCTTTAATCTTTGTCTCCCCATTCCATCAGGGAAAGAACAAACCAGGCAACCACTGTGTCAATTTAGGAAACATATATGCTACTTCCTTACGTGGCACACTGTACCTATAGGAGACCATGCATAGCACTGCCCATGAATCTATACCGCTTTGGGGAGTTGGAGCATTGAGTTTTTGCTACTATTTCTAATCAGATCCCTATTCTTCGTACAGGAAGATGATGTGGATTTTCTAGCCAGATTTTCTAAGCTGGTCAATGGAATGGGGCAAGCATTGATAACTAGCTGGACTAAACTGGTAAAGAGTGGAGATATGAAGAGTGCGCAAGACACCCTGCAAGCTATTGAAGCGAAAATGGCCCTAATGTTGCAGCTACTAATTCATGAAGATGATGATATCTCCTCTAATATTATTGGGTTTTGTTATGATTACCTTCACATCTTGAAACAGGTAATTAAAAAAAAATATATAGGGCAACTTATTTTCTCCCTAACTTCTTAAGAACATTTACTTTGCATGTTAAGTTTCTTAAGGAGTTTACTTGTTATAAAAATACTTGGTAGCTTTTGTTTTAACACATAGTAGCTCTGGTTTATTGGTTTGTGGACATACTGCTTATGTATGGTTGTTTGTAGAATTTTGGAGATATGAGATTGGATGAAGTTTTGTGTTCTCCTAAAAATACTTGCTTGCAAGCAGTATCGGTATTGTAAAGAAAAGCACATAGTTATTGCTATAACCATTATAAAGTGCAAAATCACTTTTGATGAGAGGTAACATTTGAAATGTCTCGTTACAGCTCTCTGTGCTTTCGGACCAGCAAAAAGCTAATGTAGAGGTAAGACTAGTTGAAGTTCCTTCTTAGTAGAGCTCTAATTTGATAAGTATCATTATTTTTTGGCAAATGTGATCCTTAGAACTCTTCAGAAATATGAACATTTCCCTTTTTAATAAGACTACCTATTTCATATGTTAGTCTCAAAACATGCATCAGTAAAGTTGTCGTGACTTATCATTAGGGACAGTGTGAGTTGCCCTCATTTAACCAAACATATTACAAATAAAAGTGTTAAATTTACAATCTATTTCGAATTGTGCTTATAAAGATGGACATTGTTTTAGCCCAGATTTTCCAGCTCTCTTCTTCTCAATCAGCTCTAGTAACTTGAACCCATTTTTTCATAATTCTGGGAATTTTTGTATCCGGAGTAAGTGTGCTCTATAATAGTGGGTCTTAAACTTTTTGACTGACAACCCCTTTCACACAGCAAGCCTCTGAGTGCGATCTAATAAATTAAACAGACTTTTTAGTATATTTAACACCATTATAAATACTGGACGCAAGCGGAGTTTGGGGTGGAGGTGGAGGTTGACAGCTCATGACCCCCCTCCCCCCATGCAATAACCTCGGGACCTCCTCAGGGGTCCCAGCCCCCAGTTTGAGAACCCCGCTCTATAATATAGTAATGTCATCATTTTGTATCTATAGGCAAGCTGAGAAGTTTTCCAAACTGAACTTTAGATTATTCTCTTTACATTGTTTAATTATCCCAACTCGGAGAAAAGCGGGGGTGGGGAGGTTTGGAGTTCAGAGTTTTTGGAAGGAGGGTCTGATGAAATAAAACACAACACATAATATGTTCACTTCAGAAATAAATATACAGGTCTGTCGCATCTTACGCGCATTTAACATGCGTGATTTCAACTACGCGGTCGGCAAAAACAAAAAGAGAAAAACAACAATTTTAATACTATACCTGTAGTGCGGGCAATTTCGCCTGCCATTGAACTCAATGGGATTATGGCTATACGCAGTTTTTGGTTTTCGCTCCATGTGCTAACCGCGGAATGGAACCCGCGCGTAAGATGAGACAGACCTGTATTCCTCAAGTGTTAGCACCCAGTGTCCAAAGTGAAAAGCTAACAAGCCTATCAGTTTTGTCCTTGTCATTCCAGTTCTGTTTCATTAGATCAAGGCAGGTTACCACTGAAACTAACAGAAAAACAAGATAAGGTAGTCAGCTTCATATAAAAACATATAATCAGGTTCCCTGTCTGACTGTAGAAGCTGCTTAATTCTATCAAATCCTTTCCTCTTTCTCACAAAATAATGCACAACTTTACCCTTCCCCTCTTGGATATCCAGTGATAGTTTTTTACCCATTCCCCTATAGGCTTCTGGGCAGTTTTGATTGTTTTCTAATAGGCATAACAAGAACCTTGATGTTCATGTCATTTCCCTTGTAATCGTTTAGAATAGCGTTTCATTCACAAAGAAATTAGAGCACAGTACTTCTAATATTTTTTTTAAAAAAACTTTGAATACCTCAGAATAACAAGTTCTAAAAATGGAAATGGAAAAGGGGAGGGGAAAAAACAAACAAACAAACCTGAAAAACCTAGGGGAGGTTCTTGTTTAAAAATACTCTTCTCTCTCTCCCTTCCCTCCCCCACCCCCATCAACATTTATATTGTTCACCATGGAAGATATGATGGAGCTATATGTGGTGGGAATTTAAACTTTGGGGTTGAACCATATGGGTTATATGTGGGAACTAGTGAGTTGGATAATATTGCTAGAAATTGAGCACTGTCAATTATATTAAATCAGGCTTTTAAAAACTGGATTATAGCTGAAGATTTGGTTATTTATCTGATTCACAAAAACCTTGTGGAACATCACTTTCATTAAGTCTCTTTGAACAGTCTACCTCAAGGGTGGATTAATTTGTAATTAAACTTCAGATACTACATTTTAAAATATTTCCCAGATTGCTTTACTGCAAAGTATAGTGCTAGGATTTTATGTAATTATCAATTGCTTTGTATCACTTGTTGGAGTACTGGAGTAGACCAATTTTTATCAACTTTTCTTGACTATAGGCAATTATGTTGGCCGTTATGAAGAAGTTGACCTATGATGAAGAATATAATTTTGAACATGAGGTAAGATGTCATATTTAGGTAAACTTGATTTTTGTAAATATAGAATCTCAATTTAAATTACAGGTTGTTTGGTTTAAGTGAGGAATCCTAAGATTCATGTAGATAACTTTGTTTAAAATTTGTGAATACCAATCAGTGTATTTAGTTTTTTAAATTTAGGATAAGATTTGAAACCTATTCTCTCAATGCAAGCATATCTTCTGTTAACATCCATCAGAGTTGTTTGTATCAAAATGGGGGGAATACTCTTAAAAAAATTAGTGTTTGGGTCACAACTACTTACAGGAATTTTTGGAATAATCTGTCTGAACTGAAGTATGATTTTAAATTAGTGCATTGAATTGAGCTCATAAACTGACGTTCTCATGCACATTGTTCCTTGTGACACCATACATTAGATGACTGGGGTTTCCAGATCAGTGGTTCAAATTAATACAGAATTTCCAAAGAACAAAGAAAACAGTGTCTAATTTTTAGACAGGCATACTGGTTTTGGTACAAGTCAAAGATCTCTCAAATTGTTTGGTATTAACTTGAATAGCTGTAAGTTAACTGCATTTGGGTCAGACTCAGACTTGTAGCAAGAAACCAAATGATAGTGTAAGAGGATCTCAAACCCACACAAGGATTTTTTTCAGATACTTAAATACTTCCTAACTAGCAGCTCCTCTTTCAATGCATCTCATTACGTTACTAGTTTCTTGACCAACTAGCTAACTTGCAGAATTAGACAATAAATTTAATCCAGTGGTTCTCAAACTTTTGTGCTGATGCCCCGTTTCACATAGCAAGCCTCTGAATGTGACCCCATCTTAGAAATTAGAATTTTTTTATATATATTGTGACAAAGCTTCTTCTCTGCCTCGGTTGGTCCTGCACTTCCATTTAGCGGCGGTCTGGATATTCCTTTTTCCTCAGAATTTTCCCCACGCCTCTGGGTTTACTGTCCACACCCTGTCGGAGCAGGGTCCCTCCCAGCCTCCCTGATAGAGGGAGGAGGAAGGGGGGAAGGTGAGCCTCTCAGTCTCTGGTAGTCCCTCTGGGCATAGTGGCAACAGACCAGATACCTGGTTCAGTCTCTCCCCTCTGGCAGAGTCTCATCCCTCAGACCTCCGGGGTCTGGAAGGGCCGTCCGCCCTGTTGGGCAGGGATTCTCCCCCTCCTTCGCCTCTGTACCTGCGTGGCTTCTCTCCTAATGCTTGTCAGCATCTGCACTGCCCAGCTCTCCAGTAGCTGGCTTTCCTCCCTCATCTCCTATCTTCTGCCCCTATCTGGCTGGAGGGCAGGCCCTTGACAGGTTCTGGCAGGCCCTTGATTGGCCCCAGGTGTCCTAATTAACGTAGATTAACCCCTGGTCAGCTACCGAGGGAAAAGGGACCTGCTTATCCTGGGGCTAATAGATCTGCCTTCCATGCATTAATTGGGTTTAACCATAGCCCTGGCTCCACCCTTGTTAAGCCTAGGGTGTTGTACACAAATGCAGACTTGTACCTCTAAGATCAGGCAGGAATTTAAAAAAGCACTCTTATGGGTTAATTGGTTGCTTTCTATCCCCCCTCCTTTCTGCGCTTTTGTTTTCTGAAGTTTTTATGGAGGGTACTTTGGATACTCATGTGAAATATTTGTTTGGACAAAAATGTTAAAAGTAACAGTTGTGAAAATGTTAGAATAACAGTTGTGGTGTTTATAAAAAGGGAATTCTTGGTTTAATAATAAAACCCAGATATATAAATGTAACTATATGTGCCACTCTGTGCAGTCACATTGGGTGAAAGCTTGGTAGTTAAATTATACAAGGGGGTCAACTAAAGTGGCTACTATCACCACTATGTTTTTGTCCCCAGAAGCCTTTACAGCTATTCTGAAGGAAAATGGGCCCTTTTCCCCAAAGAAATGGTCTGTAAAGGACTGCTGCAGGTAGCAGGAAGCCAGATACTCTGATCTATATTATTTGACTATTGGACAAGTTAATCAAAATCACTAAAGGAACATAGGGAGTTTCTTTTGGAACTTAACTTGACAGTCTCTGATTGTACAATATGGGAGTGTAATCGGGGTACAGTTGTGTAAAAATAATAGCAGCATCCTCCTGTAGCTGTCTGGCTTGACCTGTCACAATATTTAACACCATTATAAATGCTCGAGGCAAAGTAGGGTTTGGGGTGGAGGCTGACAGCTTGCGACCCCTCATGTAATAACCTCGCGACACCTTGAGGGGCCCCAACCTTCAGTTTAAGAACACTTGGTTTAATCTATAGCTAGAAGTCAAGGATAGCAGTTTAAGATCCTGTGCTGACGGGGGAAAACATTTTTTGTAGCCTCAGAAGAGCGATTCTTGCAATGAAATTATGTGGAGGTTCCTCTTGGCTTTATCTGGAAGGTGGGAAATACGAGGTCCAATTTCTGTGTGATTAAGTAGGCTGGCTAAAGAAGGAAGGTGGTTTTGACAGGTTTGCATCTTGTTGGAGAGGGACTGGGAAGCTGATGAGAGGGAAGAATCACAGGGCTGGAAGAGACCTTGAGAGTCCATTCCCTGTGTGCTGAGGCAGGACCAAGTATACCTAGACCATCCCTGACAGGTGTTTATCTAACCTGTTCTTAAAAACTGCCAAGCCTGGGGATTCCACAACCTCACTTGGCAACCTGCTCCAATACCTAACTACCTTTAATGTTAGAAAGTCTTTCCTAATATCAAACCTAAATCGCCTTTTCTTGGACATTAAGCCTGTTACTATTTGTCTGTCTTCAGTGCATGTGGAGAACTATTGGTCATTGTCCTCTTTATAAAAACTCTTAATGTAGTTGAAGGATGTTTTCCCCTCCCCCCAATCTTCTTTTCCCTGGGCTAAATGTGCCCAGTTTTTTAACCTTTCCTCAAAGGTCAGATTTTTTAAACTTTTTATCATTTTTTGTTGCTCTCCTCTGGACTCGTCCGGTGTCTGACGAAGTGGGTATTCACCCACAAAAGCTTATGCTCCAATACGTCTGTTAGCCTATAGGTGCCACAGGACTCTTTTTTGTTGTTTGTTTGTTTGCAACCTGTCCATCTCTTAAAGTGTAGTTAGGGTGACCAGATCACCACACTAAAATATCGGGACACATTGGGTTGCCATCAGCCCCGCCCACAGTCCACCCCTGCTCTGCCCCGACTCTGCACCAGGTCCTGCCCCCTCCCTGCTTGGCCCCACCACCGTGCCCTTCCTCATCCCCCGGCCTGCCACTGGCTTGCTGTATCCCTCCTCAGCCCCCAACCCACGCTCGCCTCCCCACCCACTTGCTCACCCGCTGCTCGCCTCTTCACCCCTCAGCCCCACCTGCCACTCACCCCTATGGCGCTGACTTCCCCTCTGCCAGGTAGGTGGGTGCTCGCCCGCCTCCCGCCTCTGCGCCGCCCTTGCCCCGCCCCCATTCCACCCCCTTCCCCCAAGACCCCGCCCCTGCCCTACCTCTTCTCCACCTCCTCCCCTGAGCGTGTCATGTACCCACTCCTCTCCCACCCTCTTAGAAAGTGCTAAGCGCCACCAAACAGCTGTTAGGGAGCGGGAAGCGCTGGAGTGGGGGAGGAGCAGGGAAGTGGGGCGTGTGGGGGGGGGCGAGAGAAGGAGGGAAGGAGGTGGGAGCTTGGCTGCAATTTTTCCCCATGGGTGTTCCAGCCCCGGAGCACTCCCGCGGTCAGCGCCTCCCTCCCGCTTGCCTCCTTACTTGAATATTGGGACAAATGGCATCCTGATCATACATTGATTGGGATGCGGGACAAAGGGTTAAATATAGGGACAGTCCCGATTTTATCCAGACATCTGGTCACCCTAAGTGTACTACTCAAAACTGGATGCAGTACTCTAGCTGAGGCCTCTCCAGTGCTGAGTAGAATGGAAAAAGTATTCTACCTTTATAATTGTCCATCTTCCCTTGCCTCCATTTCTCGGATGCTACTGTGGGAGTGATATAAGAGCCTACCTAAGAGTTGGCTTGGCCTGCTTGCAGTAGTTGCCATGAGCAGCACTTAATCATTTGGGATGTATGACTTAATTTTAAAGTTGAGGGAGAACTTTTTTCTTGGACAGAACAAGTGGGTAGAAAGCAAGAGTGGGCTGGAGGCCCTTTTTCTTTTTTTCACTTTGTGTTGGCTATTTAAACTGTACGATTTTGAGGGTATGGACTGTCTTACTCTGTATCCTGAACACAGTGGTGCCCTGTTCTCAGTTGGGGCCTCTAGGTGTCACTGTTATACAGAAAATAAGGAAAGGGCACATGCCATTAAGACACAAGAAAATAAGATGACTGGTACGTGTCATCTTATTAACTTTTCGTAATCTATTTTGTATCATGACTAATCACAATTTAGTTTTCTAAAGATGTAATTTTCAGATGTTTGTCTTAAATGTGTAAATGTGGATTACATGAAGAATCTATGTGTTGCAGGGTGAAGATGAAGCAATGTTCGTGGAATACAGGAAACAACTGAAACTATTGTTGGACAGATTAGCTCAGGTCTCACCAGAGTTACTATTGGCTTCAGTCCGCAGAGTTTTTAACACTACACTGCAGTAAGTTATATTTCTTCTAGTTGGCTTTAAGAAAGATAGCACTTCCAGGAAAAATTGCTTGATGCAATAACGGATGACAAATTTCTCATGCGGGCCTTGTCAAAACTCTCAGGTCAACCATTCTTTACATTTAATTTAGTGGTCAATTTGATTTTGCTGTGTCTTCAGCAGTAAAATAATCTTGATTCTTTTAGGCTCAGATTTCTAGAAAACCTCTTGATCTGTTTGTTATATTAAATGAGGGCTTAGACTCTAAAATAGGTGTCATCTCTCTAACTTTAAGGTTATCCCCATCCTCTCACTTTAGGGACCACCATTATCTAGTAACTGCATAGTTTCTCCTTTTCATCGTGTGGATAAATATCCTTCTGCTTAAATATTTTTTAAGCTAATAGTGAAAAATACCAAACTATTTGAGGGAGTGAGAAGCTGTGATAGACTGGTGCCAGTGGAAGTTGCATCAAATATTGCCACTATCAAGGCACAGTGTGAATAGATAACGTAGGGGAAAAACAATAATCAAGCGTTCCTTTAAAACACTCAACCCATACCAAATTTGTCTTCCTCCTCAATCCTAAATAGCAGCTATGAGAAACCTACAGTATTCATGTTGAATGCTCCTCTACTGCTTCAAAGATACTGCTATAATGGTGAAAAGAAATGCTGCATGTCTGTATATGTAAAAAATAATGCTCTCCAATGGCCAATATTTCAGGATGACAGTGTTCTTATAGTCTTCCTTTTCCTAGTTAACTTTAACTGATTGTGGGCTCCTATGTTTAATGAAAACTGCACATCTGTAGTCTCTCCATGCTAGGCAGTTCAAGGCACTTCACAAGAATACTGGGAAATATATTTGGCAATAAAATTGGTAGCTTGAGTGTTTCATGAAGCTCCATTGGCTAATGCGACCTTTGTTGAAGGATAATCTCGTGTCCATTTTATAGGAATTGGCAGGCTACACGGTTTATGGAAATAGAAGTAGCAATAAGGCTCCTGTATATGTTGGCTGAGGCTCTCCCTGTTTCTCATGGTGCTCACTTCTCTGGTGATATTTCAAAAGCAAGTGCTTTGCAGGATATGATGCGAACTGTAAGTATTTCAGCAGTAAGAGTTACTTAAATGTTTCACTCTTTACTACCAGTTTTTTCTTTTAACATGAAAGGCTCATCACGATTATCAGTGCTTCACTAAACTGTAGTTATGCACTGTAAATGATTAATCCTAATTCCTTAATGCTTTTTTCCCTACAGCTGGTGACATCTGGGGTTAGTGCCTATCAACATACATCAGTGACACTGGAATTCTTTGAAACGGTGGTTAGATATGAAAAATTTTTCACTGTTGAACCTCAGCACATTCCAAATGTTTTAGTAAGTTTGATCATTCATACAAAACTTCTTACTTTATTTTCTCCAACTAGATAAAGTAAATATTAGGAAGGTTTTTTGTGTTTGGGGAACTTGTCTTTCGTTCCTTATTTATTTTCTGAAAAAGATAGATTGAAACTTTGTTGGTTTGTTAAATTTTCTGCTTATGTACAATGAATACAAACTGAAATTTTTATTTTAATTGCAGATGGCATTCTTAGATCACAGAGGTCTTCGCCATACTAGTCCAAAAGTACGAAGCAGAACAGCTTACCTCTTTTCCAGATTTGTCAAATCTCTTAAGTAAGTGAAAGTTGTTTCAAATGGTGTATCCAGTTTTTACAAAATATCCGGTGATGAGAGAGCAGTGACTTCTTAAATTTTGAATAAAAGAAACGGGTTGAAATGAGCAGGAATTAAGTGGTACACCATAAAAGCACTTTTCTGGGGTTTTGTAAAATTCAGCCAATACTGCAGAGAATCTTAAAATGTGGACTGAAGCCGAGTTATCTGAATTTGTAGAAAGAGGAAAAACAGGTGTGAAGTCTCCCAATTCACGTCAGTTTGGTATTAACTCTGAAGTCTAATGATGGTGATATACTGGTCAATAGCAACTTTCACTGCTCGTCATCTTAGTGGAACCAGCCAGCAATTGTGGGCAGATCATGAGTGGAGTTCCAGTATTCGTATCATTCTTCAGTGTGACAACCTGAAAACAACTTACACAATTAACCAAATTTTGAATATACATTTGTTCTCTTGAACCTAGTAGGCAAAACTTGTTCTATATGGAGGTTATTTAATAATACAATTAAAACTCTCCAATCTGTGGTATGATTAGTAGCAGGAAATCACATTGGTCCTACTTCTCAAGCACAAATATTGCACTTAAATGCAGGAAAAACTCTGGAACAATACATCAGACATAGAAACCTGACTCTTTTTCAACTGTTAATGAAAACACTTAACTTAACCCTGGTCTACACCACACGCTTATAATGGTATAACGGCGTCACTCAGGCGTATGGAAAATCCACACCTCTGAGCAATGCAGTTATACCAAACTTACCCTTAGCACTATCTACACCATGTCAATAGGAGGGCTTCTCCTATTGACATCGCTGTCTCCTCTTGGTGAGATGGAATACCTATGCCAATGGGAGAAGCTCTTCTGTCGTCATAGGTAGCATCTTCGGTAAGTGCTACAATGCCGCAGATGCTGCAGCCTGTAAGTGTAGACAAGCTCTGAAATGAATAGGGCCATTGCCACTTGTCAGCTATTTTTCCAGGCTCTCTGGAGACTCATGCAGACATCTCTGCATTCATTACATGCACATTTTTGAGGTTTTCCTCGCAATCCTAAAACCAGAGACTTCTTTAAAATGAAAACTCTTATTCTGGAGGACCACACAGGAACATGAGGTGGCAGTTCACCACACTGGTCCAACCCAAACCCTAGTTTCCAAGTTAGAGCAGGATTCTCTCTTGCAGTAATGCTAAGATTTTGCAAGTGGTGATTTCTAGAAATATGTAATACTACTTAAATGTTTTACTTCAGTAAACAGATGAACCCCTTTATTGAAGATGTTCTGAACAGAATACAAGATCTGCTAGAACTTTCTCCACCTGTAAGTACTTATTATTTCCTATAAAATTTCACAAATGAAGTGTGTGAATCTGTATTCATCTGGGTGCCTAGGTACTAAGGCTCTAATCAGTAAGTACTTAAGTACATTTCTAAATTTCTACACATGGGTAGTCCCATTGAATTCCTGGGACTTCAGTGAGACTACTCATGTGATTAAAGTTAGGCACATGCTTCAGTATCTTGTTGAATAGGGTCCTAGAAAGCATGGGCTTTAGAAATACATGTGTAGATGAGATTTCTACCTGTTGATGATCCTTTGAAAATCTTTGAAACTGGCACGAGGTCCACAAACAATTGCAACTCCTATTGATACTTCTGTTAAAGTGCACTGATCTATCAAAAGCACTGGAGAGGGAGATTGTAGTGGCCCTGAGTAGCTGTAGCCTGCATTGACGTGAGAAATTAACTCATGAAGGGAGGCCTCATTTCTTGGAGGATAGATTTAAGGAGGTAAACAGATTGTTAGGCTGAAAACAGAATGTTTGCTAAATAAAATAAGTAAATAGGTCAATAGGCTAAAAGGGCAGAATGCCTGAGCAAGCTAAGATAAGAGGGAGAACACCAAGGCAATCCTTTACTAACAATGGACAAGGTAAGTTAAGAATGTAGATATGAAGATAAGAGTAGGTCGAGCATGGACAAAGCTTGCTGCATAGGGATTGTTTCCTGCAAAATAACCAAGCCAGTCAAGAAATATGTGGGGTGATCTATAGTAGATATGTATATGAAGGAAGAGGTTTTCTTTGTAACTTTGGATGTGTGGTATGCCCTACACCCACCCCCTACACTTGAGTCTGATCAACTCAGCATAGCTTTGCTGTATGCCAAATAAAGGAACCTGAGTGACACAATCTGGAGTCCAGATGGGAGGGAGGAGGAGAAAGAGGGGGTGGGGGGCGAGAGTGTGTGTGTGTGTGTGTGTGTGTGTGTGTGTGTGTGTGTGTGTCTTTTCTGAGCCCAGAGATCTGGATGAAGTGTTCTCCCAGCACTGGATATGGTGTTCTGGATAAACCAAGTGGAAGAGGTCTCGGAGGAAATCCCAACAGCCTGTATTTCAGACACTTCTATACTTTCTTCTGATTTATACTTAGTTTGTTTTAGTTATTAATTTATTATATCTTAACTTTACATTTTTGTGAAAGAATAAACTTTTTCTGTAGAGATTTCTCTTTACTCCTTGTCCTTCAACAATTCTCTTTGGAATTTTATAAAGATTTAGTAGAACAAAATTTCAGTAATTGGTGATTTATATATATTCTCTGTCTTTGGCTCTAGGAAAATGGTTACCAGGCTTTATTAAGCAGTGATGATCAATTATTCATTTATGAAACAGCTGGAGTGCTGATAGTTAACAGTGAATACTCTGCAGAAAGGAAACAGGTTCTAATGAGGAATCTGTTAACTCCACTAATGGAGAAGTTTAAAGTGCTGCTAGAAAAACTGATGGTGGCACAAGATGAGGACAGACAGATAGCACTGGCTGACTGCCTCAATCATGCTGTTGGCTTTGCTAGGTGGGTACGTTAAAATTTACTCGACAGGTATACATTGTTTTTGTTTTTTAAGAGAAAAATTTTTGGAATCAACAAAAGCAGTGACAAGCTTGAATTGCTCTGCAAGCATTTATTGCCCAAAAATCTGTTTTTGGTTGGCACTCTCTCCAAACAGCCCAGAAAATCAGGGAAGGTACCTTCTAGGAAAGAGTGTCAATAGAGGATCTAAGGTCTTCAGAATCCTTGCATTTCGCTGAATTTCTAATAAACCAAACCACTTACCATTAAATGACTCATGCAACATCTTATGAAGAACTTCAGTTAAAATAAAGAGAATATTCTAGTGCTGTCCATTTTGGCACCATTTGTGAATGATAAATTCACTCAAACTTAAATCTCAAAATGCTGTTCTTTTTAGTGTGAAGTAAATTACATTTAATAAGTGATTAAAAAACTCGATGCCCTAAGTGTTTGGCTCCCCATTTCAGGAAATTTTAATGTTTGAACAGTACATTTAAGTTCTTAAATATCTAAAGTAAGTCTTGTTCTAGATCTGCATTGTTGCTTTTTATTTCCATTGGAATGTGAGTTAATAGAGAACTTTGTGTGTTCATTTGCTTGCACAGCCGAACCAGCAAAGCTTTCAGCAACAAGCAGACAGTAAAGCAGTGTGGCTGCTCTGAAGTATACCTGGACTGCTTACAGACGTTTTTGCCAGCACTCAGCTGTCCGTTACAAAAGGAAGTTATCAGAAGCGGTGTCCGCACATTCCTTCACCGCATGATTATTTGCCTAGAGGAAGAAGTTCTTCCATTCATCCCTTCTGCCTCAGAACACATGCTCAAAGATTGCGAAGCAAAAGACCTTCAAGAATTCATTCCTCTCATAAATCAAATCACAGCTAAGTTCAAGGTCTGAGTCTGTCAGTTTATGGCATGGGAGGCTTCTAAACTCCTGCTTTCTGGGATTAGAAAAAGGGTCATTGTATGTGGAGGAACCTGAACTTCATAGAATTGTACTTCAAGCTTTATTTTGTAGCTGTAAATGCTTTTTATTAGTAAATACCTGCTTGAGACGGAGGGAAAGAACATATCTTTTAGTATATTCCCAAGAACTAAAGGGGTATTCCTTCTTTAACTGTAATTACCCCAAAAAGCAACATTTTTTTTTTAAAGATACAGCTTTTGGATTTGGTATTTCACTGCTTAAAAACACTTTTTATATTAACAAGAAACACGATACTTGTTTCCCGTGATGAAGTTAGTATTGAATAGGCAAAATGCCATGGTGCTAAATTTAATTTGAAAAAATGCTAATCACTCAACAGTGATTAAACCTGAAGTGAACTTTGTTCCTTTTCTTTTTTGTAGCAAGATTTACGGGTATGTACACAGATATAGACATGTAAAAAAATGCAGGTAGGTATACAAGTTTTAGATACGGTGTGTGGATATTTTGTGGAGAACACTGGTGTACAGGAACTTGGTGTGTAATTGTTATACAAAAATATACACTGGTACTTAACGCACTACAATACAAGATGGGTCCACAAATAGTGAAGAGTTCTTAAACACAGGTAGGAACATGGGTTTTTGGAGCAGAACTAATGTCTAGGAATGTTTGCAGATGTGTTTGGTATGTAAATGAGATTGACAGAAACTTTCACTATTGAATTGGAGAGCTTCTCAAACTGTGGCTGGTCACATTGTGCTGGCTCCTCATTTCAAATTGCTAAATTGTATTGAATGGGACAACTAAAATACATTAAATTACTGGGCTAGTATTACTTTTCAATGTCAGCAATTGTTGTTGCATTCATGAATGGGAGGGGAGGTTGTCTCGTGCACATGAGTAATCCCATTGCATCTGTGTACAAAATCTGGTCCCAGTATGAAAAAGCTTGAGAAGCCCTGGTGTATAGAATCTTTCAGCTGAAAGTTTCTTGTTAAATATACTAAAAGGCAGAGTTTGATGTGAAAATGAAAATACTACAGAGAAGAAATGATTATGAACTATCATGGTGGCATGGCAGAAATATATACTAGAGCATGGGGGATCTAGGCTCTGGAACACTGTTGGGAATTTCACACTCTGAACTCTATGGAGTGATGGTGGTGGGATGTAAAGATTATGGCAAGTTTTGGGAGGTTAGGGAAAGAGAAAGTGGTTTCCACATTGGTGTTGTATCCTGTTAGGTTTTTCAGATGACACTGATGGCAGTTCAAGATAGAGTAAGGAATTAAGTAACCATATGGGTGAGATAAATTATGATAAATAGGGATTGCCTGTTGACCCCAGTAAAGGCCTACGATGAATTGAGGAAAAGAAGAATGAAATGTTGGGGTCAGGCATAATGGGGGAAGCATATAGCCATGAAAAGAAGTAAACTATGCAATTCTTAGTATAACTTTAGGAAAAGGGAGATTTTTATCAACTCTATCATCAACTCTAATTACATGCAGCTTTTTCTCCTCTTGAATTGCTTTTTAAGTTTGATTAATCATTCATCTTTCTCAGTAAATGACTTAAATCTTCCTAAACAGGTTGTATCTGTAAATGCATAAAAACTGTGCCTAATTTTAAAAAAAACCGTAGCGCTAAGTAGGAAAATGACTTAAGGTTTAATGGACAAGAAAGACAGTATTTCACTTCCCTACCCTTCTGATGGTGTGCATATTTACTGAGTGGTGTAGTAAGTATATATTATAGGCATGAGGTTTGAGTGGATGCATTACTTACTAGTGTCAAAGCCTTGAGTCTTCACTCTCTTGAGCTACAATCTTGTACATCAGTTGTTATGGACTGCTGACTGCAGGAAAAACAAATTTGACACTCGTATGTCACCAAAAGGTCCTCAATCTAACAATTTTTGAAAATTCTATTCTGCCAGCAGTCATGTCTGTCTATGAAGCCTCAAATTGGAGGAAATTAAGGTAACCTGATGACCTCTTACCTATTTTCAGGCTTTAAGCAAGAAAACTGTTGAAGTTAAGGGTGTCACAGATGATGATAGAGGTCCACTTTGTTCTTGTGTCAATTTCTACATTTTGAAATCTTTTTAGAAATAACCTAAAATAAATTTTCTATCATTTTAAATGCCATGATTTTGCAATCCAGCAACTTGAGGCTTTCCAGGATTTTGAAGCAAGTGCTGTTTGTATCATTGGAAGAATTGAAAATCTCCCTTTTCCAGAAGGATAAAATTCCTATTTAACAATCTGCAGGGCTAAGAATGGATAAGTCTGTTGGTGCAGAACTAAATATTTCTCCTCTTGAGCCTCAGTATAATTCTGGTGGAGGAAGGATGGGAGAATCTCACATGAGTGGTGGGGGAAATAGCCATTTCTCAGAAAAGCCTTTTTTAAATAAAGATAAGCTGTCTGAAATGGCTCAGATTTGAAATATTAGACTAGTTTTTGAGGTTGATTGATTAATGGTCAGCAGTGCATTATGAATGCTATATCATTATATAGCACTTCTACCTATGTGTTTATATCTACACTTGGAGGGTGCCTGACTATTTTTAATTATTGGAAGTGACAACAAAAGCTAATGAAAATGAATCTCTTTTCTGTGCTAGATTTTTATGTCTCTGTAATGAGCTGTCAGTTGACACTGTTTCTCTCCCCACCGCACCCCAACTTCTACAGACCCAGGTTTCCCCATTTCTGCAACAGATGTTTATGCCGCTACTTCATGCTATTTTTGAAGTGTTGCTTCGTCCAGCAGAAGAAAATGACCAATCTGCTGCTTTAGAAAAGCAAATGTTACGGAGAAGTTATTTTGCCTTCCTGCAGACGGTCACTGGCAGTGGAATGAGTGAAGTCATAGCTAATCAGGGTGAGCAGTCACTCATGGGATCACACCATGAATCATTTTTACCCAATACAACAAGCAGTTTTGTTTGCCGAAATTATTAGCACAATTCCTGCTAAATGCTATTTAAATGTTTAAGGTAGGATCCACTGCCTTAAATGGATTATACTTAATTTTGGCTATCTAAACAAGAATTCTAGTTTGTAACATTTAGAAATACAATGAGTAAACTATTTTTATAGTGATTATTTTGGCAATGTTTTGTGACTTAATATTTGTTTGAGTGGTGGAGTGAGATTTCGGACAAGTAATACAAGCACATCAAATGTTTTTCTATGGAAATACACTTTGCCAGCTATATTAAATGTATCACTTATGACCAACTGTTGTATGCAATACAGTGAATAACCTTGCCTCAGTACCTTTTATGGTCTTACAGCTCATTCTCTATGCCAGCACAGCCCCTATGGCACATCAGTGGGCAGAAACTAGAGCTGCTCCTTCCTCTACGTTGGTTACCTGCTAATAGCATCTGTTTTCGCTTCTGCCCCTGATGTCTGAGGTTCATTTTGACTCACTGGGTGTCTAGTCCACACCTGTTTCCCAGCATTAACAGACACACAAATTTGGGGTCACTTGCCACTGAAGGCAATTTCATATGTTCTGTTGACTTAACTGGTGCAGAATCTGTTCAAACGTTCTTTTGTTAAATGAAGCGTTAGCAGGTTGAAAGAAGAAATGCATGAAAACATGAAAAGCTTTAGATTTTCATCTAGGCAAGACTGCAAAAAGATGTACTAATATAGGTTAAGGAAACCATACATTTATTAGAGGAAGAGGAATAAACAGTGAGGTGGGAAAACATGCAGGTGACATTTACTTAGACTGAGGAACTTCAAAGGATCTTAATAAAGCTAAGTATATAGGGGCAACGCAATGGGAGCAATTTGTTTTTGACACAAGTATCACCATACATGTTGAAAAGAACTAGAATATTGCTGAGTTTAAAGTAGCTGTAACTGGGGAGGAGAGGTAGAAATGAGGGATGGGCAGGGCTGTGCCAGTTGTGAACAGCTCAACATAAACCTCTGCTCAAGGTGCAGGAGAGGTCAAAAGAGAAAACAAAACATTAGAATGTTTAAAAAAGATAGGATAGCAAATACTGAAAATATTTTAAAATGCCATTGTCAATCACTTGGATTACTGTGTTCAGCTCTTGTTGCTTTCTCAAAAAGAAAAACAAATGAAAGATCCAGAAATAGGTGACAAAAATGAGGGTCAGAAAGACTTCCATATGAAGAGACTGAAAACACTAGATGTGTTCAATTGATACAAAATAACTAATGGAACGGAGAATGTAAATTCTTGTTCTCTTGGCTTTACCTTTCTCATAATACAAGAACAGGGAAACATATATAACATATATAACATTGAAAGGCAATAAACCAAAACCCAGTGACAGGAAGTACTACTTATACAGTGCATGATTAACGAGAGGAATATAGAGCTACCAGATTTATTGAGGCCAAGAGTTGGGTAAAAGAAGTATAAGACTGTTACTAATGAAAACATCTACAATTGTTAAATGATCAAATCCTTGTACATCAGAGTGTAAGCCAGCAACACGCTGGTGTTTAGGAAGAAACTTCTGTGGATAGGCTATTCCATTATTTTCACTATGGGGCTTTGCATTCCTCTGAACACATGGCACTGACCACTATCAGAGACCGGATGCTGGACTAGGTAGACCACTAGCCAGCTCCAGCATGGCAATTTTTGTGTTAAGCATAAATGTAAGATTGGTAGCTATAAACGTTTTTTGTAGCAAACGTTGTCAAGAAACCTTTACTTCAGACAACATGCTGGTGAATTTTCCTGTCAGCTTCCATAACTTGTATTTCTGTCCTTTTTCCCCACTCCCCATGGTCAGTGTCCTGACTTCAAACAGAAAGAACTTATGAAAAATGACACCTGTCTAATAAGTATTGTGAGACATGACATCACCTTGGGTACATGTAACTTTTACCTTTATAATTTTTCAATTTTCTTCTTATTAGAAGTGAAATTGGCTCACTTTATAATGGTCCATTTCACATAGCTACTTTTGAACTGGTGAACTTTTTGAGCTGAGAGTTTTAACGCTTTCAGAAGAAATCCATCTCCCCATTGGTGTCTAGTTAAACTTTGCTTCTTTGGGAAGGATCTTTTTTCAGTTGTTATCTTAGCATCTTCCTCCATGGGAACTGTCAACATTTCCACTCCAAGGGTTCTTGCAGGTTCAGGGATTTCTAGAGAGTTCTATTAAAAATGTACACTTCAGCAGATTACATGTGTTTTTGTAAAAAATACATAAAATATCTTATTATATGGATCTGGCAGTCAGACAACCATAGAACTTGTTACAACAGTTCTTTTATCAAGACCAAACAAAGTTCTTATTTTGCATATTAGTTTGCCAGTGCATTAATTAGCTTTTTCAAAAACCAAGAGGAATTTATTCTGACCATATCTCAGCAGTTTATAATCTTATTTCTATCAATCATAAACATTTATTACTGATAAAAACATGATGAACCAAGATGTTGCTAGAGAATATATTTTATAGCTATCTTATAAATTATTCCATAGAAACTTCAAATCAACGAGGAGTCCTCGTGGCACCTTAGAGACTTAACACATTTATTTGGGCATAAGCTTTTGTGGGCTAAAACCCACTTCATCAGATGCATGGAGTAGAACATACAGTAAGCAGGTATATATACACAGCATTTGAAAAGATGTGAGTTGCCTTATCAAGTGAGGGGGTTGGTACTAACGAGCCAATTCAATTAAGGTGGAAGTGGGCTAGTCTGAACAGTTGACAAGAAGGGGTGGAAATCACTTTTGTAGTGCTAATGAGGCCAGTGTAAACAAGATGGCCCATTTCAAACAGTTGACAAGAAGGCGTGAGTATCAGCTGGGGGAAAATTAGTTTTTGTAGTGACCCATCCACTCCCAGTCTTTATTCAGGCCCTATTTGATGGTGTCCAGTTTGTACCTTAATTCCAGTTCTGCAGTTTCTCATTGGAGTCTGTTTCTGAAGGTTTTTTGTTGAATTGCCACTTTTAAGTCTGCTATTGAGTGTCCAGGGAGATTGAAGTGTTCTCCTACTGGTTTTTGAATGTTATAATTTCTGATGTCAGATTTGTGTCCATTTATTCTTTTGCGTAGAGACTGTCCAGTTTGGCCAATGTACATGGCAGAGGGGCATTGCTGGCACATATTACATTGGTAGATGTGGAGGTGAACGAGCCCCTGATGGTGTGGCTGATGTGGTTAGATCCGATGATGGTGTCCCTTGAATAGATATCTATATACCTATTTCTGTTCAAGGGACACGAAAGCTTATGCCCAAATAAATTTTAGTCTCTAAGGGTCTGTCTACACTACGAGAGTACTTCGATGTCACTTAAATCGAATATGTGGAATCGATATTACAAAGTCGAATGTGTGTTTCCACACTAAGGACAGTAATTCGACTGTGAGAGTCCACACTAACAGGGCAAGCGTCGACATTGGAAGCGGTGCACTGTGGGCAGCTATCCCACAGTTCCCGCAGTCCCCGCTGCCCATTGGAATTCTGGGTCGAGCCCCTAATGCCTGCTGGGGGAAAAAATGTGTCGAGGGTGGTTTTGGGTAACTGTCGTCATCCAACCGTCACTCCCGCCCTCCCTCCCTGAAAGCGCCGGTGGGCAATCAGTTCGCGCACTTTTCTGGTGAGTGACAGCGCGGGCGCCACAGCACTGTGAGCATGGAGCCCGCTGCGACCATCGCTGCAGTTATGGCCGTTGTCAACACCTCGCACCTTATCAGCCACCTTTTCCAGAGGCAGATGGTGAGAAATCGGGCGAGGCGGCTACGGCAGCGCAATGAGGACATGAAGTCTGAGAGTGGCACAGACCTGTCACAAAGCACGGGACCCCGCGCCGTGGACATAATGGTGGTAATGGGTCATGTTGATGCCGTGGAACGGCGATTCTGGGCACGTGAAACAAGCACTGACTGGTGGGACCGCATAGTGCCGCAGGTCTGGGATGAATCCCAGTGGCTGAGAAACTTTTGCATGCGGAAGGGAACTTTCCTTGAACTTTGTGAGTTGCTGTCCCCTGCCCTGAAGCGCAAGGACACCCGGATGCGAGCAGCCCTGACTGTCCAGAAGCGAGTGGCCATAGCCCTCTGGAAACTTGCCACGCCAGACAGCTACCGGTCAGTCGCGAACCACTTTGGCGTGGGCAAATCTACCGTGGGGGTTGTTGTGATGCAAGTAGCCAAGGCAATCGTTGATGTACTGCTGTCAAAGGTAGTGACCCTGGGAAACGTGGAGGGGATCGTAAATGGCTTCGCAGCGATGGGATTCCCAAACTGCGGTGGGGCCATAGATGGAACTCACATCCCTATCTTGGGACTGGACCACCAGGCCAGCCAGTACATTAAGCGAAAGGGTTACTTTTCCATGGTGCTGCAAGCACTGGTGGACCACAGGGGACGTTTTACCAACATCTACGTCAGATGGCCGGGCAAGGTTCGTGACGCTCGTGTTTTCAGGACCTCTGGTCTGTTTAGACGGCTGCAGGAAGGTACTTACTTCCTGGACCACAAAATAACTGTTGGGGATGTGGAGATGCCTATAGTGATCCTCGGGGACCCAGCCTACCCGCTAATGCCATGGCTCATGAAGCCCTATACAGGCTCCCTGGACAGTGAAAAGGAACTCAACTACCGTCTGAGCAAGTGCAGAATGGTGGTGGAGTGTGCTTTTGGACGTCTCAAGGGGAGATGGAGAAGCTTATTGACTCGCTCCGATCTCAGCGAAACCAATATCCCCATTGTTATTGCAGCTTGCTGTGTGCTCCACAATCTCTGTGAGAGCAAGGGGGAGACCTTTATGGCGGGGTGGGAGGTTGAGGCAAATTGCCTGGCTGCTGATTACGCCCAGCCAGACAGCCGTGCGATTAGAAGAGCCCAGCGGGACGCGCTGTGCATCCGGGAGGCTTTGAAAGCTAGGTTCCTGAGTGAGCAGGGTAACCTGTGACAATTTTGTTGGTTTACAGAGAAGCTGAACCTGCCCCCGTTTCTTTACCCAGTGACTGTTCACAATCCTCTCCAGTTTCATACCCCGTTCACCCCCTTCCCCCCCTTCCAACACACGTTTAAAAATAAAATCACTGAAAATTTGTTAATGAACAACGTTTTATTTATTACTGTTTTCGCGGTAAAGTGTTGAAACTGGGACGCAGACTGTGGTGGGGAGCGGGTGTAGTGTACTCATGCAAAGGACGCTTCTAAACTCGAGGAATGCCAGGCTCCTTCTTGTACAGTGGTCCGCACTGGCGGACTGATTGTTTGAACGGAGCCTGCCACCCCTCCTGTTCGGGACTCTGTGTGTGTGGGCTATGTGACTTTGTGGCAGGGGGAGGACGGTTACAGATTCCCTGCTGCGTGGCTCTGTGATCCAGGATAAGGACCGCTGCATAAGATCTGTAACCGCCCTCCCCCGCCACAGTCTCATACCCCCCCCCCCCCCGACAATGAAAACCACCTCCCAGACTGACCAGGGTGCCTAGTGACTGCACTGTGTGTGTGACCTGCTGCTGAACCTGCCCCCGTGTCTGTACCAACCACCTTTTTCCCCCCCCCTTAAAACAGACTGTCCTCTAAAAAAACATGATGGAAACAGCAATTAACAGAAACTTATTTTTTATTAGCAAATGGACAATGAAACTGGGATGGGGGCTTGGGTGATGGGGGAAGGAAAGGACTTATCAAATTTTGGGGAATGACAGCCTTCTGCTACTTGAGCAGTCTGCAGGGGTAGAGTGACAGTTTTCACGGGCTCTGCAGCCCCTCCTTCTTGGTACTTTCGGTGAGGAGGGTATGGGACTTTGTGGCGGGGGACGGTGGTTACAGATAGACTGCAGCAGGGCTCTGTCCTCCTGCCTCCGGTCCTGCAGAACATCCACAAGGCGCCGGAGCGTGTCCGTTTGCTCCCTCATTAGTCCAAG
This sequence comes from Chrysemys picta bellii, assembly GCF_011386835.1. Classification (NCBI taxonomy): domain Eukaryota; kingdom Metazoa; phylum Chordata; order Testudines; family Emydidae; genus Chrysemys; species Chrysemys picta. Next base: position 62,847,480 of record NC_088791.1, read on the forward strand.
CAGTGTTTGAGTCGCCTGCTGGTCTTCCTGCCGCCACCTCTCCTCCTGTTCCATGTGTGATCGGTGCATTTGGGACAAGTTCTCCCTCCACTGACTCTGCAGTGTTGACTCGGCTCGGGAGCAGCCCATAAGTTCTGAGAACATGTTGTCCCGTGTCCTTTTCCGTCTACGCCTAATCTGCGACAGCCTCTGGGAGTCTGATGACAGGGTAGGTCGGGAGACAGCCACAGCTGTGGGATGGGAAAAAGGGAGTGAATTCCTCAGAAAGATAAATTTTTGGGTGAACAAAGAAAATAGTAAAAAGCAACAGAGGGTCCTGTGGCACCTTTGAGACTAACAGAAGTACTGGGAGCATGAGCTTTCGTGGGTAAGAACCTCACTTCGAAGAAGTGAGGTTCTTACCCACGAAAGCTCATGCTCCCAGTACTTCTGTTAGTCTCAAAGGTGCCACAGGACCCTCTGTTGCTTTTTACAGATTCAGACTAACACAGCTACCCCTCTGAAAGAAAATAGTCTCTGTGAAAAAGACCATTCACAGCACCTATCACATGCGCACTCAGGACAAGGTCGAATTTTCGGCCTTCGCATTCAGTCCCTGGGGTCCTGCAGTGCAGATCACAGAATCGGAACAGCACAGCAGAATTTGGGTAGCGGGCTGACATGGTAAGCCGTAGACTTGTGGCAGCTTAAAACTTTCATAATAGCACTGCCCTACTTTCACGTTCAAAGTGCTCCTAGCGTTGGCCAGTTCCTGCTGCCAGCAATCCGGCAAGCATTAACTCTGCCCCTGTCCCACCCCCTCACGGCTGTCCCCGGGAAAGATCCCTCTATGCTGCCCCTCTTCCGCCTCCACCGCATGGCTGTAAACCGGCAGTTACAGTTCTGTAAAGGAACAGGGAAGCAGTCCCAATACTAACATTGCCCTAATTCAAAGCAGGTCACCATGAGCGACATCACTCTGATGCGTATTTCTGACAGCGAGAAAGAACGCATGCTTCGGGAAAGCCTCCAAAGACCAGGGCCGTATGCCGCCATGCTGTGCAAGGCAATGATCCCGGAGTACTTGATGGTAGCCTGGCACGGAAACATTTCCTACTACGGAGGACACAACAAGGCTGCTCTCCCAAGGAACCTCATGCAAAGGCTTTCCAATCTCCTCCAGGAGAGCTTCATGGAGATGTCCCATGAGGATTTCTGCTCTATCCCCGGATATATTGACCGAATTTTACTGTAGCTGCACTGGCAAGGGCTAAACAGTACAGCGCCTAGGGCAAACCAATCAAGATTTACCGGACATTGTTAGATTTTTTTTGCAGCAGTTGCACTGCCAAAGACTAGAACTTTAAGTGCCTAGGACAATCTAATCATGAAAAAGCCACAGTTAATATTTATATTCTTTTATAAATAAATGTTTACATGTTTAAACCACTTATCGGCTGATCCTTCCCCTGATTCTGGGTCCGGGTTAACGCCTGGGGACGGTTGGTACGGGATCTCTGTGAGGGTGATGAAGAGATCCTGGCTGTCTGGGAAATCAGCGTTGTAAGCGCTGTCGACTGCCTCGTCCTCCTCATCTCCTTAGTCTTCTTCCCCGTCCACTACCATCTCAGAGGAAGCGGGCGTGGACAATATCCCATCCTCAGAGTCCACAGTCAGTGGTGGGGTAGTGGTGGCGGCCGCACCTAGGATGGAATGCAGTGCCTCGTAGAAACGGGATTTCTGGGGATGGGATCCGGAGCGTCCGTTTGCCTCTTTGGTCTTCTGGTAGCCTTGTCTCAGCTCCTTGATTTTCACGCGGCACTGCGTTGCTTCCCGGCTGTATCCTCTCTCTGTCATGGCTTTGGAGATTTTCTCGTAGCTCTTTGCATTCCGTCTTTTGGATCGCAGCTCGGAAAGCACGGACTCATCGCCCCACACAGCGATCCGATCCAAGACTTCCCGATCAGTCCATGCCGGGGCCCTCTTTCTATTCTGAGATTGCATGGCCATCTCTGCTGGAGAGCTCTGCATTGTTGCCAGTGCTGCTGAGCTCGCCACGATGTCCAAACAGGAAATGAGATTCAAACTGCCCAGACAGGAAAAGGAATTCAAATTTTCCCGGGGCTTTTCCTGTGTGTCTGGTCAGAGCATCCGAGCTCTGACTGCTGTCCAGAGGGTCAACAGAGTGGTGCACTGTGGGATAGCTCCCGGAGCTATTAGCGTCGATTTCCATCCACACCTACCCTAATTCAACATGGCCATGTCGAATTTAGCGCTACTCCCCTCGTTGGGGAGGAGTACAGAAGTCGAATTTAGGAGACCTCTATGTCGAACTAAATAGCTTTGTTGTGTGGACGGGTGCAGAGTTAATTCGATTTAGCGCTGCTAAATTCGACATAACCTGCTAGTGTAGACCAGGCCTAAGGTGCCAGAAGGACTCCTTGTTGTTTTTGCTGATACAGACTAACATGGCTACCACTCTGAAACCTATCTCCATAGAAACCTGTTTGTCATTTAAGTTTGTAGAGTATTTCGAAGTTGTCTATATGCTGTTATAACATTTTGTAAATTGAAAATCACTTTTGAAATCTTTTCCTCTTTAAATAAGAATTACATAACAAACTGTTTTGCCCTTTGTGTTATGGAGTCTCAAAGGCTTAAAAAATTAGGTCTTCTCTGTTCACGCTGGAGAACTCAAGTTAGTTTTATCTCTCATACTAAAAATCTAATTTACTGTAATCTATTGTAGATGCAGAGAATGTGGAACGTGTGTTGTTCACTATCATCCAAGGAGCAGTGGACTATCCAGATCCTATTGCACAGAAAACATGCTTTATTATTCTTTCTAAGCTGGTGGAGCTTTGGGGTAAGTTTGCATTCATATTCTGACAGGTTTATGATCAGTAATTGTTAGAAGGATAAAATCTGAACAGTGCTTCTTTTTTTTCCCTTCCTCCCCGCAGGGGGCAAAGATGGACCAGTAGGTTTTGCAGACTTTGTCTACAAGCACATTGTCCCTGCATGTTTCTTAGCGCCTTTAAAACAAACTTTTGACTTGGCAGATGCACAGACAGTATTGGTACGTATTCTGAAATATTTATTTTAACATACATATGAAAACTTCTAAAAGTTGAAATATACATACAACAAAGAATTGATTTGACTGATAACACAAAAGCTTTTCCATTTATGTAAAACAATTAGATAGTCATTCTTTTGAGGGTGCCTAATTCTGCAGGTGGTCCTGCTCTTAGAACTCAAGTTTATTTCAGTGAAAGATCTGTATGCAGACGACTTCAGGACTGAGTCCCTAACATAAATGTATGGTATTAACAAAAGTTAACATTCAATACTAGTTACTGACAAGAGTGTGTTTGGGTTGAAATCTTAAGGGCTTTTTTTTCCCCCTCCCCTGCAGGCTTTATCGGAATGTGCAGTGACGTTAAAAACAATTCATCTCAAAAGGGTAAGGCTTGTAAAACTTTGTGTAAAACTAAATGTTTCTCTTAAAGGTGTTTCTTGGAATTAAATTAATCTCCAGAAGCTAGTAAGTGTCTTTATGTGGAGAGAAGAATAAAATTAATTCCAGGGGAGTTAACAGAAATCACTGACTGGAATGGATGTTGTTTTGTTCCTCTTTATGTTGTTGTTGTAAAACCTTTAAAGTTGTCACAAAATAACTGAATTTGTATGTTCAAAAATTATTTAAATCAATTTTAATCCAGTGATGGTTAATTACTCTGTTACTCAGTACAATAATTACACCAAGTGCAAGGGATCTGTGGTTTTGAAATAATTATATTCTTTAGCAGATCTCTTGCTTAAAGTAGCTTCATGCTGTAAAGTCACTAAAAATGGCATGTTCTTCTTTGTGTTTGCTCATGTCCATTTCATGTTAGTTGTGCGCACGTCACGTGCATCATCGCCAGAGATTTTTCCATAAGTGGTATCAGTCGGGCCAACTCTAGTACCCTCTGGTGCTGCGTGCTTATGCACTGGTATAAGGGGCACTGCTGGCCCCTCACTCTCTTAATTCCTTCTTACCGCCCGTGACAGTTGATGGAACAGTTCCTGTTGCTTCGGCAAGGCGTTATTCAGTGGTTTTCTCTTCAGCTTTGTTTTATTAGTCTGTTTAGTAGTAGCGTAAATAGAGTAAAAAGTATTAGTGCAGATAGTCTCCCTCTCTTCGCCCCTGGGGCTGGGTATGCCCCAGTCCCTTGGCTTCAAACCTTGTGCCTTCTGTTGCAAGCCTATGCTGGTGAGTGACCCGCACTTGCGTTGTCTGAAGTGTCTGAGAGAGGCTCACATATGAGAGTGCTGTGAAATCTGTCAGGACTTCACACCCTGTACAAAGAAAGGCTAGACTGAGAGCTTGTCTTCCGAACACCTCAGCTTTGGTGTAAAGCGCCCCTCTGGCACTGCATGTTTCTCAGCACCGTTTCCATCTCCGAGGATGAGGAAGAAGCCTAAGAAACAGCAATCCAAGAGAGGATGTCTCCCCAGTGCTGAGCAAGGACAAACGGGGATGGCAGTGGAGTGTGACGTGCATCAGGCCGCTCCTCTGTCCCCAGCCCCTAGCGCCACTGTCAACTCCACACTACTCGCAGGGGTCCAGTGTGGGACCTCCCCTGGACACCAAGAAGTCATCACAGTGCCTTCCACCTGGAGGCCTTTGCAGTGGCCGATGACTTAAGCTATGTCTACACTTTAGGATTAATCCGAATTTATATAATTTGAATTTTGGAAACAGATTGTATAAAGTCAAATGTATGCGGCCACATTAAGCACATTAATTTGGCGGTGTGCGTCCATGTACCGGGGCTAGCGTCTATTTCCGGAGCGTTGCACTGTGGGTAGCTATCCCATAGTCCCCGCAGTCTCCTCTGCCCATTGGAATTCTGGGTTGAGATCCCAATGCCTGATGGGGCCAAAAACATTGTCGCGGGTGGTTCTGGGTACATCCTCCCCCCTCTCCAGGGAAGCAACGGCAGACAACCGTTTCACGCCTTTTTCCTGGGTGAACAGTGCAGACTCCATACCACCGCAAGCATGGAGCCCGCTCCGCTCAAGACAGCAGTCATGAACATTGTAAACACCTCGCACGTTATCGTGCAGTTTATGCTGAACCAGAACCTGCAAAACCAGGCGGCGAGGAGTAGGCTACGGCAGCACGGTGGCGAGAGTGATGAGGACATGGACATGGAATTCTATCAAACCGCGGACCCCGGTGCTTTGGAGATCATGCTGTTAATGGGGCAGGTTATAGCCGTGGAACGCTGATTCTGGGCCCAGGAAACAAGCACAGATTGGTGGGTCCGCATAGTGTTGCAGGTATGGGACAATTCCCAGTGGCTGCGAAACTTTCGCATGCGTAAGGGCACTTTCATGGAACTTTGTGACTTGCTTTCCCCTGCCCTGAAGCGCCAGAATACCAAGATGAGAGCAGCCCTCACAGTTGAGAAGCGAGTGGCGATAGCCCTGTGGAAGCTTGCAGCGCCAGACAGCTACCGGTCAGTCGGGAATCAATTTGGAGTGGGCAAATCTACCGTGGGGCCTGCTGTGATGCAAGTAGCCAAAGCAATCACTGAGCTGCTGCTATGAAAGGTAGTGACTCTGGGAAATGTGCAGGTCATAGTGGATAGCTTTGCTGCAATGGGATTCCCTAACTGTGGTGGGGCGATAGATGGAACCCATATCCCTATCTTGGCACCGGAGCATCAGGGTACCCAGTACCTAAACCGCAAGGGGTACTTTTCAATGGTGTTGCAAGCACTTGTGGATCACAAGGGACGTTTCACCAACATCAACGTGGGCTGGCCAGGAAGGGTTCATGACGCTCATGTCTTCAGGAACACTAATCTGTTTAAAGGGCTGCAGCAAGGGACTTACTTCCCGGACCAGAAGATAACCATTGGGGATGTTGAAATGCCTATAGTTATCCTTGGGGACCCAGCCTACCCCTTAATGCCATGGCTCATGAAGCCATACACAGGCAGCCTGGACAGGAGTCTGGAGCTGTTCAACTACAGGCTGAGCAAGTGCAGAATGGTGGTAGAATGTGCATTTGGCCGTTTAAAAGGTCGCTGGCTGGCGCTCGTTACTGACTCGGTCAGACTTCAGCCAAACCAATATCCCCATTGTTATTGCTGCTTGCTGCATGCTCCACAATCTCTGAGAGTAAGGGCGAGACCTTTATGGCGGGGTGGGAGGCTGAGGCAAATGGCCTGGCTGCTGATTATGTGCAGCCAGACACCAGGGCAATTAGAAGATCATACAAGGAAGCGCTGCGCATCCGAGAAGCTTTGAAAACCAGTTTCATGACTGGCCAGGCTACGGTGTGAAAGTTCTGTTTGTTGAAAATCCGCCCCCTTTATTGACTCATTCCCTGTAAGCAAACCACCCTCCCCCCCCCACCCCCCTTAAATCACAGTGTTCTTTAAGACCAGGTTCAACTGTACCCCAACCTGGCTTCCTTCCAAAGGTGGTTCCATAGTAACCAGGCCATTTTCCTGCCAGTTTTCTTCCCAAAACTGCACAAGAATTCAGAAGAGCAGCGGCTTTACTCGTTGGACATTAGACATACTGTAGCCTTCTATATTGAGAGGATCAAGCCATTCTGTAGATCTGCACAACTCTTCGTGCCAATAGCAGAAAGTATGAAATGCCTACCAGTCTCAGCCCAGAGAATCTCATCCAAGATAGCCTCCTCTATTTGGGCATGCTACAAGCAGGTGGGCATCCCACCTCCTGCTATCTTTACAACTCATTCAGCGAGAGCTCAGGCTTCATCGGCGGCATTTCTGACTCAGGTCCTGATCTGCAGGGCTGCAACCTGGTCGTCGGTGCATACCTTCTCCGTTCACTACACCATCACCCAGCAGGCTCGAGATGATGCCAGGTTTGGGAGAGTAGTGTTGCAATCCGCATGTCCATGAATTCTGAGCCCACCTCCTTTTTACTGCTTGTGAGTCACCTAACGTGAAATGGATATGAGCAAGCACCTGAAGAAATAATGGTTACTACCCTTTCCATAAGTGGTGTTCTTCGAGATGTTGTTTGTGTCCATTCCATGGCCCACCCTCCTACCCTTTTGTTGGAGTTAGCCTCTCAGTTCCTTCTTGCTGGCTATGGGGCCAGCAGTGCCCCTTATACCGACACATAAATGCATGGCACCAGAGGGTGCTAGAGCCGGCTCAACAGCTGCTGAATGAAAAATGTTTGGCAACAGTGCATGCAGCACATGCACACCTAATGTGGAATGGACATGAGCAACACATCTCTGAGCAACAGTTATGGAAAGGCTATAACTGTTTTTTTTGGTTTTGTTTTTTCTTTTTCTTGACAGATCTGTGTATTCGGTGTCAGATACGCAGGTTTTAGTGACTAAAATAAGCTTTTGCTATTTGTTACTCTTGTTCACAATGCTGCAAAGCCAACATAGATATGAGAGTATTATCTGGATTCTATTTCTTATACCTCACAAACAAACAAAATTGTAAGTTCCAACTACAGGGCTAATAAGTGAATTGGAGGTACCTTTTTTGGTAAATGGCCACAAAATCCCTGGTAACATTACATGTATGTGTCATTTGCCCTAACAAAACAGCATACATTTAGAAGATTTTTACAGAGATGACTACTAGCCATCAGTCTCTAGGAGTACATCTGGGTGGTGAATTTCTCAATCATTCTGAAACCACCGAGTTTTGTCATTAGTGGGAGCAGTAACTTAAGGTGAAGCTATAGTGTGGTAAATGTGCTGGCATATATTTCCTCTTAATGCGGCACACTTCTGAGTTGTGAAGTATGACAAAACGGAGGCCCTAAGGTCCATCTAGTTAAATTGGCTATCATAACATTTAACTTTCATTACTCTTGCAGTTTTAATTCAGCCGGGTTTCTTTTTAAAAGCGCATGTTTTATTCTATGCAACAAAACTAAAATATAATGGGGTTATTAACTTTATAACTAATGCTGAAACTTGGAGAAATCTTTTACTTAACCTTAATTATAAGTTGTTGTAAAGATTTTGTCATGGTTATTTTTAGTAAAAGTAATGGACAGGTTGCAGGCAATAAACAAAAATTCACAGGAGCCATGACCTGTCCTGACTTTTTTATTAAAAATAACAGGGGAAGAGGGCTGGGGAAGGAATGACAGCGGAAACCCTATGGGGGGACTGACATCCACACCACTGTGGGTCGGGAGCACAGCCCCAGCTCTGGCACAGGCAAAAGGAGTGGGGGAACGTGTGGCCCTGGCCCCAGCTGCAAGGAGTGTGGGGGGCAGGCGGGGCGGCCCTGGTTTTGGCCCTGCCACTGACAGCTGAAGTCAAGGAGGTCTGGTGAAGTCTCAGAATCTGGGTCCTCCGTGACTAAATTGTATCCTTACTTATAATACATAAAACTTGCTACTTGGAGTACTACTGTTGCTATTGATACCTTCTCCATGAAGGGCCAAAACTATCTTATACCCTAAAACATATCCCTAATGGCTTTTATTGTTAATTTATAAGGCTACATTTGACCAAGCAAAATTGTGGTCTGATATCTTTTCCAGGGCCCTGAATGCATTCACTATCTTCAGCAAGAATATCTGCCTTCACTGCAGGTAGCTCCTGAAATAATCCAGGTAGGAACCTTTTCTAGTTGGTATTTCAAATATTTAAAAGTGAAAACAGAAGACAATATCAAAAGTTGTGTTGGTAAGCTTAATTTTTCCTGTTTTACTTTTCACACAATTGCTATGTAGTACTAAAACATGACAAAAAGAATATTATTAAAATTAGGGATGTAAATATCAGTTAAAGTTAACCGGTTAAACGATTAAAATTATATAGTTTAACTGGTTAACCGAGGTAGTTCCATGGGGCCTGGCACAGCTTGGCTGGGGTTAACGATTAAGTTTGGTTAACCGGTAAGCCTAATGCTTACCGTTTAACCTTTTACATCCCTAATTAAAGTACAGCATACGGGAAAACTATCCACAAGTTGGCAGTACAAATACCAACGTAGTGCCATTAAACTCGGTGATTTAAAGCATTCCCTCAGAAAACGTCTGTCATTAGAGCCTCAGTCCAGTGTAAAAGATTAATTATAGTCATGCAGCCAGTTTTCCAAAAGAATCTGGGTGGAAACTTATTTAGATGGAGGACTGAAGCAAGAGATGCATCTGAAACCAATAATCAAGTATTTTGATACCCGCAAGGTGTTAACATTTGTGTTTGTGAAGATATTTGCCCAGAATAGGCAACTGAAAAAATATTTTAGCCCCTTTAGAGTTGCCCAGATGTCATCTTAGTATGCTTTGTCTGGTTCTGCCCTCAGAGATACTGATATATACTTAGAAGTACTTGTGCTTCTTAAGTATTATTTTGGTTGAGTATTTGTGAATGTTTCCACAGTCCAAATCTCTGGAATAAAAACTATATAGCTATAGATCTTATTACAAGTGCTAGTCTAGTTTAAGTGACTACTATATTGGTAATAAAAATAAACATTTCATAGCCATCATTTCTTTTTAATAAGACTTAAATCTGAGAAATTAAAGTACAAGGAATTTTGATTTTATAAAAATGGGTACAGAAATATTTTTATATTAAAGATCGCATTAATTCAATGCATCAATTTTCTGTATTGTTTTTGGTCTTACTAATGTACAAGGGTCTTGTACATTACAGTAATTCTTGCACTTAAAAATAGACAAGAGATAGTGTTTTCAGCAATTAAAGTATTTTTTCAAGCTTGATTGTTTCAACAGTTAATGTGATTAGGGCATTTTAAAAGATACACTAAATGTTATCTGGGTGAACTAGTTTGATTAGATGTTGAGTGCCAAGTAGAAATAGAGGATCTCAATTCTGATCTGTGAGTGAACTTGGAGGTTGAAGCGGTCAGACCTGCTTCTTTGGAAGATTGTATTTACCATCGTAGTGTGACTTAAATTGTGAAACCAGTTGACTTAACAGCATAAATAATACTTGTGTGATAATTTATACTAAAGATAAAGGAAGGCTTCTTGCATATCCATACGTTACCCTTTGATCCAAGTTTGTAACTGCTTTGTCAGGAATTGTGCCACAGTGAGGACAGAATGACTCTTTTTATCTTGAAATACTCATATTAACAATACTTAACACATGTAATGCTTTACATGTTCAAAGTACTGTACAAAATTAGGGAGGTAGGTGTTATCCTGATTAAACTTTAAGGAGAAACAGGAGATAACATTACTGCAGTGCCACAAGTCATGCAAAGGCAAGTTTAGAGCCATGGACCTCTTGACTTCAGTCCTCCAATCTAGGCTTCTCTGTTATCATTCAAAATGTAAAATAGGTTGCTAAAAACTAAACATCTGTTCTCCTCTGAAGCATATCTGAGGGGAGCCAAAACCTATGATTCATCCTTACTGGCCAGTAAAATGCATAGTTTACCTCTTCCTTTAAAGAAAAGGGTGGGGGGGGGGAGGGGAGAGAGCATAGTGGGGAAAATATGAACTTCTGTTACTCATTGCATCTCAAGCACTTACTTTGTTTATCCATCTAGCTACAATGTATTTAAATATTAATTCTCATTGCTCATTTACAGGAGTTTTGTCAAGCACTTCAGCAGCCTGATGCTAAAGTTTTTAAAAATTACTTAAAGGTAAGTTTAAGTACAGTGTGTTTCCTTATTACAATGTACATATTTCACTGATTTATGATAGTGATTTGAAGGCAAGTGAGAACATATCTCTAACTTAACAAAATGATTCTATGGATGTTTTGTGTACTGCAACCTGCAAGTAACCAGCAAAGTTAAAAATGGTCGTCTTCTTTTTTTTTTTTTTTTTTTTTTTCCCCTTCCAAACAACTTAAACACTATTAAATTGTCATTTGATTTCTTTGGTCATATATCCAATGAGATGGTATCCATTTGGCCTATGTATCAAATTGATAACTTAGACAGGGCATAACTGCCATGGTTCTAAAATATGTATAATACTTCCCTTCATCATAGCTGTTCTGTACTGCAAAAAAGTTTGAGTACCACCATCAATAGATTTTTAGATGGAACCACTTCTGTGTTGAGCTTCAGGGAGACAATCAGTCCCCTCAAATTAATGTGCACGTATTCGTGTAAAGACATCAACTCTAACCATACTATGAATATGTATAATCTGCATTTCCTCAAGCTTTAGCAAGGCTTGTATATAAATACTATTGTGTTTTGTTTTGTTTTTTTTAATACAGGTATTCTTTCAAAGAGCAAAGCCCTAAGGAAAATACTGGAATCCCCTGTACCTGCTTCCATAATCAGGAACTCCAGTTATTTATACAAATGCTAACTTTTTGTGCCATTTAAACTGGTTTTGTTTTTAAAGATGTTGCTTTCTGCTTACATCAGTAAATATTTTAGTCTTTGGAAAAATGCAAATGAATATGCACCGCTTCTGTGTCTCATTAGATACATGTAAGGTATGTGACAACATGAGAAGTTGCCGGCATGCCTATTCCAACCCTTTTACTTTGTGTAGGATGGTTTAAGTTTATGCTGTAACAAATACAGCAGTAAAATACCTGACTTTTATTTTTGAAATAAAAAAATATGAAAATCTAAGACCATAGCAGTGGTTATTAAACTGTACATTTTTAAAGATACTAAGTAAAACATGTTTTCATGAGACATGAATTTCATTTGTTCATGTATGGTGACATGAAAAATAAAACAATCAAACTCATTTTTGTAGATAGTCATTTCATTGAAATTGTCTTAATGCTAAAGTGTATATTCTACAAAACACAGATTGGTTTAATAAATTATGATTAAAAATAGGAACTGGTTCTACTTTTTTATCAAAATAAATTTTATGTAGTGAAAAAGTACAGGTCTCTGACTCATTGTGTTGAATCTTTAGGTGTTACAATCAGTAAACTGTAGAACGTTGTATTAGTTTGAGCAAGAAATAGCAATTCTATCGGTACTTTGATACAGTGTTATGGTCAGTTAGGATATTTACTGTCCTGTTTGGTTGAACCAAGCAAAAATTGCATTTATTACAATATATTTCATTTGTACCAATGGCTTGTGCCTCTGTGGTTCCCCAACTGATGATGTTGTATGCAGGCTACTATCAGAAAATTTGGTGGGGAAAAACAGTTATGCAATGAGTCCTAGTTTTCTCCCAAGAATAAATATCTACATAAGATTGTGGAGTCCACATATCCCACAGATAATCAAGAGTGGGCAATTTTTTTCTACATTATGTAGTACTTTAAAATAAGATTAAAGATTCACAGTACTTATTTAAAAAATGACAGCCTGTCTTTCAACTAGGCTACTGCAAACCAGATTACTAGAAGTAGAAAGGCTGCCAAATAACTAATCCTAGGAATGTCCGGCAAGAACCTGAACTTTCTGACCGTCATTAGCAGATTGACAATGTGGTACAACTCGAACAAATTCCAATACACTTGTGGAAGGACTCAACCACCCCCACCCACAATGATTATCAAATACCTTCTGAACTAATTGTCACATTGCTTGACTAAAAGGATAGTCCTGTGGAACAGAGGTGGTTAAGTCCAATGTTATATGGCTCTCTAGAGAGATACCAAGAACAAACTGAGGGACTGCCCTCTTGGTGTGGATTCTTCAGTGATTTAAATTTTCACTGGCTCTAACTAAGAGTCCTGGCTCACTTTCATTATATTACCTATAATCTAATTATTAGGGCTGTGGATTAATCACAGTTAACTCACACAATTAACTCAAATTAATCATGATTAATCATTGTTTTAATCGCATTGTTAAACAATAGAGTACCAGCTGAAATGTACTAAATGTGGGTATTTTTCTACATTTTCATATATATTGTATCTGTTGTAATTTAAATCAAAGTGTATAGTCTTTTTTATTACAAATATTTGCACTGTAAAAATGATGAAATAGTATTTTTCAATTCCTCATACAAGTACTTAGTGCAATCTTTGTTGTGAAAGTGCAACTTACAAATGTAGATTTTGTTACATAACTGCATTCAAAACCAAAACAATGTAAAACTTCAGAGCCTACAAGTCCACTCAGTCCTACTTCTTGTTCAGCCGATCACTAAGAGAAACAAGTTTGTTTACATTTACAAGAGATAATGCTGCCCTTTTTTATTTACAATGTCATCAGAAAGTGAGAAGAGGCATTTGCATGGCACTTTTGTAGACGGCATTGCAAGGTATTTATGTGCCAGATAGGCTAAACTTTCAAATGCCCCTTCATGCTTCGGCCACCATTCTAGAGGACATGCTTACATGCTGATGACGCTCGTTAAAGAAATAATGCATTAATTAAATTTGTGACACAATTCTCCCCAAAGGAGTTCAATGTTCCCTGCTCTGTTTTACCCCCATTTTGCCATATATTTCATGTTATAGCAGTCTCGGATGATGACGACCCAGCACATGTTGTTCATTTTAAGAACACTTTCACTGCAGATTTGACAAAATACAAAAGTTACCAATGTGAGATTTCTAAAAATAGCTTCAGCACTAGACCCAAGGTTTAAGAATCTGAAGTGCCTTCCAAAATCTGAGAGGGACGAGGTGTTGAGCATGCTTTCAGAAGTCTTAAATGAGCAACACTCCAATGTGGAAGCTAGAGAACCCGAACCACCAAAAAAGAAAATCAACCTTCTGCTAGTGACATCTGACTCAGATAATGAAAATGAACATGCCTTGGTCCGCACTGCTTTGGATTGTTATTGAGCAAAACCCATCATCAGCATGGATGCATGTCCTCTCAAATGGTGGTTGAAGCATGAAGGGACATATGAATCTTTAGTGCATCTGGCACGTAAATATCTTGCAATGCCAGCTACAACAGTGCCATGAGAATGCCTGTTCTCACTTTCAGGTGATGTAAACAAGAAGTGGGCAGCATTATCTCCTGCAAATGTAAACACACTTCTGTGTCTCAGCAATTGGCTGAATAATAGGACTGACTGGACTGTAGGCTCAAAAGTTTTAATTTTTTATTTTTGAATCCAGTTTTTTTGTACCTAATTCTAAACTTGTAAGTTTAACTTTCATGATAAAGAGATTGCTCTATAGTACTTGTATTAGGTGAATTGAAAAAACTGTTCCTTTTGTTTTTTACAGTGCAAATACTTGTAATCAAAAATAAATGTAAAGTGAGTCCTGTGCACTTTGTATTCTGTGTTGTAATTGAAATCAATATATTTGAAAATGTAGAAAACCTCAAATATTTAAATAAATTGTTTAACAATGCAATTAATTTTAATTGCTTAACAGCCCTACTAATTATGTAGCGGCTAGACTGGAGGGTGCAAGGTAGCAATTATGCCTCAAGCCAGATTTCTTCCTGCTTGTTCCTGGCTGTATTTGGTCCTGGACAATAGCAAATTACATGTTTGGGGCAGAGTCCAAGTTTCACCCACCTCTTTCCCACCTGCTGAGGCAAATGAATAATGGGCTTGCAGCACTCACTCACCATTACATGCCTGGATTTCAGGTTTAGTGAGACTGTGCTCTTCTCTCCACCCCTTGAGGATAAATGGTTTGTATAACTGGTCATTTGTAAGATTGGAGTTTGTGAAACTGAGGTTCTACTGTAATTCCAACTCTTAAGTGGTACCTGTAATCTTCACTGAGGCAGGAAGAGCATCCTATGAATGTTAAACATGTCCAGATACTTCCAAGGAGGGGAGTCTGGTGATGACTATCCTTCCAGACCATGAGTGGGCTCACCAGCCAAAATTCTTGGTTATTTTTTGTGAGATGCTAAATGGGCACTTTCTTTGAATATGAGAGCAGTCAACCAACACAGATTCTAAATCCATGCACGCTGAGGTTCTCTCTTCTCTCCCCCCCTCCCCCTTTCCTCCTCAGGCATTGGCTTCTTTTGACCTTACTCTACCACATATTCCCTTCTAGCACATGCCTCTTTTGCAATCTCCTTATGACACCTTCTCTATCATGTACTCCACTTGCCTGCGTACTAGCCACAAGCATGAGTGGAAGGAGCTATAACTGCATGACAGATTTAAGTGCCTAACAGAAGCCCAGGTACTCTCCTAGGATTCAAGCTAAGTGTTTTTGGAAAAGGTGCTGCAGCTTCTTAGCTGGTTGTGGAACTTTGAAGAGCTAAACCAAAGCAGTGTCCATATGTGAGGCAGAACTTACAGGCTCTTCAGAGTGCAAATTATGCCCCCTCGTTCACAGCCTGCTGACCCTCTTACTACAAGGGCATGGCCTGCTAGAGCTGACCAGACGTGTCTGGTCCCTATTTGTCCTAAGGAGCCACAATTCCAGTGTGGAAAGACCTAATCAGGAGCAGCAGACCATGTCAAGGAGGCAATCTAAAGGTCAGGAGGATACCAGCCTATCAGTTCAGGGGCAAAGTCCTGAGGTAGACCTGGGCCAGAAGAGAGAGGAAAAAGTTTAAGGGCTATCTCATGCCCCCACAAATATTGAAAGTGAGTCCTAAATGCTCTGGCCTAGTACACCACTCCCCTTCTGAAACAAACCCAGGGACTCAAGCCCTGGCTCCCGGCTTGACAAAGCCCTGGCTGGGATGATTTAGCTGGGAATTGGTCCTGCTTTGAGCAGGGGGTTGGACTAGATGACCTCTTGAGGTCCCTTCCAACTCTGATATTCTATGATTCTATGATTCAATAAGGCCCCACCCCCACCCCCAGCATGGAGTGTGTGACTCTGAGGTGGAGGACACAAAAAAAAAGACATATCTAAGCGACTGAAGGCACTAGATAAAGTGTCACAAGAGACCCTGCTAGGGCTGGGTGGCAACTCCTGCAAAGCAGATGAAAAGGGCCAAAAAAATGAAAAGGAAAGAAATATAAGAACTCTGCCTCAAGCACTCTCTCTTCTACTGAGGAAGGAGAGCTCTCCTCTGCCAGGGGAACCTGGAACTGCAGATTACGTGGCAAAACCAGATGTGGTAGCACAGCCTCTAAGAATTCATACAGATGGCCACAGGGCCTTCTTTATGCATATCTATTTCTTCTAGGGAAGATCAGAAGATAAGGTGAGAAATAGCAAAGGTGATCGTTCCAAGACACTGGTTTTCAGTTTTGGTAGACTTGGCACTAGAACACCCATGGTATCTATCAGGGAGACCAAAACCCATCACGAACACCCTATCCTTCATCCAGACCCAAAATGTCTACAGCTGATAGCATGGCTATTGAAAGGGAATATTAATTGCATTCAGTCTGTCCTCCAAAGTTGTTGGGACTTGACTCTTCTCTACATGGGCTTCGACACTAAAGGCCTACTACCCCATCTGGATTAGGTTTAGCTCATGTCAGGAAACAACAGAAGCCCCAAGGACCCTAGTATCCCAGCTATTCTGGGCTTTCTTCAAGATAGTGGGGAAAAAGGATCCCAGCCCACCACTGTTGCACGCTAGGTGTCAGATATATGTAGCATCTTACACACCAGGTCGTCTGGGTTCATTGGCAGATAATCCTCAAGTACCTAGATCTCTCAGACCAGTCAGGACTGGCTAGACCTATCTTTTGTATATGGGACCCACTGGTGCTAGAAGCCCTGCCACACACAGTTTTAAATCATGAACATTAGTCACACCATTCTGTCTATCCGACAAAACCTGTTTCTTGGTCACTATCACATCTGCAAAATGAGTTTTTTGGAGTTGGCAGCTTTATCTAGGCAGGAAATTCATCATGACCCCAGAATCTTCTTGCCAAAAGTAAACTCTTTCTATTCCTCACAGAAGGTAGTCCTGTCATTCAGTCCAAAGCCACAATATCCTGAAGAAAAACGGTGGCATAATCTGGATGTTCATAGAACACTAAAGATCTGTTTTAAGTGCACTGAATTGACAAGATCATTTCCTTTCACCTGAAGTCAGGGCTGGCTCCAGGTTTTTTGCCGCCCCAAGCAAAAAAGCCGGAGTGCCGCCACAGAAGCAAAAAAAACCAACCAAAAAAAAAAAAAAACCACCAGAGTGCCGCCCCTTGAAAAGAGCCGTCCTGAAAGGGCCAGAATGCCATCCTTTCAGAAGTGCCACCCCAAGCACATGCTTGGAACTCTGGTGCCTAGAGTCGGCCCTGCCTGAAGTGCCAAGGCTCACCTCTAGGTGTCCAAACTGTGACCAGATTGGTCAAGGTATGCATTATAGAGACAGACAAGGCATCAGGTTCACCTGTTCCTGACATAATCAAGGCACAAGATCTTTCTTTCTACTCATGAAGTCACAAATCTGTGCTTCCAGTGAGGAAATCTGTAGGGCAGCCACATGGGCCTCTATTAACTTCTGTTTGTTAGATGCTAGTGTTCATGGAGAATCCATTCTGTTATTTGTGTCAGTCTTTTTAGAATAAGTATAACAGTTGGATCACTTTAGTCCATTCCACACTTTCATTTTGACTAGGGGAGGTTCAGTTAGCTACAACCTACTGGATTAAACCAGTGATCTATGGAATCTTACTTTAAAACTATATACTTTGTGTGATTCGTTCCAGAAGCTCTTAATCAGTTAGGACATAACAGACACTAGAAAATGGACTTTCTGTCCTCTGCACAGGCATCCTTTACCAAGCAGGTGCTACGTTTGGTGATCCAGAAACAGTTTGCCCTTTTGGCAATTAATTTTGTGGGGGAATCTCCCTATTTCATTCTACTACTTTATCCATCTCTGTTTATTTTCACTGCTCACTACTTCATATATGTCTCAGATACTGGGCTACAAAATGGGAAAATTTTTACACGATAACTTTCTTGCTGCAAGCAATGTCTTCCATGATTCTACCCTCCCTGGTATGGCTTCATTAGTCAAAGGAACAAACTTTAACTTTTTATGTCTACTATTTGTGGGCTACTTAGCCTACTGTACATAGTTTACTGCTTGGCATTGAATTATTGTTACTAACCACATTCTAAAGCTTTTCCACAGCTTTTTAATGAATCATCTGGCAGCAAGCTGGAGAAGGGGAGGGAATTAGTAGGGACTATGTTTCAATGTTGAACTGCCCCTGCAAACTGCAGACAAGAGGGGAATACCTCATGTCTCAGAATTGTGGGAGGTGCTGCTAGTAGAAAGGATATGATCAGGTAAGATTTCTCCTATTCTGGCTCACAAAGATCAGCTGTGATGAATACTGCATATATAAAGCAATAACAAATGTAGAACATCATTCTACTTTGAATTTAGATGACTGCTTTAATTTTCTGCTCTCAAACCTTGGCATTGGCAAAGCAACCTCAAATGTTCTCAGAAACATTAATAAATTTACTGTTTTTGTGTATTTTACACACAGACCTGGTAGTGCTGCCTACAGTTAAGGTTGCCTGATGCTTTATGTTTTAAGACTGTTTTCATATCTTGTAACTTTACCAAACTTTAACACTTCAGGATGAAACTATCTATGTTTGCCTCAGGCTATTTTTTTTTTTTTTTTGTTAAGTTTCAGATAAAATGGTTCAAGTTTTAGAAAATGAGATTAGGGAAAAATAGTGTTGCCCCTATTGTTAACAAAAAATGCTCACAACTGTTTTGTTGAGAAGCTTTCGGACTTCATGCTTTGGGGTGGGAACTTGAAATTTGGGAGTGGTGCAGGATGGGGGTGGGGTGTCACTTTAGTGTCATGACTGTGCCTTCTGAAGTTCCTTTGAAAATTCACCTACATTTGGCCTAGTTCTAAGCATCCACTAAAAAGAAAAAGGAAAAAAAAAAGTTTGTATATGATCAGTAGATACTTGTCTAGAGTTTAGCAGCTACATTCTCCAAAGATTGCATCTGCAATGAGCATGCTCCAACCCAGGGCTGCTGCGCCTTAGCATAGCTGCCCCTGCTCAGGCTCCTCCTTGGTGCTGAAGGATAGATACAGTGTCACTGTAAGTGAGATGAGGGATACTACCTCGCTTGTGCTCCCAGTGCTCCTGGTGTAGGGGGCCAGGACGCGTGACTGGAATGCAGGGGTTGGAAGGAATGACAGAGAATACAAAAAAAGGGGTGGGGTAGTAGGATGGTAGGTGGAGAGCAGCTGCTATGGAGTTAAGGGAGGGAACGGGCTGAAGCCATCTAGAGGTATAAGAGGTACAGGAGCTAGGGTGGGGAGATCGGTGCATAAGTCTAACCACAAGAGAACACTCCCCTCCAGAAGCTGAAACTGAACACATGACTCTTTGGCAGTTGGCAAAGAGCAGTGAAACCCATTGGAAATACATGATGGGGTGTCTTAGAGACTAACAAATTTATTAGAGCATAAGTTTTCGTGGGCTACAGCTCACTTCTTCAGATGCCACGAAAGCTTATGCTCTAATAAATTTGTTAGTCTCTAAGGTGCCACAAGTACTCCTGGTCTCTTTGGGATACAGACTAACACGGCTGCTATTCTGAAACCTGTCATGATGGGGTATGTGTGAGAGTGTGAAGAGGGATGGCAGTGGTGGGTAGGGGGGAGGGGACAGGTGGGCTACAAGGAGGGACAGGTGGGCTACAAGGAGGGACATTTGGCTAGGGGGATGTCAGGGGACGGGCAGCAGTGAGAAGGGACGGGGGGGTGCGGCTGAGGGGGCTGGCGGGCGGGGGAGAGGAGGGACGGGGGTGCGGGCGGAGGGGGATGTCGGGGGTCGGTCGGGGGAGAGGAGGGACGGGGGGTGCGGGCGGAGGGGGATGTCGGGGGACGGGCGCGGGTGAGGAGGGACGGGGATGCGGGCGGAGGGGGATGTCGGGGGACCGGCTGGGGTGAGGAGGGACGGGGGTGCGGGCGGAGGGGGACGTCGGGGGATGGGGATGCGGGCGTGTCGGGGGACGGGCGGGGTGAGGAGGGACGAGGGTGCGGGCGGAGGGGGATGTCGGGGGACGGGGATGCGGGCGTGTCGGGGGACGGGCGGGGGTGAGGTCAGTGTAGCTGAAGCCGATCGGGCTGGGGTCTGCCGCAGGGCTCCCCACCGTGGGACGCCCCCCCGGCTGGGCCCTGGGCGCCCGTGGGAAGCTCCCGCGCGGCGGCACGGCCTGGCCTGACACGCAGTGGCACTGCCCCGCCTCCCCGCTGCCGCCGTTGCAGGAAGCCGGAAGCGGCGGGAACAAGCGTTAGCTTGGTACGGCCGGGCGGGAGACGCGGATCGCGGTGCTAGGACGCGGCCCTTGTCTGCAGGTAGGGCCGGGCCGGGCCGGGCCCGCGGGGGGAGGGGCGGTCTCAGCGCTGTGGTGGGAGCCGGGGTTAGGGCCGCTGCCGGAGGCTGGGCTGTGACAAGCCGGGGCCGAGGGGGTGGCGGGGTTCAGGCCCGCCAGTGACTTTCCGCGTGAGCTCGGGACCGAGTGGGGAGAGGGAACAGGAGCCAGCCTGGTGAGCCCGCCCCTCTGCTGGGCTGCGCTCCAGCCCCCCAATAGCCCAGCGCTATGCCGGTTCCCCACCGTCCTGGTGACCTGACCAGGCCCCGTGTCGTCTGCCCCCCGGTGCTGGGAGTGGGGCAGGTCAGTAAGGTACCTTTGGTTCCCCAAGCTGGGCTCCAGTCCCAGGGCAGCGAGCATCAGCCTGGGGCTCGCCTTGGGGTAACACGCTGGTGAGTTGTGGTCGCGTTTGTTAGATTTTCAACCTCTTAAACATTAAACACAACAGAATTCTTTGGTACTGGAGCGAGAGATTTTACAAGCTACCTTTAAAGTCTGTGCAGATGGAGGAGGGAGTTTCCCTGTAAGTGATATACATGGTGGGTAAGGCATTGAGTTGGTGCCTGGATGGGACTCCAAAAACATTATCCTGATTTGTTCATGGATGTATATAAGCTTTAATGACCTCATCTCAAAACGGAACCGCGGTGCATTCAATTATTTCAGGGATTCTCAAACTGGGGGTTGGGACCCCTCAGGGGGTTGCGAGGGATGTGGGATTATGAGCTGTTAGCCTCCACCCAAAATCCTACTGTGCCTCCAGCATTTATAATGTTAAATATATAAAAATGTGTTTTTAATTTATAAGGGGTGTTGCACCCAGAGGTGAAAGGGGTCACCAGTACAAAAGTTTGAGAACCACTGAATTATTTTATGTTTTTAAATCTTGTAATCTCTTCAGCTAGGTCCCTATGGGAAATGGGGGCAGAGGGAGAAGGAGATGGGAAATACTATCTTTTGTGGAATACAAGCTTTCAAACTTTCATTTAAGAAAAAATTCCAGCTGTTGGAATAATTGCAGCTTTTGGATGTTGTGAAGGCCGAGACTATAACAGGATTCAAAAAAGAATTAGATAAGTTCATAGAGGAGAATAAAAGCAGGCAGTTAGAGACAAAAAGATATCCTACTGAGGAAAATAGAAAAGAATAAACTTTAGCAAGTCAGGTTCTACGATTCTAAGTACTGTAGTGCAATCTCTTTATCATGAAAGTGCAGCTTACAAATGTTTTTTTTGTTACATAACTGCACTCAAAAATAAAACAATGTAAAACTTTAGAGCCTATAAGTCCACTCAGTCCTACTTCTTGCTCAGCCAATCGCTAAGAGAAACAAGTTTGTTTACATTTATGGACGATAATGCTGCCTGCTTCTTGTTTACAATGTCACCTAAAGTGAGAACAGGTGTTTGCATGGCACTGTTGTAGCCACCATCACAAGAGATTTACATGCCAGATGCGCTAATGATTCATATGTCCCTTGATGCTTCAACCAACATTCCAGAGGACATGCGTCCATGCTGATGACAGGTTCTGTTCAATAATGATCCAAAGCAGTGCAGACTGACACAGGTTCATTTTCATTATCTGAGTCCGATGTCATCAGCAGAAGATTGATTTTCTTTTTTGGTGGTTTGGGTACTGTAGTTTCTGCATCAGAGTGTTGTTCTTTTAAGACTTCTGAAAGCATGCTCCACACCTCATCCCTCTCAGATTTTGGAAGGCACTTCAGATTCTTAAACCTTGGGTCGAGTGCTGGAGCTATCTTTAGAAATCTCACATTGGTCTCTTCTTCACATTTTGTCAAATTTGCAGTGAAAGTGTTCTTAAAATGAACTGTATGTGCTGGGTCATCATCCGAGACTACTATAACATGAAATATATGGCAGAATGTGGGTAAAACAGAGCAGGAGACGTACAATTCTCCCCCAAGGAGTTCAGTCACAAATGTAATTAATGCATTTTTTTTTAAACAAGCGTCATCAGCATGGAAGCATGTTCTCTGGAACGATGGCCGAAGCATGAAGAGGCATATGAATCTTTAGTGCACCTGGCACATAAATATCTTGTGATGCCACCTACAACAGTGAATTGAAAAATACTGTTTCTTTTGTTTAATCGTGCAACAGCTCTAGTTGAAACTATTGTAAATAACAGAATTATTAGACACACAGATGTATATGTTTCAGAGTAGCAGCCGTGTTAGTCTGTATCCGCAAAAAGAACAGGAGTACTTGTGGCACCTTAGAGACTAACAAATTTATTAGAGCATAAGCTTTCGTGGGCAGTATTTGTTAGTCTCTAAGGTGCCACAAGTACTCCTGTTCTTTTTACAGATGGATATGATGTGTTGGGGAAAACTCCATGTGGCTTTTCACCAATCTGGGGGAGGGAAGGCTGTTCAAGAATCATGTAGACAAGGGTGATCCAGTATATACAGTGTACTTGAACTTTCAGAAAGTCTTTGATAAGGTCCCTCACCAAAGGCCCTTGAGCAAAGTAAGCAGTCCTGGGATAAGAGGGAAGGTCCTCTCATGGATCAGTAACTGATTAAAAGACAGGAAATAAAGGGTAGAAATAAATGGTCAGTTTTCACAGTGGAGAGAGGTAAAAAGTTCGGTCCCCCAAGGATCTGTATTGGGATCAGTCCTGTTCAACATGTTCATAAATGGTTTTGAAAAAGGGGTAGACAGTGAGGTGGCAAAGTTAGCAGACAATGCAAAATTACTCAAGATAGTTAAGTCTAAAGCCGACTGGGAAGAGTTACAAAGGTATCGGAAAACTGGGTGACTGGATAACAAAATGACAGATGAAATTCAGTGTTGATAAGTGCAAAATAATGCACGTTGGAAAATATAATTCCAACTATACCTACAAAAATGAAGGGGTCAAAATTAGCTGTTACCACTCAAGACAGAGATCTTGGAGTCATTGTGAATAGTTCTCTGAATATATCTGCTCAGTCAGCCAAAAAAACCCAACCCTAACAATGTTAGAATCTATTAGGAAAGGGATAGATAAGGAGATAGTAAATATCATAATGCCCTATATAAATCAATGGTATATCCATGCCCTGAATATGGGTGCGGTTCTGGTTGCCCCATCTCAAAAAGATATATTAGAGTTGAAAAAAGTACAGAGAAGAGCAACAAAAGTGATTAGGGGGATGGAACAGCTTCCATATGAGAAGAGATTAAAAGGACTGGGAATTTTCAGCTTAGAAAAGAGACAATGAAGGGGCGATATGATAGAAGTCTACAAAATCATGAATGGTGTGGAGAAAGTGCATAAGGAAGTGTTATTTACCCCTTCACACAACACAAGAACCAGGTGTCACCTAATGAAATTAATAGACAGCAGGTTTAAAAATAAACAGAAGGAAGTACTTCTTCGCACTTCTTCACACAATGAGCTTGTTGCCAGGGGATGTTATGAAAGCCAAAACTATAACTGGGTTAAAAAAAGAATTAGATAAGTTCATGGAGGATAGGTCCATCAGTGGGTATTAGCCAAGATGGCCAGGGATGCAACCCCATGCTTTAGGTGTCCCCTAACCCTTTGACTGCCAGAAGATGGGACTGAACAACAGTGGATGGATCACTTGATGAATTGCCCTGTTCTGTTCATTCCCTCTGAAGTGAACAGGATACTGGGCTAGATGGACAATTGGTCTGACCCCGTCTGACCCTTATGTTCTTAAGATCTTGGGGGCATAGTTAATGTCTTAAATGTTTGTACAACTAGCACATTGTAGGTTTTGGGCATCTTCATAATACAAATAATGATATTTGTCTGGGAGGAGGCCCAAAAAGCAGAAGCAGAGAGAAGGACAGCAGACTAGAAGCCAGGAGTTTCAGAGAAAAAGAATGCTCCTCCTTTCTAGGGGGTAAAGGCTTTTGAATTTACTAGAAACAACAATGGATGAGTTCCCAAGAAGAGTACCTTAGTAGGAATCCCAGCAGCTTTGGTGTGGGGATGGTCAGACTTTGCCTTCGCCTCTAGGCATTGTCCCTAGACAGAGGGACCTCTCAGCTTTAAGTCTTCCGGCTATTAGAGCAGTGGTCTCCAAACTTTTTTGATCGCGCACCCATATCAGTAAAAAAATTTTGAGCACGCACCCCCTGCTGCGCCGGCTCTACCATTTTTGCTGAAGCAAAAAAAAAAAAAAAAAAAAGCACTCCTCCTGCCGTGCACCCCCAAGGATCCTCTTGCACACCCCACTTTGGAGACCACACCGTATTAGAGGTCTGGTAAATTTTTCAAGTCCTAGGTATTATGCATGCAAAGCAAAACTGGGTCAATTCCTACTTCTGACTAACATACAAGAAAAGAGCACTAAACTTCTCATCTCAACCAAAGCAGTCCATGCTCTGCCCACTAGAAGATCAAAAATTAAATCAAAATAATCCACAATCCATTCGTACTATATACAATCCTTTCCTGGATTCACCAAACACTAACCTGCTGACAAATAGAGCAAACCTCCCCACCAAAAACTGAAAAATGGTCAGGATACTAAACCAAAACCTAAAATACCAATATATGAGTCATTGGGAAGAACAAATTAAACTGCTAGACTGCTTTAGGTCTCTATACAGAACTACTTCCTCATCAGTGAACATAAGCTAGAAGTGAAAATGAAACCAAGTTTTTAGAGCTAGTTCAGAAAGGCGCAGTCGTGCAAGGAGGACAAAGGACAGGTTGAGACAGAGACATTCTACTCTAATGTCCAAGGTACAAAGATGTGTGAGAAATTATTCTTAGCAATTTGAAAAAATAAGTTTTAATGAAAAATCCGCTCCCTCGCTCTGGGGAAAAAGGAGAGAGATTACAGAAGAGGCATTGTGTATCTTTTCTGGCATTTTTAGTATGTTTCCTTTTTTCTTTCTCAGTTTTTGCCTTACCTTATATACTTTTCTTGTCCCGCTATGTTGTGTACTATGTGTTCTGTATTGTCCACTTCTCCCCAAAGTTTTAAATGCACTCTCTCTTTCTGGGTGCCTCCATTTTAGTAACATCAGTCAGTATCATCCTAGTTGTAAATATTTAAGGTAGAGAAAAGAGTGAGTGGATTTGGGAAGAAGAGGAGGAGGTGGTGGTGGTAAAGAGAGAGACAAAAAAGAGGTAGTAATAGATGCTGCATACACATAAAAAGATACATTCTGAACTATTATAACAAAAAAGGAGGAGTGAAGCCAGAATGGGAAAGGAAGCAAAACAAAAGGAAGGAAAAGATGTAGGAAGTTATATTTTTAGAAGTTAACTAGAAAGTTGATTGAAGATTGTTAAAAGCAGGTCAGAATACAGTCACTGCCCCTATGAAATTTTAAAGGAATAAAACAGTATCATCCTATTATTCCTTTAAATTGAGGTTTGTGATGTTGGGGGAATGGTTATTTTTTACCTTGACTAGGGTGAAACCAGAGTAAGTTGCAATGGTGTATTGTATTAGTTAGGAAGGACTATATGGGCCGCAAAAACAAAGGTGTTAATATGACCCTATAACTGTCCAACGTGAAACTGTTTTAAATAAGGTTCAGGGTTTGGAATGCAAAGATCTGAGCCCTCTTAATACGATGGCAAACTCATTATTAAACATTTTTAAACCCTTTATTAAAGATACAGGGGGAAAACAGAAAGTTAGACCATTTGAAATGTAAAGTATTAAGTAAGGCTTTCATTTTAAAAACATCCCTTATTCCCTTCAGCTGTGAAGAGTCTTTAGAACAGAGGTGGCCAGCCTGAGTGCCAAAGAGCCACAGTAATCGGCAGCCCCCCCCCCATCAGCTCCCAGCACCTCCCACCCACCATTAGCCCTGCTGATCAGCACCCCCCCTCCCTTCCTGAACCTCCCGAAACAGCTGATCCGGGTGTGCAGGAGGCTGTGAGGTGGGGAGGAGCGAAGGCATGGTAGGCTCAGGGGAGGGGCAGGAAGGGGTTGAGTAGGGGTAGGGCCTGTGGCAGAACCTGTGGCAGAGCCAGGGGTTGAGCAGTGAGCACCCCCTTGGCACATTGGAAAGTTGGCGCCTTTAGCTCCAGCCCCAGAGTCGGTGCCTATACAAGGAGCCGCATATTAACTTCTGAAGAGCTGCATGTGGCTCCAGAGCCACAGGTTGACCACCCCTGCTTTAGAAGATTACAAAAATAGAAAAAGAAAACCCTTGTGTGCAGTCTTTTAGATGGTACTGAATATAGTAATTACTGTTATTTTTGAGAAAAGTTAGCTGAGATGGGCTGGAGCTGGTATTGTTGCTGTTATTAACATCTATCCATAGGAAAACAACCTTCCCCTTCTCTTGTCTTTTAGCCAGCCAGCATTCACCAGAGATAGCTTTTCCTCCTGAAGTCTCTTTTTGAAGACCCCAGAAAGGGAATGATGGGCAGAATAGCTCAGTGTTTCTCAACCAGGGGTATTTTTTTTTTTTTTTTGAGGGGTATGCAGAGGTCTTCCAGGGAGTACATCAACTCACCTAGGTATTTGGCTAGTTTTACAACAGGCTACATAAAAAGCACTAGCAAAGTCAGTAGAAACTAAAATTTCATAGAGGCAGTGACTTGCTTATACTGCTCTATATACTATAAACTGAAATGTAAGTACAATATTTATATTCCAATTGATTTATTTTATAATTATATGGTAAAATGAGAAAGTAAGCAGTTTTTCAGTGATAGTGTGCTGTGACACTTTTGTATTTTTATGTCTGATTTTGTAAGCAAATACTTTGTGAGGTGAAATTTCGGATATGCAAGATATCAGCCTCCTGAAAGGGGTACAGCCTGGAAAGGCTGAGTGCCACTGGAATAGCTCATCCCCTCCACCCCCCCAATTAGGCCTAATTTCCAACAAAACAGTTTTGGTCTGTTTATTTCCAGTCCAGCACTTCTCTTGTTTACCAGGCATGACCTTAACATAGTCCTTGAATAATATCAGTAGGCCTTTTTGTTTAGGTTAATACAGTCTTACTCCCTTTTGCACCTTCTCGCATCAACATTTGTTATAGGTTAGAGACATTTTATAAACTTTCTCTAACTTTTTACAGTTGAACTCACAATTAGTGTAAATTTGTAGGCCCAATCATCACAAGTGCAAGCTTTTGTTTGCACCAAGGCGCCACGTGTACATTAAGCATTTCCACTGGTGTAGCTATATCAGTGTGGTTACATCAGTACAAATATCCTAGGCTTAGATCTGATTCCTATTTTCACTGTTTGAGATTTTTGTCAATATTTTGTACCATATTGTAAATGGTTTTCCTGTCTGCTAGATTTTTGTCATCCATTACATGAAGTCCTAGATCTGATAGCATGCTAGTTTGTTTTGTAGGGTGCTATGGCTCATGCAATTCTTTTCTACTGGTCTTGGCATACATTACTTTTAAAAATGAGAGTGGAGGAGGACAAGGGACCTCTTACGTAAAAATGTCACATTTGTATCTTTTGGGCTGTGAGATGATCACTTTCTAGTCAGCCGTTAAATTGTTTAGTTTTTAAATAAAATTGGTAAAGACCAAATTCTTTGTGTACTTACAGTCTATGTGCACTTTTCTGCTGAACAAAAAAGATTCAGTAGATTTGACTCTTGGCAAGAGGTAGTCAAGATGGCATCATGCAAAGCAGCAGTCCCATCTTCACTATATCCATGCCACCTGGCACATCGCAGGTGGTGGGTCTTATTATCTGGAAGACATTTTTAGTCCAATGTTTTTTTTCAAGCTTTTTCGTAGCATGGACCTTTTTTTAATACAGAAACTGCCCCAGATTGCCTCAGGGACCTGTCTCATGCCATTCAGGTCTGCATAACATCTCTTTGGCATCTACAGCAGTTACCAATATGGGAAAATTATGTTTGACTAGTATTTTAGGTACTTTTAGTAGAGCTGGTTGAGAATTTTTGAAGTTTTGATGAAAATATGTCACAGAAGATTTCCACTGTTTTTTGACCAGCTGTTATTTTGAGTTGTCTTTAATGCCTTTTAGCAGCTTGAGAAAGGAGGCGGACCCACCAGCACCATGTGACCAGTCAGCTTGCCACCCGATTTGTGTACTGTAACCCATGTGTTAAGAATAAGTAATGATGGAAATAGATAAAATACAGTAGATTGGAGCTGCTTCATAACTTTGGATCTATTTTGCAAGAATTCCAAGTCTCTACCTGGTGACTCCGCCTTTCACACATTACAAGGTGATTGGACTTGGGACTGGCTTATAAGAAACACTTTACACATATATTCTCATTAAGGTACTGTACATTACTAATATTAGAAGTTATTACAAGTAGAAACTTGTTCAGCCAAAACCATTTGAAAATTCCTGTTTTAATGCGGTGTTCCCCTGAGTACTATTAAAAAGTCAGGCCCCTGCCTGTGCTAAGCACCGTAATGTGACTGATTAACTTGATATGCAGCACAACTTCCGCCACTCTGTTCATTTTCCTGTGGTAAAATCTCTTCTGTGTTGTGACAGACTTTCTTTGCTGTTGTGTAAACCAATGATTTTTTCAAACAGAGTTGAACAACTTAGATGATAAATATGTTTCCCTTAGATCTCTCTAAGAACAGGAAGTTCTTTTATATCTTCTTCCTGCTATCACAGGGGTGTGGGGGCTTGATAGTGCTTTTCATAAGAAGAGTAAGGAGGCTTTTCTTGGGGGCTGGCAGGGAAGGGGGATGCGGGGGGGGGAAATCCTGATACAATGAATGACCAAACTGAACTAATTCAGGTTATCCTTAACTCTGAAGTGTTCATAGTTTTGTGTTCCATAATTTATGGTAACTTACTGTTTTCTTTAGGCATTGGCAGTGCACACAGTATGTGAGATATTACACTTTTTGGAGACGCTCTAAAAGCTGGTTGTATTGGACTTCTGCTGAAACAATGAGTATTATAATATTGATTGTGTATGAAAAATTAGAGATTTGCTTTAATTAAAATAGATACGTTGTGGGCCTTTTTTAAATTTGGAAAACTTAGAATCTCTTATTAAAATCAGGAATTAACTCATAACATGATTGAGTTATATTATTAATAATTGGGGGAAACTATCCAGGGAAATGCTGCTTATCTGGCACACCTGTTGTCAGAAGCAGTTTAGAACCCATTTGAGGGCTAGGAATGGGACTCTGGTTGCTGACAATTTTCCTTTATACCACACTAGTATAAGAGAGTTGAGGCAGTTATCATCTGTATCTTTTCAAGGACAGCATATACGGTGTCTTTTATTTATGTTACTTAGGCCCTTATTCTGTAGGATACTTTATTCAGGTGCCAGGGTCTGCCTGTGCAAAACATGGGCATTCTGATCTATATAGGTCTTTATACTGTCTGTCTCCTCACTGTAGTATCTGAGCGCCTTCCAGTAGTGCATGTTGTCTGTTCTCTCATCCTCTCCTCAGGTGGAGGAGCATGTGCAGTGGAGTGTCTTGTTTAGGTAGGGAGTTTGGATTGGTTTGTTTTTTATACATATATCTGTTGCTATGTGTTTTTATTAGAGAAGGTGAGGTGAAAAGTGTGCTTTGCACTTTAGGTGGAAAGTGGGTAGGGTGACCAGACATCCCGATATTGAGCAGTTTGTCCCGCGTCCCGACCGAAGTACGGTCGGGACACCATTTGTCCCGATATTTTGTTTCGGGCGCTTTGTGCGCCCCTCTCCCCCCTTGTTACTTAGGTGGCGGTGACCGGCAGGGGGAGTAGGGGGAGTGCCTTTTCAATTGTTACACTCACCCAGCACGTCCAGGTCTTTGTCAGCGGGTCCCGCAGTCGCTGACAGTATTCGACGGCATTTCAGTGGTGGGTACTTCCTTCTTTGGTGGCAAGGTTTATTATCTGCCGCCGAAGACCGTCAGCGACTGAAGGACCCTCCGCCGAAGTGCCACCGAAGACTTGGACAGGTGACTGTAACAATTGAAAAGCCGCTCCCCCTGCGGCGGTCCCGATATTTTGGAATTCTCATCTGGTCACCCTAAAAGTGGCAGGGTTTGTGGTGGTCCTTAGTTCCTGGGGGAGGAGGGAAAGGGGGGCCATTCCACAGTCTCAAACTGTCCCCAAGAAAGTTCCGTCTCCCACACAAGTGAGCTTTACTGTGGTTGTAGAGTTCCATTGTGCCAGAAGAGTGAAGCTGTTGACCCAGTCTTTGTTTCGGAGCTTTAGATGGTCTTTTGGGCATCCTGGGCCCAGGTCATGGACCACTTGGGAGAAAAAATTGAGACCTTGTACTTGATTTAAAGTTCTATCGGAAGCCAGTGTAGAGAGCAAAGGACAGATCTGATGTGCTCACAGTAGCCTGTGTTGCTGAGAAAAGAGACTGCAGCATTTTCTACTAATTGGAGTTTCCAGAGTGCTGAAGGTTCCATGCCCACCTATACTGCATTGCTGTACTCCAGCCAAGTGATGATGAAGGCATGAATAACTGAGGCCAGGTCTTTGTCCACCAGGATAGGATGGAGTCTCATAGCCAGCTGGAGATGGTAGCTATCACTACTTGTGGCCGTTGCTATGTGAGAGCTCAGTGAGGAATCCAAGAGTACTCCTAAACTATGGATTGAGTTGACCAGTTTTGCAAATCGTTATTTTTATTAGATTTTAAAGGAATCTTTCAGCTTGACATTTTAATTAAAGCAAATGCGTTTAAAAGTAGTTTCAGGGATTACATCTGCTCCTGCACCCCTTGCTGCCTTTTGTGAGCTCACAATCGCAGGATAATTCCCAGACTATAGCTGGGAAACAATTTAATTGACTACCCAAAATGATCTAAAATTAAGAAAGCAAAAAAACTTGAAAATTGGAGAAAAATCACTAGTTTCTTTCAGTTGTAATAGTTATTACTTCTAACATGTAGTTGAAAATATTAGAGTTTACATTGGTTCTTTAATTATCTGACTCATGTGAAACTAGCTTCTTGGAACCTACCCGTCTGGAGCATCCATACTTACACTGAGGTAGGACCATATCTTTCAGTACTCCTGTCATATTTCCTGGGGTTACCCAGAGTTGTGAGGCACTTCGCTACTACCTGCCCATGCCCTTACCAGGAGAAAGCCTTGTCTGAGCCTGACAGGGGTCAGAACCCCACTCTACCAGCCACAGGCAACACAAGCACTCCTCCCTCAGCCTAGTCAGGCTCCGCTCTTCCTCTGCAGGTTA
The DNA here is from genome assembly GCF_011386835.1 of Chrysemys picta bellii. Lineage (NCBI taxonomy): Eukaryota > Metazoa > Chordata > Testudines > Emydidae > Chrysemys > Chrysemys picta. Next base: position 62,878,745 of record NC_088791.1, read on the forward strand.
GCGTTAGACACACTTTAGCCCTCAAGCCCTTTGAGGGTCCCCCTGAAGTGTCCAGCCCCATGTCCACTGGATGCTCACAGAATTCACAAATCCACTGCTCCCAAAAGAACAGTACCCCCAGCTCACCAGTTACACCTCAGAGCATAGCTCTGCTTGATACACAGCTCTTATATGTTTATAGTGAAAACAAGTAAAAATGTATTTAATAAAATGTAGAAGTTTGAGGAGAGCCAATAAAAGTATTGAAAACAAATGGATAAATATAAAATAAAAACATAACACATGATCTAGAATCTAGACTTACTTAATTAGTTTCTGTCATATCATATAGAGCAAAAGCTTATCCAAAATCCTTCCAGCATTTGTGACAGGGTCTGCTCACCACTAATAGTCCTCCTCCTGGCCATCCTGGGGATTGGCTCTGCCAGACATTGCACCCTTCTATAGCAGTGTCTTCACCCATCCTGTCTCGCCCTGTGGCCCCTCTTGCTCCAGGAATCGCAGCCTCCTCTTTGGGATTCAGCCTCCGCCTGGGTCACCGTACATATTCCCCTACTGGGGGTGATGTAACAAAGTCTTTCCTGGACAAACCATCCCAGGTAGTCTGCTGGGGGCACCAGCTAAAGGGAAGAACATGTGATCTCCCCATGTGACATCCCCACATGACTCCACCCCGCCCCCAGCCCAGGTCTCCCACGCTCTCCCCATCCCCTCCCCACCCCACATTACCAGGGGGAGCTCTGTTCTCCCATTGTGCCAGCTCTGAGCATATCAGGGGGGCAGGGCAGGGCTCCGGCTCACTTGGCCGCTGTCCCCAGAAGCTGAGCCTGGGTGGGAGGCAGCCTGCTGCTGCCATAGCCAGTCTCTGTCCCAGTCAGCCGCTATGCTGCACTGGGCGGGCAGCATCCTAGGCAGTGGGGCTGGAAGAAGCTCTGTTCCCTCCTCTTCTCTTCTGGCCCCACCCCTCCTCTCCCTCCAGGGCCAGCTGCTGGGGGGGTGGGGGGAGGGAGAGAGAGGGGGCACTTGACCCTTCATGCCCCTCCAACAAGTCGTCTCTGCGGCCAGGCCTGTCCTCTACTTTGGATTCCAGCTCAGGGGCCCTCCCGTCAGCAGCCAAGGCCTGCACTGTCCTACCTTGCTGCTTACCCCTGGGCCTTCTCCTACCTTCCTGGCTTCCCTGTTCTCTGGGTTCACCAGCCTCCCTCATCTCCAGGAATAACTGTGACCTAACCTTTAGCCCCTAACACACCTCCCTCCTCCCAGGGAGTGACTGCAGCCCCCTTCTGCTATCTGCGCCCTGGCTTTAAGGAAGTCTTGCCTGTTTCTGTCCAGCTGAGCCTGGTCCCAATCAATCCTCTACTCCCTGGCTGCTCCTCCGGGTGCAACCGATGGAGTTAGTTGGACCACCTGGTCATATAACCCCTTCCAGTCTTGTGTGGGGTAGACACCCCATCACAGCATATTACAGCCAGTCTTGGCTGTGATCTTCCTTTCATGAGAAAAGTCATGCTATCCTCTTGCCTCCACAGTGGAAGGATATTATCTCTTTCCTTGCAATACCAGATCTATCCCCTCCTGCTGTGTGGTCCTTTCTATCTGCTTTCACAATCTGTTATTTATTTTGCAACTCTGATTAGTTGGTGGCTCCATATGCAAATAGACTTCCATTGTGAGACATACAATGCACAATATATATCTGACCAGACAGGGAAAGGTAAGAGACTCCTAATCCCATGCCTGAACAGAATCTGTCCACAGACGGTCACATCCTGGTCACTTGCCTTTTACTTTAAGAACATAATTTTTAGTGTAGGTCTAAGTTCCCTGTAAGCTGCGCAGCAGCCTATTTAGCGCCACACAGGTGTTCAGGGAACCCACCTGGCCAGGACCTGCCAGGGAATGGGCGCCCCAACCTAGCGCGGCCCCATACCTGCTGTGGCCGGTGGCGGTGCGCCTCAGCCCCAGACCTGCCACAGCCTGGGGAGGGGCGTCCTGAACCCAGGCTCGGTCCGGACCTGCTGTGGCCAGGGGAAGGGCGCCTCTCCCCCCAGCCCAGGTGCTGCTGCGGGGAGAGAGAGCTGAGGGGGAGTCCTCTCTCCCCGCCATAGCCCCGGAGCAACCTTCTGCACCCCAAACTCCTCATCCCCTGAGCTCACACCCAAACCCTCTGCCTCAGCCCTGAGCCCCTCATCCCCAGCCTCACCCCAGAGCCCGCACACCCAGCTGGAGCCCTCACTCCCCCCTGAATGCCAAACCCCTGTCCCAGCCCTGATCCCCTTCCAGCAGTCTGAACCCCTCAGCCCCAGCTGAAGCCCCCTCCTGCACCCCAAATCCCTCATCCCCAGCCCCACTCCAGAGCCTGCACCCCCAGCCGGAGCCCTCACACCCTTGCACCCCAACCCTCTGCCCCAGCCCTGAGCCCCCTCCCACACTCCGAACCCCTCGACCCCACCCCCACCACATGAATTTTGTTATGTGCACCAATATGAAGGTGATGTGTGAAACATCACCTCGATATTGGTGCACATAACAAAATTCATTCTGCACATGTGTGGGAAAAATTAGAGGGAACACTAGTGTAGATACATAATTTCTTAAATATTATCCATACATACATTTCCATGTAAGCTACTGGCTCTTGGTGAAGACCTTACATGCCACTCTTTTGTTAATTATTATGCATGTACCTGACCAAAGGATCCCTATTAAACCTCGTGCATCCCCTCTGTGTCAGTTAGCATCAAAAGGACCCTGGGTCACAAACTCCTTATTTCAGAGATCACAAAAACAATGAGTAGTCCAGTACTCCATGCATCTGAAGAAGTGGGCTTTTTACCCATGAAAGCTTATGCTCAAATAAATTTGTTAGTCTTTAAGGTGCCACCGGACTCCTCATTGTTTTTGTGGATACAGACTAACACGGCTACTTCAGATATTTGATATCACATAAACCTGCCATTATCTCACTTCCATTGTGCAGTTTCTCAGATATGCTGAACCATGGAACTTATAGAAATGTTGCTTCTCTTAAAGGAAAGTATCAGAGGGGTAGCCGTGTTAGTCTGAATCTGTAAAAAGCAACAGAGGGTCCTGTGGCACCTTTAAGACTAACAGAAGTATTGGGAGCATAAGCTTTCGTGGATAAGAACCTCGAAGAAGTGAGGTTCTTACCCACGAAAACTTATGCTCCCAATACTTCTGTTAGTCTTAAAGGTGCCACAGGACCCTCTGTTGCTCTTAAAGGAAAGACACAATTCCCACATTATTTGAAACCTTTTGTATTATTTTCCTCTATCTTTTATGGTCTCTTTGTGCCACATTTAGAAGCTGACAAAAGAATGGTTATTCAGACCTTTATTTGATTTTTAGTTGTTTCTTTCAATTGGAGGAAGGGAAAAAGAAGACTTCAAACTCTGTGACAGATTTTATATCTGAAATGTTAATTTTCATTTCTGGTAACATTTAGCTTGCCTTCGTTTCCGTTCTTCCTGCCTCCCCATCTCTCTAATTGGTGGATTTTTAAGTCCTCTGTTAATTCTTTAAATCTCTGGATAGTGTTTCTCTGTTTCATTAAGAATGTATTGATTTTCCTTTTAATTTTTGTGTGTGCAATATACTCAGTAACATTTATGTTTTTATTTTTAAGCTTGAAAAGAGAATCGACTAATCGAGAGAAAACATGCAGAGCACTTCCAATTATCTATGGCTTTTATCTGACGTTCTAGGACAAGGAGCCACTGCAAATGTTTTTCGTGGACGACATAAGGTTTGTGTGGAATAAACAAACTGGTTACCATATAGTAAATTTTTTTTTCAAGAACAGGGTTCCTTGTATTAATTCTTAAATAGTCTTCTTGTCGTGTTTCCTTTGTTAATGCATGGAAGTCGTTTTTCTTTCATTAATTAAAAGAAAAACTAGCTAGTCGGTGAATACTGCCTATATACTAAATCCACAGGCTGGATTCAGTAAGAAAACAATCATTAAATCTGGCACCTGTAATGTGAAAGCCCTTGAAATCTGTTCATCAGCCTTTTATGGAAAAGTTTTGATTTTTTTTTAATTGGATATGTTTGTGTAAGAAAACAACACAACTTTTATGATATTTTATCTTAATGTCCCTAATAATCAGGAAAAGTATGTGTAAGATACATGTTTTTAAATATCTTTATCGTTATTAATAACACAATTAGTATTAATACTGAAATCGTTTGTAAAATGTACCATTCTTTTCACTGTGCTTGCTCGATGCCTTTTGCATTTTATCTAGTTTGGACAGTGAAATTAAGCAGTCATTTTCTGGTTCTTATGCACAAGTACACAATGCTGTTTCTGGTTCTTGTGCACAAGTACAGTGCTGTTGAGTTTCCAACAATGCAGGGAAATGTTTAAATAAACAAGTAGAAAAGACTCTTTTGGGGCCTAAATTACTAAACGTATATGTCCCTTTTAAATTGGAAATAAATCTCTCTCTCTTTCTTTTTAAAGAAACTGTTATTTCTGAACTCCTTTGGGGGTGGTGGTAATCTTCATTCCAGACAAATATTCTGTTTGGACTCTCTTTACCTAAACTTATTTTCTAATATCTGAATTTATTATTATTTAATATTATGATAGTGCACTAAGGCCCTAGTCAGGTTCAGGTAACCGTTGTGCTAAGTGCTATACAAATACAAAGTAAGACATGATCCCTGTCTCACTGTTTTTGTTTCCAGGGGTAAATTGGTTTTTAACATTGTCCAGAGTGCTTAATTATGTCTTAATTTCTTTAATTGTCATACTAACATATATAAAAACTGTGAGAAAAATAACCCAACTGCTAATACCTTCTCTTGACTATAAATTATTAACAATTGTTTTATAATTTTAAAGGAAAACTGAAAGGATTTTTATCTACCAAGGTGTTTTTTGGGGGGCTTTTGTTTTCCCCTGAAATAGCTCAGGATATCACAAACTGTAAAAGCATATGGAGCTGCACTGCTGTTTGAGATGTAATGGCTATCCAGTGGTGTAGGAAAAAATGCTAAATCCCAGGATTCAGGTCAGCAGATAAATAAAGCCCCAATCCTGTAAACACTTTTACATGATTAGCCCCACTGAATCCGTGTGAATAACTTTTCCCAAGATTGGGGCATAAAGCAGGAACTAATTTTTAAGTGTGTTGTTCTGAACTGTATTAATTGTAGTTTTTAAACCTCTACATACTTGGCTATGGGTTTGGGGCCTTACACAAATTTTCTAGAAGAAGATTTTCAATTAGTCTTTGTACAGATACTAAAATCTAAAGTTACCCCTCAGATTTCGCCATCTTCCAGCTTTGTGAAAAATTATCCCCTAATTGGTGTTTATTACCTGAATGTAGATGGGAGTTGAGGCTGTTCTTTGTCATGAGATTATGTATTTTGTCTCTCTCAAATTGTCTTAAGTTTGCAATTCTTTGTGTGTCCTGGCATTGTCTGTTAACAACCCTCAAGTGTTTGTAAAGAAGTAGCTTATCTTGAGCCATTTTTCCTTCCTGCTTGTTTTTCCTTACAGTCCCCTATTAAACTAAACCAATATATTCATATAGTAAACATTCCAATAACCAGATGAACATACAATATTAATAAATTATTGCAGAAAAGCTGCAATTATATCATATTGTATATAAGTTTGAAAAGTGTTCTGGGATCCTTCAGGAAGACTGATACTATATACATGTTAATTATTAAGGCTTTTTTGTACTTGACTTCGATTTTTTTTAAATAATTTGAATATTTTTCTGATAGAAAACTGGGGATTTATATGCCGTCAAAGTATTTAACAACATAAGCTTCCTTCGTCCTGTGGATGTTCAGATGAGAGAATTTGAAGTATTAAAGAAACTGAATCACAAGAACATTGTCAAATTGTTTGCTATTGAAGAAGAGGTAATTAGCTGATGTGGTTTGTAGTAATGCCATCCATGATCCCTGCATATGTATTTCATGTAAACTCAGCTGTATGGGATAAGGTTGTATTTTTATTAAGAAGTATATAGGAGCCTTTTCCTACTGGCTTCTCTCCTTTTGTTGAGAATCTCACCTGACCTGGAGCCACAGATTGAAAGATAGCAGAGGCTGAGTGGTGATACTGCTACTGAAATACATAACTGACTCCTAACAACCTAGCACATCAGTACACTTGCCTTGCTGTCTTTAGCATACAATCAGGTTCAGTGCAACAGGCACTGAATCTGATCCACTGCATCCACATGTGCATATTATGCAAATACTGTCCTAATTTATAAAATCTGAAATTGAAATTATTTAAGATAATAGATTTTAATTACACTATTGTACATTTTTATATTAATATGGAATGCATACTACTGTCTGATTTGCTCTTGCTTGATAATTTTGCAGCTTATTCACAAACTCTCACTTTTTAAAAATATAAATAAGATTTCAGGTGTTCCACAAGATTGTCAGAAGATAGGCATCTTGCTGTATAAAGTTCACATAATGATAGAGCAGATGTAGAATTGCATCCAGGGATGAATTAAAGTAGCACTTCTCAAAGTGAGGCTGGCTAGGGGTTCACAGGAAAATTGCTAAAATGCAGAGGTCGGTAAAGACTTTGGGGAGGGGGAGTAATCGAAGGAGAGAAGTAAAAGTTCTGCTCCAGGCTTTTCTCCCAATGTAGTTCCTCATTTTTCATTTGCTATACTACCTGCTACTCTGAGAGGACCATTTTAAAGGTGAAGAAGGGCTAGCACCCATAATCTTGTGGCCTCCCTAGTTTCTTCCACACTCAAGATAAATTTTAAAATGGAACCAGTTTTTCTTTTTTCTTTTCTTTTTTTTAAAAGCCATCAGAGTGAGACTTGTATATAAAATAGCATCAGGTTACAAAGCTTTGGAAATAGGAGACTATGACTTGATGTAATCTCTGGCATTATTAACAGTCTTCATATCATTGCCAAATCTTAATATTTTTTATTTTTCAGACAACCACTAGACACAAAGTACTTGTTATGGAATTTTGTCCATGTGGGAGCTTATACACTGTTTTAGAAGAGCCATCTAATGCCTATGGGTTGCCAGAGTCTGAGTTCTTAATTGTGCTGAGAGACGTGGGTATGTGGGATTTAATTTTTTTAACTGTAATTTGCCCTGTTGCTCAGCTGTTATTTGGTTTAGTTTGGAATTGGAGTGTTAAAATTCTTAGTTTGACAATATAGATGAAATCATATGATTATAGTACACCTCTACCCTGATATAATGCGACCCGATATAACACGAATTCGGATATAACATGGTAAAGCAGCGCTCTGGGGGGGAGGGAGGGCGGGGCTGCGCATTCTGGCGGATCAAAGCAAGTTCGATATAACGCGGTTTCACCTATAATGCGGTAAGATTTTTTGGCTCCCGAGGACAGTGTTATATCGGGGTAGAGGTGTATTACTTTTAATCTATGTCAACAAATGTAGTTGCATTATAAAACTATTTATGATTTTTTTCTAAAAATTAGATTTTTTTAAACGCAAAGATTTTTTTTGTCACACACTGGACTGCCTTCTTGACAGATCATCACAGAATAGATTGTGTGGAGTAATCAAGTCCAACAGTATCTGCCCCCTATTGCTGTAGGAAATCTGGCAATTAAAATACGTCCACTTTATCTGCTCAGTGTTCCAAAGGATGATGGCGAAACCCATCATCATCTCTTGTTTCCTACATTATAGACATTTCTTTGGGAAGAGAATAAGATCACTAAGGATTATAAACTCTTACCTAAAATAATGGACGAAAATAGGTTTCAGGAAAGGCATTTTTGAGAGCAAGACATACCATTATTTGCTGTTTGAAGAAGAAAAGTCAAAGATGATTAGAATAGAGACAATAGGATATTCTAATCCTAGTAGCAGCAGTGGTTCTTGCCCTTCTCCTTTGCACACACTGAAAAACAGTAGTCTATGAAAGTATATATGCTTTTTTGGTATTTTAACATGTGTCCTGTCCGTGTTGATCCGTATGTACTAAATGCTGTACAACTCTGTATTTAAGTGGCTGGGATGAATCATCTCAGAGAAAATGGAATAGTGCACCGTGACATCAAACCAGGGAATATAATGCGTGTTATAGGTGAAGATGGTCAGTCTGTTTACAAACTGACAGATTTTGGAGCTGCTAGAGAGTTGGAAGATGACGAACAGTTTGTTTCTCTCTATGGCACAGAAGAATATTTGGTAAGCCATTTAATTCATGACTGATGGACTTGTTGAAGCATGGGATATTGCTTAGGCTAGGTCTACACTAGGGGGAAGGGTTGACCTAAGATATGCAACTTCAGCTACGCGAATAGCGTAGCTGAAATCGGCGTATCCAATGTCGATGGCCGTGAGGACGGCGTATCCAATGTCGATGGCCGTGAGGACGGCGGTGAGTCGACCGCTGCCACTCCCCCGTCAACTCTGCTTCCACCTCTCGCCGCAGTGGACTTCCGGAGTTGACGGCAGAGCAATCGGGGATCGATTTTATCGCGTCTACAGACGCGATAAATCGATCCCTGATTGATCACTACCCACCAATCCGGCGAGTAGTGTAGACATGCCCTTAGTGAACTGAATAGCTGAGAGACATAAATTTGGAACTAATTTACCAATGGCACATCTAGTCCAGTAGTTACTGTTATAACATCAATCCTACCTTTTGCATCTTTTGTCATGCCAGGCCTCTGCTGATCTGGGGAACAAGTGCATTGAGGTCATTTCCTGACCCAGATTCTCCATGTTTCATTGTGTGATATAAAGAATTGCAGCATAGGTTTATTAGAGCTTCCTTGCCTCTCCCTCTCTGGATATTTTTAAGTGTTCTCGTGAACTGTTTGGATGATGCTGGGGTATTGCTCAGATCCACTTTCCTGATATTTGTATTGACCAGGCAGTGTGCAAGGGCACTGTAACTTGGAATTTCCAGTGTAGTGTTTTAAAGTCAGAGTATTTTAATTCCAAAAGAGACAGGTAAGGGAGCCATTATAGCTAAAATACTTATATTAAATTTGAAAGTAAGTATATTTTTGTGGCAAAACAGAAAACAGTTGTCCCCTCTGCTTCTGTTTACATGCCCCTCACATGCCAGTGTGCTAATACATGTTCTCAATGCTCTTTCTCTGTGTTCTTCTTAATGCATTTTCTGAAATAGTAGTTTTTGTAGTGTTTCTTTTCCTCTCCTTTTGTGTGGCTTTTCTCTCCTAATCTGTAATTTCATCTGAATTTTCTTGGCTAAATTCTCTTTACTAGATTTGGAACTTTATTGTAACAAGGGTGGCTATAAACGGCTACTGGCTCTGGCTGAACAATTTTGCAGTATGTTCTTGAAGTGCCTGTAGTTTGAAAAGCTTATGCAAATTCTACAGCAGATGCTAACTTCCCGTTTTGATGAAAGAAATGCTTAGAAAGCTGGTGTGTCCTGCTGTGGTTGCTTGCTTGAGTTTTGGTGCTTTATAATTGTTTACAAAGCAAGTAGTTCTAAGTTTCCCCCTTTTCCCCCCTTAAGCATCCTGATATGTATGAGCGAGCAGTGTTGAGGAAGGAGCATCAGAAGAAGTATGGAGCAACAGTTGATCTGTGGAGCATAGGAGTGACATTTTACCATGCAGCAACAGGGAGTTTACCATTCCGACCTTTTGAAGGGCCTCGCAGGAACAAGGAAGTGATGTGGGTAATTTAGAAGGAGAGTTCTGTCTGTTTATAAATGAATTCAACCAATAAAAATATCTATATCCAGTGTTCTGTGCACATGCACACAGCAAACAGTGTAAAAATAATGCAAACGGTGGGCAGATTTCATATTTAGCAAGGCTAGTGCCATGGGAAGATTTCATATTTAACAAGACTAGTACCTCGTGCAGCACATTAGACCTAATGATGCAGCAGAGCCTCCAGAAAATTGTGACACTACCTTTTGATGCCTCTTGCCTTCTTTGCTGCACTCGTGGTCCAGTACAATCTGGAAATCTACCTTGTGTAATTTTCTTATGTTACATTCAATTAATTTTGAAGTGTCTAAGATCTTACATTTTCAGTGCATCAGACTTCTATTTTAACAAGTAACTGCCATTTAGGTGTTGTCAAATGACAGCCAGAAATTTGGCCAATTGGGTGGAGGACAATTGGGAGTTCTGGCATTGAAGAAAGTATGGGAGCTGTTTTTGGTATCCAGGAGGCAGTAAAGTCTTTTGCTGCTGAGGAGGAAATGCATCTTGTCATTCCCTCTCCCTTTACAGACAGGGATTTGGGATAAAATTGGAGTTAGAGGCTTAATATTTTTAAATGAAAGTTTAGATGAAGCATGAAAGATGATGTCAGTTAGCTGTTTGAATCTTGCTTATCTCTACACCATGCGTGTGTAAAGTAACGTTTTTCCTAGAGCTAAATACAATTTAATACAGAGTTCTCTCCTTTCACACTTATTCCTAAATTTTCTGTTCAGAGTTAGGAAAAAATTGTGAATGCACAAAATTGTGCCACAATCTGTAGCTATTTTAATATTAATGTAATCTCTGCTGAACCCAAACTATATTCCTTTTCTCCCAAATGAACATTTTTGGTAATATTATGCTATACGTTTCCTGGAACCTTGCAAGTTCAAACCAGTAAATGCCTGTACTATACGGACATAAAAATCTGACTTTAACATTTTTATTTTTTCCAGTGAGTTCCTGGATCCCCTCCTTAATTTTTCTCAATCCTGAGTCAGCCAAAGGGGCTTCTTCAGTTCAGCATAAGGTGTTTCTTTTCATTAAACATTAAGTGTATTATTTCAGCACCCTCTGCCAGTCTGGAGATGAGCCCTGAACATTGTACTCCTACTGAGCAGCAGATTGGCCTAAATTATTGTACTAGCTTTAGAATTTTTAATTTACATTACAAGGTCCCATTAGAGGATCCATTTACTAGACTTGTATTTGAAGAGATAGTAATTCAGGATTGCATATTTAGTTTGCATATTTATTTTTGTAATATCTCATAGGTATAAAATAATCACTGGAAAGCCTTCTGGTGCCATATCTGGAGTACAGAAAGCAGAAAATGGACCAATTGAGTGGAGTCGAGATATGCCTATTTCCTGTAGTCTTTCTAAGTAAGCTTATTTGAATTTTTTACCAAATACTTCAGTGCTACCTGAGTAAAGTTTTTCTCCTTATTTTCTCAGTATAAGATGTTTGGGACTCTGGCTGTCTCTGACTTTTTTCTTTGAATTTTTACAGCAGCCCTATATTATGTTCTTTTATGGGCTACAAAATGCCTCTCTTTCCATTCCATCCAAGTGCTTCTGTAACAGGAGGGCCAAATTTTTCAAATCAGATCAGGGACACCTGCCCCTCCTTTCACCAGCTTGCAAGTATGGGGAATGTGTTACTCTGGAGGATTTTGCAGCTGGTAAGTGGATTTCACCACTTGAATGCTCATTTACCCAAGAGCACTCAAGTGGTGAAAAAGAGTAATATGGCCAAGAACCAGCCTGTGCAGGGAGGGGGAGAATATGCTATTGCACAGGTAGGCATTAGCTCCATTACCAGAAGAGAGGATAATTATTACTGTGGATATACTGTAGTTTGTCTAAACCTTAAGTTTGACCTCCATCCTCCTGCCTGAGTGTCCTAAAGTGTCGAGGAGCTAGAAATTATACACATGAATTTAATGGGAAAAAAGTCACTAGAAAGTGGCTTAAACTCTTCCCCTTCCTCCAGAACAGAGTCATCTTTGTAGACCTGATACCTTCCACTTAAATATCCAGTTCTTGATCCCCATAGAGCCTTATGAAAATGTTCCTCCTTGTTGGTATTCCTGTATGTAACATAGGATCTAACATTACAGAATATTATTTGATCATTGGAACCATACCAGGCTAATTTAGGCACAAAAGGACAATTTCCCCTCATATATGTTGCAGTCAAACATTAAAGGAAAAATGAAGGTGTTTAAATTAGAATAATCCAGTTCTCAGTATTTTGGTAACTAATGCCTCATTTCAACAGATGCATAAATTGAAGCATTGGAATTGTTCAGTTGACTTCAATATGATAAATGAGAGAATTAAAATAAGTAAATGAGCCAAAAATACATAAGTCAATGGAATTGCTCACATTCTTAAAGTTACACACAAACCTAAAGGCCTTGATTCAGCAAGGTATAATTACTAGGGCTGTCAAGCAATTAAAAAATTAATCACGATTAATCATTTGATTAATCGCATTGTTATTAATAGAATCCCATTTATTTCAATATTTTTGGATGTTTTCTACATTTTCAAATATATTGATTTCAATTATAACACAGAATATACAGGAGTGTACAGGACTCACTTTCTATTTATTTTTTATTACAAGTATTTGCACTGTAAAAAACAAACGAAACAGTATTTTTCAGTTCACTTAATACAAGTACTATAGTGCAATCTCTTTATCATGAAAGTTGAACTTACAAGTTTAGAATTAGGTACAAAAAAAACTGCATTCAAAAATAAAAATTTAAAACTTTTGAGCCTACTCAGTCCTATTGTTCAGCCAATTGCTCAGACAAACAAGTTTGTTTACATTTGCAGGAGATAATGCTGCCCACTTCTTGTTTACAATGTCACCTGAAAGTGAGGACAGGCGTTCTCATGGCACTGTTGTAGCCAGTGTCGCAAGATATTTACGTGCCAGATGTGCTAAAGATTCATATGTCACTTCATGCTTCAACCACCATTCTAGGAGACATGCGTCCATGCTGATGAGAGGTTCTGCTTGATAACAATCCAAAGCAGTGCGGACTGACACATGTTCATTTTAATTATCTGAGATGGATGCCACCAGCAGAGGGTTGATTTTCCTTTTTGGTGGTTCGGGTTCTGTAGTTTCCGCATCAGAGTGTTGCTCTTTCGAGACTTCTGAAAGCATGCTCCACGTCTCGTCCCTCTCAGATTTTGGAAGGCACTTCAGATTCTTAAACATTGGGTTGAGTGCTGTAGCTATCTGTAGAAATCCCACATTGGTACCTTCTTTGTGTTTTGTCAGATCTGCAGTAAAAGTGTTCTTAAAATGAACAACGTGCTGGGTCATCATCCGAGACTGCTATAACATGAAATATACAGTATAATGCGGGTAAAACAGAGCAGGGGACATACTATTCTCCCCCAAGAAGTTCAGTCACAAATTTAATTAACACGTTATCTTTTTAATGAGTGTCATCAGCATGGAAGCATGTCCTCTGGAATGGTGGCCGAAGCATGAAGGGGCATACGAATGTTTAGCATATCTGGCACATAAATACCTTGCAACGCTGGCTACAGAAGTGCCATGCAAATGCCTGTTCTCACTTTTAGGTGACATTGTAAATAAGAAGAGGGCAGCATTATCTCCTGTAAATATAAACAAACTTGTTTGTCTTAGTGATTGGCTGAACAAGAAGTAGGACTACATGGATTTGTAGGCTCTGAAGTTTTACATTGTTTTGTTTTTGAGTGCAGTTATGTAACCAAAAAAAAATCTACATTTGTAAGTTGCACTTTCACAACAGAGATTGCCCTACAGTACTTGTATGAGGTGAATTGAAAAATATTATTTCTTTTATCATTTTTACAGTGCAAATATTTGTAATAAAAATAATATACACTTGGATTTCAATTACAACACAGAATACAACACATAGGAAAATGTAGAAAAACATCCAAAATATTTAATAAATTTCAATAGGTATTCTATTGTTTAACAGTGCAATTAAAACTGCGATGAATTGCGATTAATTTTTTTTAATCGCGTGAGTTAACTGCGATTAATCGACAATCCTGCTAATTACCTTTTTCAAAATTAGTCTCCCTTTTTATAAGGGAGAGAAAAGTTGTTCTAGAGGTTCATTGTAGGAAAAGTGGCTCTGTCTTAAATGGAGCTGAAATGGAATGGCGTTTGTAGACCTAATTTATATATTCACTTTAGTTATTAAAATTAATTCCTAACTGAGGAATATTGGAATGAGATAAGAATTTCAGAGAATTATCATGTAAATTGCATGAACATTTTCTTTGCCTCACTTTGTGTAGTGACCTTTCCAGTTGTATTATTGTCCGTAAACAAACAATATTTTCCATCGTGGCAGTTTTGATAGGAGTATAAATAGAAGTACACCTCTACCTCGATATAACACTGTCCTCTGGAGCCAAAAAATCTTACCGTGTTATATAGAACTTGCTTTGATCCACCGGAGTGCGCAGCCCCGCCCCCCCGGAGCACTGCTTTACCGTGTTATATCTGAATTCATGTTATATCGAGTCACATTATATTGGGGTAGAGGTGTAGAAAAATACTAAAGTGTGAACCAAGAACTAGCTGTAATATACAGAAACTGTGAGTCAATTAAAGGGACGCTATCAACTTGAAGTCTAATCAGTTTAAAAAAAAAATTTAAAAGTCGTTTCAGGTATTATGCCTGTGTCCTTCTGCCAATTTTTGAGGTTTTTACATTAATATTTTCTGATTTTTAAAATATTTGTATCTTCCATATTTTTGCATGGAAAAACATATGGGAATGTCACTGACTATACAGAAGAAGAAAAGAAAATGACTATATGCAGTGTTTTCCAATCACTAAAGTAAACAAATGGGGAGAAAAGAGTGTTTTCCATGTATACATTGTCGGAGAAAAACAGAGTTCTCACTATTTGTTTCTCACTCTGCTTCCACAACTTTAAATTATAGTGATATTACTTGTTACAGTAGAAGTTAAAAACAATTATAAAGTAAAAGTATGTTTTTTAAGTTGAAGGTGTCCCTCTCACATTCAGATGCAGTTTGAGACTACAGATTTCAAAGAGCTCCATATAACATTAACACAACCCTGATTTTAGCGTTTGAGTGAAGTCTCTGCCTCACAGTTAGTCATTTCATAGTTGGGGGCAATAATTTTTCCCATAAACTCTTGTGAAGAAAATAGAGCTGTCTCCATTAGAACAGGTTGGGAAAGCTGTACGTTATTTTTGAAAGTGGTGCAGAGAGACCATGTTTAGCCATCTATTAGAAAACTATTCAGCTATAGGTTTGTGGGGTGGGATTTTCAAAGTGATTTAAGAGCACAATTTCTGTAGACTTTAAATGGGATCTGTGCTACTAAGTCACTTAGGCTCTCTTGAAAATTGCAGGTTTGATTTGTGTACACATACCAGCATGTTGTTAATATTAATCTCTGCCATTAGCCTGTAATGAAGAACAGGTACAAATTCAAGATACACCTCTATCCCGATATAACTTGACCTAATATAACGCGGGTTCGCATAGAACGTGGTAAAGCTCTGACACACTGCTCTGAGCAGCATGTTAAGGGTGTGGGCCGGGCTGGGGCCGAGGGGCAGGATAAGGGGCAGAGGGTCTCAGGGGCGGTCAGGGGCTTCCCCCCCAGGGCCTGGGAGGCAGGAGCTGTGGGGGGGCACTTTTGGGGGTCCCACAGTCCCAGAGTGGCCCGGGGGATTAGTGGGGGGCCGGGAGCAGCCCGCTCCGCTTCCCTCGCCCCGGCCCCAGCCGTGTTGCTCAGGGGAGGGGGCTTGGGGGAAGGGATCCCCCCCGCACTCACTGGCAGCGGCGGAAGTGGAGCAGCCCAGCCCCAGGCTGCTCCACTCTGCCACCTCCCAGCTGCGGCGCTCCGCTTCCCGCCGCAGGTGAGTGCGGGACCTTTCCCCAACCCCAAACGACACGGCTGGGGCTGGGGCAAGGAAAGTGGAGCGGGCTGGGGCTGTGGCGCTTTGCTTCCCACCGCCAGTGAGTTCGGAGGGCGTCCTTTCCCCAACCTCCCCGCACTCACTTGCAGCGGGAAGCGGAGCGCCGCGGCCGGGAGGTGGCGGAGTGGAGTGGGTTGGGACCGCATGCTCCGCTTCCTGCCACCGGTGAGTGCGGAGGGCGTGCTTTCCCCAACCTCCCCGCACTCACCGGTGTCAGGAAGTGGAGCAGCTCGGCCCCAGCCCGCTCTACTCCACCAGCTCCCAGCCGCAGCACTCCGTTTCCCGCTGCAGGTGAATACGGGGGGGCGTCCTTTCCCCAACTTCCCCGCACTCACTGGCGGCAGGAAGCGGAGCACCGCAGCTGGGAGGTGGCGGAGTGGAGCGGGCTGGGGCCGTGTTGCTCTGCTTTCCGCTGCTGCCGGTGAGTGCCTGTCAGGGGCAGGGGGTGTGGATAGGGGTCGGAGCAGTCGGGGGACAGGGAGCAGGGGGGTTGGGTAGGGAGTGGGATCCTGGGGGTGATTAGGGACGAGGGTCTCTGGAGGGGGGCGGTCAGGGAACAAGGAACGGGGGGAGCAAAGCAAGTTCAATATAACGCGGTCTCACCTATAACACGGTTAGATTTTTTTGTCTCCCGAGGACCGCGTTATATCGGGGTAGAGGTGTACTTAAGATGGCTGCTGCCCCACTTTAAAGTAATCACTTGAAATTTCCATAGAATCATAGAGTTGTGGGACTGGAAGAGACCTCGAGAGGTCTTCTAGTCTAGTCCCCTGCACTCATTGCAGGGCTAAGTATTATCTAGACCGTCCCTGAGAGGTGTATGCCTAACCTGCTCTTAAACATCTCCAATGAGGGAGATTCTACCACCTCCCTAGGCAATTTATTTCAGTGTTTAACCACTCTGACAGTTAGGAAGTTTTTCCTAATGTCCAACCTAAACTGCCCTTGCTGCAATTTAAGCCCATTGCTTCTTGTCCGATCCTCAGAGTTGAAGAAAAACAATTTTTCTACCTCCTCCTTGTAATAATCTTTTATGTACTTGAAAACTGTTATGATGTTTCTCAGTCTTCTCTTCTCCAGACTAAGCGAACCTAATTTTTTTAATCTTCCCTCATAGGTCGTGTTTTCTAGACCTTTAATCATTTTTGTTGCTCTTCTCTGGACTTTCTCCAGTTTGTCCATATCTTTCCTGAAACGTTGCACCCAGAACTGGACACAATACTCCAGTTGAGGCCTAATCAGCGCGGACTAGAGCGGAAGAATCACTTTTCGTGTCTTGCTTACAATACTCCTGCTAATACATCCCAGAATGATGTTTGCTTTTTTTTGCAAAAGCGTTACACTGTTGACTCATATTTAGCTTGTGATCCACTAATACCCCCAGATCCCTTTCCACAGTACTCCTTCCTAGACAATCCTTTCCCAGTTTGGTATGTGTGCAACTGATAGTTCCTTCCTAAGTGGAGTACTTTGCATTTGTCCTTATTAAATATAATCCTATTTATTTCAGACCATTTCTCCAGTTTGTCCAGATCATTTTGAATTTTAATCCTATCCTCCAAAGCACTTGCAACCCCTCCCAGTTTGGTATCGTCTGCAAACTTTATAAGTGTACTCTCTTTGCCATTATCTAAATCATTGATGAAGATATTGAACAGAACTGGACCCAGAACCAATCCCTGCAGGACCCCACTCATTATGCCCTTCCAGCATGACTGTGAACCACTGATAACTACTCTCTGGGAACGATTTTCCAACCGGTTATGCACCTACCTTATACTAGCTCCATCTAGGTTGGATTTCCCCATTTTGTTTATGAGAAGGTCATGTGAGACAGTATCAAAAGCCTTACTAAGGTCAAGATATACCACATCTACCGCTTTTGTCCTATCCACAAGGCTTGTTACCCTGTCAGAGAAAGCTGTCAGGTTGGTTTGACACGATTTGTTCTTGACAAATCCATGCTGACTGTTATTTATCACCTTATTATCTTCTAGGTGTTTGCAAATTGATTGCTTAATTATTTGCTCCATTATCTTTCCGGGTACAGAAGTTAAGCTGACTGGTTTGTAATTCCCTGGGTTGTCCTTATTTCCCTTTTTATAGATTGAGCACTATATTTGCTCTTTTCCAGTCTTCTGGAATGTCTCCCGTCTTCCATGACTTTTCAAAAGTAATTGCTAATGGCTCAGATATCTCCTCAGTCAGGTCCTTGAGTATTCTAGGATGCATTTCACCAGGTCCTGGTGATTTGAAGACATCTAACTTGTCTAAGTAATTTTTGACTTGTTCTTTCCCTATTTTAGACTTCGATACTAACTACCTCATTTTCACTGGCATTCACTATGTTAGACATCCAATCGCCACCAACCTTCTTGGTGAAAACCAAAACAAAGAAGTCATTAAACACCTCTGCCATTCCCACATTTTCTGTTGTTGTCTTTCCCCCCTCATTGAGTAACGGGCCTACTCTGTCATTGGTCTTCCTCTTGCTTCTAATGTATTTGTAGAATGTTTTCTTGTTTCCTTTTATGTCCCTAGCTAGTTTGATCTCGGTTTGTGCTTTGGCTTTTCTAATTTTGTCCCTACATACTTGTGTAATTTGTTTATATTCATCCTTTGTAATTTGACCGAGTTTCCACTTTTTGTAGCCCACGAAAGCTTCTGCTCAAATAAATTTGTTAGTCTCTAAGGTGCCACAAGTACTTCTGTTCTTTTTGCCGATACAGACTAACACGGCTGCTACTCTGAAACCTGTCGCTTTTTGTAGGACTCTTTTTTTGAGTTTTAGATCATTGAAAATCTCCTGGTTAATCCAGGGTGGTCTTTTGCCATACTTCCTATCTTTCCTATGCAATGGGATAGTTTGCTCTTTGGCCTTAATAATGTCTCTCTGAAAAACTGCCAACTGTCTTCAATTGTTTTTCCCCTTAGACTTGCTTCCCATGGAATTTTACCTACCAACTCCCTGAGTTTGCTAAAGTCTGCCTTCTTGAAATCCATTGTCTTTATTGTGCTGTTCTCCCTCCTACCATTCCATAGAATCATGAACTCTACCATTTCATGATCACTTTCATCCAAATTGCCTTCCACTTTCAAATTCTCAACCAGTTCTTCCCTATTTGTCAAAATCAAATCTAGAACAGCCTCCCCTCAGTAGCTTTCTCCACCTTCCAAAATAAAAAATTGTCTTCAATACATTCCAAGAACTTGTTGGATAATCTGTGTCCTGCTGTCTTTTTTTCCCAACAGATGTCTGGTTAGTTGAAGTCTCCCATCACCACCAAGTCCTGTGCTTTGGATGATTTTGTTAGTTGTTTAAAAAAAACCTCATCCACCTTTTCTTCCTGGTTTCGTGGTCTGTAGTAGACTCCTACCATGATATCACCCTTGGTTTTTTTTACCCTTTTTATCCTTACCCAGACCAACCTAAACTACCCTTGCTGCAATTTAAGCCCATTTTTTCTTTTCCTATCCTCAGAGGTTAAGGAGAATATTTTTTGTCCCTCCTCCTTGTAACAACCTTTTATGTATTTGAAAACTGTTATCATGTCCCCCCTCTGTCTTCTCTTCTCCAGACTAAACAAACCCAGTTTTTTCAATAGTCCCTCATAGGGTAATGTTTTCTAGACCTTTAATCATTTTTGTTGCTCTTCACTGGACTTTCTCCAATTTAGAATAATAGAAAATTAGAGCTGGAAGAGACCTCAGGAGGTCATCTAGTCCAATCCCCTGCTCAAAGTAAAAGCAACCCCAACTAAATCGTATCACAATTTGTCCACATCTTTCCTGAAATGTGGCCTCCACAACTGGACACAATACTCCAGTTGAAGCCTAATCAGCACGAAGTAGAGCAAAAGAATTACTACTTGTGTCTTGATTACAACACTCCTGCTAATACGTCCCAAAATAATGTTTGCTTTTTTTGCAACAGTGCTACACTGCTGACTCATTTAGATTGTAATCCACTCTGACCCCCAGATCCCTTTCCACAGTACTCCTTCCGAGGCAGTCATTTCCCATTTTGTATGTGTGTAACTGATTGTTCCTTCCTAAGTGGAGTACTTTGCATTTGTCCTTATTGAATTCATCCTGTTTACTTACGACCATTTCTTTGAGTGCTTCTTGCCCCATCCCTGCCTTCATGAAGAAATTAGGATTCAATATTTGCCAAATTACAAAGGTAAAATATTTGGTACTCAAATTTCGAAAAAGTGATTATGGTATGTAATGTCCCTATTCAGGAAAAACACTGGGCAATGTTGTTGAACAGAAACTGTCAAACAGTAAAGGAAAGGAAGTTTGTAGAATTTCTCAAAGCACAAAAATGTCCTACTTGTGATCTGTCCAATAGGGAGATCTTATATAATGTCAGAATGAGAAACATTCCAACTTGTGGTGTCTCTTTTTTGTGTATCCACAGGGGCCTGCAAGTACTGCTCACGCCTGTTCTTGCAAATATTCTTGAAGCAGATCAGGAAAAATGCTGGGGATTTGACCAGTTTTTTGCAGAGACCAATGACATGCTCCACCGAAGAATAATTCATGTCTTTTCACTACAGCAAATGACCCTACACAAAGTTTATATTCACAGCTATAATACGTAAGCATTCTTTCTATATTTTCACTACTTCTGTTTTATCCAGGCAAATAATGCTGTGACTTCAGATCACATCAGTATGACAGATTCAGTAGCCATTCCTTGACAGTTATCTGGTTGGGGGCAAGAGAAATGTATGATGATGTGGTGTGCTGCAAGCTTGTACGGCCCTCCTATGTCAAGCACTGTGTGTGTGTGTGTGTGTGTGTGTGTACGTTATCTTTTTGTTCTGGCCTCTTATTGGTTTGTCCCTTTCTTTTTGTCTGTGATTCACCCTTTGGCAACAGAGCCCAAGTACTATGTTCTCAAAGAAATTGTGACAGGGCAAGGTCCCACTCCTGTCTTCTGCTGTGTCTACACAGACTACTTGGAGACTTTCAATTGTTGTTCACCACCATGTAGTTTATTTACATTGCTTTCCCCACCACCTTTAGAGATCTATACACCACATTTACAGCATCATATTACACATACATCACCCCTCTACTCAGTACTGGGTTTACCATAGCGCCAGGCCCAGGCTGCAAAGGGGCCCCAGCCCAACCCACTCTGCTTGGGCTGCAGTAAGGCCCCACCAGCTCTTCTCCCCCCACCGCTGTCTCCTGCGGGGGCAGAAGCTTGGTCCTGCTGGCTCCTGGGGTTTCTGCTGCAGGGTAGGTTCCGGCCGCACCCACCAGCACCCAAGCTCCCCCCTCCCCCACCTCTTCCCGTGAGTGTGCCGCGTTCCCACCCCTCCCCCTTCCCCTCCCAGCGCTTCCCCTGCCACCGAACAGCTGTTTGCTGGCGCTCTGGAAGGGAGTGGGAGGAGCGGAGCCGCAGCATTCTCGGGGGAGGAGGTGGAGAAGAGGTAGGGGCGGGGCCTTGGGGAAGGGGGTGGAATCGGGGCAGGGTGGAGCAAAGGCGGGGCCCCTGCACTCCCCTACACATACACCCCCCCCAGCCCCCTGCCATGAGCCGCTCAGGACATGGGGCTGGGAGCACCTCCACGACCCGAGCCCACACCTCCACACACCCTGCCCTGACTCCTGCACCCCCCACACCCCATGCCCTGTGTAATGATGCGGTTCTGGCGGGACCCAACTGAGAGTGCCAAATCAGGACAAATCTCTTAAAACAGGGCAGTTACAGCCCTAGGCTGGGGTTTTTCCAACTCTAAGGCAAACCAAACCAGCCAGACAAAGAGGACTTTGGTCTCACTCCACTGGCTAACCACAAGTCACACAAGCAATTCCCTTAGACAGTCCAGTTTCCCAGTATCACCACCAGTGCCACTCGCTATGGGGACAAATGGTTATGAAAACCAATACCCCATTAAAAGAAAAAAGGTTCTCCTGATCCCAAAGGATCAAGCCCCAGACCCAGGTCAATATACAAATCAGATCTTACCCACAAATCACGCTGTTGCCAATCCTTCAGAATCTAAAATCTAAAGGTTTATTCAGAAAAGGAAAAAAGATATAGATGAAAGCTAGAATTGGTTAAATGGAATCAATTACATACAGTAATGGCAAAGTTCTTGGTTCAGGCTTGTAGCAGTGATGAAATAAACTGCAGGTTCAAAATCAAGTCTCTGGAGTACATCCCCAGCTGGGATAGGTCCTCAGTCCTTTGTTCAGAGCTTCAGTTTGTAGCAAAGTCCCTCCAGAGGTAAGAAGCAGGATTGAAGACAAGATGGAGGAGAGGCATCAGCCTTTTGTAGTCTTTTCCAGATGTAAGAACACCTCTTTGTCCTTACTGTGGAAAATTACAGCAAAGTGGAGTTTGGAGTCACATGGGCCAGTCCCTGCATACTTTGCTGACTTGCAAGGCGTATTTGCCTTCTCTCAATGGGTCAGTTGTATAGCTGATGATCCTTAATGGGCCATCAAGCAGGCTAGGCAGAGCTCACACCAACTTGTCTGGGATGTCTCCCAGGAGCATAGCATAAGTTTGAAATACAGACAGTATAGAGCCAATATTCATAACTTCAACTACAAAATTGATACACACATATAGACAGCATAATCATAACCAGCAAACCATAACCTTGTCTTAGACACTTCATTTGACCCCCTTTATACAAGATTTGGTGCCACTACAGGACTTTGGTTGCAACCATGTTCAGTATGGTCCCAGATTATATCAATAACGTCACACCCTGACTCCTGCACTCCCCCATATCCCCACCCCCACCCTGAGCACCAAACAGGAGCTCCTGCAACCCCCCCCCCCCCCACATTCCCACCTGCACCCCTTACACCAAACAGGAGCTGCCCCAGGTAAGCGCTCCACGCCCCAACCTCCTGCCCCAACCCTGAGCCCCCTCCCTCACCCTAACTCCTGGCCAGACCCTGCACCCCAACCCCCAGCCCGCTCCTGCACCCTAACTCCCTCCCAGACCCTGCACCCCCAGCCCTGAGCCCCCTCCCACATCCTAAGTCCTGGCCAGACCCCACACCCCAACGTCTTTTACATTTTTTTAATAAAGTGCTCTTATCCAAAGTGCTTTACAATAGTTAGCTAACAGTACAAACAGTATTTGGAAAGATCATTAAGTGGTCTGCCAAGATCCCCAGCATTTAAGGTGCTGAGTTTGATATATAAAAGCCCTAAATGTTCTGTGACTTTGCTTCTTGAGACACTGCCTCTCTCCGTGTGCCATACTGCCACACTTGCGATCAGTAGAGCTGACTTCCCTGTCAATTTAAGAGAGGGGCTGAAAGTAGAGTGTTTTCTGTGAGAGGATCCAAGCTCTGGGTTAGGCTTCCCTCACTGGGTCCAAAGTCACCCTATTCTGTTGCCCTTCAAAACATATCTATTTATGCAGGCTGTTGCAGAGATGGGCCTTTGAGAGAAATCCGATGTGTGGAAAGGAGTTTGGTGTTCTGCAGGCAATTTAATTTTATTTTTGTAATTTATGCAGGACTTCCCAGTGCCTTAGCTAGGCTGCGCACTGTTTATTATATGTATAAATCTAATAATTTATATAGGAACAAAACCAATATAAAAGGTATGTTTAAAAAAAAATTTATGAATTGTTTGCATCCTGTTACATTTTAGTGACTTTGATCTGGTTGTTTCCTAAGTGTAATGTTTTTCTTACAGAGCTGCCATATTTCATGAATTGGTCTACAAACAGACAAAAATAACTTCTCAGAACCAAGAACTGATATATGAAGGCCGCCGTTTAGTACTAGAGCCTGGAAGATTGGCACAACATTTTCCCAAAACCACTGAAGAAAATCCTATAATTATAGTAAGCAGAGAGGCTGTGAACATCGTAGGATTAATCTATGAAGAAAGTATGTTAAAGTCTTTTCTGCCTGTTCTTAAATAAACAAGATTAGGCTGCTTATAAATGTTCTTTGAAAATAGGTTTGATTACTGAATATTTCTGGCCTCTGATAAATATATTAAAAACTTGGATCAAGAGTTTGTCCATATTTAGGCACCTAAACAGGCCGGATTTTTCTAAGTGTGGAGTGTCCATCACTTCCCATTGACATCAAAAGATGCTGTTGGGTGCTCAGTACTCAAAAAAATCAGGCCACTTATTTTGATGCTTAAATATGGATTTAAAATCTAATTTTAGATAATTATTTTAAAAGTCCTGGTCCCTGAGCACTAATATAGGTAGGATTTAGTAATGTGCATAGAATTCTAAAATCCTTTTGTGAACCACAATATTTAAATAAGTTGAAAGGAATTTTATAAAATAGCACTCCTAACTAATCTTCTTCTAATTTCCAGTAATATCTGGAAATTCAAGTGTTCTTGAACTCTGATTAGTCTTTCTAGTCTGTTAACAGAAGCAGTTCATATTAAATGTGACGTTTCACTGAAGACACAAAAGAAATGTTTCTAAACCAAAATGTATATTGTGTATTCACTAATGTATTACAGATTTATTACATATGAAATGTAAAATAAAAGTCCATCTCTTATGTTTCAGTTTCACTTCCTAAAGTACATCAGCGGTATGACTTGGACAGTGATGCCAGTATGGCTAAAGTGAGTATTTATTTAACTAGAACTAGAATTAAATTGCTATCTCAAATAAACTAAAGCTACCTAATGTTGAATTGAATAATACCAGCCATCTTGTTGGTCTTTTTTAATGGGTTTTGCTTTTGTGTGTGTGTGTGTGTGTGTGTGTGTGTGTGTGTGTGTGTGTGTGTGTGTGTGTGAGAGAGAGAGAGAGAGTATATCAAATGACATATATATTCACTCTTTCTCTCAATTAGTACCTTAGGTTTAGATTAAACTATCAGTTTTAAGTGGCAAATTGTTGTAAAATGCTTTGAAGGCAAAAAGCATTATATAAGTGCTGTGCATTATTATTCCTCATCTGCATTTTCCTGGTTTGTGATTTTTCCTGAGGGGAAAGTCAGTGCTGAAGAAATTAAGGACCAAATCCCAAAATCATTGCTCAAGCAAAACTTGCATTGAAATCAATGGGAGTTTTTCCTGAGAAAGGGCTGAATTAAGATTTATTATACTACAGTGGGTTTCAACCTTTTTTCATTTGTCAACTCCTCAATATTTCAAATGGAGTTGCGGACCCTTTTGAAAATCATAAACCATCTGCGGACCCCCAAAGGTCTTCAGACCACAGGTTGAAAACCAGTTTATAGTAGGTTTATATGTCTAATGGATTTATACAAGTTGAGTTCATTTACAGTGAAAGAAAATGTTTTCCTAACCGCCCCCCCTTCAGAAGAAACATTTGCTATAATATACAATACTGTACAGTGCATAGTTAATGGTAGGTGAATATTTATTTAAAGGGTAAAAAATCAATTAACTGGTGGTCTTTCGTGGTCTGTTATCCTAGACAAAATAAAAATATTTGAAAGTCAAGGTTATTGCAGAAAATCATCTAGCCTTATAAAAAAAGATTTTTTTAAAAATACCCTACAGGTTAGACAACTTTCTGATAAATAAGTTTTTAATCTGAAAAGTTCTGATTTTTATTTAAAAAATAAGTATTAAAAAAATTAACTTAATAAATATTTGTGCATAAAATTTCATATTGAGTTATGTGCATAGGAGACCTTCTAAGGTTAGAAGAGTAGCAGATCTGAGACTGTCTTCCCCTGTGATGCTAAGCAGGAGAGAAATAAGAAGTTCCTTTCCCGAACTCTGCAGCAGAGTCTCAGGGACTCTGCAAAAGAGTGAAATCTCTGATGTTTCTTTCCTACAGGGTTTCTGAATCTCCCCTGCCTGACAGAACGCCATAGGAGAAAAGTAGTAGTCCACTTTCAGGCCTTATTCTGTAGCTGTAGTGTCAATCTACTGTTGACTTCACTGAGTCACTTATATGGTAGCTGCAAAATTTGTGCCCCTGTGAAGAAGTCTGTTCATGTGCATCTCCCAAAGTGTGCAAAAGTGATAAGTATTTCTCCCTATAGGCCTCCTAAAGTCTTTCAAAGTACTGATATTTGAAATTGTACTCATCATAGTCCATGGCATAAGTGGTAAGCTACGAGTAATAATATCAATAACTTTTAATTAAAATAAAAGTTAAACTAGCTTCTGCTTGAGATTTTGTTTAGATGTACATTTACCTAAAATTCCAAGTGTTAAAACAAAGTTTATAAGCAGAATTGGGTGGATGCCAAAAAATGGGACCGCAGCCCTACAATTTTGAAAATGTATTATTTTTAAAAAAATTCTTTACATTCCTATACACTACTGAACACATTTACTTGTAACTTTCCAGAAAATTAAATCTGAACATCAAGAGTATGTGGTATAACTTTGATTATGACAGACTTATTTTCATGCCTAACAAAGACCGTGAAATTTCAGTGTAATGGAAAACTCATCTTTGCTTTAACTATTCCCCCCGTACACACTAATTTATGGGCAAAGTTACCCCATTTTTTTGTTACCATCTTCATGTTCTAATTTCTTCTAATATTAATCAATGTTGCTTTCTTGTGATCCATTGACTTGAAACAAACTACAGTGTTGTGAGCACTGAATTAGTACTGATATTGTTTATTTCTCTGTCAGGCAGTAACAGGTGTTGTATGCTATGCCTGTAGAGTTGCCAATGCTTTGCTGCTTTACCAGGAGTTAATGCGAAAAGGAATACGATGGTTAATGTAAGTGATTGATTGATTGAATTTTGCTGGGCATGGTTTCTTTACCAAGACTTGTTCTGGTCGTTCACACATTGCATAATTTTGTGGGCTTCCAATGACTTCTGAAGCTTTCTTCCTTCCCCTCGACCATGAGTATGAGTAGACTTTCACAGTCTCTCAAATGTTTCCTCCTCCCTTATCAGGGGAAACTCTGAAGACCCACTTTCTGAACTAGGTATCCATGTTATTTAGTTTAATCTGCTCCTACAGAAGTTTGGATAATTCTAATTTAAGTATAGTGTCGGAACATATGATCCAGCAAGGACAAATAATGAATTTCAAAATTTTAAATAATGATTTTGGTAGTTCATGTTGTTAATAGGATTGTGAAAGATCTCTCTAGCTACTAAACTATTACTGAAGTAATGTCTGCCAGAACATTGGAATAAAATTTTATGACAGTATGTAAAATCTTAGAGATATTACTCTCCATTACCAGCAATGATTACTGTAGGCAAAGATATGTGATAAGAAGGAAGTGAAAACTTTTTTTTTGATAGACTGGTGCTATTCTTTCCAGTGAAATAATCAAGGAAGACTACAATGAAACAGTGCACAAAAAGACAGAGGTTATCATCAAGCTGGATTTCTGCAACAGGAACATAGAGATAGCTGGGAAAATGTGAGTAGAAACACTGTATTGTTCTTTGGAAGTAAATACATTGCACTGCCAGTGGAAACTGGCTGACTTCGTAGTTTTTTCTTCTTAGTGACAGCTGTATTTAAAGATAACTTTATTTACCATGTGTCTGCACGCAAAAAAGGTTATTACTTTTTAATTACAATTGTTTCACCGATGGCAGTAGCCTAGCACCAAGTGAGGTCAGGAGTGGTCTTGGACCTCACTGAATGCTGCTCCTTAATTTAGTGGAAAGGAGAGTAACTACTGAGTAGTGCGTATTACTCTTCTCTCCTTCCCCCCTCCCTGCCTGAGTTCTCTTGATGGCTTAGGGAGCTACAGTAAAGGGTAGGACAAATAATGTAGGAGTTCAGTCATATGGTTGTGGCTAAAGCCGTAAGCTTGCCCTGCATATGATTTTAAAGATGAATAAAAGTGTAATGAAAGCAGGTTGTTAAAGACCTGGGCTCCCTGCTGCAGAGAGTGGATTTTAACATTGTAATACATGATTGCCTTTAATATTTCTATAAATATGACACACACAAAAAACTACATTAAAAGAACATTATTAAGGTTGCAAAGTCAAGCATTCACAATTTAGGAAATGCCAGAGTTAAGATTGCCTGTGCATGCACACTTGAGGTTGCATGCCTTTACCATGACACCATCTTTCTCTTCCTGCAATCTTCTGTCTCATTCACTACACACCCTTCAAAGTCTGCTGCAGAAGAAGCTGGGATACTACAAACAATAGTCTCTTTCACTATACAACCCTGATTCATCCCTAGAACAGGTTTGTCCTGTACACTGAAGGAGGCGCAGGGGTCCTATGAAAATTATAGTATGTGTTAATAATTTGTATAGTCGATTGTCTGACCACACTTTGGTTTGTTATTTCGTTACGAAATATATTCAAGAGACCAAATAACCAATTCAGTTGAGTTTATTAATATAGTACAGAAAAAGGGTTCTGCACAATACAATCTCCTGAGAACAGTCCTGTGCAGCAGTATTACGTTCACTTTACGCAAAAGGTGTGCTCCTTTAAATTAGGTCCCTAAAGCCATCTTTTTATACCCTACCTCTTTACCAGTAAAAGGTATATGCATCACCTGAAACTGGATTCAATTAATCAGCTTTTTACCTTGTTTATTTCTGGTACTGTGGTGTACCCCTTTATCTATTGTTCCGAACCCATGCATTCCAGGTCATGATGCACCCTTAGCGTTGTTCTGAGCACATGCATTCCAGGTACTAAAGGGCGTGAAGACACCCCCTAGGCTTGTACCAGGATAAATAGGTTTGTGAGGGTAACTCTCTTACTGTTTCTATGAGGAAACAATTCTATGATACTGATAGTTTTCCTACCTACTTAAGCCAAAGCTTTCTTCTGCTAATGGAAAGTGTTATGGGATACAAAGTATTATAGGATAAGTGAACAGGATTATAACAAATGCACAGGCTAATTTGGGCTACATATCTGCTATATTAATGCTTAATATGTATACTTAATACATCATATATATGTTTGCTATAAGTCAACAATATGTGATCATGCAATTAAAACCTGTATCATAATGTATACACACACAGGGTCAAATTAAGGTTGCCCAGGCGGCCTTAATTCTGGCATTGCCTAATTTTTGAGTGCTTGTCTTTGCAACTTTAAAAATATTATTTTAATGTACTGATTTTTGCATGATTTCCTTAATTTAAAAACAAACAAACTGAAAAACAGAAAATTGCATCTTGTAGTATCACATTGACACCTTTAGATTCACCACACAGACCTCCGCTGCTTGAGTTAAAGGAGTGAGGGCTGAATGCTCAAAGAAGTTAGATACCTGGAAAAATCACTCTGATTCTCAAAGCCTTAGCATAAGTTCCTTTACAATGAATGGTAAGAGATAGGTGTCTTAGACTAGAGCCCTGCGCAGGACTATTTTTTTTAATCCTACTCTTATCCCACCCTACAATACCCACTTCCACCCGCTCCTGCATTGTTTCTTGCAATTTTATCCCGCTCCCACCAGCAATATATAAACAGAATTCAAGCACAATTTTTACCACTAAAAGAATAAAACAAATGTTGCTTAAACCATATAAAAATACTTAAACTCTTGTGATAATAGACATCAAATCTCTTTCTAGACCCCACTTAAATTTAAGTATTAAAACCTTTATTTTTAAAAAAGAGAAAAACTTGCTGTTCATTGCTGGAAATTCTATTTATGACAAACTGATGAGAGATTTAGTATTTTCCCACAGTTACCACAGTCTGTCACCTCCCCCCCGCCCCCCCCCCAATCCGATCCTGCCCACAACAAGCTACATTTTACCCACTCCTGCTATTATGGCAGCGGATCTTGCAGGACCCGTGGGATCCCAATCCCACTGCAGGGCTCTACCTTAGACTGCAATTAGCAAAAGCCACCACACTAGACATGGTGGCGCCTAAGATAGCCACTGAGAGATGCTGATGAGAGGGGTATGTGCTAAACCCTGCTCCTCTCATGGAGATAGATGCCTGTTTGCAATTCGGAAATCGGGTACTCTCTTTAGAGTTAGATGCCTTACGCTGTTTTAGCAAGGAGCTGTTTCCGGTGGTGGTGCCCACTTTCTAAATTTTAGACCAATAGTTAGAGCACTCACCTGGGATGAGGGAGACCCAGGTTCAATTGCCCCCTCTCTACCAGGTGGGGAGGAAGACTTGATCAGGGATTTCCCACCTCTCAGGTGAGAGCTCTAACCATTGGGTGATGGGATAGTCTCATGTGGAGTACCCTCATTCTCTCCTGTTGAAGTTGTTGTACTCTGGATAAATAATTAGTCATTGGAGCACGGGAACTGGATCCTGGGTCTCCCACGCATTGGGTGAGTGTGTTCACCACCACGCTAGACAGTCATTCTCATTCTTCTATGTGCATTTTCTGTCACTTGCTCTCAGTTTCATTTGGACTCTGTATGTGATATAGGTGGTTGAACGCTATCTTTCTCCCTGTTTGTCAATCATTGTGTGACTTAGTTAGGAGATATGTGACAAGACGCCTTCGGAGATGCAGCTGTTACTCTTGGGGGAATTCTGCACCAAAATATTTAAAATTCTGCACACAATATTTTAAAATTCTGCATATTATATTTGTCAAAATAACACAATATAATCACACCAGTTTCAATTATTTTAGTAATTTATTTCAAAATACCTGTCAGCAAGTATGTCTGTAACAATAATGATGATAAAAAAAAATTCAGGAAATGTTTTTTGACAAATAGATTCCTTACTAGGCATATTAATACAGAACTCTGAGTAATAATTCATTTAAACTACAGTACAGAACCGTATTTCCCACACTTCTCAGAAGCAGTGCAAAGACTTGGGGGAGTCAGGGGAACGGAGGAGGTGAGGGAGAGGGAAGTAATTGATGGGAAGGAGCCTCGGTATGAACTTGAAGGGTTGTTGGGTATGCATGGGAAAAGTATGGAACAGGTGTTCTTGGGGGGCGGGGAGGGATTGTTAGGGAGCGTCCCCATGCCAACTCTGCCTGACCCTTAGCCTCTCCCATTCAGTCAGGCACATGTGCCCCTGTCCCAATGTGTCTTTGTGCTCCCATTCAGCCATCCCCCTGCCCCCCTGTAGCTCTACACCCTTTGCCCATGTGGCCCTGTGCCTCCGCTCCCATTCAGCCCCTGCCTCAGTCTGTCGTCCCCTACTAGCCCTTATGAGTCCTGTCTGACCTCTCAGCAGCCCCATAGCTGTCTGTCTCCCGACCTGGCCTGACAGGCACTGTGAAGAAGGCAGGCTCTTTCTCTTCCCATCATAGCTGGGGCTTGCCAGGAGCGGTTGCTGTGTTCTAGCGCCACAGCGCCTTCTGGTGGGCAAAAGGTGGAACTGCAGCAACTTTTCAGCTAAAGCTATTTTCTGCAAAAAAAAAAAAATTAAAAATATGCGTGGTACATGAAATATGCACACACACAGTGATGCAGAATTCCCCCAGGAGTAAGCTGTGTGCATGCTCAGAGGCAGAAATGTAGGCACTTAGGGAACTTTTCGTGCAAAAATTTAGGCACAGAGCGAGTGTAGACATCTGCAGGGTTTGGCAGGGGGGGGTTGTGCGTTGCAATGGTACCAAACCCAGGTTTTAGCTGCCTGTAATAGGGACATAGGCACCTAACTCCTTTTGAGCATCTGGGCCTAACTGATAGCAGTAGTACATTGTTATCCTCTATGTGGACCCGCACTAAGGGGGGATGAAACGCTTTCCCCATGGGTTTCACAGATATTTGCTGAGAGCAGAGGAATGGTGAGACTCGGGTGTTTGGGGTTCCATTCCAGGCTCTGCAGAGGAGTGTGTTCTAGTGGATACAGACTTTTCTGCCCATTCCCCCCGGAGCATGACCACTTTTGCCCCATCCCACCCAACCTGTCCCTGTCAGAGTCCTATCTCTTTCTCATCCCAGCCCTATTCTCCTTACGTAGCAAGTGACAGTCTCTAGTCCTCAGGTTTTTGATCCCAGTTCTAGTCTCTTCCCCTCTCCTTGTCTGATCTGTTGCCCTTCTCCTCCTCCCCGGCCAAAGCTCCACATTCCCCAGTACTGTTCTCTCTCCCCAGGCTTCAATCTCAATGTCCCTACCTACTCCAGCTCCTTATCCCAGTCTGTTTGTCCAGCTGGTCCCAGTTTTACCCCTACACCCTGGCTTATAATATCTGTCTCTCCTGCCGCCACATTTCCACCCCCCACCCCCCATCCACTGGTCTCTTTGCCCAACCTGTCCCAGTCTCTCCCCCCAATTTCTAGTCCCAATTTCCCTCCAACACCCCCCCACCACCACCACCGCCAGCCTACAGTCCCAGTCTGCATCCCCAGATTCCTTGTCCCATCTTTACTCCCATTGCTGGGCTGCCTCTTGTACTCTCTGTATTCAAATCAGGCAACTTCCTCTACCACACTGACTGGACCCAGTAGGGGGTGCATTTTGAGAACGGGAGAGACAATCTTCCTGTTTTTATGTCTAGTGTCTGGTCCTTCCACGGAGCACAGCAACCAGAGCTGTAACTTCAGGAAAAGTACTGCTCAGCCCCAAGCTGGACCAAGCTCAGTGTGGACAGAACGTTTGGAGATTTTAGCTGTTAAACTCTGTTTGTATACACTGCAGCTGCAGGTATGATTTGTAGCTAATGTAGACGGACCCATGCTTGCTGTACTCCAGCTAGCTCGCTAAAAATAGAAGTGAGGACGCCACAGCACGGCTGCACAAGCGAGTATGTACCCAGTGGGACTGGGTAGGTTTGTACAGCCTACACTGAAACCTGCATTATGGCATCCTCAGTTCTCTTTTTAGCAAGCTAACTAGAGTACAGGTAGGGTGGGTATGTCTATATGAGCTGCAAATCACATTTGCTGCTTTACTGAGCAAATGAAAACTACAATTTTTCAAAGGCTTATAACTTGGTCAAATTTGAGCAGATTTTCACAGGGGAAGCAAAAGGCATATCCCTGATACAAAGGCCACCTCAATGCCAAATTTCAAATCCTCAGCTCCAAAGTATGGTGATGCAAGTACCACCATCCCCCCTCCCAAAAAAAAAGTCACCAGAATTTTTTAACACAGGCAAACAATGTGTTTTTTCCTATCCTCGTTCTTGGACACAGCAGAATCATTTTGGCTGAATCTTTCTGAAAAAATTCAGTCTGAGGCAATCACCTGGCACTGAAAATTTCAGCCCAAAGGGTTAAAATTTAGCAAAGCTATAAGCAATTGAAAACAGGGTCTTATAATGGGAAGTGGTTGGGTAACCTTAGTAGGCAGTGCTACCAGCCCTATGTATAATATTTGGTTATAACCCAGGTTTTCCAATATGTTTCCATAGTCGTCGGAGAACTGGTGCTTGATGTGTTTGACTATTTTTTAAGGGGTACATTTCAAAAATAGATTGAAGTGATTATATCAGACATTTCAGCCTTCTGTAGACTATAAGTAATGAGTGAAAAGCAGGAATGCTAGGAATGCAAGTAGTTTAAAACTTTTTTACGGTTCAGTGAAAATATGGAATGAAGTGGCAAGAGTCTGTTACTGAACTAATGTTTTGTTTGTTGTTTAGGGAAGCTTTTAAATTGATTGCTTCTCAAAGTTAAACATAATTTTGGTGGATTTTTTTTTAACTTTCTAACTTTTGTTAGGACAGGGTAGACAATTGTATTAACTTCTTTTTTTCAGTTCTGGGAACAAAATGATCTCCAAAACATGTTCTTTGTTTATTTAATACAAAAGTATGAACAGCAGTCATGTTTTTAACTGAATTATGTTTTTATTGACAGATACAAGAATCTGATGCAGATCCACTTGGAAACAGAAATGGATGAAATTTCAGAGATACATACTAAACTATTGCTTGTAAGTGTCTAATATTGTAATAAGAAGTGCTCCTCAAAATATTGAGTGTATCTGCATAAAAGTCCAAAGGTGCAGTTTTGAAAGATGCTTTCTACAAAGGAAAACCTCTACATGTTCTTAGCAGCTTTTCTCTT